>NC_143460.1:4176316-4881974 GCF_987193195.1 Phasianus colchicus
GCTTATGTTGAACTCTGGGTGATGCTCTGTGCTTATGTAAAATTTGACAGATGAGGAAATAATTTTTCTCCTCTTGTAACTGAAAGGTAAGAATGCAAGTTGTGTTGTCACTGACTGCTTAAAGACTGACATTTGTCTAATTAAACTTGGACATATTCTATTGAAAATCTAACAGAAATCAGCAGGGATAAAATGAACAGTTTTTCAGTTAGCTCCTGTGACACTGTGGCAGGAAGGTGGTTGTGCTAACTAACAAACCATGTAAACCCTGTATAATATTTATGATGTAAGCTGGATGCCAGAATTAGCCAACCACAGCATGATCCCTTAAAGAATGCTTAATCTCTTGCAATTTCTGGAAGCTTTGGTGATCTGTACATTCACATGTTGAATATGCAGCATGCTGGGAAAACTGTCGTAGGGTTGGATGTTACGTGAAAGATTAGCAGTTGTTCCCCAAAATCTAAACTTACTCTCCCTTATGCCTCTGTAAGTTTAGCACAAAACTGTATTTTGTGGTAGCTTTGCCCTTAATGCTGCATCACAGGATCAGGATGTTGTACTACTGTGTGTCCTGAGTTGCTGTCCATATAATCTCTGCCCTTCTCATGTGAAAAAGATTAATTCAGATGAGTGAGTTTTGTATTTGGTCAAAAGGCTACACTCACTGCTGCTTCTCAAGAACTTGCTCCCCAAAATACCATCAAGAGTGTATTTGGGATCAACGGGAAGGACAAATTTCTTTTTATTGGGGAGAGCGCTCATTTTGCTCCCAAATAATCACAAAGAGGAGGCTGCAGTGAAATCAAACACATTGGCCATCCTCTGGAAGGGTGTGGGCTCCTCACTGACTTCAGCAATGCTCCCAGAGCTGACTCAGGAGTCTTGCTGCAATGTTAACCTTTATCAGTAGCATTATACTCTAAACAGTCTGCTTTGATCACTTCAACCTGCACCAAAGTAATGGACATCAGACAGAGGTGCTGTCCTATGTGATGGTGACTGGGGGTCCCTTTCTGTTTCCCAGGAGTTCGCCCAGAGCGCCTTCCTGTGTTTGATGAGGAATGCTGGCAGCTGATGGAAGCCTGTTGGGATGGAGATTCCTCCCAGCGCCCTCTCTTGGGGATTGTCCAACCTATGCTGCAGGGGATCATGGACAGGCTCTGCAAGTCAAGCTCTGAGCACCCAAATAAAGGATTGGATGACTCTACTTGAAAAGGAAGCGCAGAAGGATTTTTAATTGTGGGAGAATTCCGAACCCCAACTCTGCAGATGGCTTCTTCAGATGCAGCTCTTTGTGGCTAACATGAGTGGGACAGGTAATAGCAACCAGAAGATTCCTCGTAGAGGTGAGACCTTGGAGATGTTCCATCTCGAGCAGCAGCCAGAGACATCTCCCCAGCACACCCCATTGATGCTAGTTTCCCTGCTGCAGCTTTTATTATGGAGTTGTGCGAGTACGATGGAAAAAAAAAATCCACTCCCCTGAACTGAAAGGGATTTTTTGCCAATCCCACGCAAACACCAATCAAACAAAAGCATCTTGTGTGTTTGGGTAGCATCTGTGTTGCTAGGAATTGATCGTGACAGTCTTTACTGAGTAAAGTAACAGCTCTCTTCCCATGAACTGATGGTCCTTGGTGGCCTTCAGTCCACACATAACTCTATCCCAATCACTTAGAGATTGGCACCAATTACAGTGCAGTCAGAGGAAAGAGAAAGTAGAGGCTTTAGGCTAGAAGGTGTTTAGAAGCTAAGAGGATCTGTATCTGTATTAGCTTCGTGCAACACTCCAAATGTTTACATTGACAGGAGCAAAGCTTCCATGTTTTACCTAAGGGGGATTATCTACTGTTCCACTGCAGTTAAAAGACCCCAAGTTATAAGCTATTTATCTCTTATGTACCCTTCACCTCTTAGTTCTGTAAACAAACTCTTTTCTGGTAGTTTTGGTTCATAATAGTTGTCTGAATGTCTGAAGAAACCTGACCTTTTTTTCCACAGTCTTCTGGTAAAATAGAAGACTGCTCAGATTACAGCACAGAATCTTAGTCATTACATCTAATGACTGTCCGTGGGGAAAATGCCAATTCATTTTAATTACATTTGGGGTTTGAATTAGTTGTGATGGCAAAGACAGTTTTAAATTGTACTAACTATGACAGACTTTTTTTTTTTAAAAAAAGGTTTCTTCAGCTTTTATATAATTTCACGTGCTTGGTTAGAACATAGTCAAGGGAAAACAGGTCATGCACTCTTCCTCAGTAGCTTTTGTGTGTCCATTCATCTGATTGCTTCACTCTGGGATCTCTAATTTGGCTCTGGTGCCCTCATGAAGTGGGTTACTCTCGAATGTTCTTGCCCTGTGTCTTTTGCATTTCTGGGCAGCAAACCTGTGGGGTGGAGGCTGAGATAGAAACTGCACCTTGTTTACTACGTGAGGAAATAGAGTGGACAAGTTCTCACTAAGTTTCCAGTTCTTCCCAGCTGTAGGGGATGGGCACCCAATGGCTTTGTTTCCCAGGGAAGCTGGCATAGTGCATCCAGAACTGTAGGCACGTGGAATTACTGCACCTTGTTGCTGGAATTTATTGGCTAGTACGTAACAAAATTACAACTGATAATCTGCCTGTTAAACAGCTTGAGCAAAGGAAAGGGATACGTAATCCTGCAGTAGTAGTTTAGTTTAACTCTTTCCTTCTTTGTGCAATAGACAGACTTAATGCTTTTTTATATTAAAAAACTTTTTTTTTTACTTGCCTGCATATATTATAAGCATTTTCCAGTCTGTGATGGCATTAACAATGTGGCTCTATACAGACACATCTATGGCTGCTCCAGCTGAAGGTGCAGCAGCCAAAACTGCATCTGCAGAAGAACAAACGCTTTTCCAAAGTAGAATTGCTGGGCATCACCCTGCCCTGGTGCACGTTCATGCCACCCATGACACTAATAGTATTAACTCCTTTACTGTGTGTGGTGGTTATAACCTTATTTAAAACAAGGAGAGTCAAGGTCAGTCTCTTGCAGTTAATAGATATAACTTGTGTAAATAAATGTATGAATAAAACTTAAATCTCTGTATATGCAATTCCAGAAACTTCTTGTATAGCTTTCCCCACGCAGCCATTCCCAGACACTCCTCAGCTGCCTTTTCCTTGTACTTTGCAGCTACTTTGTCTTGTTTCCATTTAGTATGTTTTCTTGCATGTGCAGCATCACAGCTCAGCAGGTTTTCCCAAACTTTGCACTGCTTTTTCTGCACTTTTTCCCATTGACTATAATGTTCTTCCCGAGAGGAGAGCTTTCACATAGTTAATCTTTAAAATGTCTTTTTCCCCCCTCTCTTTTTTTAAGAATAAGGTGACCAAGACTAATAGGAACTGTATTAAAAGATCCTGCTACCTGTAACCACTGCCACCTGTGTGGGATGGCATGCTCAGACCAAGAATTGCCATCCTACACCACAACACCTCTCCTGGAGCTCTGTCCTGCTCCAAGGGGAGCTCAGCTGTAGGATTTTAGATGCAAGCTTTCTTTGCACAGGTCAGGGAGGAGTTTACGTGCTCGTAGGGACCCATAGGAAGCAGCAGTAGAGCTGCAAGGTGCGAGAACACAGTGCCAGGTGCTGAGCCTTGCTCTGCCAGCACTCAGCCTTCACTTGCAAACACTACGGAGGAAAAAGAGCTGGGAGCAAAGGCTGAGGACGGCATAGGGCTGAATGGCCAAAGCCCTTCATTCAAAGGGTTCCTCCTGACACTAAAGGGCTGCGAATCTGCTCCCTCCCAGCCCACGTTACGGAAAGCCCGTGGCCTTCAGCTCTGAACAGCAAGCAAATAGGAACTGTTGTAGTCCCCGTGTATTTTGTATCGCTTTTCTATGTTACAGTGCTCTGTTTTATGGCGTTATAACAAAATGTAACGAGCTTCCCAGGCGCCTAAGAGGAAAAAAAAAAAAAAAAAAAAAGTGCAATAACCGGAATCGTCTGCCCTGAATCGTTGTATTTTTACTTTGTTTTTGTACTAACCGTGTTTCCGTGCTCTAAGAGACGCGACCGTGAGTTCAGCCCTCAGCGCCGCTCTCAATAAACCGCTGGGTCCGCAATCTGCCCGTTCCTTTCGCGTCCCGGAACTCCGCGCTGCGGTCGCGGCGTCCGCCCGGACCTTCCGTGTGCGCACGCGCGGGGCTGCCCGCCGCACTGCCTGAACGCCGCCGCGCCGCCCGCCTAAAAAGCACCGAGAGACGGAAAGCTCCGAGCCTCGCCGTTTAGTGTTGGGGCGGGTGTGAGCCGCGTTGTAGCGATCTGCTCGCGGAGCCGGCGGTAGGAAAAGCGAACGGTTCCGTCAGGCGAACGCCGAGGGCATCCCGGCGCCCGGCGAAGGCCCCCGGAGGGGTCCTTGGCTGACGGAGACGGACGGAGCGGGGCGGCGGCCGCGATGAACCTGGAGCTGCTCGGTGGGGCCGGGAGCGGGGCTGGGAGGTGGGCGGTGTGGAACCGGGGCGGCGGCGGGGAGCCGGGTGGGATGGCCGGGCCTCGGGGGCGCGCCTCGCTCAAACGCTGCCTTTGCGTTCCGTTGCAGAGTCCTTCGGCCAGAACTACCCCGAGGTAAGGGATCTCCCGCCCCGCGGGGCTGCCCCGGCCCGCAGCGGCCCTGCGCAGCGCCCTGACCGCCCTCCTTTCATCTCAGGAAGCCGATGGCACGTTGGACTGCATCAGCATGGCTCTGACCTGCACCTTCAACCGCTGGGGCACGCTGCTCGCCGTGGGTTGCAACGACGGCCGAATCGTCATCTGGGATTTCCTCACCAGGGGAATCGCCAAAATCATCAGCGCCCACATCCACCCCGTCTGCTCCCTCTGGTGAGGGAGGGCTTTGTATTTTCTGCCGCTCGGTGTCACACTACCAGCTCAGTCTGCCCTGGGCTCAGCCTGGCCCTGAGCTCCTGCAGGGATGGGGCTCCCACCCTTCTCAGGGCAGCAGTGCCGGACCCTGCTTTTCCAAGTGCTCTTTACATGTACAACAGGGACTTTTTGATCTGGTTCCCATTCTTCTCGGTGGGAGAGATGTTGGCAGGGCTGTTCGGCAGTCGCCCGTTCTAATCTCCTCTTTGAAGCACGAATCTGATTCCAGATGGTGGCCCAGGCTCCTGTTCTGATAGACAGGAACGCCCTTCAGTTTCTGTCTTCTGAATAAAGGACTTCAGCCCAACATCTGACCTAAATCTCTACTCTTAGTTTAATACCCTTCTCCTTTGTCTTGTCTCTTTCAGACTGTGTAAAAAGATGGTCCGTCTTAAGATAATTTCCTTTAAAAGAGTTTGAAAACGTGAAGCACCCATGAAATTTTTGGCTACTAGAGTTCGGGAGTTGGTTTTCAAGCCAACGGTTTCACAGCCGAACTTTAATATGAGACCTGCTAATTTAACACACCAATGTTAGGATTGTTAGTGTGTTAGGATGCTTTTTATGTACTGAAGGAATAGCTTTTACTTGAACTGCCCCTTGTTTCTATAGCTGGAGTCGGGATGGCCACAAACTGGTGAGTGCTTCGACTGATAACATCGTGTCGCAGTGGGATGTGCTGTCTGGGGACTGTGACCAGAGATTCCGATTTCCTTCACCTATCCTGAAAGTTCAGTATCACCCTCGAGACCAGTAAGTCCTGTGAAAAAAATGATGCTCTCGTTTGGGTAGAATTAATGATGATGCAGGTATTTTTCCTGGAGCTTGAAGTGCTTTTTCTAAACCTGGTGGATCTTTTCAGATTGTCTTCTTTATGCACTGAGGGCCCTAACTTGGATTTGTTGTGGCTTTCTGAATGTCCTCTGTGAGTGGGGCCCTACTGTGGATTGCTTGTGGCTCTTTTTATTTTGAAAGGAAGGGAGGGAAGTAAACATGGCAATGATCCTTAGAACTGGGTATAGAAATGCCTTGTTGAGTTTACAAGTTACTGCATGACATAAAGGAGCCTTCAGAAAAAGAAAGGAAATGAAAGCAGACACGGCTTAATGTCATTTTGTAGTGTAAGAGAGAAAGACCAGATGAAAGACTGAATAAAAGATGGTGTTAGTCTATGCTGAGAAAGGCAGAATGACTTTTTTTTCCCTACTGCTAAATGTAGAAGCTTCTTTTCCAGAGCAGAAGCTATGAACTGTTCCGCTTTTGCTTTGCAGAAACAGAGTTTTGGTTTGTCCCATGAAGTCTGCACCAGTGATGCTGACACTGTCAGACTCCAAACACGTTGTGCTTCCTGTGGATGATGATTCTGATCTCAATGTCGTGGCCTCCTTTGACAGGCGAGGGGAATACATTTATACAGGCAATGCCAAAGGGAAGGTGAGACTGTGGCAAGAGCACTGGATGGTGTAGCTTAGATTACTTTATCAAGATGTGTGATGTTTCTAACTTGTATTCTTTGTTTCATTGTACAAATAAGGCTTCCTGAACGTCTCTTGAATAATTGATGTGTCGTTACGATCGTCTTCGTATTTCATCTTCTAAGATCTGTAGCATATAGATCTGAGTTAGGTCTTTGTGTTGCTCTTGTCTTTGACCATATTTGTTGGATCCTTTTCCAGTGTAAATAAACCAATGTTTATGTCGCAGAAGTGTCGCAGAAACTGTAGTAGAAACTGCAGTAGCAGAGTTCCAACTATTCCTGTGTAGATTGCTGAGGCTTCTGTTGTCAGGGTTAGTAGTTATGTGAAAGGTACTAAAAGGGGAGCGAGTAACAACGAGATGCTGATTGCCTTCTGTTTCCTTAATCTTCAGATCTTGGTCTTAAAAACAGACACTCAGGATCTCGTTGCCTCCTTCAGAGTGACAACTGGAACCAGCAACACCACAGCTATTAAATCAATTGAATTTGCTCGGAAGGGAAGGTGAGTTACTATGGACTATACCAGATCTTACAAAAAAAAAAAAAAACAACCTCCCACAATTATTTCCCACAACATATTCTGATTCTTTTTACTCTCTTTTTAATACAATGCATGTTCTGTGGCATTCTTCCCACAGCTGCTTTTTAATAAACACAGCTGACCGGATAATCAGGGTGTATGATGGCCGTGAAATTTTAACCTGTGGGCGAGATGGGGAGCCTGAACCAATGCAGAAGCTGCAGGATTTAGTGAACAGGTGAGAGGCAACAGAATGGATGGTCAGCCTGCAGTAGAAAGGTCAACTTGCCTTGAAAACATTGAGGTTTGTGTGTTCTGTACCTGTGGGAGCCTGTGTGAAGGGTAGCTCAGTATCTCCTTCAACAAACAAATGTTTTCATTTGAAATGTGAGTCGCAGTTTGATTTGAAACGTAAACATTATTTGTGGATGGGAAGATGCAGGGTTATGGTCTGAGGAACAGTCCCACAGTCCTCATCCTCAACATTTAACAGTCTTTTATGATTTCTTTTTGCTTTGCTTGCAGGACACCGTGGAAGAAGTGTTGTTTCTCTGGTGATGGTGAATATATAGTGGCAGGTTCGGCACGTCAGCATGCTCTCTACATTTGGGAGAAGAGTATTGGAAACCTGGTGAAAATCCTCCATGGGACCCGAGGAGAGCTGCTCTTGGATGTAGCAGTAAGAACACTGCCAGCTATCGTTAAGTTTCTTGTTTAGAAATCTAAGCTTTCTTAATTCCATTTACCAGTTAAGCTCCTCCTCTTTTCTCTTTCATATAAACCCAGTGGCATCCTGTCCGACCAATCATAGCTTCAATTTCCAGTGGTGTCGTGTCAATATGGGCTCAGAATCAAGTGGTAAGTGTTTTACATTGCTTCTTTAAGAGGTTTTCCTGGTGGTCTCCATCCATACTAGTCCTAGCAGCCTGAATTATTGCATGTTGAAATCTTTTATTAAACCCAACTCAGCAAACTCTCTAGCCTCACCTGCCTAACTTGAAAGATGTTTGCCATCTTGTTGAATGTGAGTAGGGTACTTATAGCTCACCTGCTGAGCTAGTTAAGCTTTGTGTAAAGTGCTAAATATGATCTTGGGGTTGTTTGATGGGGGAATGGTGTCATTCTGAACGTGTAGCTGAAGCACTGAAAATCAGAGTGAGCCAAAACTAAATATAAATAAAAGCTAAATATGAATACATCCTTGGTTTTAGAGTTAATGGCATACTTTGTAATATTTAAGGAGTATTGTAATGTCAGATTTTCAGTAGGAACTCATTTGTGCAAATTCTAATTTGCCCTATGATTGTATATCTGATTGAGGCTTGATTTCTTGCTCATGGCTTGGGAGATTTTCATACAGAATAAGATTGGAATTGCATGAATCCCCAGTTTGGCAGCTGGTCCTTCACACTGAGGTAAATCTCATCTTGAATTTGTGACTTAGGAAAACTGGAGTGCCTTTGCACCTGATTTCAAAGAGCTGGATGAAAATGTAGAATATGAAGAGAGAGAGTCAGAGTTTGACATTGAAGATGAAGATAAGAGTGAACCAGAACAGACAGGTACTGTAAATCTCTTTGTTGTGTAGTTGGCCTTTCAGGTGTTACCAAATAATTGTTAGTCCAAATATATGGCCATAATAAAAATTAAAACTGGCAGCTGTGGGGATGTGAGCGGTGAATTTGGATCAGTAGTGGCACAGTTTGGCCACTTGGTGGTGCCAAAAAATTGTGCATGGAAAAGGCTGTAGTTACTGTAGAGAGAATTCAGATTTCTTCCTGGTAAGGCATAGAGCTCTCCTCATTTTCAGGCTTATTTAGATTACTTTTGTGTTAAAATGTAGCATTGGTTTGTAGGAACAAAGCATTAAAACAACTTCTGTCCAAGAACTCTCAGTGAGAACAGTGCAGCAGCTGAAATTAAAAACAAAAACCTGATAGCTGTAAGGGGAAATGCCTCACATATGCTGTGTGCTGCAGTTCTCATCCCTGCATGCTTAGACATTTAAGAGCAGTTCCATTCTTTCTGAACAATTTGCGTTTTTCCTTTCTTTCGTTAATTCTTCATTTCTCCCTGCTTTTCAGGTGCTGATGCTGCAGAAGATGAAGAAGTGGATGTAACGAGTGTGGATCCCATTGCTGCTTTTTGTAGCAGGTAAAAGAATAACTTTGTTTAAAGTGTGAATACATATCACTGACGTTCCCCCAAAGCAGCTCCCTCTGTACACTCAGATTTTTTGTGTCTCCGCTGTAGCAGGTAGAAAGAGTTACTTGTGTAAAAAACCATTGGCAGAGGATAGGGTCAGGGTTAATAAGTGGAAAAAAAAACCAAGATATTAAAGACTTCTAGTTTTAAAAGAGATCATAACTTTTTATTTTACAGTGATGAAGAACTGGAGGACTCCAAGGCTCTACTTTACTTACCCATTGCTCCTGAAGTAGAGGATCCAGAAGAAAACCCCTATGGGCCTCCACCTGATGCTGTTCAGAGTTCCTTAACTGATGAGGGTATAGGATCTGAGAAGAAGAGGCAGTCATCCTCTGATGGACCTCAGGCACCAAAGAAGAAGCCCAAAACCACCAACATAGAGCTACAAGGAGTACCTAATGACGGTGTGTAGAAGATGTCATTGATTTAGCACCAGTTCTGCATTTGAGATGTTTTTTTTAGCTTTGCTTAGTCACAGAATCACAGAATTGCCAGGGTTGGAAGGGACCTCAAGGATCATGAATTTCCAATCCCCCTGCCACATGCAAGGCCACCAACCTTCCCACCTAATGCTAGACCAGGCTGCCCAGGGCCCCATCTAATCTGGCCTTGAACACCTCCAGGGATGGGGCATCCACAGCCTCTCTGGGCAGCTGTTCCAGCACCTCACCACTCTCTCTGTAAAGAATTTCCCCCTGATGTCCAACCTAAATCTCCCCTCCCTCAACTTCAAACCATTTCCCCTTGTCCTGCTGTCACTCACCCTTTCAAAGAGTTGATTCCCCTCCTGTTTGTAGGCTCCCTTTAGGTACCGAAAGGCTGCAATGAGGTCACCCTGCAACCTTCTTTTCTCCAGGCTGAACAAGCCCAGCTCCTTCAGCCTGTCCTCATAGTCCAAAGACAAGAAGTACAGAAGTTTCTATGAAGTTACTTATTGTAACAGTTATTAATGGCCGCCCACTCTGCAAAGTTTGCTGGCATTTTGCAGACTAGAAATGAGGGCAGACATCTCAAAGCTGTAATTTTCAATGCTGTTTGTATTTAACACCTCATTTAAGCACCCTGAGGGATAACTCAGTCTGGTAACACCTTGTTTTCCTACAGAAGTCCATCCGCTGCTGGGTGTGAAGGGAGATGGTAAATCCAAGAAGAAGCAAGCAGGCAGGCCTAAAGGATCAAAAGGTAAAGACAAAGATTCTCCATTTAAACCGAAACTCTACAAAGGGGACAGAGGTGCTTTACCTCTGGAAGGAGCAGCGAAGGGTAAAGTGCAGGCGGAGCTGGGACAGCCTTTGACAGGTAAGGACCCACTGTGAGCGTCGTTGCTTGCTTGGTGGCCTTGCAAAGTCATAGCACTTTATCTTCCCAAATGGCCCTTGCTCACTGGATGTCACTGCTGTCAAGGATAGGCAAACGTTTATATATTTGATTGTTAAAGTGGAAGTGCTTTCAGTATTTATAATAAAAGCAATATCTGTGCATGTGTTGTTGCATATGAAGAGCACATTAGGTTTTAGTAGGGATGGCACTCTGGTTGAAATTGAGCATTTCTTACAGCCTGTTTGATAATTGGAGCCTGGGATAAAATTCAGGAGCTGAATTCTTTAATCCTGGCTATGGAGCAGCCTAAATCAAATTCCAAGAAGTGCAATTGCTGTAAAAAAAAAAAGACAGATTTTGTTGGATCATTTTGTGTTCTTTGCTTTATAACCATACTTTGTTGGTTACTTACCAGTACAGGACTGTTGCTGTCACCTTTGTTAGGACCCAGACTTTGAATCTCAGACAGGGACTGGCTCTCAGCTGGTGGCAGTGTTTCCCATCTGTCTCATTTACTACTCGAGCTTATTTGGGAAATGCTCATTCAAGTGTAGTAAAGGAAGTACATGTTTGGATTAAATGATGTGCATTCTGTTTGTTTGTTTTTTTTTCCACTGTAAGTGAGAGCCTGTGGTTGATACAGAAACAGATTCAAAGATGTGATGTAACTGATATCTCAAGTTTTGCATTTCCTTGGACATAGCAGTGCTGTGGATTTTAGACTGCACAGAATTGTTGTGGTTTTTTTTGTTTTCCCCTCCTCCTTCCCTCACTGCTGGTCCTGTGTTACCCCCTGTGTTTTTGCTTACCACTTCCTATGCAGTTGTTATAGTCTGATTTGCTTTTATGAGACCACTATAGAATTTAATTTGCTAATTGTACTCAGCTTGGGATGTGCATACCCCTACCTGTGAATTTATCACATGGGCAGCATGAAAACAGAATTGGGGTTGAGTTTAGACTCCAAATTCCCTGCTTTCTTTACCCATTGGAGGTTGTAGAGCTCTTTCAAATGTAGTTTGTAGCATGTAAGGGTGTTTTGCCACCATGGTGGTATTCAGCTTGATTGAGCTAGATGCAAATAATGTTGCTTTGATGGAGTCCTGTCTCAGTTATTGTGCTCCCTTACATAGTGCTGCTGATTTAAAAGGATCTAACAGATCCATGCAGTAGATCCCACCACTTAGTGTTGGAAATGTCTATGTGAGTCACACAGTGAGTCACAGATTGCCCACTGAAGGAGCTGTCCCTTGGCTCTCAGCACTCACAACAGTCTTCTAGTCCATGAAATTCACGTCTCTCTTTTGTTCTCTTTATGACTTGCAATGTCTATTTTGAACAGCCAGTTCTCCCTTGGGCCCACCCACGTGCAGATTGCAATGGCCTTCTGCCTGCACTGCTGGAGCTGGGCACACTTCTCTGTCTCTCTTGCATGAAGCTGTTAGCTCTGTTTGTTCCACGTGCTGCTGCTTCCTGCAGGAGCCCATCACTCACTCACACAGCCTCTCCACAAGCATTTATTCTCTGGGAGCTGCAGGCTGATTTGCTGTTACAGTGGACGTTTGGGAGCTGCTTGGCTGGGGCCTGGCAGCCAATATCATGTTGTCAAAGCAGCTGTGTCAAAATTGGCTTTCAGTAAAAACAAACTGGGAAGCTTGATGTGTTGTACAGCTTTAGAACAAAGCCATGCAGCAGTCTTGTTTGACCTCAGTGTAGGTGGAAACTTGTTCCTTTCTGTTATGCTTCTGCTTTGAGGTTTTGGGGTTGGTGCATCCATTTTCCAGCAGGTAAGTGTGCTTGTGCCTCTGTGGGGTAAAAGCTCAGAAACCATGAACTGCCTCATCCGTGCCTGTGGTCTCAGATATAGAGTTCTTAATTTGTTGTAGATGGTGCCTTGTTGGTTATATCTCGTTCTGTAAGGAACATAGAGAATCATATTCTCAAAGGCTTTTAGTTTTTTTCATTTATTTCAGAAACTGTTGGAGTCAGATGACTTATTTTTCACCTGTCTTTGATCTCTTTAGCAGGTGGTGCCATCTCAGAACTGTTATGAAGATCCTCTTCTTTATCCTCCTCTGTTCTTTCCCGTATTGGCACCATAACATGGAGAATAGATGAAGCAGTCAGAACGGACTGACTTTAATACAGCAGCCTGATTGTTCATGAATTCAGGGAGTGACTTTTATAAGAAATGAGTATCGAAGAGGAAACGGCCTTCGTTCTTCCTTAATTGCCTCTTGGTTGAGCAGTGTGAGATGCTGACTCTCAGGTCATGCAGTTTGCAAAGAGACTGACTGGACTGCCTTCATGTTGGCACGTGTAATGTTCTGCACTGAGCTGGTACCCGACCCTCTGCCACTCCAGAGCTCATAAGCATTGTCTTTTAAGTAATTTTTTTTGTTCCTGGATTGAAAAATACCCAAAGTGTGTGTTTTTATTCCTGATACCAATGACTGTGTATCCTCCAAACTTCCTTTTCTTTGCTGTTAATTCCCATTTTCAGTGAGTTGTGGGCCTTTCTGTGCCAGCTGCATTGCCTTGCAGCTTTGGTTAGCTCTGTGTGATGTCTTCTATGCTGACATGCTTAGTGAAACTGCTGCTGATTATGTGCCAGGTTTGATTTCATCTCAAGTGGATAGAGACCTAATGTGAAGAATCAAGACACCCTCTGAAGTCTGCAAAGAATGAATTTTCATGTTGTTAATATTTTAGACACGAAGGATGACTCTGCTGATGGGAAGAGGAGCACATGGAGGTAGCTCTATATAAAATACAGTCTAGACAGAAGTGTATAAACTGAGTGGTATGAAGAGCAGTGTTGGCAGTGTCTCTCCTTGCAAGTGTGTTTATTCTTTTTCCATTTAAGATGCCCCACCAGGAATGCTGTTTCCTCCTTAGCTGCTATATACTGGTACTTAGAGAAGCAACAGCCAATATTTCTCCTAACTGAAACTGTATTTTTTTCAGCTACGCTTCCAGGACTTAAAGATGAAATGAATAACGGTGTGATTGTAAAAGACAAACATATGGACCATGAATTTTTAAAAATGCCCTTTTTTTTTTTTTTTTCCCTCTTTTCTATTTCTGAATCAAGAATAGAAGGTGAATGCTCACAGCTTATTTCCAGCTGTGCTTTAACCTTTCACTTGTAATATTTTCCTTGTGGGAATGGGGTAGAGACACTTCTCTCTATCTGGTATCTGCATCCAGATCTTTCTGTACCAGACTTAGTTTTCATTCCCAATGCCCTTTGTTTTGTAGAGACTTCCTACACAATTACCTTCAGGTTTTCCCCAGGTGTAATTATTGAGGTTATCACCAACTATTTAGATTTCCAAAGCATCCTGCAGACATTAAAAGCTGAGGAGTCATAAGGAGAGGTGTTAATTTACAGTGGGAAGCATGCAGTGGTAACATGATACATAAGCATGGCAAGAGAGGAGACGTGTTAAATCAGAAGGATTTTACAAACTGGTATTTTCATTTCCCGCTTTGGTACAGTGATCTGCTTAATGCCATTTGTTCCCACGTGTGCAGCATTGGTTTTCTTTGTTCTTTCTGCTCGTAGGATGGCTTGCATCTCCTGTGGAAAACTGTTTTGTCAAACCTGCCCATACGTGGCGTGGCTGAACGCAAAAGCTTCACAAGATGCACAGGCAATGGCTCTCCTGGTTGTGTTAAAGCGAATCATTTGCCACAGACTCCAGCCTTCATTTTTGTTAAAACCTCTCTGTACAGTCTGTATGTCCTTGGTTTGTTGTCTTCTCTCTTTTATTTTATTACCTGACGTCTGTAGTTTTGTACAATACTGGTCAGATCCTGGCTTGGTGGTAGCATATAGCACTGGTTTAGGTTTGTGTCTGTAAATAAAGAGGTATGTTTTATTTCCTAAAGTCATGGCTAAGTCTTGGCTTTTCCAAACTTCATGATGGTTTCTGTTGTCATGCTGCCAAGGAACCCTGCCATACAGTTCTGGTGCAAACATGTGCCTTCACCACAGCCAGTGTGTTACGTTTGGTTTTATTATTATTACTGATTTTTCTGTAGTGTGGCATTTGGTTGGTGGTGTCTTTACTTAAATCCCCCATGGAAGGAATACCTGAGTGCAGTGTAAGGAGATCTGAGAAATGCTGAAAGGGAACTGAACAAGAGTGCTGGGTGCAGACAGCATCTCTGCAGGAGCTGACTGTGTTTGTGAACGTTCTCTATCAGAAGGCGTTTTGTTTTGTTTTTAATAAATTAAGGGCTGTTAGGAAGAGAAACTTGGATATTCATTAGCAAAGCCAGTGAAGAACGTGGCATTCTAAATCCTTTCTGCAATCCATCATTCAGACAATCTGGTTATTGACCTGGTTTGACCATAGCTCTGTTACACCATCAGAAAGAAACAACTTTATCATGGAGAGCTTTTCTCATTGCTTTGTTCTTTTGGGATGCAGTGAGGTTGGTGTTGTTGAATCCCATCTGCATCTGCTTTCCAACCCAGAACCACTGGGTGCCATCAACTCTTGGATAATGATGGATGCCAGTGACACAGCCCTGCTCACCACTGATCTCTGGATGTCAAAATCTTGTTCTCATCATCTTGGGGGAGGACTTCAGATTTTAGGATAAGCATCTATAGAGCAGAGCCATACAGATGCTGTGTGTGTCATCATGTTTTTTTTTGTGCTAAGCAACATTGTTTTAGAGGTTCCAGTAATTAAGACGTATTGTTTTATAGTTTGGTGGGAAGATTAAACTGGAACAGCAGCGTGGAAATTCATCTGAAATAGCATGGAAATGTCAGGGAGTAGAAAGGAGGACTTAATAAATAGTCAAGCAGATCCCAGTTGCTGGGATACAGTGGGTTTAAACGTTCTGCTGCCTGGGAACTGGAACTCATCATTGGTGTTCTGACCCACACAGTGATGTTCTGCACCTTCCCTGGCAGTGTTATACTTCAAACCTGCCTAGTTGGTGGCTGCTGGTGAGATTTCTGTTTGAAGATTTACAAGAAGCTGTTTTGACTGCTGAATTTACACGGTGCCACATCCGATGGCTGCCACGAAGACCTTTGGGAACAGCTGCATCCTTGGCATGGTCCTGCCTTGGGTTTTCTGCCTCCCGTTGGGGGCAGCTTCCTTTCCAAAAGTAACCATCCCAGCAGAGCTGCAGTCAGTAGAGGCTCACATTGCAGTGAACGCCACGTCGTGCAGCGTCACCTGCGGGCTGGGCCTCCAAGTGGAGGAAACATGTGAGATCACAGCAGCAGGGGAGAGGAAGAACTGCACCATGCGCCGCTCCCACTGCACCACCACGTGGGGCTGCGGTTTGCAGCACTTCACCATCCCCGTGGGCAAACCCTTGGTGCTCAGCTGCCTGACCTCAGACGTCATCGATTTGGGTGTCAGAGGGTACAGCTGTACGTGGAAGATCGCCCCGGGTCTCATCACCATGAATGATGTTTTGTTTGCACCTTTCAAAAACCCAGGCTTCGCCGTTGCCTTTTCCCCAACCAAGGAATCTGATGCTGGGACGTACCGCTGCGATGTGCGCGTGTTGAAGACGTTCAGGGTCATCAAGAGGATTTACTTTGGGGTCAGGGTGATCCGAAACGACTTGGTGGACCTGGACTTTGTCAAATCTTTGACTCGGGAGCAGAAGCTGGCAGTCAGGAAGGAGGAAGGAATCGAAGCCAACAGCACCCTTGTAGACGTGGAGGAGAAGCTGTACTTTTGGCAAAGAAAATCGTTTCATAGATCCTTGATAGGGATTGGAATCGGGCTGGTAGGAATCATCATGGTGAGCATAGCTCTCCGCTGCTTGCAGGAGAGGTTGAGAAGCAGAGGTGCAGAGAATCAGACTGAGTTCTAATGCAATTTCTTGTCCCTGTCTCGCTTATTGTAACAAGTAGAGCAACATCAGCATTGGTGCACTGTTTCAGAATGAGGTTTGTAGTTATTTTCTGGCTGTTGGCTTGGAGAGTTTGGGGTGTTTTTGTTTTGTAGCTCATAACTTGGGATCCTATTTCTCCCTCATCCTCTTGATTTTCTTCTCCCTTGCCCAGGTTTGTGACACAGATCCCTGAGGTTGGTAGCTGGAGCAAAAGAGATGCAGAGAAGTGAAGATGCTGCAGCTGGGTCCCTGCTGGGTCTCTGTGGTCCTTCCCAGCAGACCCCAAGGTCTGTTTTGGGGATCTGGGAGTGCTGGGAGGAGCTGAGCCACCGCTCCCTGCCTGCTCTGATTGTTTGTCTCCCACTTCAGAAAGCTGAAGCATCAGTAGCGGTAGTTGGAAGCTTCCACTCTTCCCTTTGTAGTTCAGAACAGCGAGGCAGGGAGCATTAGGCAGCACAAGCACATCTTCAATCCGAGCACTGCAGCTCAAGGAGCGTAACGGGGTGGTTTTAATCACGACTCAGAGCTGAGCTCACTCCTAAAATCTTTAAAGGAGGAGGAGAGGGAAGAGTTCAGTGGGCTTGTGGCTCGCTCGTTTTCCTGGTGACTAATAAGTACAAAGCGTGCAGCAGCACTGTAGGGAGCATTGTTTCCCCATTGGTAGCAGAATCCGCAGAGGGACTTATTAAGTGCCTTCTCTCTCTGGTTTCTGTCTTTATTTTACAGTAAACAACTCTATTTACTCGCTCTGTTTCCTTTTTCTTCCCCACGAACTGAAGTACAGGAATGCACCACACATCCAATTCCGGAGAAAGTAATGATGGAGCTCTACTATTTAAGATCAAAGCATACTATTATTTTTTTTTCTTCAGACCAGAAAAATAATGCTTTAATGTAGAAAGAGCTGAATATACAAGGAGGCACTTTATTTGCAGAACATCCTATTGAAAAAAACAACATCAGACCAAAACGTAGTGAGCTGAATCTTCATGTCCAATTAAGTGGGTAATGGGTACATCTGGATAATGATCTGTAGGCCGTGGGGTTGTCTGTATTTGAGTGAGGAATCGAGCCTGTTACCAGCCTTGGATTCTCTGTGGGTTGTTTGCTGGTTTCTGAGGGAAGAATTCAGTGTTCACAGCCATGGGCAGAGGTTGGTGGAGGTGAAGGGGGCTGTCCTGCAGTGCTGGAAGGTTCCTCTGGGTGTGCATTGGTTGTCTGGCTCCATGCTTTGCACTGATTTACTGCTGAGCTCCCCTGTTGAGCCCTGCTTTAGGCTAACTGTTCTTAACAACAGATTTCTCATCGACTGAAATACAGGGCATGCTGCCTCTGGGCATGGTGAGGGGGGTCAGCTCGGCTTTCTGCCCACACTTTCCCCACCCCTGAGCAAAATGCAAGCAGGGGAGACCCAAATCTTGGTTCCCTCTTGTCACCTCATCTTCTCACCCACAGGGAATCTCCTCTTTCCAAGCAGCAGCACTGATACAGAGCAGTGCACACCCACATTTAGGACACCTCGAGGAGCCCACTGCGTGCTGACTGCATTCATCCCACCCAGACCTCTCCTGTCTGTGGCTTTTTTGATGGTGAGTGCCCACATCCTGGGATATGCATGCACCAGACTTTTCAGAGCTCATTTTGCTTCTGAATGTAAAGAAACTGAGCTCTGTATGCTACAGATACGCACCACAGGAGTGAGGAGGCTCCGTTCTGCATGGGGTGAGACCTCCTGGGTCCTGTCTGGGGCTGGAGGACCCTCTGAATAGCAGGAGCAGGCAGATGTTTCCTTGGGAGCTAATGGTTAAAACCCACAAAGAATCAGTCCCATCTGGAGGAGTCCCCTCACACTTTGTAATGCAAATATAGAGCTTGCTTCCCGTGGGCAGCCGGGTTTTAGAAATGCAGAAAGATGACATGAAAGGTCCAGGACCATCCGTTTCCTCAGTGGTGATGAGGAGGTCAAAGCAGGAGCCAAAGGAGTCCTTCATCTTTTGATGATCCTCTCCCTCTTTTCGCCGAGGGGAGGCAGTTGCCTGGAGCAGGGAAGCTGAATATGGGTTTTTTTTTTAATGTTTTAAGATGGAAGGCAGTGATGGATAGCGTGGCACCAGCACCAGGAAGGGCAGGACGGGGCCTTTTGCTGCTGTTTGAAATGATGCTTTCCCTGCGTGCTTTGAGTCTGCCTCTTCTCCCCCATGTAACTGTCTGCACTATAGAAAAAATGTGGTTTTTTTTTGCTGTAAATTTGTGCCTCAGTTTTTTTCTCCTCTATTTCAGCAGTTGTTCCTCCGTCTCACCCAGAGGAAAGGGCTGCAGAGGGGCTGCCTGCACACCCCTCCTTACACTGAGGCTTTCTGTGACACAAACTTCTGCAGCCTGCTGCTGGGCCCAGGTATTAGGAAGCAATTAGAATTGCACATGCTAAAGCCAAACAGATTGTGTGAGGGAGGAAGTCAATTTGCTAATGGCATTAGCACTTGGAAAGAAGGAGGCAATAACAGAATGGTGAGGCACAGGCAGCTGTTTAAATTGCTGTTAGCTACTGAAGCTTATCTAAATTGAATAACTAGATTGCCTTAACTGCTGGAATCTGAATGGTAGCTAAGAGGAAAACAACCCCCATATGCTTCTTTTACACCCAGCCTGGCTCTGCCATCCTCTGCACGCTGATCTGAGTTAATTCTTTTGCTCGGTCCCACGGTCTGCTGGGGTGCATTGAGCAGTGCAGCTCACAGGCTGTTGCCTTCTTGTTCCCCCTTTCCCAGCATTCTGCCTTTCCTCGCTGCTGCTCTCCCCCCTTTGGCTCATTTGTTACTATCTTGTTTGCTGCAGGCATCCCTTAAACCTCAAGCAGGATGGAGGGAGCGCCTGGAAACGTGGCAATTTTCTTCAATAACCATTGGTTTTGTAGAACAGCTTTCCTAGCCCGGTATTGCAGAGTGTTTTACAACATAATAGTGGATGTGGTTCGGTGGGAGCAACAACTGGGCTTGCAAATGCAGCAACAATGCACTGCTCAGCAGTGGGGCTCAGCTCAGATGCCTGCATACCTCCAGGAGAGGCTTTTAGGAGGTAAGGTGTGACATGCATTGCTTGTGGCTAAGAAATGCATGTGAATGCACAGTAACCACCTGCATAACGCATCCCCCTCCTTCCCACACACGGAAGGATGCTTTGAAGAAATTCACTTTGCCCTCCCCTTTCCTTTTGCTCCCTTCCTCCCAGCACAAGTGCACTGGGAGCTGTAGATATCCCACTTATTCCCTCCCCTGCCATTTCTCCCAGCGTTTTGGCAGTGACACCCTGCAGACGTTTGTTCACTTGTTGCCTGTCTCTGGTGATAGCAACGTAGAGCTTTGGAGCGTGTGAACAAAGCGGTGTCTTTTGCTGAAGCACGCTGAACACTGATGGGTTTTTGGGTTCGTGTATTATCTCAGGTGAAATAGAGAAAAACAAATCCACTGTTGCAACACTAATCCTAAGCAGGGGCGTGTTGGTTAACTCTGCATTAGAAGATGTTGAGTCAGGTGTACACGTGAATCGGGGGGTTTTTTTGTGCTTAGCTCTGAATCCAAGGTTTGAATGGGATTCACCACGACCAGCAATTTCCCCTTGGTGTCTGTGTGCCATTAATGATGGCACTTGAGAAAGCAGAAGTGCACTGGGGGTGATCCATCTCTGTGCTGCCTGCTGCGTGCTTTAATTATGCTTCCCCCCACCTTACAAAGCCCCTCTGCTGCTGCAGTCCCTGAGCTCATTAAGGGGCTGTGGGGAGGAGGGGGCTCACCTGCGGCCCCGCACAGTGTGGGGCAGAGGAGACACAGCTTGACATGGGCTGAACACAGCTGAGCTGGGCTCTGGGACCTCATCCTGCCCCTAAGCCACACTAAGGGCTCAGTGTGTTGTATGGCAGCCAGATGAACTCATCTCTTCACCCACGGGCAGTGGGAACTCCTCAGAAAAGGAGCTCCATGCCTCCCCCTTCATCCCTCCCCTCCCCACACACTGCACCATCCAAACTCATTGGAGCTGGAAGCTTACAGGTCAGCTTCAAAGCAGTTGGGATTTTCCCAGCACTTTCACAAAGGTGACCCTTTTGCTTCCATTCCAAAGCACGTTCTTTTTGTGAGCTGTTATAGGGTTTAGCTTGGTGGGAACAGAAGTGCTTAAGCACACTGAATGTGAGTGAGTGCAGCAGGAAGGTCCGGGTGATGTTTCCTATGCCCACTGCTGCTCAGCTCCCATCTCACTGCCCACTCTGATTCCAACACAACCACAGAGCTGTGCCACACACCGCTGCTCCATCCTTTGGAGTCCATCCTGCAGGTGGAGGGAATGCGAGCAGGTTTTATTTAAGGCCAGAAGGAAGGAGGGAGATGGATTAATCCAACAGAGCGCAGAGCAGGTGATTTCATGCCGTGCTTCCTGCCACGGTGGAAATTATTTTCTGTAATGGAAGTGAACCTTCACGAGCCTGCTGGCTCGTGGCTGGTCTCAGGGATATCCTTCCTGGAAGAACTCCAGTCAGGGTTTAAATGCTGCGATGGATGATGAAGGTTTTTTGGCAAGCTATCCTAAAAATCAATTACCCTTTTTGCTAATGAGCCACGTGAAATTTCTGACTTGAGTTTTCTAGCATTACTTGCTTATCATCAGAACACCAGCCAGGAAAAGCACAGTAAATTAACAGATCTAAGCAGACCCCCAGTACCTGCAATTGCTTGCCCTGAGGGCAGCCTCTCAGCTTCCCATCAGATATCGCTGTCTGTGGGATAGAATCAGAGTTTACTGTGTCCTAATTAACTTCTGCTGAGTTCTGCTGGGGTGTTCTGTCTGTGGGTGCCATTGGCAGTGCAGGGCTGGGGGGATCCTGAGTGCTCCCAGTGCTCGTTGCCCTTCCAGAAGCATTCCAGGCTCCAGCAGTTGTCTGATGTCTCTAAAGATCTTTATTTAAGAACTGCGTGCTACTGTAGCCAATAAATAACCATAATTACAGTAAATACAGTATGCTTACAGTGCTCCCCATTTGTTTTTCCTTAAAAAAATAGTCCACAAGTAAGTTATTGAGGAGGAAACTGCCTGGGTACAGTGAGGCTGGGTGAAAATATTCCCAGCTGATGGTTGGGGTGGTGGGGAAGAGCTCTGTAGGTTTGGAGCAGGCAGGATTCAGGGCTCCAGGCTTTATGGATGGGATGCCATCCCATTCCTTATCCCGTTATGAATGGGATTCGTTACTCAGCTCCTTCTTGGGGTGAAGGATGGGAACGTCTCCCATTTGGGATCAGTGTTGAATCATTCCTGCTGCAACTGAGCCATTCCTCATCCAAACCCACTTGGCTGAGTGCTGAGTTTGGTCCAGACCTCCTAAAATCAGAAATGCAACGTTCCATCTGTAACTTCAGTATGACCAGGTAGGCTATTTATTGCATGTTAGATGTGAATATATCAGAGCTGTTCATCTGGGAGTCCCAAAGCATTTCGCCCTCATTGCTTATCCCTTCCAGCATCCTCGTGGCATTGGTGGCACTGCTAAGGAGTAAGAAGGACCCTGTGAAATTGGATGACTTCCCTCACTGAGCCATTACAGCACAAGAACAAAACCCAGGCGCTTAACTCGTCCCTGTAAGTCAATTCCTAAAGTAAATGCTCACAGCAATTACACGTGAGGGATTGTTAATGAGACAGGAAATTGATTTGCAGCTTAATGCAACCGTGCAAATCCAGTGACCTCGTGTTAAGATGCTGAAATCTTCTGTGTTCTCCCCCAGCTCACAACACCCTTTAGGCCCTGTGCTGCACTTCAGAAGCTCTGAGTGCCCTCACAGGAGGTTTCTCCCACATCTTTCCCTCCTGCTGAGGGCTTTGCTTGGGCTTTACATGTGGGTTTATTTTACAGCCTGGATAGAATTTAATTGGGTACCACCACTGCCTCGAGTGCACCTTGCTAAAGGAATAGGTGTGTGTGCACATCACTGTGTGTGTGTCACAAAGCCCCCTGAGAAATGCAAGGGGAAAATGGGCTGCCCTAGGGAAGGTCTGTGGGTGCTGCAG
Organism: Phasianus colchicus; assembly: GCF_987193195.1. NCBI lineage: Eukaryota > Metazoa > Chordata > Aves > Galliformes > Phasianidae > Phasianus > Phasianus colchicus. Next base: position 4,198,676 of record NC_143460.1, read on the forward strand.
GTGGGGAACCCTCACTACTCACCCTGCCCTACATCCAGCCTGCATCCCTGTGTGTGCTGCAATGCCTTACAGTGTGCCCCTATCTTTGCCCCAGGTCACCCCAGTGCCTGGTGGGCACATTATTGACTGCGTGCACTTTTCAGGGCTTCTTTGTGATAGTGCTTTGGGGAGCACTGGTGCCACGTGAGCAGTGCTGGGTGATGGCACAGGGCTGGGGGCATTGGGCTCCCAGCTTTGCTGAAAGCTGTGCTGCTCTGAATCAACCCCAAGGCCCTTCATGGCAGCGGCGTGAGTGCACAGATGTTGCAGACTGCCTGGAACATGCAAAGGCACCACTTGTTTCACTTCCCAGGAGGGGAAACCAGAGTGATTGCTGGGGTCTGGAACCTGTGTCGCATCTGGGGTTCTGGCTATGGCCATCTCTAGGTCACGCTTCTTTGCTTCTATGTGTAGTCCTTAAAACGTTGCAAAAACAAAGCAGCGTTTTGGTTAAATGCATCCTGATGAAGCTGTGTGTGTCTTCATGATTTATCTTTTCAAAAATGAGGCATAACTTGAATTCAAATAGCGAACATTTAGCTATCAAGGGGACCTACTTGTCACTTAAGGGCTTTAGGAAATACTGTCCCATGAATTTTACATAGCAGAATATATTCAGGCCGTTTGCAATGCAGAGCAGTGCCAGCCAGAACATTTGAAATCCAACCATGAAGTTTTTCACTGCTATAAACTGTGCCTGTGATCTACTTCAACCCATAAATACATGGAGAATGTACAAACCTTCCCAGGGAATGCTGCAGGTGGCAGCTATTTAGCACCCAGTGGCACTGCAGCATTTAAATGCTGTTTTCACTGTGCTAGAAATCATCATCCTGTGAAGTTAAGTCAAGTGTTCACAGCCACTGTTGTTGCTGGACACATCTGGAAGCATCTGCTGAGGCTGTTTGTGTCGGGGACAGGCTGGTGCAGAGCCTCAGCCCCTGCATGTGGCAGTGGGGCTTTGCTTTGCTTTGCTCTGCTCACTTGTCAGAGTTCATCCAGCATGCAGTCGGTCTAACCAAGCGCATTTGTTTGCTCTGCAGCTGTGCACGCACCTCTTGGAGGCACAGAGCTCCAGCTCTGCTGGTTGGGGTCTCACGTAACATCTGTGCCCAATGCTGGGATGGACCTCGGGGTCACAGCCAAGCCTGCACCCCACTGCTCTGCTTTTCTCCCCATGTTGCTCAGGCTTCAGAATGAGAGTTTCAGCTCCGTCCCATGCTGCAGAGCACAGCAGGACCCAACCTGGGCTCCTCCAGCTGCTGCACCTCAGTCCGATGGTCCTTTTTGGGCACTTCATGTCATCCTTCTCCCGTTTGCTCCTCTCCCAAACTCTGCAGAGCTGCAGGGAGTGGTTCGTCAGTGCTTCCAAACTCAGTAAGTGCAGCCACAGTTTGCCTCCTCCACTCTGCATCGATCAGACTGCCCGTGCCCAAGCCCTGGTCTTCTTTGTTTTGAGCTAACTCTGAATTCCTCGTTCACCTTTCATCCTTCCATGGTTTCTCCCAAGGCCCAGCGAGGTGGATGGAGGTGGTGACAAAAACACTGATGTAACAAGAGAAAACATTTTGCCAAAAAAAAAGAAAAAAAAAAAAAAGGGTTCCAAACCTGAATAGAAATATTTAAAAGTCTTCAAGAACTTATCTCGTATAAAAATAGGAATTTATATTTAGATGTTGTTGTCCTCCTGAAGGAACTGCTGGGATGGAGGGTTAATCCATGGAGAGCTGCAGAGTGAGGGGGGGGTCCCTCCATCACTGCCTGCCACGCACCAATGGGATCATGCATTGCTTTTTAGTTTTTAGTTTTTTACTTTATTCAAGGGAAAATGAAGAGCCCTTTCTTTTTTTTTTTTTTGCTTTAGCTGCCTTTTGAATGTTTTTAATTTCGTTATATTTATTTTCCCCTGCCCGTTCCCTCAAGCATTTCTCCTGCTCCCTAAGCACCGTGGGACCCGTTACCTTCTTGCTTCCAGATGCGACAAACTGGTAATGGGAAGCTGTGGATGTGCAGCAGGCCTCACTCCCCCGGGAGGGCAGGGATTTATGCATGTAATCTCTTTAATGCTCACTAAGGCCAAGGACATGTTAGTTTTAAAATGATTAGCTGGGGTAAGGAATTGGCATCTAGTGTAGGAGCTGCGTGCCAGTCCCTTCCCATTGCACCAGCAAGGAAGGTGAATCATTTGATCGCTTTTACTGGGAGATGCAGAACTTTTAATAGGTGGCAGCTCTTCCCAACCATTTCAATCAGTGGGGCAGCTGGACATCCCCACATTGGGGTGTCAGATCTACACATTTTGGCTATGTGAGCCAAGCACACCGAGGATCCATCATACGTCCCCAAATCTGGGACTGAGGATGAACGCCCCATTCCAGATCCTCCTTGTTGCCTCAGCTTTGTGAAGTCTCCAGGTCTTGGTTAAAATTTGTGTTGTGTTCCTTTCTCTCCTTTCCTTCAGGTCCTCTCCGTCTTGAAATGAAATATCTCCAAGTCTTCTGCATCAGGAGGCTCTCTCTCCAAACAGGTGGATTTTCACTTACCCCTCCCCAGACAAAAAGAAGCAAACAACATAACAAGAACACCGCGGACCAGGTGGGATATGGATCACATCAAACATTGCACCTCACAGCATGGCAGCTCTTACAAACACGAGGCTGCGAGTTAACACCAGTGTCATAAAAAAAAAAAAAAAAAAAGATGATGTTCACAAGCTAAACTCTTGTGTTCACCCATCTCCTTCAGGATGAAGCAGAGAGTGGTGTCTCTTGTGGCTTTGTCTCCTTGGGCTCATTGCTGTGGAATTTGGCTCTTATTATGGGGAAGTGAATCGTGTCCCATCGCTCCATAGAGATGGCTGTGGTTGGGGTTGGTGTGGAGCATGCCCATCACTTGGAAGTCCTCAGTCCCCAGTTTCCCTTCCCCCTCCCCCAAATACACTGTACATATTTTTAAAAAAGTCAAGTTTAGCAGTCTGGTTATTGTAGTACATGGCTTTGTAAGGCAGAAAACCTTCTCAATGTGGTGTACAGGGCAGTCGTCTGTCAGAATTTGGGTAGAATTCTTCTTTGTTTTACTCACTTCTTAAAAAAAAAACGTCGATTGCTTGCAGACCCATGTCTTGTATGAAATCTCATACTCTTCCAAAGGAACAACAACAAAAAAAACCCTTTCTTCCTCCCTTCAGGTAATGTTAGCAAATCCCTCTCTGTAACACTGCTGCGGTCCAAACATGGAGGTGCAGCACCAGACATTGAGCAGTTCCTGCTGCCCTGGGAGGAGGGATGTCCCACATCCCAGTTTTGTTGGCCCTATCAGAGCTCCAGGTAGCGGATCAGGGCCACCATGGCCAGGGAGTTGGTGGTGATGATGGCAGCGTGTGGCATTGGCCTCGTCACGGAGTCTTCCACCATCATACTGGTCCCTGGAAGAAAGGGAGCAAGGAAGGGACAGCTGTGGTGCTGCATGGGCACAGAGGTTTCTTGCAGAGATGACATTGGTGCAATGTTGGCTGTGGGGTTCTGTGTGCTCCTGCTGTGCACGGCACAGGTGAACCTCCCACAAATGGTTGCGTTTGAAACAAGAGTTTGGAGGTGGGATGTGAGCATTTACGCACTGAATCAAGGAATTGGGGGTGGGCTCAGATTGGGGGCTCTAAATGCAGTCAGGATGTCACACAGTGAATCTAATTTGCATGGGAGTCGGGGGACAAAGGGTTTCAGCTTCAGGTGATAAAGCTGGGTTTGCTCTAGGCTGAACAGTTTCTAAAAGGGGCTGGGGAGAGTTTGGTGACCAAGTCAAAGAACATGACAGCAAGTATTCCTGAAAATGGATATATCGTTTTGCAGTGTCCTGGGAAGAACCCTGAAGATGAGCGTTTGTACCCGGGGTACACATACAGACATACCACTGTTTCGGAGGATGTGGACTTCTGCTGGGATCCCATCCCCCCCAGGCCCTGTCACCCGGATCTGTACGAAGGCATGAGTGAAGTCCTCAGGCACTGGGATGTCAATCCGACTCTTGCTCGCCAGGTACAGCGTGGGAGCAGAGTGGGAATCCTGCCTGTAAAGCATCTGTTGGAAGAAGCAAGGTTTGAGTTTATGTTCCCTGCCGTTTCCTTAGTGTAACAGAAGGGTCTCTACATGTTTGCCTGTACCTTGTACCCTGTAACTGCAGACTCATCTGCCTGTGCCACCACTGGGTCCCACTTGATGGTGACTGTAGACCCAGTCAGAGTCCAGGAGATGTTGCCTGGTGGCCTCCTTGGTGCTAAGAGATAAAAAAGGAAACAGAGATTGAGCGAGCCAGGGGCTGATGCAGGGGCTGTGCTGGTTGCACCCATCTCTTCAACCTCTCTGATTCATGAATAGAGCTGTGGGACCACCTCGTTGGTTTAATGAAAGGCATCCCAGAGAGCGTTACAACATTTTTGAAGGAGAGGAGAAAAACTATTTTCCCCTGGTGCTATTTCTAACAAATGACATTCCCCCTTCAAGGCTCAGAGTATTTCTTCATGAAGTGTAGATGTGGCACTTGGGGATGTGGTTAGTGGGCATAGTGGGGATGGGTTGATGGTTGGGCTTGGAGATCGTCGAGGTCTTTTCCAACCTTTACAATTCTATGATTGTATGATTCTATGGTAAGCAGGGCTGATCCTAGGAAATGCAGGGAGCTGTTTTATTGACTATTTGGGATGGTTTTAGGGCGCTGAGAGGTGCAAGCTGATTGGCCAGCTGCTCTCTAGGGATGCACAGGAGGCAGCACCGTGTAATGGAGGTGGTCAGAGCTCACTCACGTGGCTTTATGGTTGTGATGTTGGTGGAGGGGCTGGGGGGCCCAACTCCAGCACGGTTGTAGGCTCGCACTGAGACGTGGTATTTCGTGTTGGGATTTAGGCCTGTGACGTGAGCCGATGTGACCAACCCTGCTGTTCTCACTCTGTCAGCTGCCTCCTCTTTATCGCCATCCTTCCAGTACCGGATCTGAATAGAAAAGGGTTCAGTAAGGAAAGAAGCGTCTGCAAATTTCCATTCAAGAACAGCGCTGGACGCCCCTTGGCACTTGGGACCCGGGTTGGTGAGCAAGGTGAGGATGGGTTGGTGGTTGGACATGGTGATTTTGGAGGTTTTTTACAGCTCGAGAGATTCTGCCATCCCTTGTTCCCATGATGGACTCATACCTCGTAGCCCAGCAGCACGCCAGTCATGTCTCCCTGCTCCACTGGCTCCCAGGACACATCCATTTCTGAGGACAGAACAGCTTTGGCTGTAACTCTGAATGGAGCCACTTTTGGTTCTGAAAAAGACAAGAAAAAGGGATAAAATGCTTTTCCAAGCTCAGGGCAGTGCATTCACTGTACTGAAAGGAGGGGCTCGCTTCAGCACCGTAACCATGCAGCCCGACAGCTGGTATTGTGTGTATACAGAGCAAAGAAAGGGGAAGGGATTGAGGGACTTAGCAGGTCAAGGAGACCAACAGCTGCATGCTGTGAGGATCTGTCTGCTCTGTGCTTAGGGAAGCCTCTATCTGTGTACTGAAGTAGAAGATAAATCCTATGCTCAAATCACTATCAGCTGCCTTTAGAATGAAAGAAACCTCTCCTATCAGCAAGCCGCCAGGCAGCAAGAACCCCTGCAGTCCCCTTCACCTTCTTCTGCAGAGTACACGATGGCTGTGAGGCTTTCTGGTCCCTCTCCTTTCCTGTTGTATGCTTTGATCTTCACTTCGAAGGGGGTGTAGGGCCCGATGCTCTCGTTGCGGTACACGTAGTGCAGGGATTCTGCGTGAGGCACGCGGGCAGTGAGCCATTCCTGAGTGCCCTTCTTACGAAACGACAGGATGTAGCCAAAGCCATCACCGTTCTGGTAGTCCCGCAGTGTTGGCTGTGAGGAAAAAGCCTTGGGTAGGGCATTTCTGGATGGGGTTTTCAACAGAAGGGTCACATTGAGTGGTGTGGTTTAGTGGCACGGTGGCAACGGGTTGATGGTTGGAAATGATGACCTTAGTGACCTTTCCAACCTGAAAAATTCTATGATTTCCTTGTCTGCTGTGAGCGAAATTGCTCCTGTGGCTGTTCAGATGCCACTGTGGCAGGGAGGTGATATTTAAGGTCCCTTCCAACCTAAGCCCTTCCGTTCAAGAGAGCAAGACTTTGGGACCGCTGCTAAGCAGTGTTTGGCTCCATTGCAGATCACAGTTGCATTACAGCACTGATGTGCTGTCCCCTGCCCTCCCGCAGCCCTCCTGCCAGTGTTGTGCCACTGACTCACCGTCCAGTTGATGATGAGTTCATTGGGAGCCCCACCGCCACCGCCGAGCCCAGATGGTGCCACTGTGGGTGCTGCAGACAGTGCAGGTTGGGTTAAAGGAACAGCAGTGGTGAGGATGAGCACAAAGACAGGCACAGGCAGCTGCCTCTCAGCCAGAAGTATTCCAGATATTTGTGAAAATCAGGTCTTGAACACTGGCTACTCCCTGACATGCTTATTTACCAGCAGCATTTCTCTGAAGGGATGAGAATCAATCTCAAAAGCAGGAATTTGTGGGAGAGCTTAAATTAGAAAGGAGTTAATATGCACTTGGTGCGTTGAGAGTGTTTCTCCTGCTGATCCTACATCCCTTCTGCTTGCGTGTTCGAGCTGCACGAGATAGAATCAACATTTACAGCTGGGAAATTTATCTTGTGTTTGCACAGTTGTGCTCTCTAATATAATAGGGCTCTTTCACCTTTCTAAGCATTACTACCCAGAACGTATTGTATTTGAAACTAGGATTTGTAGTGCTTTAATATATTGTTACTCATGCTGGTGAGGCTGGCTGCCAGTTCTGGTAATTCTTTGTCTTTGATGTGTAAATGGGCAAAAAGGCAGAAAAATTTGCAATGGGTTCACCTCTAGGAGCACTCAAGGAGAAGACTAATTGCCCAGGCCAGGGCTTGCTGCAAGCCAGCCTTCTCTTTCTGCATGTAGGTGCCTCTGATTCCACCTCTGAGCATGTCTGCACGTACCTGCTTCTTTGGTACGGATTTTGCTGGAGGGTAAACTTGGCTCCCCAACTCCAAGGATGTTACTCGCTAAGACCCGAAACTCGTAATCCATCCAAGGGATGAGGTTCACCACCTGGGCTGTCTCGGCATTGCCTTCGATGTTTACAGGATCTATATAATCCAATAACACGAGAGGAGAACAAATAGAGCAAATGGGGGACAGCCTGCGAGCACAGAGCAAGAGCTCAGCAGGGAGCTGGTGAGCCCAAGCTGGGACTTCAGGGACCACACCACAGCCCTGAGGGCACTTACTGGTGCGCATCTGCTTCCATTTGTTGGAGAGCAGTGTCCTGGCCTCGATGCTGTACCTGGCGATGGGGCTGTGGTTGTCAAAGCCACGGCTCCAGCTCAGTTGGACACTGGTGTCACCAATGTCTCTCACCACCACACCCCCAGGAGGTCCAGGGGGCCCTGGGGTGAAGAAGAGAGGTGGGCGCATTACTAAAGTGTCAAGGATTTGGGGGTTTACTGCTCTTTGTGTCCTGCAAGTCATAAATGAAGATCAAACCTTTCTTTTCTGGAGGCAAGGAAGCCTCACCTCACATTTTTCTTCTCCTAGCGTTCACAACTCCCAGCCAAATGGAAATGTGAGATTGTGGGGTGTTTGCACAGAAAGGGCTGAGCCCTCAACAAAGAGCCTGCTGGTGCTTCAGGCTCATAAGCAGTGGGGATTACCTCTGACAGTCAGCGTGGCCGACTCCGAAGTGCTGTCCACGACCGTTTGGGCTGTGCACGTGTACCGCCCTGAGTGCTTCAGCTGGGCATTGACGATGGCAAGGTCCCCGACAGCTTCCTTCTGTGTAGGGAGAAAGGACAGCAGGGAAACACAGCTGACCACAACCCAACATGCAAACAAAAGGGGCTGGTGTGGCTTTTCTGCCCTTATTGTTGGTATGTAGTTTCCTTTGGTACTCACTGCGCTGGCTCGCCGGTAGTGACCCTCCGACTTGTCCAAGTCAATGGGGAAATCATCCAGGGACCAGGTGAAGGTTAGGTCCATGGTTGGATCGTGGGATGCGTGGCACTGCAGAGTGAGGTTTTCACCCACATTGATATCAGCGCTGGATGGTGCCAGTGTGATTTTGGTGGCATCTGCAGAGGAAGACGAGGGGAGGGTTCTTTGGACCAGGTTTGGTGCACAGCGAAATGAACACTTCCTAACTTGTTGTCATCCCTCTCTAGCAGGATTTTAGCTGTTGGCTTTTCGTAAGATGAAGATAAGAGATTAAAGTAGATAGGAAATAGAAATGCTTTTCTCATGGAGCAGATGTTGGTGGGTCTGGCAGAAGGTTTGCTGATGCACAGGCTGAAATGCATCTGATTCCCTGAGTACCCTATTGCTTTTTGGGGGTGTACAGGGAAGAGAAATGTTCCAATTCACATCGTGGCATTCTTAGCCTTGATTGACCCCAAGTCAAGCTAAACATCTCTACCTCGAACAGAGAGGATCCCCGTGCTGTTGGCTTTGCCCATGAAATTCTCAGCAAAGCAGGTATACTTTCCCTCATCAGATTTGCTTATGTTCTGGAGGATCAAGGTACCATCGGCAGTAATAGTCACCCTGGAAATGAAGAACCATAGAAAGAACGAAGGTTAAAATGTCTACTCACTCTGTGCACCTACCAAACCATTTCCTGCTCTTGTTGATTTTAGAGAAAAAAGGTAAAAAAAAAGGCAGGACTGCAAAATACAATGTAAGATTTTTTTTTTCAAAGGAGAAACTAGAGGAATAACAAAGGGTTTGTGTTTAGGGACGTAGCAGCACACGTGGGTCATCAAGTCTCATCCTCTGGCAAGAAGAAATGTCAATTTTAGCAGTGTTTTTTTTGGGCCAAAGCTGGCTGTGCTGCTACCTGCTGCTGTTGATGAGCAGTTCGGTCCCTTTGGTCCAGAGCACAGTGGCTTTTGGTGCTGCTCTCGGTTGGCATGGGATGATGACCTTCCCACTCCGGGCTGCAGGTATCAGTCGTTTTACTGGGTTTAGTCTAAAATCTGGTGCTAAGGCTATACGGGGGGAAAAAAAAGAGGATTAGCAAAGTTGTATCAGCATTTTAAGTGCCGGGGCATTAGATACTGCTTTCTTGGATGGCTTGGTAACAAAGCATGGCGATATCTGGCGAGCGGGATGCAGGAGTGGTTCCTCTGCTGCTGGGTGTCCAACGCCTGCCAGGCAGGTGCCAGGTGACACGCGTCGTACTTAGCAATGGCAACATGACCCTAACAAGTGCAAGGTCTTTGGGAGACACAAGAACAGCTGCTTTTGAAAATGTAGAGGATATTCCCTACAGCATCAGCCCAGTTCCAGCCACTATATCTGAGCTGGCTGGCTGGGTGCAGAGCTCACTTCTTGGGCTTCTTTCCTCCCAAATAGAGGGAGGGCAGCTGAAGGGAGTTGTGCTGCTGCTGTCTGTCCTGTACACTTTCTGTAGCTAAACAGATGTCCTTGTGCTCTTTCAGCATTACTGAACTTACACCAGATTCAAATTTTAGAGGCTTGTAGAGCGTCGTGCTGAACCAGCAGCTATATTTCAATGGCGAGTGAAGCAGTTTTGTCTGCTCTTATCTTACTCTGAGATTGCAAACGTGGTATATCAGGAAAGAGATCTGAAGTGCTTCAGTGTCCCATTGAAACCCAGAGCGCTGGGAAATGAGAAATTACCTTGCACTGTTAATTCAGCACTTGCATATACTGTGCCATGCTTGTTCTCAGCCACACACTGATACATGCCAGAGTCCTCCAGGACTAGCTTGGAAAATCTCAGCTCTCCACCGCTCACTTCGATGCGGTTCTGTGCAAACAAGAGGATGAACCCATTAGATGAGAAGAACGGAAATGGAACTCAAGCCTTGTCTGTTCAGGGATGAGTTTCCTTGCAGCTTAAAGCCAGCCTGGTTTTCTGGGGGAGAAAGCACAGGCCATTTCCGCTGCATCCAGCCACCACCCCACATGGCTACGCTCTGTTTGCTGAAACTGCTGAGAGCCTGAGCGGCAACTTGCAGCTCATACAAAGGCAGGAACAAGGTGATCCTTATCTGCCCTGACAACTGGCTCCGAGTTCCTGCAGTTGCATGAATCAATGGCTGCGATGGCAGTGACGGGAGAAGGACCTTGCTGGAGGTAAGGACCGTGACGTTGCTTTGCAGCCTCATGGGGGCACATGGAAGAGGAAGGCGGGTGATAAACGGGGGCTGAGATGGATGCAGTGAGGCGGTGAGTGGTACCTGGGAGGCCAGAGGTTGCCCATCCCTCAGCCACCGCACTGCTGGCCGGGGTTTGCCAGATGCCACGCAGCTCCAGCGCAGGTCAGACCCAATGTCAGCTTCCGTGTCCGTGATCACATCCAGCCAGTCCGGCTGAGCTGCAAAGGAGCAAGAGAGGTGGCAGAGCCAAGAGAATCAGATGAGAGGTTTGCCGTGCCAGGCAGGCAGAAGGATGCTCGTTGTGTCATCTCTGCTGGCAGATTTATTTATCACGGCGTGTTTCACCATAGTAACAGCCTTTGCCTTTTGTGCAGTGATGCAGGACTGGGTCCTCTCTGACTGCTGCTCTGCACGTGGACTGCACAAAATCATGGCATAAAACCAGATCTGGAGAAGAATATTGTTATTTCTGTTTCTAAGAAGAAATGCAGTCATATCTGACCTTCAGAAAAGATTGAATTCAGGATGGGAGAACCAGGCTAAGTTTGCAGCTTGACTAGATCTGATTAGTAGCTCCAAGCATTAACCCTTGTGAAAGGACCCTGGCTCGGAGGAGGATTTGATGGAGAGACAAATCTGATTTTTTTTTTTTATTTTTTATCTCTATGCTCCCATTTGTGGTTACCTCATTTTTGCTAGAATTATTGTAGGGCAAGTGAGGAGGTCTCTCTGTCCTTGCCACAGCCTAAATATATCCATGAAGGAAAGATCAGCAATCTGTGCTGCCTTTGTAATAGGTTGGACTGGGGGGGTATATCTGTCTGGGACACCTCACCACCATGGAAAGGCACACGTGGAACTGCCTTACCGTGAATGATGATGCGGCCCTGGTAGGTGTCTCTCCCTTTGATGTTTTCAGCCTCGCACTCGTAAGTGCCTTCATCCTCAAAGTCAACATTTTGGATGTGCAGGAGGGGCTCGCTGGAGATCCACTTGGAGGTCTGCGAGCCATCTAGCTTCCTCCACTTTATTCGAGGAACAGGGCTGTGTAAAAGTAAATCTTTTTAGCCATGGGTTCTAACACAGCAGGTACCAAAGGTGGCACAACCCAGTCCCAATTCAGCCAGATCCCATCCCAGCTGGGCTTTGGCCAGCGGGACAGATTGGCTTTGCTGCTCCATCCCTCCCGCTATTCCCCCTCCTGTGTTCAGCAGATCCGTTGCTGGGTCTGCGATTTGCTCCCCACCCCGAGCGACGCGGTGCTGCACTCACTTCCCAAAGGCAAAACACTCCAGAGTCACCATCTGCCCGGTCAGAGCGTAGGTGTCTGCAGGGAACCTGGCTTTTATGCTGGGCGCATACTGCCTGGCGTCTGTTAAGAGGAAAGCACTGGTGAGGAGTTCCGGGTGACTTTAAAATTGCATATGTGAGGTCTTAAAGTGCAAAGATACCTGTGAGGTTCCGCTTCTCTGCAAAACCTTCACGAGTTTGGAGAATTTATAGCTGGGCAGAGGCTACGTTTCATTTTCCTTTTAAAAGAGCTCTGAGCAGGGTCTCTATAAACCTCTCCTTTACAACACCTACGGACTATTTCTCCCTGATTCCCTACTAGCTCCACTCCCATCTCCCTCCCGAATCAATATCTTCAGCTGCACCTCCCAAGGTCACCAAAGGTAGTTTCAGGGGATATGAGCCTGTCCTGGTGCCATTTTTATTTTACAATCAGACAGAGAAACCCCACTGATGGCAGCACTACCAGCGAAGCATGAAGACAGGGCTGCTTCCCCCAGGCTCCGGCCAATTAATGCTTTCATCAACTCTTAAGCTCCCTTGAGAGGCCACTGGGTAATTTGTTCAGGTGCTGGAGCCTTCAGGAGCCCGTGTGCTTTGTTAATTTTGCATTTTCCCCAGTCCCTTTATGATAATTGGAGAGCACCGACCCTCGGCAGCCAGGCTGAGCTGGGAGAACTTGCTGAAAACGCTCTTGGTGATGAAGTCGATGTGACTGGTGGCAAAGCACGAGTAGTTGCCGAGGTCAGAAGCCTCTGTCTTGGCAATGTAGAGGTTTCCTGTGGTCTGAGAGACGAAACGCCTTCCGTCGGCTGGGATGAAGTTGGGAAACTCGTTCAGAAGCCATCGGTAGGACAAGCCTGTGGGGAGCAGGAGAAGGAATGAACTGCGCAGATTGCTGGCGGCCTCAGCTGGGATTTAAGCAAGCGGGTCATTTTCTGGACCTGTCAAAGCTTAAATTGTTCCTCGGATGGCGCTTATTTTCTCCGCATGCAAAATTATGCCTCTGCTTTGGTGCTTTTCAGAGTGAACTCAAACCAAGTTTGCTCCCCTGGCATTGCCACAGAAATCAGGAAGTGATTCGTGCAGCTGAGGATTGCCTCCATCTCCTACTGCCGAGGGATGGGAAACCTTACCTGGGTAATGGGGAGGGGGGCTGCAGGTGAACATCACTCCCCAGCCTTCAGCGATCTTCACGGGTTCTCGTTCTTCTGCAGAGAATTCCTGCAAAACTAAAGACACGCAGTGAAACTTGCCCATGAGCAGCTGGAGGAGCTGCTGTGATGATCTGCCCCTCCGTGGGGTGGTTTTTCATAGAATCATAGAATCACCAAGGTTGGAAAAGACCTACAAGATTGTCCAGTCCAACTGTCCACCAGTCACCAACAATTTCCAGTGGCTTTGCAGAGAAATACAGAAATATCTGACCCTACACTAATGGGATTTCTGCACCGCATCCACAACTTCTCCCCGAATTTCTGTTTACTTATGGGTCTGGAGGGCTTGGTTTACCCCCCAGCGTTACTATGGCTGCATTTTGTTTGCTTTATGCAGACCAAGAGAAGACTTACAGCCAAAGCGGAGTGATGCTTCCCTGCTGACCACTGTGCCACGGGCGTTGGTTGCCACACACTGGTAGGAGCCTGCATCCTTGGCTTTCACTGGATTGCTTATCACCAGGTCCCCAGCAACCAACCTATACCGGGAATCCGGCCCCATCTTCAGCTCTGTGCCGTTCATCTTCCACCTGCCAAGAAGTGGGAAGGGAGAATACGTATTGAGGCTGTGCGCTCACGTAGCTGGTGCCACATAGACCCACATTCTGACGTCCCATTCTCGTGGTGTTTGGCTCACCTGTATGTTGCAGGGGGATTGGCTCTGGCTCGGCACATCAGTGTCACTTTCTCTTCTGCTGAGCCTTCAGGGAACAGGGTGTGTGCGGGCTGCTCCTCAAACACCGGCCCGTAGCTCCTTGTGCCACTCTGTGCTTGGCACCAGACTGCAAGAGAGGGGAAAACCTGCTTAGCAAAATGTGGTGTTTTCTAAAAATTCTCCTTTTTTTTTTTGGTTTTGTAGGGTGTCCCTGGCGGTGGCAGAGCTATATCTGGAATAAAACAAGGAGCAATGTGAGAATAGCAGCCCATCTGTCGCCCAGCCCCAAGCAGGGCTGCGGGCAGATTGTGTGCATTCCCTGCTGAGCATCTCACACCGACTCTGCTGTGCCACAGGAGCAGACGTGCTTAGAGATGGGCACGCGAAGGAGCTCTGGCACAACCTCTTGTGATGCACAGATGGGGTGGGAGCTGGGAATGTCGGGGTGCTCTCAGCATCCTGGAAGTGAGGACATGCTTCTGCCTCCTCTGTACCAACGCTGCTGCTTTGTTCTTCCTATGTCCTATTGAGGACAAAGAAGGAGAGCACAGCCTGGGTGTTCATAGCTAGATCTCAGCTCTGCACTGACCTCCTGCACACACCTGGCTGCTCCCTCCATCCCTACAGCTGCAGCATCCTCAGCTCTCTCTTTGAGTCATGCCTGCTGCTTGCAGCTGGGTGCAAACCGGTCCTTGCAGACACTAGAAATTGCAATGCAAATAGGCAAGAACAAAGCAGAAAGCTGCCTGGAAACCTCTAACCCAAAAGCAGCCAGCAAGGTAATCACTCCCAGCACACATCCCTGGCACCTGCAGCCATGCCCCTTAGCAGGAACGGGACACGAGGCAGCATCCCCTTCTCTGCAGTGATAAGCAAGGAGATGCCTAGCTGCCCCCAGCATCCTTCCATGCTTTGTAATTGAATTAATAACCGTCTTAAAACCTCCATGCCAACCTGCAATCTGCTTCCTTCCCTGCAGAACGCAGCATGGTCACCGGTTAAATGAAGTGACTCCCGTAAGTGTGATGTTTTATGCAAGAGTAACTTCCAGCAGGGATCAGCTCTCCGGGCTGAGGGAAAGCTGCTCTTCACCTGCAGCTCACGGGGTTCCCCTCGTGTTCATGGCATGTGGAAACCAGGGTGAAAAGAGAGAGGGGCTGCACTAATTGTCTCTGCAGGCTCGGAGCAGCTGTTTGCTCCCCATGTCTGGTCCTCGCATCCAGGCTCTGCCCAATTAGCAGGGACTCTGCTCCGTGCCTGTCCCTAACGCTTTGGAGTGAGAGAAGCAGTTTTGTGAAGGTTGCATTGCCTCCAGATCTGTGCAAGTGCCTTTTATTTTTCCCTTCTGGGATAGTTACATTCACCAAGGAGAAGATTCTCTCTGCTAGAAATCGCCTCCATTGGTTCTGCTTCTGCTGTGCTGCTCTCAGCTGGAAATAGCTCCTTGCTGGCCAGCACTTAACATAATCATGAGTTAATGGAGAATTAAGAAGGACGTGGTGTATTCGTTGTGTTCTGAGCGACGGCAGCCAATGGATTAAGGATGAACAGATTTGCATTCAGAGGTTAATAGGTAGCACATGGTAAATAACTTCTGATTATTTAACAAATGTTATATTATAGTCAGTCCCATACATGCCTGTTCTCGTGGGAGCTCTTTCCCAATGAGGTTTGGCCAATCATCCCTCCCATCCCACCTGGAGCCCAGCATCCTCCTCTGTCCCTTTTTCTCTGCCAAGGTTATGGGCTACCACTGTCAGGCATTGATTTTCTCATATGCAATCAATGCCAGAAGTTCAGACAGATTTTATGTACAGTTCCAAGGTGTCCGGTTGGTGTTGGAGGTGAAATCCTGCATCTCACTCATTAAGCGAAACGACCGTTAGATTAAAGCGATAATTGAACTGTTACAAGTTCTGATGGTGCTTAGAGCTGAGGACTGAGATCAAAGCAGAACAGCAGATCTGAGTACCTCCGAGACCGATCATCTCAGCTGTTGCTGTCACCAGAATACTCTCCTTTTTAATGTTACCACAACAAGACCTTCCCAGGGCTCTGTCATTCGGGCAGCAGGGAGAAGGCAAACACAAAATAACATCTTTGAGCCTGCAAGCTGCGTGTGCAAGAGGCAGAGGGATCCCTTCAGAGCTCAGCATGCCATATGCAGCCCTACTTGTGCGCTGAAACGCAGCTAGGAGCAGAAATTATTCTCAATGTGCTGCTGTGTCTGGCTGGAACAACATTCGTTTTGAAGAAAAATCAGTCTTAACACCAAAATAAAGAGGGAAAGGTGGAAATGGAATATCAGAACATTAAGATTCGGAGAAATAGCTGCAGAAATGTTTGAACATTTCGGTGCTCCGAGAGTGATTTGTGCTGATGTCTGGGAGAGAAAAATACCATATAATGAAATACAGCAGCAAGGCCGTAATCTTTGAGTGTAAAAACCATCCCAGACCTTATACCAGAAATTGCAGGAATAGAACTCAAAGAGTTGTTCTGTGCTCTTATTGCCAGCACCTGGAACGTGCTGGTAGCCAGAGCTGGAAAGCCCTGATGTCCAGGGGCTGTGCTGAGCCACACTCCAGCTTTGGAGAGCAGGAAATCACGGATGTCTCAGCTGAACATTTGCCAAGATGTATTGCAGGTGATGAGTGCATCAGCAGCAATCCTGTCACTGAGCACCGGCAGCGCATCCTCAACTCCAGAGCTGCAGCCTGAGCCTGGCATGTGAGCAATTAATTGGTTTCATAGGAACACGATCAAAGTGGTTATTTCTCATGTCCTTGGGAACTCATCGCTTGGTGATATGTCAGAGGGAGGGATGATGTTACCAACCCAAACTCCAGAGCTGGAGACATCGGGTCCATCTTCACCCCTCCCCAGAGCGTTTCCTTCAGCCTTATCTGGAGCTGCCATCATTTGGTCCCTGCTCCTGGCTCATGTTTCCAGTGAGGGCTTCTCTCTGTCCCAGATGGCTTCTGAGATCCATTGCATCAGCAGCCAGAGGTCAGGAGAAAATAACCCTCATAGGGTTCGGTAGTGACTCATTTGTTATGGGCTCAGCTTGGATGGGAATGAGTTGGACGAACTCAGCTGGTTAATGGGAGAGCCCAGCACCATCCTGGGGCCTCTTCCAGATTTGGGTCAGCGTGATTTCCAAACAGGCTAATTGCCTCCCAATCTAGGGCAGCCACCCCTCCCCTCTTCCTCTCCTGGGACCCACAGAACACTAAAAGGTAATTAGATATTTATAAGACAGCCAGGCAGCCTCTTCTTGGGATGATGAATTAGCTTGAAGACATCGTCTAATTCTCAGCTGCCTGATATGAAACATCTCCCTGCTGAAAAGGAACCCTCAGTGTGTAGCCTGACACTCCCTGAGATCCAGCAGCAATCCCCAGTGGATGGCAAATGGGGGAATCTTTGCAGCTGGGGTATAGCAGAAAGGCATCCATCCCAAGAACAGCTTCAGGCTCTTACCCACACAGATGATGACGGCCAGGGAGATGCAGATGAATCCAGCGGTGCCTCCCATCCTGTGCTCCAGATGTTATGGCCGTGGCTCTATGTCTGAGTGGGGACAGCAGCCCTGCAAGAGAAGCACTGCACTTACCTGCTGCTCCACGAGGCCCCAGGGCAGCTCATGTCCCTGTGGGCACCAGGAGGTGTCTGTAGGAACAGCCAGTGAGAAATATGCAGAGGTCTGAAGGAGCTCTTCTCTTTTCCCCTTTTCCTTTTTCTCATTCTCCTTTCCTCCTTTCCCTTTTTTCTTCTCTCTTTTCCTTTCCCTTTTCCCCTCCCTTCCCTTTTCCCCTCCCTTCCCTTTTCCCCTCCCTTCCCTTCCCTTCCCTTCCCTTCCCTTCCCTTCCCTTCCCTTCCCTTCCCTTCCCTTCCCTTCCCTTCCCTTCCCTTCCCTTCCCTTCCCTTCCCTTCCCTTCCCTTCCCTTCCCTTCCCTTCCCTTCCCTTCCCTTCCCTTCCCTTTTTTTCTTTTTTTTCTTTTCCCCTTTCCCTTTCCCTTTCCCTTTCCCTTTTTTTTTCTGTTTTCCCTTTCCATTTTTCTTTTCCTTCTTTTCCTTTTCCTTTCCCCTTTTCACTTTTTTTTTTTCCCCTTTTCCCTTTACTCTTCTCCTCATTTTCCATCTCCTTCTCCTCCCCATACCACCAACTCTTCTTCTTCCCTCCTCCAAAAACATCTCTCTCCTAACAGGCAGTGGCTGTGTGTGGGCATCCTACTGCTCAGCTCCAACCCCTTTGCTCTGGAGACATCCAAGGAGGACACCCAATTTTGTTTTCCTTCCCCCTCTTTGTTAACAACAACTTGGGAAACAACACATCCCACACACTGAAGGCTCTGCCAAGCTCTGCAGCCCACCCAGCCCCAGCTGGTCCCTCACTCCCTGCCCATCTGGCTGCCCCACTGAACACCAACTCCATCCCATGCACCGCAGCCCCCGGTGCATTGCAGCTTGGAAGGCACAGCGCCTGCTCATTAAGTGCTGCCGTTATCGTGCACCTGAGCAAAAAGGGATTGTCCTGTGTGTGCTTCAAGTCTTGTCTCCGGGGAATCTGGGACTGGGAAAGCCACCTGCCCTCTGCATCCTCACCCAAAATAGAACGTTTTCCTACTACAGAGGAAAGAAACCACATCCCAGGTCCTCATTTTCACCTTGGTGGGCTCAGGGACTGGATGCCAACCTCCCCACGCAGCTCTGAGAGCAAGAGTCCAGGTTAAATGCTCCTATGGCAGAGGTGCAAATAATATGGCAGAGCTGGGGGAGGAGGACCTGTCCTAGAGCAGTGATGGTCACAGGGTGACAGAGAGGGACAGCATGAGGACAGAACAGAGACGGGCATGAGGTCCTTTCCCTGGGGCTGCCTCATGCCGTGTGTTCCATCCAGCAGCTCTGGGGTGAGTCAGGCCGATGAAGTCACTCGATGTCAATCAGCATCATGCCCCAAACAGTGTCCTGAACCCATGGCCTTCCAGCAAACACTGCCACATTGTTCACCCGCTGCCTGCTTCTCCCTCATGTGTCTCATGCTTCCAGCGTAAGCACTTTAGGACAAGGAGCAGCTTTTTGCTCAGTCTGTTTTTCAACGCAGTTCTGTGTTGGAGTAGGAGCAGAGAGCACATCCTGCATCTGTGGGTGCATCACCCCAAAGCAGCTCAGAGATCACAGGGAGGGAGTGCAGGATGCCCTGCTGCCCAGCCCCTTCCGTTCCTTCCCCACGGCTCAGCAAAGCTGTTACTTGCAAAAATTAAGCTGGTTTGAATTATTCAATTAGTTATCAATTCATTATTTATTATGTAAACCACAGCTTTGATCCCCAGCTCTGCAGCTGGCTCTGCAGCTCGCCTCTTTCATCCCAGACCCCACTCTGCTCTCATTTTGGATGCACACATCATTTTCTTTCCTTGCTTCCTAGTACCCACTGCTCCTGTGTCTCCTGTGTCCCTCCCCATGGCTGTGCTGGGAGACCAGGACAGGGCTCCTAAAGAGGTGACAGGAAGTGCTGCTCCATTTGCTCTCTGGCACCCAACCTCAGCACGGTCTGCACTTGGAATGCTCTGCAGAAACGGGGAAAGTGGTATCCAGGGGAACCTCCAGGCATGGCCCACATGCAAGAGAATAACAGAATAGTTCCTACTTGTGCTGAGGTTGGATTTGTTCACTTTAGGGACTGGACCACATCGCCCTCTCCCATGCTGCTTGGCACGCTCCTCATTGTATTGCTTAAGGGATGTGATCCAGTGATGCTAAGAGCACACCTGGGGCTGTGCTGCTCCCCCAGTGCTGTGCACCACGGATCATCCCCAGGCAGTGCCCTGAGCTGTGTTTTCTGCACCTGACTCCTAACTTCTCCCAGGCACAGCCATGCACTGTGCATCTGATCTGTTGGTCGTGCCCTTCATTAGGAGAGAGCCCTCAGGGAGCTGTTCTTTCCCCTCTTCATGGGGTATTTTGACAGTCACTCGAGAGCCTTCTGTTGTACTGAAAGGGGATCTGTCATCCCCGCTAATGGATGCTGTCATTAATACCTCCAGCAGCATGGGCACACTGGGAGACATGCACATGGGTTGCATTAGTGCTGTGCAGGAGCCCCTGGGAGCAGAGAGAGATCCATTGTCACCAAGACAGAGCTCTTGGAAAAGAGCTATGGAAAGGTTTGGGATCCTTTTCAGCCTTGGGGACAGAAGGTGCTGCCTCATCCCAGGACAGCACGACTGGGAGGTGGTGGCCCCAGGAGGGCTGAAGTGCAGTGGGAGGAATGGGTGGTGGGCTCCGAATCCAGGCAGCTGTGGCACAGGGCAGGGGAAAGCCAATGGCACCATGCTGGCCCTGCCATCTCCCAGCTCATGGTGGGACTTGGGCTGCAGGGAGAGCTGTCATAGCCAGCACAACCTAGCATAGATCAATGACTGTGATTCAGTCCTCCGGGGTTAGTTATGAGACAAGCAATTGGGCTTCTGCTGCAACATCCTCCACTGAAGGAGAGCTGCTGAGGGTGGATGACACAGTGTGCCCTGTGCTGTGTGTTCCTTTCATTAAGGAGCATTTCTGAGGCTGGAACACACACACTTCTGATCTTTGCTGGATTTTTCTTGCAAATCTGCTCAATGTCAGGTACGTTTTGTCCACTTTCAGTACAGAATGTCTCAGTGAGTTGAAAGAGATTTTATAGTAATGTGTCTGTCCTTTTGCAGAGCTGTCTGTGCTGAGGAGAGATGCAGACTCTCAATTCTGCCCTTCCTGAGCTTCTCTGAGTTGAGAATCCACTGGTGGCCCCGGGATCTACAGCAGCAGCGGGGCAACCAAAACCCTGACACCACCCAAAACCAACACTGAGCATTGAAACCATTGTGATCCAATGGCCAACACACCCAGGGGGGTTCAGCTCTCCCTGGGCTCATCCATCACCCCATGCAGAGCCCTGAATCATTCCTGCACTTCCAGGACTCCCTGTTTCCACCTGCTCTGTGCTGCAGAGGGGTGCTGGGATGTGCTTTGCCTCCTGGCTCCATCCTGCCCTGCCCTCCTCATAGAGCAGCACAGCGGGCACATCTCCACACTGGGCTCCATGCCTGGACTGTGGGGAGCAGATGGTACCCACAGCACCCTGCAGGGCACCGAGCTGCAACCTGCAGAGCAGGGACTGTTCATGCCCAATGTTGTTACTGCACAACGGGCTGCCCATCACAAAAGGCAAAGCTTTGGGGCTGGAGTAAAGGTGGCATTTGTAGGCAGCAGGTGGAGAAGATTGAGGTATTTGGGTGCTTTGGGTCTGGACTCAGTCAGGGCACTGCATCAGCACTGCAGGCAGGGAGGTGAGGGAAACAGCTCTGGGCATGGCTGCAGTGCTCAGCAGCACAGCGTGGGGAGAGGGAGGTGATGTGGGGCACAGGAACTCAGCACTAGGATGGGAGCAGAGCCACCACACAAAAAGCACAGCACTCTTCAGGCCATGCTGCTCCTGAGCCCCCAAAGCCTTCAGGTCAGCCCCATGCCCCAGGTGTGAGCAATTGCAATCAGCCCTCATTAGTTAAATTGCCTGCAGGGCTGAGTTTTACCCTCCTGGTTCAGTGCAGAGAATGGAGAACGTGCTGGAAGGAGGTAAGGGGGGAAAGATGATCAAG
Organism: Phasianus colchicus; assembly: GCF_987193195.1. Taxonomy (NCBI): domain Eukaryota; kingdom Metazoa; phylum Chordata; class Aves; order Galliformes; family Phasianidae; genus Phasianus; species Phasianus colchicus. The sequence continues at coordinate 4,219,706 of NC_143460.1, forward strand.
TAATCTTTGGAGGGGGGGCATTTGGGCTCCTAAGGGAGGAGATGGGGGTCTGTAGCGTGGCAGGGCTCTGGTGGGAATAGGAGCTGTGGGGAATTGTTGCTGTTTGCTGCTGATCTAGGATGTGCTGCAAGTAGTTGTGCTGTGCTGCTATCCCCTACTATGGCCTCTGTGTCCCTCCCTTTATGCCTTGGGAAATAAAGTCAAGCAATAAGAATCTAACCCAGAGTAATGCACTGCGCAAACCAGCTTTGCTTGCAGCTGAGGGAAGAGTTGGTTGTGTTTGTTGGATCCCCAGATGGTGACACTTCCAAAACTTGGGGATCTGTCTGTTCCTATCTGTTCCTGTTGCTTTTTGCTCCATGGGAGCTGTGCTTCCCACCCAGTGCAGCAATGCTGCAGGTCTCTGAGCAGTGCACTCTGAACTCATCTACATCTGGAGTAATTCTGAATCACCATATCCATGGAAACTAATGCACTTTCCCTGACAAAAGCATCCGGATAGATGCTGCTCCCCTTGCAGAGCAGGGCTCTGGGAAGCCCAAACCCATATTTTTGGGTGATGCTGTAGGATTTGGGCTGTGAAATGGGAGGAGGAAAGAGCCTCAGGTGTGAGTGATGCTGCCTAAAGCAATATGTGTGGGCAATGTGTTCCTCACCTGGGATGGGTGCACCCACCCTGCATCTGCCCTTGGGTTGTGCCTTATTTATCATGGATTGATTTAATTGTGGCAGAACTGGGTTGGTGAGGATCAGCATCTGATCAGCACTTCTGAGGGCTGGGGAGAGGTTAAACAGCTCAAAAAGATAGGAGAAAATTCTGGGAGATGGAAATCTCTGCTCTGCTGGAGGAGGATGACATGGTGTGGCATGAGAATGAGTGCATGGTGTGCTGCGGGTTGTGCTGCCTTGATGTCCCATCCAGCTCCTGCTAACACTGGGCAGCTTTATTATTTTCACCAGGAGAGGCTCATGTAGCCCTGTGCAAGGAGCAGGCAGGGCTTGCTGATGTGCACCCAGCAGGATGGCTGCATTACGGCAGCGTGCTCAAGCTGTCTCTGTTGTCTCTGTGTCTTTTAAGTGCTTTTTTCCCTAATAATTGGCCAACACATTCATGTACATCACAGGTCATGGCACTTCATTGTGAGAGGGGCTCAGTGGGAGTTCTCTTTTAGTCAGCAAGATCTCCCCAGCCAAGCAAACCCTGATGCTGATGCACAGCCTGTCGGGTCTTTGTGCAGAGGACAAAGCAGGGATCTGCTTTGGGTTGGGAGGAGTTGATTGAGAGCACATGGAGACACGTGTGTGTGCACAGCACTGATGGGCAGCGTGTTTGAGATTGGAGTTGTGATATAACCTTGATTATAATAAAGCAGATAATGTTATGGAGCAGAGCAGCCCCCTGGAAAGCTCCCTGTACCAGCTTCAGACAAAAGTCAGGATTGTGGAGGAGGAAATCATGTAGGATTTCCCCGTAAGCTGGATGCAAGCATGGTGCTCAACCCATGCTGTCAGCACGCAGCTCTCCCTGAAGGCTGTTTCAATCAATAGCTGGAGTCAATGGCAGCTGGAAGAATGCTCAAAGTCTTTGAAAACAAGGCCGTGAGTGCCTTCAGCTTAGCATGCAGTTGTTGGAGAGATGTCTGCCTGAAATCCTTGTTAACACCCTGATTACATCTGCTCAAGATCAAAATATCTGGTGCTGCTGATAGACACCCCCATGTAAATTCAGTATTGCAAACCACTGAGCATCACCTGCAGCACTGTCTGGAAAAAGCAGAGTGTTGCACTGGGGTTGCATTGAAGGAGAAGCTGAGAGATGCTAAAAGTTGGGTGTTGGTGCGGGCAGGAGAGAGGTGAGATGTGCGTGCTGCTACTGCCTCCCCAAAATACATCATCTCCAAAACAGATTCTCCTTTCCCATCGCAGTGTGCCTGTGGGGAACCTCAGCCTCCCAAACTCGCCTACTTTCTGCTGTCGGTGCTGCTCTCAGTGGCACAGCTCTTTGATGTGTCACAGGTATAAATAGCTCCTACCTGCCACCGAGCCCGTCTGCCTGCTCCTACATCACTTGGCAGGAGCAGGGCTCCTCGAGAGGCCATAACAAGGCAAAGCAAGCACGGGGCTTGGGAAACCTGCCCCAGGGAGAGGAGTGGCCTGAGGAAGCCCTGACCTCAAGCATCCATCAGCCCTATGCCAGTATGTGTCAATAGGTAGGAGCTATCAGTGAGAGAACCCTGCACAGCCTCACACTCCCATCCCCATGGAGCTTCTTGGCCCTGTGATGAGGATGCAGTGCTAAAATCCTCTCCCTTCTCCCAGGAGATGCTTGGGATATCCCTTGTAATGACTGTGCATTCATTTTGCTCCTTTGAAGACATCATCCTTCTGTTCAACCTGCTCATCTGTCTGCTAACGCGTTTAACATTCCATCTTCAGCTAGTGCCAGGCTGCTCTCTGCCTTGTGAAAACAAGCAGGGACCTGAGCACGACACAGATCCCATTTCTCCTGTTCTGCAGCTCTGCTGTGGGGCTGCCAGCTCTTCCAGCTGTATGGTAACTGCTACACACAGTGACTGAGCTCCATGCTGCTGGTGGGAGTACATCTCATGCCCATCAGTGCCTCTGGGCATCTCCACTGGGGTCGTGTTGAACATCCCTCTGGTGAATACTGGACTCTACAGCTGTGGTGAAGGGGCTAAGGATGTGCCATGGAGGAGTAGGAAGGGAATGTATTTTGGGTTCAAAAAAGCAGTTTCTGTATTGTTTGGGATCTGATGGTTTCCTTGACTGTAGTCCTTGTTTACAGCTCTCCAAGTGCCTGAAGACATCAAGGGGAGGGCTGGTAACCAAAAATGAGTTAGATTTGGTTCCCTAATCTAGAAGGAGCTGGATAGAGCTCGTTAGAATAAGTTTCTGTTTTTTCCCCTTCCATCAGCACTGTTTGACACTTAAAGGACTCTTGAAGGAATCCTCTCTTACCTCTTCCCACGTGTCTGTGCTTTAATGCCATCTCTGACAGCCCCTGAGAAATGTTGGGTTTCTTGCATGGCGCTCTGGTTTATAGGGCAGGCTGCAAGCTCAGGAGGGACAGATGTGCCTCCAGCTGTGTGGGGAGATGACAGCAGTGCTGTGCCACGCCTGAGCCCATGAGATGGAACAAAACCATCCTTGTTCCAAGCAGGGCATGGCTGAGCAGCCAGCATGGTGATTCTCGTGCATATCCTAAAGATGGGGATGCGCTTTTGGCACACTCCTCACACATCTGTAAAATGGCATGGACTTGGGGTAAAGAAGGGAAGGAGCACTGAGAAATGAGGTATTTATCCCTCATCCAGGCTCGGTGATCTTTCATGGCCAGTTTGTGGCTGAGCATCCAGGCTATGGGCTGTGCACGTGGGCTCTGCATGCTACGTTCTGTGCTCGTGTGTTGGAAATGCCTCCCTACAGCCCCGCTGTGCTGCTGCTGCTGTGATTCGCGTGCGATGCGTCTGCAGAGGCACAGCCTGTTAAACGCTCTGCGCATCCATTCCCAGCGACAAAAGTCGTGGTTACTCAGTTGGATCATAATTGATTGGGTGCTGGAGAGGAGCGTTATGGTTCCTTTGTCTCAATGCATCGTCACTGCGCTCCGTGGGCTGAACGTAACCCCGGCACCTTCCCTTAGTTTTGCAGCCCCTTCTCACCCGTCAGTACAAAGTATGCTTATTTCTAGGAAGTTTGGGAGCTGTGTTGGCTCAGCAAGCAGCTTTTGGTGCATTGTTGAGTGCATTGTAGGTGCATTCAGACCCCAAGAGCAGAACCAACCACTGCTTTCCTCGCTGCCCCAAACAGAGCACGGTCCCACCCAGTGCTGTGGTTTTCCCCATGCCCTGCAGACCCCAAGCTGTCCTAGAGGGTGGAAGGCGTATTTCTGACTATGCTGAGAGGTCAGAAAAGACTGTTTTGCATGGAGTGCTGCCAAATACACAGCACTGAGAGATTTACCCATACATGCACACCTGCTCCTAAACCTCGTGCCTCTGCTTTGCACCCTGAGATGCTTGAGGACATGCATGGGGGGGGCAGAGCTGTGCTGGGCTCTGGCCAAAACCTCCAGGAACACTCGGGTTGTTCTCAGCAATCAGGCTGCTGCCTCCCACCCTCAAAGCAACTAGTGTTCCTTCAGAGGGATGGTAATCTGATGAATGCCCCCAGCCCGGCTGAAACAATAATGCTGGGGCTGTGGGAGCAGTGAGAGCCTTGGAAGAGCGGGTGGGTGAGATACAGAAGGAAGGAGAGCTCAGGAAGTTTATAGTGAAGGAGCGGAGCTCCACAGAGCAGCCCAGCTGCTCCCCATCCGAGCACCCAGAAGGAGCAAAGCCAAGCACAGGGTTTTGCCTGTTATATTACATCAAGGACCCCCACCCCACACACATACACCTTCCTGCTGCAAAATGCTGACCAACCTCCAACACAGCAATACCTCCAGAGCAGCCCTCCCACCCTGCCCAGAGCAACTGAGAGCTGGGAGGGTGGTGGGGGTCACAGCGCACTGCTCTCCTTCTCGCTTTGTGAGGGGGGACCTGGGCTCTGCTCTCTGAGCCGGGGGTGCTGAGCAGCGCTGCGCAGCCGGAGCTCGGCAGCCCCCACCCCTCCACATTCGGGCTCTGCGAAGTGCCACCAGCCAGGATGCAAAGCCGAGGCGTAACCGTAGCAATTAACAACAAATAAGTTCCGACTTGGTCCCTAAGAGCCGTTTCTGCTTACGGCCGTGCCCATCCCCTGCCACAAGTGACACCGCTGTGCCCCCATTCCTCCCAACTCCATCCCCAGCAGAGCTGAGTTGTGCCCGCGGAACCATCGCCCCAAGCAGCGCACAAACCCACGCCGTGCCCTTGCGTCCCCGATCCCGCAGGATTCGGCTGCTTCTCCCTATAAGGGAGAGTTACCTATGCTGGAAATGGTGCTCCAAAATCTGCAGCCTCATCTTTTTTTTTTTTCTTTTTTTTTTTTTTTCCATCCCCCCTGTTACGGTGCGGGAAGGAGAGAGCAGGCTCTTACCTGGGATAGGATCGGGGGCTGAGCATGAGGCGGGGGAGTGCGGGGCCGCGGAGCTCCTACCGCGGTGCTGAGCCCGGCTGGTGCCTGCCCGAGTGGGGATGTGTGTGCCCAGAGCCACTGCAGCATCTCTGCATTAGGATGTGCTCCTCCCTCTCCTCCCTCCTTGCGTGCGCGCTCCCTCGCTCGCTGCCAACCACCACGCCGGTCCCTGGAGAGGGGATTTTTCTTTTTTTTTTTTTTTTCCTTCTGCCTTTACCTCACTTGCCACAGTGCAAGGACCAGTCAGAGCCGCTTGCAGCATGATGCATAATGCATGTCTCAGCCTCCGGGCTGCTGCGCCCACCCGGTTCCTTCAGGAGCCCCGAATCCTGTCCCTATGAGGCTGGAGCAGGTGTGGGGCCGGGGGGCAAAATCCCTGCTCTGTGGGGTGTGGGAGCAGCCCCAGCTGCTGGGCTTCACCAGGGACACCCACCCCTGTGCAGTGTTTCTATATATATATGCACTCCCCCGTGCCTGAATATATGTGTGTAACTGTAGGTGTACGTAACTGGGTTTGTGAGCAGGCTGCAGAAATTGCTTTATAGCAACATTTTGGGAAGTTCCGTTGAGACAAGTGTGGCTGGCATAGGTGGGACCTGAAGCACGTGTTGTGGGGGTCTGTCCAGGAGAGTGATGCTATGGGATGTGACAGTGACAATCCAGGACCTCCCAGGTGACACTTTGAGCAAGTCAAGGTGTCAGCAGCTCCCAGTCTGGGCTTGGCTGGGGGATAAAGCAGGAGCAGAGCAGTGGGAGCAGCGGTCACCCTGTGCTTCCCCTCCTTCCCAGACCAGTTAATGATGGAGGGAGATCAATGGGCACTTGGGCTGTCCGCAGGTTAATGGCCTGCAATTACAGAGGAGTAATTAAGGCATCGGTATCTCTATTGATTGGCAAAGCTCCAGCGGTCTGCGTTCCTCTGGCCAGCCAGAGTGGGTTCCACCTGTCCTTCTCTTGTCCCTTTTTCTGCTCTTGGCAGCTATTTTGGGGGTGAGACCAGGAGGAATTGACGACGGCCCTTCCTGCTGTCATCTCCGGGTAGAGCAGAGGTCTTTTGCCCATAATCTGCCCCTCTCCTTCAGATCTCTGCTCCCACAGCTCCCAAGGGTTGGATCTGGGTATCAGTGACCCCTTGGGGCTCTGTCCTGTAGCAGCTGGGGGAGGAGGCAGCTCCATAAGGGGTCCCGTGGCCATTCCCAGTGCTGCTGGAGCTCTTAGTGACGGTAATGGGGAATGTGCTGGAGGTGGAATTGCCCCTCTGAGGGAACTCAGGGCTGTCAGCATCGATCTGCGCCCCACCGAGGTCAGGGAAGAAGTGGGTGTTGTGATGGTGCCATAAAAAGGGCTGAGCACTAATGCATGCATATCAACCTCGTATTGATCACAGGGATGGGGCTGCTATCACTCATTTCTGGGCAACAACATGATTTTCCCTGTAGGAGTGATGGGAATAACAAGCATCTATCAAATAGAATGGATAAAGGAGTACTTTTAAGATTTCCTGGTTGAGCCCACCTGGTTCAGGAGGGTCCTGCTCTGTGTTGATGCTTGCTGGTCCTGTGCCAGGACTGCAATGCTCAGTGCCATTCCTGCCCCATCCTTCCACATCCCATAGGACTTTGGGGTAGGGATTGGGGATGGCTGCTGCCCCCATTGCCCCAAACACTCTGGAACTTCTCCTGCCCAAAGTTAAAGTGCTTCTGTTCCCCACTGCTGTCCTAATGAGGGGGAGGGGATGGACAAAGCCCCCCCCCCCCACTGCAGTAATACTTTCATCCTCTTAGTGAGGTCTGCAGCAATTACATCCTCATTAGCCAAATAGCTTTATGTTTTTCCCCCTTCCTCCAGCCCATTCTCGTCAAGGCTTTGCACGAGGGAGCAAAGAGCACTTCAGAGCCTTGAGTAGGGATGGGAAATGCAGGGCTCTGCCGGGAGCTGTGGGGTTGGGGGCACCTGGGTTAAACCTTGATGCTCCCATGAGTTTATTGGGCCACGGGGGCTTCCTGCTCCAGCTTCTCTGTGCTCAGTGAGGCTGTCTGTGTTGTGTCAGTGCTGGATGCCAAGCAGCATCACCTGTGCCCTGGGCATTGCTGAGCCACCTGCATGGAGCAACCGCTGCACACTTGTGCCTCAGTTTCCCCAGCTGGGAAGGGTGCTGCTGTCTGCACTGAGGCTTCCATGGTGGTTGGTGAAGGCTCTGTGCTCCCATGAACATCAGAGCTGGTGCTGCTGCTCTTCCCCTTGTGCAAGGATGGCAGGATGGTGTTAGCCAGGCTGGGCTGAAAGAAGTTAAATTGCACAGCAGCCACATCGCTCCCTTGGCTGATAGGCACTGCAGTCCAGATGGGTGCTCCATCCTCAGAGCACGGGCTCTGCTCTGCTCCCCTGTACCAGAAGTTCTCCTGATGTGCTCAGAGCAGATGCAGGTCTTGTCCTGCTGCTTTGAGCCATAGGAGCTGCTGCACTGAGACTGCAGGGATCCCCTGCAGGGCTGTGTGGGTTGGGAAATGCTTCTCCTATGGATGGTTTGGGGTGAAGTGCTGCTGAGCCACCTCCCTTCCAAAGCTCCTCCACCATCAGCCTGCCCTGTTGTGTCCCATCACAGCTTCTGGGCTGTGCTTTTTGCTGGGAAGGGCTGTGGACGTGGATGGGAAGGGGACAGCATCAGTGGCTAGAAAGCTGATGGACAGGAAGGGCAAGCATCGCCTGAGTTTTGAACAATGTTTTATTATATGTTTAGTGTTCTCTATACAAAAAAATCCCAGTCTTTTTCTTTTTTACAGTGATTCAAAAAAAAAAAAAAAATGCTATCTGAGTATTTTGGCTTTCTTTCATCTCTCATGCAGTCAGTTTATAAGTCCTTATATTAAACACTTTTTCTGTAGTCCATAGCTCTTCTTGCTGTAAAGTGTTAATTTTACAGCTTCAGATATACATTTCTCATTGAAACAAGTGGGTTAACGCAAAGGTGTTGATTTTTTTTTTTTTTGCTTAAAAAAAAAAAAAAAAGGCAAATAAATACATAGAATATTTAGACCAACCAGGTGGTTTTACAGAGAGGACATATGGAGATATATTTACAAATTAAAGGAAAACGGTCCAGTATTTCTCCTTCCGATGAGAGCGGAAGAAACGAACATATAGAACGCTGCACTGCAAAGAAGTTGGTTTTGAGGGTTTGACACAGGGTTTGGACCATGTTGGACAACCAAAGCCCAATGCCCACTTGCAAAGGACACAGAGACAGGTGATGCTGGGCAGGGGGAGCTGCTGTTGCAGCAGGGCATTGTGTTAGGACCAGAAACTCAACGTTATTCTCTTCAATAAAACAGGTCTTAGTGCAAGAAATAGGAGGTGGGTGGGTTGGTTTTTTTCTTTTTTTTTTTCCTATCATTATTATTTTTTACGTTTACAAGGTTTGTTTATTTTTATTGCTTAACTGAAATTGTTTGCTGCTAGTACACAATTGAGCCTGGTACGGTGGGTGTGGTGTTGCAGGTTGAGTGCACAGCTCTGCTGAGATGTGCACTGAGGAGAGGCAGCGGATGGATGGGTGGGATAGAGGAAGGATGGGGTGTGTGATGGATGGGTGGATAGGCAGTAGGGTTGATGGGGCAGGCATGAGATGGATGAGATACAGAACGGTGCACATAGGATAGAAGGATGGATGGGCACCGGGATGAGTGGATGGGCTATGGGATGGATGGATAAATAGGGCACAGGGTGGATGGATGCAGTAGAGAAAAGATGGGGCAGGCATGGGATGGATGGATGAGATACAGGATGGATGGATGGGGTAGAGGATGAATGGATGAGGTAAGGAATTGATGGCTTGTAGGATGGATGGGACTTGCAAGGGATGCTACTGCATGGCTCTGCCCTCACTGCAGCCCCACAGCAGTGTGTTTCACCTTGCCAGCTCTTTCTATCCTCGGGGGCAAAAGTGGCCATCCTGGAAGGCGTTGGGGACTTTCCTCTGCGAGAAGGCAATGCTGTGCAAGGGTGCTGTGGGGATGGGCTGTTGGTGTTCCCATGACAAGGGTTTTAGGAAGGCATGTACTGTCTCTCGGTGCTTCCTGCAGCACTTCTGTCTCTCACTGCAACATCACTTCAGGGAAAATATATAGGAGCAGTCTCAGCATTGCATCAAAGCAACAGCCACTCCCTCCTGTCCCATGCCTGTGCTCCATGGTTGGCACAAGCTGGCCATGTGTATGTTTGTCCTTGCTTTTTATCCTCAGTGAGGATGCATTTTCTGTAGAAGAGGTGGTCAGAGCATGACCTGCTCCAAGAAGTCCTGCAAGGATGAGCACCCTTTGATGGGCACTGTAGGGCCCAGCCCTGGGGCTAGGACAGAGCCTCCCCACAGCCCTCTACTTGTCCCTGGTGAAACTTCAGGGCAACTTGCAAACAAATATAGTATTATTATTTTTTTTTTCAACTGTATCTTCTGATATTTTTTTTTTTAGTAAATTCACACCCAGCAGTACAAGCCCACAAAAATTACACTGAGCCATTCATTCTTGGGTCCTCATTGCCTTTGTTTCCTATTTGATCACAAGGAAGATGCTGCTCAGACTCTGTCACTGTTTCTGTGAGGCTTTTTGGGGCTCACTGAAGCCACATTGCACTGGGCAAGCACGGAAAGGCTGTAAGGTGAACACTGCCCAGCTTCCAGCAAGATGCAAAGAGGTTAATGGCAAGACACAAACACCAGTGTTAATACAAATGGCACATAGCAGACACGTGGCACAGCCTGCCCTGCCACCAGGACCGATGCCTCCTTGAGGGCTGGGGATGCTGTGTGGTACCCAAGACTTCCAGTTCCCACAGCAGAAGCTGCTTCTCTATAACAGTGGCTGCAGGTTGCTTTCCCTCCAAGCTATGCAAACTCATACAGACAGCTGTGGGCTCAGGAAGCAGCCAGCCCCATAACTGAGGGCTGTGTTATGTTTGGCTTAATGAGTTTGCTTAAAACCTGAAATGCAATTGTGGGATAGACTGCGGATGCTCTCCTTAGAGAGGCCAATGGTGAAAACAGCAGGAACGGATCTGTTGCATGAGTGCATTTACACGGAGGGTAAGAGCAGCAAACATGGCCCTGCCCTGCAAGGTGACATTGGGAAGGACCCTGGCAGATGGCTCCTGTGCTGTCCTGGAGCCCCGCAGCTGTAAGGTTGGGGTTGGGGTTAGGTGCACGTCACCCGTCTGCTGTCTGCTTGCAGCCTGTTTTCTCCCATGTGCTCTGTTAATGCTGACCTGGTCCTGGCTCTCCTCCCCAAAGTGCAGGATCATTGTGCCATTAGCAGCTTCAAGAATGTGGCAAAGTACATCTGAGCAATCCCTATTAGTAGTGTTCTCGTTAGCGATATGTCTTCGTAGCAAACCAGCTGAAAGAATAATTGCATTAATCCTATTGCATTTAATCCATTAAGCTGAACAAAACCCTCCTCCTTAGGAAAGAAACGAAAGAAAAAAATCCATCCTAACATCATTCGACGTCTGCAAAACGGTCTGAAGGAATCCGATCTCTCTCAGCGAAGGTACCTTTGGTTTCAAAAGTGCAGGAAGTGGGAGATTACACACAGCGTTGGCCACTAAGACTCTACCCTCTATAGGATCCATGCATTCCCATTTGGGAGCTGTCCAGCGTCCTAGTCCTACTGCTCCGGTGGCTCCGAGGCCATCGCGTTGGGGAGCGAAGCGGGGTGGGGGTTAGTGTCAGTTTGTTAAACGTCCCGGGACGTTGGAAGCTGTGTAAGGCATGTGAAGGAGCACTCCTATCCGAGACGCTTTGTTACGGTGTGTTTTCCCAGGCTGAACGTAAATTGCGTGGGGTTTTTGATATGTAAAGAACAGCAGAGGTGAGTTCCGCGCGTGGAAGCGTCTCTCAGGCTGATTGATTGCGGCGGGGAGGGGGGGAAAGGCCACTGTAAGAAATCAGGGTTTAGCTGAGAATGCCCAACCTGGCACATACCTGCTGCTGGGGGGACCTTGGTGTCCCACTGCTGTTCCTGAGGGACATGTGTCCCTGACGTGCTGGAGCAGTGTGCAGGGCAATAGTGGGAGTCCCCACAACCACTCCCAGGCGGTATGTCTCAGCCTGAACGGGTGGTTGGTGGCTTTCTTTTTGTTTTTTAAGATAAGCAGTTTCTGGTCCCCTCATCCCTTCTTCATACTGGTCCTGCTTCCACTCCCTCTTTGCTACATAAGATTTATGGAGTTGCCTTTAAAAGAAAGCAGGCATGGTCTGGGGAGGGGGATTTCCCCCAAACTTCTTACAAAGCAAAGACTAAACTAAAATGTTTTGCCTGTGCTTCCCCAGGCAAGTGATGCTGTGAGCCAGGCTTGGTGGGCAAGTGGCTCTTAGCCATACTGCAGCACATCCCAGCAACTTCTCATCCTCTTGGGGCTCCCATGATTTGGGCCTGGTGGCCCCCAGGGCTCTGTCCCACAGTTGTGAGGACCCGCACTTCTCAGCTTCAGGTGCTGCTAGAACTTTCCGGAAGGTTTGGGAGAGGCTGTGGGCAAGGTGCTGCATGAGGATGGACATTGCTGTAATGCAATATCGTGGCGGCGTTGCCCATATAGAAACCACTCTCCTTTTCTTCTATACATTTTCGATAGACTCGTTTCTCTGCTCAGCCATTTTCCCTCCCCAGAATTCTTTCTTTTTCCCCCTGTTATCTGGAACCTTCTTATAAATATATATATTTAAAATTAAAAAAAAAAAAAGAAATTAAACTCCCTACCAAAAGAAGAAAAAGGACACGGGGAGCTGCGTACAGCACTCCTGCATCCCTCCATCCCTGCGCTTCAGCTCTGATTCTGGCTACATCTACAACTCATCCACGCCTCGGGAGTCCTTGCCATTTACTTGTTTGCTAAGGATAAGATGGCATTGGCAGCAACCTGGTCTGCCTGTTTGCTTGGATTATTTTTTTCTATTTTTTTCTATTTTTTTTTTTCCTTTTTTTCTTTCTTTTTTTTTTTTTTTTTTTTGTGTGTGTGTGTGTGTGTCATTGGTTGGTTTTCATTCTTATGTTGAGTTGGAGGCAGTGGTGGTGGTGGCTCTTTAACCCCCAGCCACTACAAGCCCCATAGGCTGTTCGTGGTCCCATTGCAGTGCGTTATGCTAATGAATAGATAGCATTGACTGGGGATGTGGCTTCTGAGCTCTCGTTGCCTTCTGTCTCCTCCTTGTCCTTTTTCACCGTGTACTGGCCAATGAAGGAGCCGTCCTCATTGAACTGCCCTTCCCCACCCTCTCCGTAGTCCACCAAGCTGTCGTCGCTCTCCTGCTGCTTTATCGTGCCATCCAGGGATGTCTGGCTGTTGGGCAGTGGCTTGTTGTCTTCATCACTGGTAGACAGACAGACAAAATGAGGGTTGAGAGTGGGGCTTGCAAGAGATAAAAGCCAAGGGCTGGATATTCAAAAATAAATCCAGTGTGTGACTGTGCTGAGCTGAGAGTGCAGAAGAAAGGCACTGAGTGCAGGCAGCGGGTCATGGGGTGCCTAGTATGAACCCAAGGTGGGCACACAGCCTCCATGAAGGAAGTTGGCTGGGTTTTGTGCTGTGGTTGGTATTTCTGATAGCCCAGCCCTGGTGGTTTTTGGTTTTAGAAAGCAATTTTGTAGAATCACCGAATTGCAGAATATCCCAAGCTGGGAGGGAACCAGAAGGATCCCGAGCCCAACTCCAGGCTCCACGCAAGACCACCCATAAGTCATAAAACTTGTGTGAGAGCACTGTCCCAATGTTTCTTGAACTTTTTATATGACACACATTGCTCAGAGCAGTCCAACTGGATGTACATGATAAATATCCTTCCCTTGTCATTGCTCGTATCCTTTCCTTCTCCCTGCATTTTAGCCAACCTTGATGTAACCTTGGTTTAGTGAGGTTTGTTCCCAGCTTTCCTTGTGAAAACACACATTGTTTTAGACAGCTCCATGCAATGGGGAAAACTCAAAGCACTGCGAGGGGGCATGTACAGGATGCCAAGTTCTGTGCAGCTCCCGAAACTCATGGGAATTTACCTTTCCAAGCTCATTTCTGAGCATCTAAGCTTGTTTGCTCAACTCTTTACCCTTTTCTCTTTTTCACTGGAAAGATTAAGCCAGGTCACTGAAAAATAAATCGGCTGACCCACAGGAAAAAACAATCTTTTAAAGAAACCTTTTAACAAAAAGTGGGGGAAAAGCTGTTTTCTCTCAGGAGGGCAAGGACTGGTACCTCATAAATAAAGATCGTATTGCAACGAGGATGAGAGAGTTGCTATATATAAAAATTAATTTTCATATCAGCTAGTCATTAGTTCATATTTGAGCCCACATTCAGCATGCAAATTGTGTAATACAGCTAAGGAGATCTCTTACGTACCTTGAGCATTTTTCCTCCCTCCCACTCCTGTCTCTATTTATTTTGGTTTCGTTTAGTCCCGCACCCAGCAGGCTCGCTCCCGCGTATGGCAGTCCACTCTGTTCTTGACTTTTATTAAAATTGATAAAAAATATGGGGCTATTTCAAAGCTGTACACGCAGAGTCATCAATCAAAAAAATGATTCAGCCTATTTTTTTTCATTTGTTTGCTTTTTTGGAAAAACAACCTCCCGTAGCCTCTTGAGTTTTGGGGCCATTTTTCATTAAAGCAGCATCTCGGGACTTGCCCTTTGGGTAGGCAGCATCCACACTACAGTGCTTGGTCCTGGTGAGGGGAACAGGGAACATTTTGCTTGGACCAAGGAGAAAAATGCTCCTTAGTGATGGGAGCGGCCAGAGGAAGCATTGCATCTCTTTGTGCCACTTAATTAATGGCATCAGCTCTCTGCAGTGGGAGAGGAATTTGGTATCCCACGGCACAACTGGCAGCTTTGTTCCATGTTTCCTTCCATCAGCGCTTTGTGAATTAAGCAATAATACAAAACCAATGTTCCAGGCCTTGTGTTAACTTGGCATCTCAATAAATAATAACTTGTTAGCTTCGTAAGTGGCTCCTTTCTAGGGGGAAGAGGATTCAGTCTGCAAGCAGGACCGGCTGTTAGAAAGCCCAATTAATGTCAAGTAGAGAGTGGCAAAAACCAGATCCTTTTATCTGAAATACCCATTCCCAAGATTTGGGGTGGGTTGGGTTGAACTTGGATCTAGAGCCAGGTTTTCCCTAAGGTGGGCTCTGCAATGCCAAAGTCCCCGGCAGTGCATTTCCCGTGCCTGCCCTGGTTTTACCTCTCTCCAACACTGCTCATCCTGTTAGTACATTAGGAGGGCGAAGCAGATATTCATCAGCACACTGATGCGCTCTAACCCTGTTAACATGGATTTCTATGGGATTTGCTGATGGGTGCATTAAAGAAGCAGAGCACCCAGCTCAGATCCGTCGAGGAAATGCTATCCTGAGCAGCATAAATCATTGGGAAGTAGGGGAGTCTGAAGCCAGAGGGAGGGTGCTGAGGGGTGATGCAGAGGATCCAGCCCTTCTGCTCGTGTCCGTTGTCAGCATCCCTTGGTCCCACTACACATTAGGGACTGGTTTGGGATGAGGGTGACATGGCTGGTGATGCCCATGGAGCATCTCCAAGCAAGATGCACCGGTGGGCATGGGGGTACTCTCGACCCCAGTGAGAGATAGGGGAGTTGTATTTAACGTTAGGTGTTAGGTGAAGGTGGGTGTATGGGGATGGGATGGGGAGGGGAGGGCATTCAGCTATGAAAGAAACAAATTGCAAAAAGGAATAATTTAAAAAAAAAAAAAAAAAAGCTAAATGTGCTGGAGTTCTGGCAGCACGTGGTCCTACCTTTCAAGAGACCTTCATGGTCCATGTGGATAGACCAGGTGAAAAGGAGAAGAAAGAATGGGAATAAAACAGAGAGAAGCAGAAAGAGCCTGATCAGAGAGAGATATGATGAGGTATGCATTTACAGGGGCAGTGCTAAAACCAAAACGAAAAGTCACTGCATTCCTCATGGAGCTCGTTGCCTCGTTATACCAAATGGAGCCAGTGGAATTGTTCAGATCTGGAGGAGTCCCATCCCTGGGAAAGCTGATCCAGGAGAGCACAGATGGCAGAGGCCAGGCTGCTTGTGTTGGGCTGATGGCCAGGCACAAGCTACAAGGGGACAAATGCCATGCTGGGGGACAAACAACATGCTGGCCTGGGGTCAGGTGAAGGGACCGTTCAGCATCCCCTCCATCCCTTTGCTGGGCTTCCACGCTGATGTAACATCAGTGCATGGTGATGTCAACAGTTGAACCTATTCCTCTGTCCTCCCCTTGCTGAGCTGGGGGCAGCTCTGTGTCTCCTGACCTGGTTCCTGCTGTTCACAGTGCACTGGGGTGTGCCACCAGATCCCAACCTGAATCAGAGCTGCATGGAGCCCAGGAGGTAAAACCACTCAACTTTCCCAGAAGCCAGGATTTCTGGTCGGTTCCCCCATGTGCAGCTTTTAAACATTTGGTATAATGAGGCACAGTCACTGGCACAGAACATTGTCCAAGGATAATGGTCTCCTGCTTTGAAAATAAGCTTCTCAGCTTAGCCTCTGCCCAGGAAAACCATTATTCTGTTAGTGGAACAGAAAGATGTGACAGTATCTCTTAATTATAGGCTGCAGAGATTTGAAAGTTGCATGCACAGGGCATTAAGGACGTGAGATATGATGAGAGCGTATCAGACATGCTATGTGGAGGTGGGGAGGGAAACCAGTGAAGAACTCACGTCAGCTCAGATCCTGTCCTTGCTTGAAATACTAATTGCTACCCTCCTTGAGCCTAGCATCGCAATCATTTTGAATCTTAATCAGCCAACAGCATTTCATATCAATCCTTCAAGTTCACCTTCCTTTCTGCCTCCTTGAGAGAACCTCCTACCACTTCTGTTCCTGATGGAGGGGCAGAGTTCAGGGTCTGGTTTTATTTCTCTTTGGTTGTTTTTTTTTTCACATCTAGTTCGTGGGATGCTGATGGAAAATGCAAGAGCATCTTGGGGCTTGGTATGAAGACTGCACTCAAGCACACCTTCCCAGCAGGATTTAAGTACAGTATCCAGCTGTTACAGGGAGAAATCTTGTTTTGATTTAGTAAATCCATGACTCATAGAGCAAGGGTCATATCCATGCCAGCAACGTTGCAAAAACCTCAGCTCCATGGATAACAACCCCAAATACTCAAAGCAGGACCCTTCGAACTCCTACACTTCGGTCATTCCTATGCGAACGATGTCTGTGTTTGCTCTTGTTGCCCTTCTATCTTCTGCATGCTCGTGGCAGTGGGGCTGTCAATAAGAGGCTGAGATTCAGCTAAGCAGGAGTTGCTGCGTTTTAGGATGACCAAAGTATGGAAATCAGCAGTAGATTTTCTTGATCAAACTATTATTTTCTGTATTTAATGGTTTTATCCATAGCTTGAAGGTGTTGCCCCTGCGTGGTGTGGAGGGTGATTAAGACTTCTTTCTAGACTGTACCTATGTGAGTTTCCATTGAGGTATATTTGTATTCTCTACCATTCCTACCAGAAAACTGGGGAGCTTTGGTCTTCAGACATCCTTTGGAGAAAAACCTAATGTAGTTACCATGCTACAAACAGTATAAATGTGATGGTACAGAGGAATGCAGTCGTTCTGCTTTCATTTAAGCACTGTGTGCAGGCAGACCTATTCATTTTGCTCCCTCTGAAGTCTTTGGTGGAACATGTGTGAGTTGTTACATCCCTCACTGAATTGTAAGTAAATTCTTCCCATCTTGGCTACGTCAATTCGTAATGCTAGGAGTGCTGGTAATGACATAGGGTTTAATTAACCCCTGTTTTGAAGTCAGGAGGAAGAACTCCCACCAGACTAATTGGGCTGTGGATCCAGCTCTGATGGAAAGGTGCATTTAAATTCTTTAGCAAAAAGCAGAGCACACAGTAGGTGCTCGGAGGGCAAACTGGGTGTACTGTAAAACATCCCTGTCATCTGTCGAGTGTGGGCGATCCAATGAGACCTGACACATTACCTGCTCCTGCTCCCTGGAGGAAGGCAGCAGCGGGGGCACTGACGTGGCTCTGAGATGTTGATCCCTCTCTGAAATATCCTAGGAACTTTTCCAGGAGGAAAGATGGGTGCTGCTCTTACCAGGATGAATTTTTGCTCAAAAGGGGCTGCTCAGAGGTGAGGAAAAATCAGAGTGGTTTGAGCAGGATCACTGCTCAGCACTCCAGGGGCTGTTTGAGAAGTGTTTCCCTGGGGACCTTAGGGCAAAACCTTGCTTTGAAGCCTGGGCAAGTGCACCTGCGTGTTTTCAGGGCTGTTCTTAGCATGGTTTTGGGACACTTCTTCCTTTATGAACAGGAGAGAGGCTGAGCTATGGGGTGATGTCCCTGAGATATCCACAGGATGCTTCAGGAGTTCACTCTAGCACCTTTTCCATGTCTGATGACCTGTAAGAGCCATGTCCTGGGTCACAGCATGCCAGCTCTTCCTGGACTGACCCAGAAGCAAACTTTTGCAGCCAACTCCCTGCTTTAGGAGCTTTAGGAAACGTTTCCTTTGGCAGAGGACTTGCAGAGAGAATGAGGCAGGAGGAGAAAGGTGGGAGAAATAACCGAGGAGGCTGCGTGGCACCGTGGGGGCTGCGGAGGGGGAGAGCAGTGAGGGCTGTGATGGGGCTGATGGGGATGTGGGTCCATGCCAGGGAGCATACCTGTAGTCAAATGAGCCATCTTCTACGTTCTTGTCTTCAGGATTCAGGTGCTCATCTTTGTTGTCACGCACTGTAAGCAAACACATCCCCCAGCATCCCCATCAGTAAGGAAGGTGCCTGCAAGGTGAAGTGCAGCTGGGTGGGCTTGCAGGCTGCTCCCCAGACTTCCTGGTGCTGCAGTGGTACCAGGGCACAGGCACACAATGGAAAGTGACTTTTCTTAAGTGCTTGTCTTTGCTTTGCAAAAATTTAATGAGCTTTTTTTTTTATGTGGCTGAGCAGATTTGCAGAGCAGAGGTGGGGTCAGGCAGAGCAGCAGCATCCGGCTCCCTGCACAGCACACAGCCCTCACCCACCCTTTAATTAACTAAAATGCTTCCCATTAATAACAGTGTTCCCACTATGGAAGAAGGAAAGTGCTTGAAATCGTGAACACGTATCAGAGCAGTAGTTTGATTGCCTCTGAAGCCTGGAGATATTTACAGCACAAAGGATCACCCCACAGCCCTCTTACCTGGGTATTTCCCTCCTCTGCTCCTCTTAATGAAGCAAACAATCAGCAGAATGAGGACCAGGAGAGCGATGGCACACATCAGCCCAATGAACCAGCCCTGGGTTGCGATGTCCACGTGGTTCTTGGTGTAGGCTGGGAGGAAAATGGACAAAGGAAAAAGCTCTAAGGGGAGGTCAGGACAGTGGGGAGAAACAAATGACCAGAAGGACTTAGTCCACGCTATCTGTAGCACTGCATTTGTATATATATATATGTGTGTGTGTGTGTGTTTTCTGGGTTATCTGACGCCATAGCACAGGGATCTGTGGCTTTTTTAATGGTGGGTCAACTCAGCATTTTAGCAGGAGCTACAAACAGCAAAGGGTCACAGCGTAAAGGAAAACCTAGCAGAGACTGGTGAGAAAAGGCATTGAAAGTAACGGCAAAAGAAGCTGGGTAAACAGATTTGATCTTGCAAATCCTGCACCTGAAAGCAGCCCTGGAGGTCTGGGATCGAGGTGCCCCAAGATAAAGATGCAATCCTGGCGTGCATAGCTTGGCCAGTGTATGAGCAAGCAGCAGGTGCAGAGCTCTGGGAGGTCGTAGAATCATAGAATGGCTTGGATTGGGAGCACCTTAAATAGCATCAAGCTCCAACCCCCTGCCATGGGCAGGGTTACTGTTATATCCTCAAGGAACATCCCAGCTTGCTGAGATGTGGTTTGGGAGCATTGGGATGTCACTGTACCACTGACACTGAGCAAGGAGAGGTGTCCTGCTCCTGCAGCCATGCCCTGCCGTGCTGCACGCAGCACCCGTGTGCGGTCAGACCGACACATCTGTCTCCTATAAATAGCAACGAGCTGCCATTCTCGGGCTCTCATTGACACACGCTTGGTATTCAGCAAGACAGAGTGGAGGAGAAAATAACCTTCACAGCACAGCGGGGGGCTGAGAGCAACCGGGCTGCGGAGCAGACAGAGAGGTGTTCCTGGAGTAAGGGAGCTCTGAGCTGGATGGGATCAAATCAGGGGTTTAATGGGGGGGTTTGCCCCAAATGGGAAGGATGGAGCATCTTTTGTGCCAAAAAGCAATCTGAAACAATGGGATTGCTGCTGCTGCTGCTGCTCCCTGATATTGGCACTGTGGAGTTCGAGGGAGGGATGTGCTGCTGCTTCCAGACTTTGCTTCGTTTAATTAGACGAGTCAACTCTAGCCAACAAGACCTGGGAGGCAGCACACGCAACTGTCTTGTGGAGCTGCCTTGAAATAATTGGATTTAAACCCACCATCCTCTGCACCAGGAGCAGTAACAGAGAGTGAGCCCTTGGACAGCACACTCAGTACGCTTCCTATTATTCCTCCCAAAATCATTCTTTCCAAACCGACTTGAGATAACAGGTGCTTTCCTTAAGATGAAATCTGAGCCACGCTGTCGGCAGATAATTGCAGCCAAAGCACGACGCAAAGAAATCGCAGATAAAAGAGGAGAATGAGATTGACAAGAAAGTACCATTTGCTAAAGAAACGATGTTGGATGCAGAACACTCGGTGTTGCTTTTTGGGTGGGAGGGTGCTGCCTTGGCTCTCTTTTGTTGCTTTTTTTTCCTTTAATACTGCCACATTCGGTATTTAAAACAACCTGAGCTGCGTAGATGGACTGTTTGTAGTCGAGAGAATGAGATTAGAACAGAGAGGAGCTGAGAATTGGATTCAATTAACTCAAGTGCTTGAGGAGGAAAGAGAAACAGAGCTCTACTGGAGAGATCTGAAATGGGAGGAGGTGGTTTTAGCAGCACTGGTGGGGTTTGTGCAGAAAGCAGTGCTAAGGGGGAATGGAGGGCTCTTCAAAGCCTCAAGTGTGCCCAAGGGTTGAGCTCCATGCTGACGAGGGCTGAGCTGGTTGCACAGAGGGGGATCCTACAGCAGGACTGTGGCACTGCATGCCATGAAGGTAGGGGTGTGATTGCCATCCTTCCCAAAAAAGCAACACGTGCCGACAAATCATAGTCACAGCAATCTTTGTTTTTGGAGTAAACGAGTGACTGTCATTGCAGCATTCGGAAAGAGAAGGGTAAGCACACGGCTGTCAGAGAGAGCGTTCTGATTTGTGTTAATGTAAGGCTGACGCCGAGGGTAAATAGTGGCAAGCAGCTGTGGCATCGAACTGGTATTGATCTGAAATGCAACTGCAGTAGCTTTTTTTTTTTTTTTTTTTTTGTAAAAGAAAAGTAATTATAATCTTGTGGCAGAAAACATGTTACCCAACAGTCGTGGTTTATACGCCAGTAGCAAAGCTGACTGTATTCTGACAGCAGACCAGCAAAATTTATGTCACGTTTGTGAAGCAATTGGGTGTGTGAAGCCCAGCTAGCTGCAGTCCAGCACAGATCCCCCTTCAGCGTTTTACATTGCTTCTTGAATTTAAAAGACAATTTGCATTAAGCTATATTTGTAGTTTAAATGCCATTTACTATTGGAAAGAGCTCTTTTGGGATATTGAGCTGTCAAGTTAAGCAGAAGAGAAGGCGTGGTGCGCGTGGACCTCTTATTTATCTGCATTCGATCTGAAGAACAGCTATTTGGCAAACATTACAACCAACAAGCAAAATGAACAGGGCTCTCTGATCACCAGCATTCCTGCAGCATGTGATTGTCAGCGGGGGCTGAGCGCCCGTCTCAGCAGAATCTAGCAGTGAAAAATGGGCAGGGATGGAGCTGTGGGGACAGGGTTGGGTCGTCCCTGTGCATTGTTTCCGTAACAGCAGTAGAAACCCATCAATTACTGCAGATAGCCATGCCAGCATCAATCAGCCAAGGATGTGACCTCCTGTTCTAATGATTTCCCACCCCGTGGTGCTGGTGGTCCTCCACCCTAACACCCAGAGAGGGAGAAAAGCTGCAAGAGAAGAGAAGAGACGGGTCCGAGGTGGGGAGCAGTGATGCAGAAGGGTATTGCATGGTACGGGTGAGGGGGCTGCAACCTGGGGGCAATTTCTGAGTCAGTCTGGGAGCAGAAATTGGGGATGCTGCACATCCTCATGGAGAGGTGTACCATGCTGCTGTGCCTGAGGCAATACAAGCATTGGGTAGTGTTGGACACTCAGGATTACCAACAGCTGCCCTCTGTCCCTGCTCAGCACACCAGGGAATTATCTGATGGAGCAATGCCTTGCTAGCACTTGGGCTGCAGGTGCGTGGAGTAAGGTGGGGAGAGCTGCTGCTGCTGCAGCCTTCCTTTGCTGGGAATATTTTGCTCCTGAGCAAAGAGATGGCCTTCGTGCTTCAGCTCTCCATCACATCTCAGCAAAGTAATCTCAGCTCTCTGAAATCTCAGCCTTTACCTACTGCAGCGTGGGCTGCTCCGGTGCTGCTCACACAGCTGCTGTGCAGAGCTGAGCCCTCTGCTCGGACAGCATTGCACACAGATTCCTACGGCACAACCCACGAGCGGGCACAAAGGGAAGCACGGGCGTCGTGATTTACTGACACTCATCGTGTGTCAACAGGGATGCTTTAGAAATGCATAAAGCCTGATTGAGTGCCTGTGGAAGTCAGTAAGGCTCCTTCTGTGGCATTCAGTGGGCAGTGTAGGAAGCCCATAATTAGGAAGCTCTAAAAATCACTGAGGTGATAAGCCTGGAAAATTGCTTGTGCAATTAAATGCAAAGTTGCCGAGGGAACATACCTTGCCTTTCACCGAGCTGAAGAGCCATTGCCCTCACCGTGTGTGGCTATGGTGCCGTCCCCAACTCATGCGCAGTGCCACGAGGTGCATGCACGTGCTCCTCACCCTGATTCAACCCCTTCCTTTTGCCCTTTGTTCAATGCAATCAGGATGCTCGGCTGGCTCTTAAGGGCAGGGTTGTGCTTGTCCCCCTCCCACCACCACGCCGGTGCCACCCGTGGGGACGCAGTGACATGCATTGGACACGCAGCCCTGCTCACCTGAGCTGGTGGTAAAGGTTATGTACGAGTGCTCGCTGGGGCTAGACCATATGGGGAACACCCACAGCTTGTACACCATCCCCGGCGTCAGATTGGCCAGCTGCACAGAGGAGGGGGTCTGAGCTTTAACGGGGATAGATTTCTCTGTCTTGTTACCTGAGAAACAGAAACCGCACATCAAAGCCAGCCGCGGGAGGTGGCTGTGCTGGCACCGCAGGCGCTGCGTCGTGCTGGCCTGAGCCACCAAGCAGAAATAATACAGCACGGTGGTCAGGGGGCTGTGAGCAGTGCCGTGATTATCCCTCAGATAGAAGGAAAAACAGCGAGGTGGTTTGCTGCATCCCTGCTTGCTGTACTTAAAAATTAAACAATGGAGAGCTGACCAGATTTTTCCCTATTCTTAAGACCTGACAGATGCTTTATCTGCCCAGCCGTAGGTCTGGGTGTTTGAGTGCTTATAACAAAGGTCTGGGATTTGCCTGGTCCCATTCAGTTGTTGTGCTGCAGGACTGGGTAAAGGACCAGCTCCTGTGCTTAGCGTTGTGCCTGCAGGTTAAGGATGCTTTCTATGGGCTGGATGCTGCAGCCCAGCTGGGCTGGGAGGAGATGAGTTTGGAGCTTGGGATATTTGGCCTTTAGAGTTTGGACAACCAATGTTTGTCTCCCCAGTTGTGGAAAATGGTTCAGAAGGGGGGAAATGGTGCCCTTCCCTGTTGTGATAACAAAGGCTGCAGAGCGAGAGCGGGCGCTGATGGTGCCTCCCAAGCTGGTTTAAGTAAGCAGCAACGTCAGCTCTCAGTGTGTGACCAGAAGTGATTCGCTGTTGATGACTGTTTGTTTAAAATGCCAATTTAAGATCGATGTGCCATACAGTAAGGCTGAAATGGCTGGGAAATAAAGACAGAGATAAGCAGCGCTCATCGCTGCCTATCTACAAGAAATCCAAACCAGCAGGTAAACGCCTGTTCTAAACGAGCACTAAAAGCAGATATATCGGCCTGAAGTTTCCACGGGCAGCCTTACAATTGCAAGAGACAAAGATATCCGATACGACAGGAGGTTTGGGGTCAGAGGTGATTCTGCCAGCTCCAGTTCAGCAAGCCCTGTTCCAGAGACGTATAACCTTGCCCTCCAATTTGTGTAGATCCGATTTGTTTTCTATGAAAGATTGTTTTATACATACAAGCAGATATATTTCAAGTCTCTTTATGCTGAGACTACATATAGCCCAGCTCTACAAACAGCCCCCAGAAAAACAGCTGTGCTCATCGGTGGTTCGTGAGTATGAACGTCTTACAACCACGAGCACATGGAATGCACAGTAATTAAGACTAGCAATTGCAGGCCTTGGGAGCTGGCAGAATCTCCAGCAGCATCACCACCCTATAGATTCCCCACGCGATCTGATGCTTACTGGTGATATACTTAACCACAAAGTCAGTTCCTGCAGAGTAATTGTGGCTCCAGGTGATGTTTGCCCAGTTACTATTAGCCCAAGCTCTTATGTCCCATATGGACGATCCATTGGTGGCTGGTGAATAGGTTAGAACAGGAGTTAGTATTTTGGATTATACCGAGACGAGAGCTCACCTAGCAGCCAGGGTTGGTAAAACCTTATAAAATCATTCCTAAAATTGATGCTTCAGTCTTAACCTATGAGTGTACCTGAAGATGTAATCGTTTCCTATGCAAACCTTGACTTCAAAATGCTGGAGGAAGTTCAGTATCTCACGGCATGCTGGGTTTTAAGTCCAACTGCACTCAGTTTATCTCAGAAATTTTGGCTTTTGTGGCAATTCTGTGTGGATTTTGGTCCATAGGGAAATCTCCTGGCTAAACTCATGCCTAAACCAACACAGGAGATCCATGCGTGAGCGCACACAGCCGCACTGCCACAACTGGGAGCGAATGCCTTCATCTGACTGGGGCTCAGACAGCCAGTGGGGCAATGAAGTCACTCGTTTCTGATTTTGAAGCTGAGGATTGTCGACATTGCTTTGGAGAGTGGATGAACTTCTATTTCTGGTGAAGTGGAGCTAATCCACTATTTAGCATGCGTGCATGTCCCGCCAGATGCATCACACCTCCGTTTTGCTATTAATGTTGTTTACTTAAGGGGTGCAGCTCCAGTTTTGGGTTGATGCACAGATGAGTGCCTTCCATTCCTGCAACAGGGACAGCTGTGGGACTTTTGGGATAGGGGTTGGAGCCCATGGTGGGGAAGTGGGAGTCTCTCTGTCTGCTCACATTAGGGTCGGGCTCTGGGCTCATGGCCCTGGGGCCATTAGGGACTCTCACTGCTCCTCTGCCTCCTTGCCTCCCATTTCCTCACCAGCTCATCACCTGGTCTCAATAAGCAGCATTTTCCCCACGTGCTGGCTGAATTGTGACTGCGTTCTGCTAACAATTTTATGAACCTGCTTCATTGCTATGGACTCATTCATAATGCTGAAGTTGCACCTTGCTATCTCGCACCAGTTTTTAAACTGGTTTTGTTAGGGCAGCACAAATCCATGCCCGTGTCTCCTTTGCGTGTGGCTTTGGAGCTGCTCCTGGGAGGGTTGCCTGCCGTGAGCCAAAGCACAAATCTGTTTCCTCAGTCAGGATGGCAGCCTTAAAGAGCAAACTAGTGCAGAGGAGGAGATGTGCTGTGGGTTCTCAGATCTCTCTTACTGCAGAGGGTCTCTCAGATGGACCCAGGGCCTCCCAGCATGCGTTGGGTGTTGGGTTTAACCATCTTGAGCTGAATTTAGGCAGAAAGTGGCTTGAATTGCTTTTATCAAATTCCTTGAAGTAAACCGGTGTCAAGTTTAATATTCATTACTACAGTCTCCTTTCCTTCTTTAAAGAGCAAACAAAGAGTTCTGTAGCTTTTGCTCTTACATTTTGGAGTGCATCCTATCCAGCTACGTAACTGCATTCCTTTGGCTGTGCTCCCTCGACTCATTTTTGAGCAACTCAAATACAACCATTATTCATTAACCAGAGAGCCTGTCATCGCAGTGTCTTTAAAAGCAAGGCTCAGAGGGACACCTCTCCCCATATAAAGTAGAGAATATGCCCACACCAATGCAGTTTGATCACCCTGCTTGACTGCACAATGGCTGCGTGGTGAGCTGGGTAACACCTGGAGCACAGCTGTACCTTTAGCCACCTGCCCAGGTTTCCCGTGGGCTACGACCAGGGTACGATGCAGGGAGCAGCACCATGAACCAAAAGACTCCTATGAGCTGTGACAGCTCTCTTCTCTAACAGCTGATGTGCTAAATTCGAAGCGACATCTTCTATAATAGCAGCAGAACCCCTTTTTAAGGACAATAAAGGTAAGATAATACTTTATAGGGTCTTCCACCTCCTTCCCAACCCTGATGCTAATTCAACATCACGACACCCCAGGCAGAGCTGCGTTCCCCCTTTTGTGGGCAGCAGGACCCCCAAATCACCACCATAACCCTGAGCCTGTACCACCTCTGGCTCCTTGTAACACCATTCCCAAAGCACGGGATGCCTTTTTCTGTCCCCATTATTAATCCTCACCCTGAGCAAGAAATGGGAAAGGTCCCATAGGGTTAGAAGGGTTAGAGGAAAAGGAAAGCGCAGTACCCAGCTCCTGTTTTGTGGTGGCTGCCACAGCCCTCTCTGCAGTTGTTGTAGTGCTTGCGACGGTGCTGGCAGCTGTGGTGGTTGTAGTAGTGGTGGTGGTAGGGATGGCAGTAGTAGGGATTTCAGTAGGAGGGGTTTCAGTAGTAGGGGTGGCGGTGGTGGTGGCAGTGGTGGCTGCTGGAGTTAGCTCGGTTGTAGGTGGAGGCAACCAGGTGGAGGCTGGCAGAGGGAAAGGCAGATGCTGGCTGTCAAGAAGCAGTTATGGCTCCTGGGGCTCTCACACACCATTCCCAACACCGAGCAGAGGGGAAGCATCGAGCACAGCACCACGCAGACCCACAGTCCCTTCCCCATAGCAATCAGTGGGAGCAGCGCCCAGACTGAGCTCATAGGAAAAGCCCATCTGCTGTGGGCCAGGCGAACCCCAGTTCAGTGTGTTTGGCAGCCCCTGCATTATTTAGCTGCCAATCTGCCCCGCAGCTTCTTAGCTGCTTCCTTCTTGCTGCTCTGTGTACTGGTCCTGCAGGATGGTGATGAAGCAGCCTTAGCATTAATGTGGGTGTAGCTCTTCTGGGTGCTGCTTTGCCATCACTGCCCCTCAAAATTTACACTTAATGTAGGATATACCTTAAGCTTTCCAAATGAGAAGTTAGTACAATTTGCCTTCTCACTAGCCCCCAGTTGCCCCATGCACATCTCAGCTCTGCTGTGAGCAATAAGGTCAATATGCACATTATGTCCACATCCCTCTGTGTACTTGCAAAAGCTCCTAAATGCCACCAAGGGAAGGTGCATGTGTTGGGCTAGCTGAGGAGGCAATAGGACATCTTCTAGCTTTGTGTTGGGTCAGGGCTGTGATCCTCAGTGGCCACGAATGGGACCAGAGCCCTCAGCTGGAGCAGGGGGCTGCAGCTGGCTTTGCTAATGGGAACACAGAGCGAATTTGCAGAGGAGATGGCAGTACCACTGGCTAATGTCTGATGGAAGGGGACATTGGAAACCATTGCTGAATGCTCTCAGGTATGAGTGAGCATTGCTCTGTAAAGGCGATTTCTGCTGCCTGAAAACCTGCCAGCAGAAAACACAGCTGAGGAGCTGCTTAAACTGCCTGGAGTAAAGGAAATCCCGTGGTGCTTGCATTAAGTTGTATTTACTTACTCTTACTACAGATCAAGGGATTACAAATCCCCATCAGGCAAATGAAAATGGCTGTTACAAATATCACCCACTAATAAGAATAGCGTGAGGAATGTGCTTTAAAAACCACCCAAGATCAAAGCCAGGGTTGCTTTTTCACCAGCTCAGTCCCAGGTTGGCTTGTATGGAAGCAGACCTCCCTTCAAGCCCACAAGCACAGCAGGAAAGTTCTGAGAGAATGCAGCTAAGACCCCAAGAGACCCCCAACCTTTAAAATCCCAGCGGTCCCGAAGCTCATTGTGGCCACCTCCCTACTGCATGCAGCTGCAGTCAAACCCCATTACCAGCACACACCATGACAGCAAACCCAATGCAACCCATGGCACCCCACGCAGGGACCGACGCAGCCTTGCAGAAGCCTCATGCAGCGATGCAGCACCAGGTGGGGCAGGAAAGGAACAACCCTCCCCTCCCCATAACACTCCAGCATTGTGGAACACATCCCAACCCAGACAGACGGCAGTGATAGTGATGGGAGCCAGGCTGGAACATTGCACAACTTGGTTCTCGTGGGAGCGTGGGGCATAGCAAAGCCCCAGCAATCTCAGTTGTGACAGCAGGATTAGGGATTGCTGTTCTGCACTGCTTTATCTCAGTTCATTGCCAAGCTTTGCTTTGCTGTGTCCTGAGGCTGTAGGTTGCAAATAGGGCGAGAGGTACGACCATTTTTTGGAAGGTTAAGCCATTGGCATGGTTACTTCTAATGCAATTTTGCTGCAACTCCTCCTTAGGATTACAACATCCAAAGTCCAACCTGAGCAGTGGAAGCTAGCTATTAGCTAATGCAACCTCACCACTTCCTCTGCGAATCCCTGATTCACAGCGAAGGAAAAGACAACACGACAGAGCCCCAAGCAATTTGCTTTAAGGCTGCTCCAACGCCCAGCTCCCAGCCCACGTTGATCCATCAGGCTGCACCCGAGCGCACCGCGTGCGTCAGCCAGCACCGCTGCAATGGCTCTAGCAGCAGGTTAAGTCCTTGTTAAAGCAGGAGGTCAACGAGGGGAGCACATGTGGACAGCATCGGGCAGGAGGAGGGCAGCCGGGACTCCTGCTGGGTTGAGGGATTTGGTCCTCTCTGCTTCGGGATTCGCAGCTGCAGCCTCATTTGTGTTTGAATACGAAATGTATGCAGAGGAAAAGCTCAGCTGGTAGATTTGGGGGAGAGAAGATAAGGGGCATTTGCTAGCCTTTGAAATCCATCCCCTAATGAGTGCTGAGTTCAGGTTGGGGGGAGGTAAAGACGGCTTTGACAGAAGATCAGAGCTCCCCGCTGCCCCCAAAGAAAGGAGTTCCCCTCCACAGCCCCGTGCTGCAACCTGGGCGCTGCTCATCATAGCTGGCAGCTCCGGATCTGCTCAAACCAACTGCTTGCTTTTGCCAGATGATACCCATCTAGAAATTGTGCGCATCGTTCCAAAAACGCAGGGGTAACATTTATGGCTTCTAGCGTTTCTGAGCTTTGCAGAGTAGCTGCACTTCTCTTTCTGCATTCCCTGCTTGCAGGAGGTGCTGCCGAGAATGGGCAGCCACGTTCTTAATGCAGGGTAGAGTGCACCCTGAAAGATGGTGTGTGGAAGGGAGCAGGGCTTCAAATAGCCCCAATTTATCCAGAAAACCCCAAGTGAAAGCCAGCATATGGCTCCCTGCATGGATGAGCTCCTCTTCCTGGAAATACATGTGAGTTAGCTCATAAATCGGCCCCATCTTTGCCACGCACTGATTGCTTTTTCTGTCTACAAGATGCATTAGCATTCCTGGTAATGGAGACCAAGGGGCACGGTGGGGAGGAGACGCTGCTATAATGGACAAGGGATGCAGCAGTCTGGCTGTAGCAATTAAAAAGGTAAGTGATGAGATGGGTGCAGCAGGAGGGCTGCCAATAGGTTTGCTCTCTTAGCAGCAATACAGCTCGTATGGTTGGGAATGGATAGTCATCAAAACTGGGGATGCTCAGGTCGGGCAATGCTGCAAGGAAGAAACACAAAAGCAAAAAAGGGGGAATTTAAGGCATGGGAGAGGGGCTTGAACCCTGCTCCAAGCCCCTCCAATGGGGGCTGGGTGAGCAGTTGGCAAGATTTTGTAAAATACTAAAAAAACAACCCAAAACACAATAATAATAATAGCCCAGCCATACTGCTCTTTAATTATTTAAAGGTGCTTTTAATGTGTTGTTAGGCTGCGGTAACAGCTTTCCCTTGGGTGTGTCTACAAAATAATTAGGCTTGGAGAAATTTGATGAATTTTTCATGAATTTAGATGATTAGCCAAATACGTTTGCAGACTTCTCTCCCTCTCCCAGTTTGTAGCAACAGAAGGAGATTGTTAAGTCGTTATCAAAAAGAAGAAGAAGAAAAAAAAAAACAACCCACAACAAAAAAGCTCCAAATCTGACAGCTCTAAGAAATTCAAGAGCAGAAAGAAGCAATTGAATGCCCTCTAAAAGAGAAGGGTCAGCAGTTTTCTGTATTTCTATTGCTGTCCCTTTCCAAAATGAACAATCGGGGCTTTCTCCTCTGCTTTGTCGTTATGGAGCAACGAGGAGAGAACAAACAAATCAATGTGTTGGGTTTTTTGTTGTTTTTTTTTTTCCCAAAAAAGTCTAAGGCCAGTACTCTTACGGTCCCTGATGAAGGGATGGGCGCCGGGTATTATTATGGGATGCGCTTTTTGGTGGTGTCATTCGTAGCATAAATGAGAGCCCTTTGTGTGCCACCCTTTCCCCACATTACCTCGCCCTTTGTCCAGCTGTGGCTCAGGAAACGCAAAGCCTTTCTAAGGTAAAGTCTCTGCCCTTCACTTCCATCAACTTGGTCCACTTTCTCACGCGCCTACAGAGCAGCAATGACCTCATGAGTGAGGCTTCCCAGGAAAAAAAAGGCCATTTTTAGAGCCAACAGCCCATGGCAAATAGCCTTGTAGTGCACTTTTAGGCAACCTTCCCCAAGAATCCATAAAATCCACAAACTCCACCCTGCAGAGAGGAATCGTTTGAAAAAGGTCAAACAATATTCACCAGAGGGCTGTATTTTTTGGGAAGGGGAGCAGCATCCCACTACCAACACCAATACATGGCACAGCTGGTCCTGAAGTACCGGGATGCGCCCTAACAAGGAATGATGCTCAGCTCAGTATCAAGATGAGGATTTGCTCTGAATAATGCTACACCTTCCCCTGCCCTCATCCCTCTTGGAGAATTACATTGCAGAGTGCTGCCCAGCGAGCACTGCTGCTTCGGTTATGGATTTTCAGCCTTCTTCCAGTGCTCGCCTATCTTTCCTCTGTGCTATTGCTCCTATCAGAAAGTAAAAATAGAGGAATGCCCCCTATTCCAGCAGAATTTAATGATCTTATCCTTTGGATGGCAACGAGTTCATCTGGCTGCCAGAAGTCCAAGAGTTATTTCTGCATCGATACGATGCTGGAAGGATAAAGAGATTGCATTGTGCTTTTGGAGTTCAGCAATATCCACTGAAAGCAGGAAAGTGCTTTGGAAGAAAAGCTGGATTCTCGTGGCTGAGCTAACCTGACTGCAGCAGGAGCTCTGCTCCTCTGAGCCAAGGGGTCGTGCCACTTTTCAGCTTCCCACCAGCCAAAGCAGACCAATCTGTTAGCCCCTAATGTATATGGATATATGGATATTTAAGGAAAATACAATAGGAAAAAGACTGGCATCTATTCAGAAGGGAAAAAGTGCAAAATAATACTGAGTAGAGACATCACTGCAACAAAATGAAAGGAAGAGGAGGAGGAAGAGAAACGTCTATGAGGTAGGGAAGTAAAACCTAAGGGTGCACAGAGCAGGTCCTGCACTTGCATCACTTTGGCAGTGTCTGGAAAGCCCCATGGTCTCAGGGCTGCACCCAGCAAAGGCAAAGCACAACCTCACACAGCACCCTCGTGCAGGGCAGCCCAAAGCTTTTCTGCAGCACTGAGGGGTTGGATGCATCCCCTAGCACTGCTCCTGCTTACAGGGCTGTATAACCCTGTGGAAATACAGATCTGAGGAGTAGAAGTCTTGGCTGCAGCTTTCTAGGAGGTAGATGTCCTCTGGGCAGCAAGAAATTCTGGTAATGCTTTGCACTGCTGACACTGGGTAGTTGGACACCGGATTAATTGGGGTTTGGGTTTTGTTGAAGCAGGTGTGTACCCCTTGCTGAGGAAAGGTTTCTCTGTGCTTCAATGCTGGTGTAGAAATACGCAATAGAGGGCAAAGCTAGCGATAGCCTCGCATGCAGACATGCACAGCTGTGGCACAAACATTGTCCTTTACCCTTTCAATGGTCACCAGGAGGCAAAAGAGCAGCACGTTTGGTTAACAGGGTGGGCACCACTGATGAAGGTTTCTCTGCATTTCTCACAGCAGGGATGCTGAGGCTTGAAAAGAGAGAAGGCTGGTGCAGACCTGGGCTTTACAACCTCATCATTCGGGCTAGCTGGCTGTGAGATTTGCTTGGCTATCATTAATCCGCCTGCGGTGCTACCTGCCATCCTTCCACGTGCCCAATTTAGACCCCCTGCTGCTTCACCTCCCCATTGAAAGGGTTAATGGAGTGCATGCTTAATTGGCAGCGCACGCGAGCGGGTGAGCCTTGCCCCATGCCTGTTACCTCCTCCGCTGGTACAATACCTGGGGTTGGCGTGGCTTCA
The DNA here is from genome assembly GCF_987193195.1 of Phasianus colchicus. Taxonomy (NCBI): domain Eukaryota; kingdom Metazoa; phylum Chordata; class Aves; order Galliformes; family Phasianidae; genus Phasianus; species Phasianus colchicus. Next base: position 4,251,357 of record NC_143460.1, read on the forward strand.
GAGGGCAGCGCCAAGGATAGAGAGGGGAATACGAGGACAGCGTAGAAGAGAAGGGAAGAGAAAACAAAGGAATAGATAAAACAGCCAGAACACACCAACAGGAGACTCGGACCACTCCACGTAGTCAACAGAGACATGAGAGAGAGGACACCAATGCGTTAGCTGCAACACATCGCCCTTCTGTGCAGCACAGCCCCTTGGAGCCGGTGGCACACAGACCAAGGCAGAGATCCCAGAGGTGTTGGTTCAGCAAAGCTCTTCAGCAGGTGTTTATGTCTCATCCCAGCAAGGACGGGTTTAGACAGTGAATTTTGCCTTCATTTTTCTGGTGCCACTCTAAGGGCAGGGCTCATCCTCTGCTGTGAGAGTCAGGGCCTGCCATACAGACCACCAGAAAGCTGTATTTTGTTTGGATTTCTCAGGTGAATGAGGCTGGCAAGCAGGAATTAACCCCTGAATGTCAATGGGTTTACCTTTCTTATATTTCTTTAATTCCAGATTCTTCTTTCACATTGCTGCACAGCAGCACCACAACACCCAGCTCACTGAGAGCTGCTAACTGCACACACACATCTGCCATTACCAGAATGTGCCTATGTTGAATTCTACCTCAGGGTTTCACGTTCTGAGATCAACCTGTGCCTCATTTCTGTAACCTTGCTTCAGGATCTGACCCTTCCCAATTTCTGATGACAGTGCTCCATCCTTCCTCCATGCTGCAGGGGCTGCAGCCCTCAGCACTTACCTTGGCATCCTGGTAGTCTGCACCCACTGCTCTCTGATACAAATCAGTTAAGCAATATACCATCACCATTCAGGCATTTTTAAGCAATGCTGTCCTTACAGTCACCGTTGCCACCGTATAGAAACAAATCCAGTACAGCAAATGCTTAAAATACAATCAGAACCACTATCAGCACCAACGACTTTGATCCAATCCCTATGCTCTGTTTTTTCAGCAGATCTTCTCTTTGAAGCATCAACTTTCCCCCCTTCTCATATTTGCCAATGTGCAACTTTGCTGATTTTTTCTTTAGCATATGCAGCCCCATCTCTGATCCTATCGCATCAATTAGTGATGCTGGAGCCCACTGAAGAGTGTCAGGAAGCATTTCATTTCCTCTGGGTCGTCAGTAGGAATTGCTTTTCCTACTCAGAGCCATTAGTTGGGGAGGAGGAGATGGAGGAAAGGAGACAAAAACTCCATTAAATCTGAGGGCTAACTAAATCATAGGTCTTTTAGCAAAGGCTGAAGAAAGGAAAGAGCCAGCTTTTGTCTCCTCAGTTCCCCCAGGGCTCCTGAACTTTCACTTAGTGTGATGAATGCCTCACAAGGGGCGTTTTATCTCGTTAGGAGTCTGGGAGCTGTGGCTCTGAGGGGGGGTCAGTGCTGGCTGCAGAGTGGCAAGGCAGGGGCACTGAGGTGCACCTCCTTCCAGTGGCGTAGAAATCATCAGCCCCGAATTTGGCTCTTATAGAGGCAGCTGAGATTGTGCCTGTCTGCATCACTGAGCTCTGAAGAATCATAGACTCATTGAGTTTGGGAAAGACCTCTCGAATCACCAAATCCAACCCCAACCTAACCCCACCATGCCCACTAACCACGTCTCTCAGTGCCACATCTCCACCTCCAGGGATGGTTCTTGAACACCTCCAGGGATGGTGACCCCACCACCTCACTGGGCAGCTGTGCCAATGTATCACCACTCCTCCTGAGAAGAAATTGTTCCTAATATCCAAACCTAAAGAGACATGTTTAGGGTAATCAAGCAAGAGCACACAGGACTGTCTGCCCATTGCTGCAGCAGGTAGCAGACATACACCAGTTATCTGACACTGGTTGCTTTGGGCTGAGGATCACTGCATCCTCTGACCTGCACTTCTTAGCCAACGCTTGTATCACCACCTGCAACCCAATGCCAGGAGCTGCCCTGCACTCACCTTCATTCAGCAGTGCTGGTGACTCTTCCACTATGACTTCTCCATCTCCCACCTGTGTCCGAGCACGCAGGAAGAATCGATAGCGTGAGATGGGGTCTGTCCTCTGCACGGTGAACCTTGTCTGGTTGGGAGAGAAGTTCTCTACCAGGGTTCTGCCCGTTTTGGATCCGTTAACTGGGGAGGAAAGGCAGGTGGTGGTGGCTTCAGCTTGGGTTCTGCAGCGTTACCTGTTCCCAAGGGCAGGACCTGCAGCTGGGGGCAGATATGCCTTGTCTGGGAACATGCTGCTGAGGACATTCAGGGTTGTGGAGATGGCTAAGGAAAAGCTTAGCACAAGTGTCAAGAATTCAGATAAAACTGGGCTCCCCAGACATCACACTGGGCCATACAGTGTGCAGCATCACTTACTGCAGGAGTCTGAGGTCAAGCTGATTTCCCTTGAGGGGCTGGGGGTGGAGAACTACTGAGCATCCACAGCTCTCTGTGGTCAACTGTGAGCTGCAGGTGCCCAGCACCACTCCAGGACTCAGTACCATCAGTTGATGTTAGAAGCATCCCACTCCCTATAGATTGCTTTTCGTGTTAGGCAAGGAGGTAGCTCAGTAGCAAGGAAAATACTGAATGACTTTTAGCTATTGTCACTAATATAAGATAAGATGTGGAACGTACAGGCTTGATATCTAAGGTTGTATCCCGTGAGGACTCCATTGGGATGTTCTGGGTGATCCCACTCCAAATTGATGCTTTCCAGATTTGGCTGTCGGATTCTTAAGTACCTGGGGGAGCTGGGCACTTGGGAGGAGGACGGGAGCAGGAAGAAAAGGGAAAGAAGAAAAAACATACAAGATAACATACCTTACAATACTGTACACAACGCAGGCTGCCTGATAAAACTCAAGACATTCAACCACGTACAAACACACTTCAAAGGTCAGATACTGACAGAACAACAATCTAGGCCAGGAATCATGCTCTAGCCCTGTGTTACCAGCAGCACAGCAGCTCAGCATGCACCATGCCCTCACATTGGGGACTGCTGTCCCCCATCACCACGCTCAACCAGGCACCCACAACGGATGCTGCAGCCATGAAGGGAGCACTCTGATAGTTGTGTCCCATTTCTGTATGTTGTTTGCATATTTTACTGCTGCTGGAGTCTTGTTACTGCCCATGGTCTCACCCAGCCCGACGTTTACGCCTCATCTATTTATCTGCTGGCATGATAGAAAAAGCAGAGCGACTTCTTACTGCAGAGCATCTTTGTGTTATTAATGTCTGGGGAGCTGTAACGGGGATCCGGTGCAGGTATACAGCAGTCCTTACCCTGAGGAATGTCTGCTTTTATGGCTGCTTATTCAAAGCTAGTAAAGGAAGGAAAGCATTATGACCTATGGAATTTAATTATTCTCCTGGTTTATTCCTTAATCGCTGTGCCTTTAAGTGGGGAAAGAGCTTGGTTCACTGATCTGAGAGATTAATGATTTTTTGATTTTTTTTTTTTCTCTTAAATGGAAGTTTGGCAGAATACCCATCTCCCAAGCATCAATATATAGCCAATAAAATAGCTTAGTGGAATAGGAAGAAGAAAATCAATAGTTTACATATGCCAAGACCATTATCCCAATGAGACATGCCTCCAGCCCCCAGGTAAATGCTAAATCAAGGCGCACCCCACCACCAAGCTGCTGTCCCAGAACAGAACTTTTCCTTTTTAAACAAGCTGAACTGCAGCTGGTCAGTGAAAAACAATCAGAAAACAGTGACAGCATCCAAGGAAACGGTGCAGGAGAAAGAGAGCGCGCTCTGGTATAGCAGGAAGAAGAAAAAGAAGAGCCCATCGTATTTTATGTTATTTGGGACAGGATTTGCTTCCAGCCTCCTCTGTTTCTTTCCCCTGCAATCCCGTAACGCACTGTGCCAAAAACATCTGTGCTAAAGAAAGATTCATGGGCGGCCGCTGCAAGCGCCGCTCCGACAAAAAGTTATCGGCGCCTCTATAAATAGCTCCCATGACAAGGAGAAAATTAAAATCTCCCATTCCTCCTTGACACGAGCTCTTTGCAGAGCAGAACGAGGCGCTCCCAACTGAACAGCCCACAGTCGGAGACTGGTTACATTCATTCAGTCCTGAGGTTCTTGCAGAGATTTGACTGAGCGGCGCTGCAGCACCGGGGAGGGCGGGCGATGCGTGGAGGTCAAGCAGCAAAGCAAGGGCAACGGCTGTGCCTTGCTCAGCCCCAAGCAATGCCTCTTTATGTGCTGTTGGCCAAATCACAGCTCTGCTGCAGAGCTGCGCTCCTCCTGGTTGGCTCTGCAGAGCCTGAGATGCCTGAAATCAGAGCTCAGCAAGCACGTACCTCCTTCAGGTGTGGGGAACTCCTTGACTTCGCTGCGGGGCCCATCGCCTCTCCCGTTGGTTACAACCATCTCAAGCTTGTAGTTGCTGTAAGGGAACAGCCGGGACACTATGCCCCGGTTTCTGTCTCCAGGAAAACTCACATACTGTCTTTTTTTGGAGACCCACAGGTTCTTCAGCAAACTACTGTCTCTCCAGAAATAGGCCTTCAAGAAACACGCATGGCATGAAGCTTTTCCCGTTTGAAGTGCAATTGGTTTTCATCAACAAAGCGCAGCAGAACTTTGCTTTTGCGAAGAGCAAAACGGAGCTCCTCACCTCCCAGCAAGGCAGGTGGGGAAGCAGTGGGTTAGGATTAAGGTTAGGATGCAAAGAGCTGCTTCTGGCTCCAGCTCTCATTGCTGGGCACTGAGCTCTCCCTTCCTGCCCAGATTAGTGTTAGGCAAGGCGTGACACGTCCAACCACAAGGGGAAATCAGAACTTGGAGAGTCTGTGAATCAGAGCCCCGACAGCAAATCTTATTTCATGCAGAAATAAGATTCATTTGGAAAACAGACCAGAAGAACAGAACAGAGGGAGAAGAAATGAAAGTAGCAACTGGGGAGCTTTCCTTACACTTGATGAATGATTGGATTTGAAGTGTTATAGCTGTCTGCAGCACAGATGCTTTTGGTATCAAGAGTCTTTAACGCTGCTCAAAGGGGCTCTGTTCAGACTTTGGTTTGCTTTGAATAGGGTTTATCTTCTACACATAAACACAGGTATTTTACCGTAGCAGTAAATCTTCAACATTAGATGTTAAAAAAAAACAAACAACAGCAGGATCTATGCTGCCTCTAGTCGCCAGTTAGTACCAAGTACTGGGTTTGGGTTTTGCATGGGTTGGTGTCTGTTAAAAGACAACGGTGGTACTTTGGGGATGACACAAAATTGAGCCTGTTTGTACCTATCTGAAGAAGTATGAAGCAGCTCTAGGGCCAGGAGCTGCCTTAGAATCGGTCCCTTGGTGCCCAAGGGCAATCCCTGTGTCACCCCAGGTCTTGGGGATCCAAGGGAGATTTCCACTGCCCAGGCATGATGAAGAGCAGCCAAAGGCTTCACTCCTGGTGCTGATCCAGAGCAGAGCTCAGCCTGTGGGATGCACCATAGCACAGGGTCAGGGTGGCTAGAGCAGTTTTCTGTCATCCCCATTGCAGGTGGCTCCATCAACGGGGCCAGCTTGGCTAGTGAGAAGGTTAGCCATATTAATAGACAATGAGAAGAGATTTGCTTTTGCTCACTCTGTACTCCTTAAGCTGTCCCTGGATGGTGTCCAGGTGCACGCGGGTCCATGTCAGAGCAATGGCAGTGCTGTTTAGAATTCTTATCCTAACATCCGTAGGTGCAGCCTTGGGATCTGGGTGTTTGGGGACAAAGCAGAGCGTCTATCAGGCAACCAGCACAGCCCAGCCACGCTCCAGCTCTGCCATCTGCTGGCCCCCTGGCCATCCTCAGGTATTTCCTGGGGAGAAATCGTGGCCATTTCTCCCTCTTTCAATTCAGTTTTAGAGGATTTCCTAAAAAAAGCAACAATTGGCCAGTTCTGGACACCTAGGCTGTCCTCCTTTGGGTCAGGTAGACACTATGGCTGCACCAATGTATGTAGTATTCCATTACTTACCTTCATCCTCCACATTTTTTATCTGATCACAGACTATTCTGAGTTGGAAGGTGAACACAATGCATGTATGCTTTTTAAGATGAGTATTTTTTAGCAGCGTTTCCACCTCTTGGTGGTCCCAAAGTCACCCAGCAGGGATCCCTGCTGATTTGAGGGGCTGAGAGGAAATGATTTCTATTTCTTTTAAAATAAAGTTGTTGGCAGCAAGCTGCATTATCCTCACAGGATCATAAAAGGGAGACCTGGATGCTACAGGCAGAATGTGATACCAGCAGTCCAAAAAGAAGGGGAAAGAGAGCTGAAGAAGCTGGCTGCTCTTCTGCATGAGCAAGAGGAGAGTTTTAAAGGACATAAATTGAGCCAGCTGTGTGCTGCAAACAGCAGTCCAAGCCTGGGCATAGCTGAGGCTTTGTCAGCAGCACAAGAACCCAGCCCAGGGTGACCCAGAGCCTTTTTGGCCACTTGGAAGACCCTTCATCCAAGATGAATCATAGAATGGCCTGGGTTGAAAAGGACCCCAAAGGTCATCTGGTTTCAACACCCCTGCTGTGGGTAGGGTTGCCAACCACCAGACCAGGCTGCCCAGAGTCACATCCAGCCTGGCTTTGAATGCCTCCAGAGATGGGGATGAACTTGGTGCTCTGCAAACGGCAGGAGAAAGAAATGGAGTGCTGGAATACAGCCAGAGCTCATCTTGGTGAAATCTTAGTCTTCCACACCGAATATTTCACAGAGCAAAAGGGAGAGGCTAAGTGGTTCAGGTCACATAGGCATCTGCAGACAGAGCCCAGAGCACAACTCCACTTCCTTCTCCCAATGCCTAAAACTGCATTTTTGTGCCAAATGAAGCGATGCTATAAATACGATCCGAGGAATAGATGCCAACCCACTGACATTAGATGGACTCCAGCTCTGAAACACTTACGAGCTCCGTCAAAGAAAATACTCACAATCTTCCCCTGAATAGCCGATGTAGGTCTCAGGCTCTGGTGCTCTACCAAAGTCATTCTCTGCCTGCACTTTGATCTCGTAGGGGACGTAGATGGGTGTGTTCCAGACGACGTGCCGTGGTGCCTTCACTGTCTCGTTGTACCAACTCCCACGCGGGTCCCTCCGCCTCCATCGCACGATGTAACGCAGGTTGGGCCCATAGGCTTGCGTTGCATTCAGAGGCTGAATGGAGCAAAGCAGAAGAAGAAAGCTAAGAGAGAAAGACAGCTGGATTTCTCTGCTACGGCGCTCCAAAAAGTTCTGTCCAGCAGCTGATTCCTATTTCATATTCGGTAAACCTCTAAGACCTATATTTTTTTTTCCCCAAAAACACTTATCTCATCCTGGCTTTCCAAACCCAAGGCAGAACCAAAAGCCATGCCTGCATAGAGTGAGGGCAGTATGGTTAGGTTGTGGTTGGGCTTGATGATCTTGAAGGTCCTTTCCAACCTGAGCAATTCTATGATTCCGTTCTATTCGTTTTCCAGTCCGCACTCAATTTCTAGCCTACCAACAGACTTTGGCTTATTGCAGGATGACACCTACTGGTCGACCAAGAAAAGCAAGAACTGCTCTGTCTGAGAGCCCTGGGTGTCTTTGCTTAAGGGACCAGACTCTGCAAGCATCCCAACTAGCCTGCACCTGTGATCTAGCACCTTTTCTTTGTCTATTTTTAAATCACAAGCCTTCCTGTTGGCACTAACAATTACTAGTTGTGTCTTCTGCCTTTTATTCATTGTGATAATTAAGTTTTTGTGTGATACATCACACACACTAGAGATCCTGAGCTCTATCTTAGCTCTATCTTAGCATCCATCAGGGACCATAATGATAAGATTGGATTGCTGTGAGCAGTCAAGGAAGAACTCACCGTCCAGGTTATCTCCATGTTGTTTTTTTGGGTCCCTGCTCCTTGAACTCCCGTTGGGTTAATTTCAGGTCCTGAAATTCACATAGGGAGAACAAATAAATAAAGTGCTGGAAAAAAAAATGAGCATTTCTGTGTTTAAAACCCATTTACAGTGCAGGTCAAAACTACTTCCGAAACAGAAGTTAATGGCCTGATTTTCCAGAAGTTTCAAGTTCCCATTCAGGTTAATGGAACACAAGACTTTCCAGCACTCTTGAAAACCAGGTCGTTTATTTAGGATCCTTCCCTTTTTTTTTTTTTTTTTCCTTTCTCTCTCCCAAAATCTTGTCCTCAATCTTTAAAAGACACCCATTGTGAAGCAACCCCAGGAGCCAAGTCTGACCCTTTAGAATCATCCACAGCAAGAAGAGCGATGTCAAAACCCAACACTAGATGCCAGCAGATATTGCATCTACAAAGGTCAAATGGAGAAATGCAGCAAAACTGCTGAGCTTCCTCTGAGCTTCTCATATGACTTTTCCCAAGTATTGTCCAATGCACAAAGCTCCGGGCACACACCAAAGGCTGAGTCTTGGTTGTGGACTGCGGCACACTTTACTCTGGCATAAGCCTGGGTTCCTGCCCAGCTTTAGCAGTGGGCAATGAATTAGCAAATTTGGAACAAAATGTCTTTTGCTCGTGGCCACTTTACACTTGGAAGTCTGGTTTGTTTTTCCAAGAGTTTCCTGTGGTCAGAAAGGATGAAAGATCTCTTTTAGAAAGCTTCTCTGTATGGTGTAACTTGCCTTCCTTCAACAGATTCTGCAGGAAGAACCACTGGGTAAATCATGCCATTCAAGCCCTGCTGCTCCACAGGACATCCCTCAGAGCCTTGAGATGCAATTTATGAAATCACCCCCCAGCACACACCTGCATGGAGCAGCTCATCCCCGTCCTGTGATTGAACCCAGAGAGGGGAAAAACTCATCCCAAAGCGATGGCAGCAGTGGGATCCACCCCAAGGTGCTGCAGTGACCACTACTCACGTGCCCCGCTGGTCTGGTATCGTTCTGAAGGCATGCTGGGCAGGCTGCTGCCCACGTCGTTCACTGCAATCACCCGAAATTGGTAGTTGACATAAGGAGAGAGGCTCAGGACGGCCGAGTTGACATTTCCAGGATACCTGGAGTGGTTGTGCCACGTGCCAGGCTGGAATCGGTCCTCCTCAAACTGGACGATGTAGTCTGAGGGGAGGATGGAGGGATCAGAGCCCAGCATGAGGTGGTTTCCCCACACCCCACAGGAGAAGACCGGAAGGATCCGTGGCTGTGGGGCCGGCGCTGACCTGTGATGGGACTGTTGTTGTCATCTCCAGGAATCCATGTCAGCTTCACGCTCCTCTCAGCCAGGTCTGACAGCTCCAGGTCCCGGGGCCGGTCGGGTCGCTCTGGTGGCCAAATAATGAGATAAATGAGGCTTAAACATCCCAGCAGCATCCAATCCCACCCCTTCTCCTGGTCTGGACCCACAGGAGGACACGTGCTTTGCAGGGTATCTCACATCCCTCTGCTCTCAGCGTGTTTTGTTATTAAATACAAATGTGCTCATGTATTAATTGCGCCTTGCCTCGTAACCTGAGCTGCCCTTTGTATGCACTGACATTATCTGATGCTGGGAGCACGATGGTGGCTTAGCAGGATATATGATCTTACAGCACACTACATGCAACTGTTCAGAAAGTAATTGCAAGTGGAATGGGAAGGACACCAAACCTAAATGAAAATACGTACTTGGTTATTGTGCTGTCTTGGCACAACACACTGAGCCCTCTCATGTAACAACAGTAACAGCAGCACCTTATTTCCACGTAAAAGTCAAGGGATTCAACATGATTTATTTTTTTCTACCCTCAGGGCTCATTTCCAGCTATGGATTGGGGGATTCTTGCACTCTAGAATTGTCACCATTCTAGATGTCACAAAACGAGATGTCACATTTCTACTCATGGCCACCTGGGTGGGTTTTAGAGGGCAGCTTGAGTTGGACATGGAAGCAACATCTCCCAGCGTGCTCAACCACTACACCTTGATTTTCTGTGGGAGTTATTGGCAAGGCAAAAAACAAATCAACTCCCCAAATAAAATAAACCATATGAATTAGTGATGATTACCTTTAGGTAACTCTCTCAAACGGTTAGCAGGGATTGCTGCAAGGTAAGACATTGGATGTTAACAGTGTTAGTTTAGTCATTAAGCTTGGGTGGTGAAAGGAGAACCTGGTAAATACGAAGTCACACACAGTCACAGATCCCACCTGGGGACTAGAGAGAGCACATCCTTCCCCCAGAGACCCTCAGCTCTGCACACCTTCTTTTATGTTTCTATTAGAAAGTTAATTAGCTATTAGGGGAAGAGGAAGGGAAATAAATTAAGCCCAGTCATATTATTAGGGGTATGGGATTTGTATTGCACTCCTGCTCTGGTATGGCAGTGTGGGTCTATGCCAGCATCACCATTGGATTGGGGCACTGCCAGAAATAGGGTTCCTCCTCAAGAATGGAAGGGGTGGAGAGCAGGGACTGATAGATTTGGGAGGTTTTCAGAGTAGATCTGGCAGTGAATGGGTATGGTGGATGGGTCTCAGGTTTGTCATGCCTGATGTTGAAAAGGGGGGGGCTGCAAGGCTGGGAGCAGCTCACTCACCCCCTGGTTGACAGCACCCTGAGCTTCAGATAAGTTCACTTGCAAATGCAGGGCTACATTTGGATATTTTTAGCTGTGTGTAATAACTGCTTTTCTTCTTGTGTCAAATGCAAGTTTCGCATCCAACAGCACTGACAGAGGCTGAAGTTGGGCTGCACATCCTTGCCAAGTCCTGCAGCAACCCAATAATTGCTCTGCCAGCAACTGAGCATCATCTCTGCTTTAGAGGACGGCCCCATGGCCACGGATCAACCTTTCGGTGTGAAATCAACCTCCTGCAGTGCAGATGAAGCACTGAGTGCACTGGGAGGACAGCTTTACCTAGCACGGTGAGGTAGGCTTTAGCTGAGTCCTTGTCCAGCTCCGTGCTGGCCACGCAGGTGTAATCACCCTGATCCTTCTCAGCCACGCCGTATATCGTCAGACCATCATCTTCTTTCTTCATCCTTAAAGGGATGAAAGCAATAATCACACAACTGTTCCAAAGAGAATTAAAGAGCAGGATTGAAGACGAGCTGTTCTCTGATAAAATACACAAAAGAGCCCAAAGAGAAGAGGAGTACATCTCCGGCCTGAAGATTTTATCGGTTGGGGATGCATTGAGTTATTCTTGGAAACCTCATTTTCTAAAGAATCAGTGAATTTGCTCTGGTATTTATCTGGAAGAGTCACACTTTTGGGAAAGCAGGCTGACCTCTGACCAGCTCATGTCCTGTGATGACATCTCATTATTTCACAAGAAGTGATTCGGGATGTGGAAAGGAAATTACAGCTACACCACTGGCACAGATAAACATTAACTTTGGAGTAGCTTGTTATTAACCCGCCTGTTTTTATCAAGATGTCCTAAAATATCTGTAAATAAAGCCTAAGGTCGATGTCTTGATTTACTGGTAAGTCAATTTTAACTGCTAGGCAGCCTCAGTATTATCCTCAGCTAATAACATTACAAGTATCAAGAACAGCCGTTGTCGCCCAGATGGGAACTCAGCGTTTGTCCTTATTATCCCTGGTGCCTCCTGAAACAGTATGCAGTGGGGGAATAAAAATCCTGGTGAGAAGACAGATGGAAGCATTCATCACAGACCTGTTCCCAATGTAGAGAGGAGCGTCGTCCTTCAGCCAGGTGACCGTCAGCTTCAGCGTTGGGTCGTGCTTCACGCGGCAGTGCAGGCGAGGCATGGAGCCCCTCTTCACCACCTGATCTTCGGGGCCTCTCACAATCCTGGTGGGGTCTGCAAAGCACCCCAAAGGAAATATCAGCACGTCAGCTTGGATCTTGATCAAAGCTTAAGAGCGGTGTCACTCGGAAGGGACAAGCGTGCACGACAGCTGCTTGCCTCTAATCCGCCTCTGATACAGATGCTTGCAAACAAACTCATTTAACAAACCACTAACTTGAGCTGATCCTTGAAAAAATACCAACTTTTCTGTCTCAGCAAAAAAATTTGCTCAACGGGGGGGAAAAAAAAAAGATTCTGAAGACGTTTTAGTGCCATCAGTTATTCCCGATGCATCTTTTGTGTTTTCTTTTCTCAGTGCTCACAGCACATCACAGCTCAAGCTGCAAGATTCAGATGATCCAAGAGTATCTTTTGCTCTTGAGCTCACTGTATTCCTACCTTTGACTTCCAGGCGAACCTGGGCCTCTGCTTTGCCCAGGATGTTGGTGGCAACACAGGTGTAGATGCCCTGATCCTCCTTCCGAGCCATGCTCATCTCCAAGCTCCCGTTCTCATGTGCTTTGTAGTTCCCTCCATCCAGCGTGTTCCCCTGGCCGTTCTTAAACCTCACAGCCATACAAAGTACTGTTGTAAGGGAAGAAAGAGCAGGAAACCGCCTTCCCAGCCCCGTGGGTGGGCAGGGGATGTGCTACACTCCTTACCATCGCAGGGTGGGGATGGGTGAGCCAAAGAAGGGGCAGTCCAACCGGGTCCTGTTGTACTGGATGACTTTGATGAGCTGGTTGCGAGGGGCCAGTATCCGTGGTGGCACATCTGCAAGCATCAAAGATGACAGCCATTGAATGAGTGGACTCAATGCTCTTAGTGGTCTGTTCCAGTCTTAACAAATCTATGACTCTATGACTCTACATTGAGCTTTTCAAGACTAAACAGAGCTTTTCCATCCCCTTTCCAACCTCACTCCGTGAAACAGAGTGGTCCAACAGTGCTGCCTTACCCTTGCTTTGCTGCCATACGGCCACCAACTTTCATCCTGAAGCCCCATTGCAGAGGCCACATACATCATTCTCAGAGTAGCTAAGAGCACAGAGGATATAGGGATAACTTGCAAGGAAATCTGAGTACAGGGCATCCATCTTCCACAAGAATGGAAGCATTAACCATCATTCTGTGTGGAAAAGCGTTTCATGAGCTGACACGCTACTGGATTCTGATGGTCACTTCTTTTGAGGGAGTTTCCTTCCTCCATCCATGTGCACTAGGGCTCACCTGTCCACACACAGGCACCTACCCAGGACACTGACAAAGGCATTGGCAAGGAGGTAGCCGTGCTCGTTGGAAGCATTGCATTGGTACACGGCGCTGCTGCCGATCTGCGTGTCTCGAAACACAATGGTATCTCCAGCCACCTCTCTGCTTGGGTTGGGTGGAGAACCTTCAAAATAAGGAAGACAGAAAGGACACTTTTCATTAAATTTTAAATTAAAACTCACAGGATGCTGCATTTTATTATGCATCTTTACATCTCAGCCCAGATAAAAAGAGACAGTGGCATATTGTGTACCTCCAGAGACATGGCTCAGCTGGCCATGACTCAGCCAGGCCAATGCCCCAGAGGCAGCTCTGGCTCCCATGGTCAGCCACGAGACCCTTGGCTATGTTTTCATATAGGAGGTGCAGACTCTTCCTGGCTCACCTTCAATGGGCTCTCCATTCACCAACCACTGGATTGAAGGCTTGGGGTTCCCATTGGCTCGACACACCAACCTGCCATCCTCACCAGGGGCCAAAATGAGATTTTGTGGCTCATCCAGCCAATACGGGGCAGCTTTAAGACACACAAATGGAACAGTTACACACAGAGCAAACTGGAGCAGGTGGCCTCCAGAGATCCCATGCTCCCCTCTCAGTTTCTGGCTGTGAAAGTGAAGGAGATGGTGAAGTAAAAGTGACGTACCCTTCACTCTCACCGAGATCGTGTGGCGGATGCTGCCCATCTTGTTGGATGCCAGGCAGAAATACTCCCCAGAGTCTTCCTCCGAGACGTTGGAGATACGAAGGGCCTTATTAAAGTTTTCCAGCTTGGTTTTGCCCGCTGGGAGCTCACCTCCTTTCTTGTACCACATGATGTCTGGTGCTGGTCTAAGGAGAGGGAAGGAGATAAATGCTCTTGCAAGACAACTTTCCTAATATAAATCCTGCACTTTAAACCTTCTAAACCCAAGGAGAAAGACCTCTGGGCCACCCTCTTGCCTACCACAGCCCTCTACCAGGACCCGAGCATCACCAGATGGTGAGGAGTGGGATTTTTGTCCTACCTTGTGCCTGGGAAGTGCTGCCAAAGTCCCACCCCATACCTAGAACACTTCTGCTGGTACACATACTACAAACATCCTCACCTGCGCTTAGTACAGTGTGCTAAAGGGGCACCCAAGAAATCTGCAACTCACTGTAAGGACAAATTGATGGGGCATCATCTTTGGACAGCAAGTATCTGAAGATACCTCTTGCTCTGAGCAGTGCTGCAGAACTCAGCTCTTTTGTCTGCTTTCATGCTCCTACCCTTTCAGTAAGTTATGGGAATATTGTTAATAGCAGTTAATAGAAAATGAAGGGCATGCTCCCCCAGAGGTATTTTCACCAGCTATTCAGCATTAAAGCTATGAGAGCACCTCATGGGGCTGCTGGTGACTGCCCGCTCCCATCATGGTACGTACACTCCTGATGCAATGCACTCCAGCAAGAGATCCACCCCTCGGAGCACCATCTGGCTGCTGGAGGTCCCATATGGGTACATGAAGCTGGGTGTTGTTTCTGTAACCCCTCGGGCTGAGATCAGCAGGAAAGAAAATCAAGAAGAAAAAAAAACAAAAACAGAGCACTTTTAAATTCTCCTTCTCTGCAGCATTGGAAAGGTTCAGCAACGGGATTCACCCAGAAATATACCTGGAAACTAGAGAAGGGCTTAAAGTCATTTTTAAGGTAAAAAGACGTAATGGAGAGAGGATGCTTGGCAGGCAGGAAGAAGAAAGAAGAAAACGGATGGGCCAGGGAAGCAGAACCATAGGGATGGGGCACCAGGAGAGCCCACTCCCTAGCAGGGCAGCACTGACCCTGCTCACCCTACCTCCAGCATGGGGCTGGAATCAGATGAGACATGGAAATTCTGATGGACAGAACATTTAGTGAAGGACAATAGTGACAAATGGGCACAAGAAGGGTACATGAGACAGCTGAGCCATGCAGATCCCCATGGGATGGAGGATGCCAGAGCTCTGGCAGCATCACGTAGATTCCCACTCTTACTGGGAGCTGCTGGGCCTGGAAGGATGGAGCTGTCTGGGGATGGAGCAGAGCTGAAGACATTGGGATGGGACAGGAAAGTTTAATGGGAGACAACCAGGGATAGACAAGACAGCTCCCTACAGATACACACAGTGGAGTTCTCTTTGTGAGAGAAAAAAAAAAATTATTAATGGAATAGCTTCCATTAATAAATGGAATCATTACTCTAGATCTGGATCAGTGAGGACAGCGTGGGATGAGATGGTCTCAAAAGCAGCAGTAGCAGAGATGGAGGTTATGGGATTAGGACATGGGGTGAGATGGGTGGGTTTGACACAATCTATTTGGGCAAATAGAGATTTGGGGAGAGCCCACCCTGGGGCAGGAGTGAGCTCTTGGGGTCCTTTCCTGCTGGCCCAAATGCTTCATTAACCAAATGAGATATTTGGGAAATCTCTGCCTGAGCTCTGATACAAAGAAAAGGGCTGGGAAGAAAAAGGGGAGAGAGAGAGCAGAGACTGTTTTTGGAACTCAATCAAGAAAAGCTCGTGACCAGGCCCCTCAAGAGAAATTAAAATTAATAATAGTAATAAATCAACAGGAAGGAACTCATGCCTTCAGACTGACTCCACATCACTGGGGAGCAGCCACACTCACGCACCACTCTGCTCTCACACACCCACATATTAGCAGCAGGAGGTGCTCGTCAGAGGGTTAGTTAATTACTTGATTAATGGATTACCAGGGGCAGGCGTGCTGCTGTTTGCTCGCCTGCTTTGGAGATGCTGGTTTTCCTGGTTAGGATCACCACCCATGTAATGCCCTGCAGATCAGTGCTGAGATTTCAGGTCTGTGTTTATCAATCATTTTATACGTGAATATTGGCTTTTATCTGCCAGTAACCTGTAGCCCATGTGAATGGGCTGTGTGCCTCACTCCTGCCACGAACCATTTGCTTGGGGCATAACGAGAAGAGATAAGCAGCAGCGCAAGCCAAATTTTACGAGCCGTATATTAATGATGAACATTAAAACATAAGGGAGATAAATTAGTATGCTATCCACTTGTTTAATAAACCTAATGACAACACTGCTTAGCTGATAAGCTTTGCCTTAGCACAGCACTTTAAGTAAATATTTTGCTATTTCTAATGGGAAGAGGCCAGCAATGATCTGGGGCAGAAGTTCCAGCTCTGATCTCATGGCACTACAGCTGGAAGCTGTCAAACAGCAACATCTCACTCCTCCACTTGGGTGGAACGGACTGGAAGAATAAATTCTATGGCTATTCACTGAAAGCTGAGCTCAAAAATGTGCTCTGCTTCCAATAGGTTACTGCTGCTGACCCCACCTCTGTGGAATTGAACCCATTCAGCTGCAGAAGGGATATTCCAGAAACTGCCGTGTGTCCCCTCCCCAACATCCCACCCTGACAGCACATCAAGTTGTACATCAACCTGCAGATTGTTTCTGCTAAAGGCAATAATGGAAACATGTGCATCCCAACACATCCATCTCTCGCCTCCTGCCCCGCTCGCCAGCTTGACAACATCCAACAGATTTGCCAAAAAAGCACAAATAAAAAAAGGACAAAAGACTTTCAACTTCCATAAGAAGGTGGTGAACTTCGGCTAATGAAATTCCCAATTAACCATTTTAGACCTTTTATCTCCCTGGCTGACATTCACCTCCCTTTTCCCTGATTACACCAACGCAGCAGGAGATGGAGGCACCCCCTCCCAACCCCAACCCACGAAGACTGCAGGCACCAGAACATAAAGGCATTCCTTCCACAACACAACCATCCACGCTGCTCTTTGCTTGGAGGAGCTGCACGTTGTGTTTAGAGGAGATCCCACCACCGTGTGCCCACCAGGAAGGCATCTCCTCCCACGTGCCTCTCATTGAGGCATCATTCCATTTATGGAATTCACACTGATGTTAATTTTGCTTGTTTCACAGCCATTTCTATGAGTGTTGCAGACCATGCCCAGCCCATTTGCTGTCCCCACTTCCTCCAATTATGCTTCACGCTCAGAGCTTCCAGAGGAATCTCTCACCCCAACTCAGCAGGGAAGGTTGTCCCATTGCACAAGTATGTGAGGAGTAAGGGAGAAATTCCTGTGTTTTGCAAAAAAAAAAAAAAAAAAAAAAAAAAAAAAAAGCCCACTGCAATGTAAGATCTGGCTAATCTCAACCTTTTGGAGGCAGCAAGAGCTTGGTCCTTGCTCCCAGACAAAGCACATGCTTCAAGCAGAGACAAAAACCAAGAGGCCAATAGCTGCTAAGCACCACCTGAACACACATTCACGTGGCACAGAAGGGAAGAAATGGCAGATGGGCAGAGAGGGAAGCCCAATGGTTCCTGGGGATGCTCCCAACAGTGTGCCCCATTCCCCCATGCAAACCCACCCTGCCTGGCTCACCCCATCACCTCCCAGCTCCTCACAGGAGCTGTGAGGTCATGTGCCAGAACAACAGCTGATGGGATATGGCTAGTGGGCACGTTGGGGATGGTTGATGGTTGCGCTTGGTGATCTTAGAAGTCTTTTCCAACCTTAAGGATTCTATGATTCCATAGCTTTGGGATGTGTTGATCACACATCCAGTGACAGCCTCCCTGCTGGGGTAAGTGGAAAAGCACTCAGCACAGGTATAACCGTGCCACAGAGAAACAAATGGCTGGGAAAACCAAATGCTTGGATTCTTCCTCCTAATGGTCAATGCCCATGCTTTGCTGCAAGCACAATAGGTGGTCTTTCTGAATGCAGATAAAGAGGGGTGGTGGCTCTTGTGTCTCAATCAAGAGGATGAGGCAGTGGAGTCAACCACCAGCTTTCCCACTTAGCCCTGATCCTATTAACCCAAATATCTCTCAAGCAGAGCCCGGTGTATCCAATTAATTAGCTTAGCCCTCAATCATTTTAAGATGTCAAAACTCAGAGAGGATTTGGGCTGCTGGGCTGCTCCCAGCCCGCTTTTTGTGACGTCTGGGGGACAAAGCACAGAAAGGACCACACGCACACATCGGGGCTGTGCACACCGGGATGCTGCCGACGCAGCCCACGCTGGGTTAGCACGGGATCAGTCGGGTTAGGCACAGGGGGTTACAAACGTGAAGGTCTCCAGAAGCTGCTGTTGACTCACCACTGTACATGTCAGTGTGATTTCGTAAGGACGTTTCGTTATGGGGTTTCTCTGCAATAAACAAAAGACTGTGAGCATACCGAGCGGCACAAAGCAGCAGTGGGAAACAGGGATGGGGCTACGTGGGGACCAGGGGGCACGGGGTAGCAGAAGCAAACAGGGGTGCTCAGAGCCTTAGAAGACAAACAGCAACAGAGCACAGTGGTGCGGGAGGGGAAGAGAAGATTGCTTTCCTCCTACGAGATGGAGAGACAAATAAACGCGTGATAAATATCACCTAATTTGATCGTAAACATTTCCTCCAGGTGTTTTTCCTTTGGTATAAAGACAACGTTGACAAGAATTAGTTCAATTTGGGAAGAAAACATATTTTTTTCTCTCAGTTAACTGTGAGATAAGCGTACTCCTGCTATTTCTTTCTAGCACAAAGCATGGGCTGGATGCACTGAGGCAGCAGTGCAATGATGCAGAAAGGCATGGAGAGGGCAAACAAATAAAAATAATAACAACAATTAAGTTTTAAATGCATAATCTGCTGTAAAACCCCTTTCAATTCCCAGGTAATTTAAGCAAATTGTGTTATAGGCAAAAACAGCAGCTCCTCATAACACACCCCTCTCCCTCATTGACAATTGCTGACACCTAGGCGAGCACAGCCACTAATTGCCAACAGAGCTCCACTGGGTAATGAGCAGAACAGAGAGCACCCAGGGCACAGCCTGGGGCCCAAGACACAGCAGAGATGCTCTACAGGAAATCCTTCCAGGATTTCTTTCACTTATTTTTCTGGAGCTGGACCAATATACCAGGCTGAAAACGTCTGAGACCCAAATGAACACATGGTTTCGCTTGCTACTTTGAGCTTGAGCTCATTCAGGGTTCAGTCCTTCACTACAAGGCAAATTTTGGCATTATTCAGCCAGCTTCTCACTCAGATAACAAGTAATCGGAGCGGGTTACATGTACACCTTCCTCACCATTAGAAAAGTGCCCATTTGTTGTATTTGCATCACTACTTCTCATGCTTTGCACAAGGAGAGGGTGTTACACCAGAAGTGCAGAATGCTCCAAGCCCAGCCTGCTGCTCACATCACACCTCAATCCCAGGTATCAGAACGCTTTAATGGTGTTACCTCCTATTAAGCAACAGATGAAGCTCCTGGTGCTGGGAATTGGGAGCCAGTGTCCCCAGATCCCTAAAGTTCTGCTCCCCCTGCTCCCACCTCCCAGAACTGATCATCAGCTCCTGGTCATGGTGAGCCCCAAGACTTGTTGGTCAGCAATGAACACACACTCAGTCACATGCAGCACCACAGGGCATCCCCGTAAACCTAAACCTGGAGCAAAACACAGCTATCTCCAGCTTTCCAAATTAGGAAAAAATCACTTGATATTGCACTTCTCCCTAAAGATGGACAGAATACACCATCTGTGTCCATCTCAGAAACTCAGCAATACCCACACTGAGCTACCTCTGCAGCCCTGGGACACAGCAAGGGAACAAGCCATGGAGTCAGTCTGAGTCCCATCAGTTCTTAACCAGACTCCTATCCTAATCAAAATGAGGGAAGACACTCTTTTCTTCGGTAGGACTCAGAGCTGTCAAAGACTGAAAGGAGAACCCTACCCAAGAGGTTGGCAGAGCTCCATCCTGGCTGACAACCATGACACTTACTGGTTTTCACCTTGAGGGTGTAGGGATTTTTCTGTTGGATGGTGTGGGTGAAGTGGAAGCGTGCATTGCAGCTGTAGTCAGTCTGGGCATCCTGCAGCATGACATTGGAGAAGTACAGGTCACCATTCTGGCCCTGGGAGACACGCTTGTCCTGGTGGATGGGCTCCATGGCTGCGGGGGAAGAGGCATTCAGTTAACCAGGACCTCCTGAACACGTGAAGGCAAAAAGCAACTCCCAGTTTAAACCATGCGTGGGTACCACCAAGCTGTGAACTGGCAACGATGACTCCAAATTTAATTATTTCAAACTAACACTGCAGGTGCTTGAAGGGAGTGAGGGTTCATGATGGAAAAGGCTTCCCCAACTCACAGCTGCTCATCCAGAAGATGACAGGAGGAGGCAGACCAGGAGGTGGGTTGCACTGCAGGCTGAGTGGAGAACCTTCGTCAACCTCAATGACATCCACCTTCTCCTTGGGCCACAGGGGAGATCCTGCCACGAGAATCACAGCACTGCATGAGGAAGGTAGGCATTCACTCTGCAGATCTCCTCCCTTCCCTCTGGACCTGGCCTGGTTTCAATGGAATGGCCTCAATTGGCAGAGAGGGAAGCCTTATTTCTGCGTGTGCAAGTCTTATGGGGAGCAGCTGAGAGAACTGGGATGTTTCAGTCTGGAGAAGAGGAGGCTCAGGGGAGACCTCATCTCTCTCTACAGTTCCCTGTAAGAAGTTTGTAGCGAGGAGGGGTAGGTCTCTTCTGAGTAACAGCAATGGGATTAAAAGCAATGACCTCAAGTTGCACCAGGGAAGGTTCAGGTCGGATATCAGGGAAAAGTTCTTCTCTGAAAGAGTGGTCAGGCACTGGTGAAGGCTGCCCAGGGAGGTGGTGGATTCACCATCCCCGGAGGGGATCAATAACTGTGGAGATGTGGCACTGAGGGTCATGGTTAGTGGGTATGATGGAGATGGCTTGGGGTTGGACTCAGTGATCCTAGAAATCCTTTCCAGCCTTAATGATTCTATGATCTTGACACAGGCAATGGATGATAGAATCACAGGGTTGGAAGTGACCTTAAAGACCACAAAGCAGGCTGGGATATCTGATCACCGGATGCTGTCTGTGCTTCTACGACAAAGCATCCATAGAAGTGTGGAACTTCCTGAGTCTGATTTCTGGTGCTCACCCCACACAACTGTGCTTACTCACTGGACACCTGGAGGTGGATTTTGCTGGACAGTGCAGTGCCAAAATCGTTCCTGGCGAAGCACTGGTACTCGCCCTCGTAGTCGTCTGGTCGCCCACCTCCATGGAAATCAATGACCAACGTCCCTGACCGCCTCCGCATGGACACTTTGGGGTCCTTTGCCACGTTGAAGAACTTCCCGTTCCGTGTCCAGGAAAAGCTGTGAGCATGGCAGAGAGATTTGTGAGGTGACTGTGGGGTGTATTTACCTGAAAAGAGCCTTAGTTGGGCTATGCAAGTAAACAGTTAAATCAGTGGCAATCGGCATCTATAGTGCCGGCTCTGGGGACAGTGGGACCAACTCAGATCTGCTTTGCCCAGAAATCCCAGCACCTTCAGAACCAGTGCTAACAAACCACGGAGCTCCGGTACAGGAGCAATTCCGGGGCACTTACGTGGGAACTGGATTCCCTTTGGCTTCACATTCAATGAAGATGTTGTCCCGGGGGTCAACGATGTAGTCCTTCACAGACTGCTTGGTGATGGTGGGGGGCTGAGGCACTGCAAAGCAAATGGCAGGGGTGAGATGAGCTGTGTGCCTCTCTCTGCTTTCCTGCAGCAGATCTCACCAGGATTCTTTCCCAATTTGTGCAAATCTGTGGTCCAAAGACCTCCAAAACCACAAGCAAGCGTGGAGAACATGCTATTTGTCACCAGCCCTGTGCACCACATGTACCTTGCACCAAAGCACAGCTGGCACCAGACCCAACCCCTCATGCCATTTTGGACATGCAGAGGACACCACCATGTTCACATAGAAGGCAGCACTTACATTCACTCTGAATATTTGCTGTTATTTCCGAAGTGCAAGCATAATGAAAAAGAAGAAAGAAGGGTTAATCGAAGGGCTAACCCCCATAAACACACATTATGCACACAAACATATGAAAACAAAATGCTGCTATTGTAGGATCTGCAAATCCTACGTACAACTGATTTAACAATTCCAGCATGTTCTAATCCACCTACTTATATAGTTATATAGCAGGAGATGCTGTTGAGCACTCAGAGAATGATAGAATATTCTGAGTTGGAAGAGACCCATAGGGGCCATGGATTCCAAATCACTGTTAGCTGCTAACTGCCTGTGCAGCCTTTGGGAGCTTTGGGGGTCCAAAGAGGGCATGAAATGAACTCTAGTGTACCAGTACTATATCCCATATGTAGATATATAGGTATCTATCCCATAGATAGATAGATAGATATTTATATCCCCCAGCATCTCCAGTGCTGGAGGTGATGTTGCTCTGCTGTGGGTCCATGCTGTGCAGCAGAGAGGAGACCGAAGAAGTGGCAAGTTGCAAAGGAAGGCTGCCTTCAGCAGTTCTCCACCAGCTGTCAGCATTTCCCTTACTTTTCTGTGCTCATATTACGTGTAAGCATCAAAATCACTCTTTTTTGACAGGAAAGCACAAGAAAGAGCAGAAGAGTGCTGTTTGCAGACCTACTCGGTTATGCCCAACTGGATCCCATTTCTGTACTGACTGCCTGCACATCCAAACTGTGTACATCCTGTCGAATTCCCATGCTGGGAACAAGAGTGCCATGTTCCCATTCCAGGGCTGACCCTAGGGAACAAAATTATGCTCATCCACAATCATTCGGAATGGAGTAAAGCAGGAACTCACACTCAACTCTTGCAAAGATAAGAGATTGCACTGGGACCCCCACCTCAAGCTTTCAGTTGCACAAGTATTTACTTTCCCCTCAGCAAATCAGAGCTTTCCCACTCTCTCTTCACGTTGTTTCCAAAGAACCCTGGTGCTTCAGCCCGAGTACAGACAGCAGCACAAAGCAGTGCTTTTTCCACTAATGCACCGCTCGCTGGAGGATTTCTGTACATTGCACTGTCAGAATAGATTCCCTGCAGCTACAGGCTGATTATTATTAACAGCCTCTACAGGAGGAAGCTGGGACACAGAGAAATTATGAAACTGGTATCCAGACGAGTAGCTGGAACAGAGCCTCTGAGCCATGACTTAGCAGCTCGCTCTCAGTACAAACCTTCATCCCAAGTGCACCCAAACAAGTCATACGTTTCCCAGACACTGGCCTGAAGATGCTGTTTAGTGGAAACATCACCCCTTGTCCCCTTCCTCCATATCCTCAAACTCTCTGAATAAAACAAAATAAAACATAACTCGTGTCTCATGTTTAACCAAAAGTCCCAACAGAGACAAAAACTGTGGGATGCTCCACTTTAAGTCTATGGGCTAAAGGTTTTCTGGGGATGGGCTTCTCTACCAACTTGGTATTCTGTCCCTTTTTGATGGGTGGCTGCAAGTCCTTTGCTCAGCTTTCAAGTCAGCAGTTCAGGTGGATTTCTGGATGAAATGTGATTTAAAAAGAAAAATATCCCAAATATTTGGTTGGAGCAGGAGACATGCCCGGTCCATGTATTTCTTCACTCTGCCTTTGCAGACCTTCAAGCAGGAAACCATAGAATCATAAGCCTTGGAAAAGACCACTGAGATCATACAACCCAACTATCAGCCCATCCCCACCGTGCCCCAGGTGGAGTAAATCAGAACTTACAATCCAGAGGGACTTCAATGGCGCTGATGAGGTGTTGGAGGCACAGAGCAAATGCAATCCCTGCGCAGGTGAGCTGGTGGCTGTGCAGGACCATTTTGGATATCAGGATAATGCTATGGTTTCACCTGCTCCCCCGAGGAGAGCTGATGGCTGTTGGGTCCTCAGCTGCAAAACACAAAAAAACAGAGGTCAGCACTGCTATGTCCTGCATTTCTCTTCCTGGCAACTGTGGGGACAGAGAGTTTGCAATGTGAAAATATTTGTGCAGAGGGACAAAGGATGTTAACAAAGGTAATTAGTTTCCAGGCCATGTTTCCAGTACTCAGCCCACGGTCGCTGTCTTTCCAAGGCATTCTTTGTTAAGCCTTTATGGTTACCTGTGCTCAAACCCCAGAGCTCTGTTGAGTTCTCCCCAAGGAACGTTGGAAAGTTGCCCCAGAAGTGAATGCAGAACCACATAGGCCCCCACAGGAGAAAATCAGAAGGATGGTTTGCTGTTTAATAGGACCGTAGAAACACAGAACCATGGAATCATAGAATGACTGGGTTGAAAGGGACCTCAAAGACCACCTCCTACCAACCACCCCACCATGGGCAGGGCTGCAAACCTCTAAAGCAGATGAAACAGGCACCAGATGATGTTGCCCAGAAGTCAGGAAGCCCATAGCTGAATTTCATGCACAAGACCCAACAAACACTAAAACCCAGTTTTCATTCTGGACCGAAAAAAAAAAGAGTTGAATTCCACTGAAGGAAGAACTGTCTGTGACCCTAGAGCCAATGAAAGCCCAGAAGGTGCTGCAGCACTGCTGATGGCCATTCCCCTTCCCAAAACAGCACTGCCTGCTACACACTATGGGAACATTTTTGGACCAATGGGAGCAGAGCACAGATGCAGCATCTCTTTGTGAGCTGCTTTGCCTCTATTTTCCAGGAGGCAATGGGGCTCCGAGGCTGTGTGGGGTCAGGCAATGGGATGATGCTTTCACCCCTGCACACATCCAGGAGCCCGCAGGGACTGGCAGCGCATCTCTTGGAGTTTTCATAGACATCCATTTGATTTGGCTGTTAATAAGCCCACAGACAAACTGCAGATTAAAAGAGAGTAGAAAGGAGGATGAATTATCTTATCTGGACAATAAAATTCCCCGTAGAAAGGCTGCTGCACCGCAGAGGTGGCATCACAGCTGAGTTACAGCTCTGTCTGTAATAGAGCTATAACAGCCGGGCAGCAGACATCCAGACAGCTCTCAGCTGAGAGCAGAAACAACGCCAGGGCAGCAAACAGTGGAAAATCCCCAGTGCTGCTCCTTCCCATCTCCATGCAGCCCTGCACTGTGGTGGGACGGCACCAACAGGAGAGCAGCACAGAGGCCATTTGGCAAGCAAGGAGAACCTGGGTCATGAAATATAAATCAGTCCAGCTTGGGCTGCTGCTGCTGAGACCCAATGAGGCTGATGTGGGAGGGAGGGGGCTCAGGACAACAGACAGAAGCCGTTGATAGGTACTGCAGGGAGCCAAGCTGACAGCTGTCAGCCAGCCAACAGCCCTGACACATGGCCTGCACTGCTCTCCTGCACCCCAGGCAGGGGCACAGCCAGTGCAACGCAGCTCCTGAGAACGTTTTTCCCATCGCCCCTGTGGAGAACGGGCAGTGTTTTGTCATCCATGCTGGGTTTTGCCCTGCCTAAAGGAGATGCTGCTCCTGCACCGCACCCTGGAATCATAGAGATGTCTAAAAGCCATCACAGTTATTAAATTAGAAGGGATGAGTAAGGAGGACTGTGTGCATCCTTCCCAGACCAAATGTGCAGCCCAAGATTTCGTTTTGAAGTGTTAACAGCAAGTTGTTCAGCCCTAAAGATCTACCATGAAGCATTCCTGACCTCGTGCACACGTCTGAACCTCAAGGATGGTCCAAATCAGAGCCCAGAACACGTCTCCATCCCTGGGCTGAAGCCCAAACGAAGTCACCAGCCCTCTGCATCCCCATGACACCAAATTATGGGTTGCAAAGGGGCTCAGAGGGGAGTTCTACTTTGATCTTTTTTTTTTTTTGCTCATTCAAAGGATTTTCCAATCCAGTCGTTGCAATAAAAGCAGTTGAAGGACAAAATAATTATAGGACCGGGTCAGTAATTAAAGTCATGTCCAGGACTTCCACAGCCCTCAGGGAGCAGGTCGTCCTGAACGAAGCTTTTCAAATTACTTCTTTAGCTTTCTGTCTAAAGGAAGATATCACTGTGATCTGTGGTCTTCATTATTTAGAGCGTTTCATTTCTCCAGTTTCAGCTTAAAGTGAGTAATGGATGGGCTGGTTTTATGCCTCTCTGTTACTAAGCAATAGTTGGACTTACGAACTAAATCAGCCAATACTGCAACCAGATATTTAGCAAGGCTGAGATTTGTAGCATCCTTCCTATGCTCACATTGCGATATTTCACAAAAAAAAATCACAAAATGCTTTAAAATGTGCTTCCTTCACAAATGCAAGGTGTAAGGCAACAGGCATTTGAATGCCTCTATGCACTGCTTTGAGATCAGCCACAGTGAAAGCAACGTCTGTGACATAAAGGAGAAGGGTCCTGGCAGAGGCTTGGGAGATGCCTACATACATGTATGCATTAAATGGAAATGCAAACAGGACTTAAAGCCCCTTCCAACCTAAGCCAATCTATAACTGAGTCCAAACACTGATTACATGGAGTATACAAAGCAGGCAGCTGTGCACCCAACTGATGGATACATCCCGCCCATCATCACGTGTGCTTGGACTGGGAAAACAAGGGCTGTGTGAATCAGAAGGGAGATTTGCAGCAGTGCTGCACTGAGGGGATGGGAGCCATGGAGACTCAGCTGATCTAGAGCAAAGGAAGAGGGAAGAGCAACGTGGGAGCAAAGTGGGGACCACGTGAGAATGGAGCAGGGAGGACAGCCTGTATGGCACGCGTGACCTTGCATCCACGCAGAGCATTGTCAGCACTGCTAATCCAAAGAAACATGAACAAATAACAAAACTCACAACAAAGCATGCCCTAAGATCATCCCTGCCTTTAAGGGAAGCAACAGCCAGGCTCGTTCCAGGGCAGCTGTGGGTGCAGCAGCACAAAATCTGTCACCGTGCCCATGTGTGTAGGTGGGCTGCTGGGGTTGGGCGCTGCAGAACAGAGCCTGAATTGTTGGGGATGTGGGCAGTAAGGGAACTGCCCCAGCACAGAGGGATGGGGCGCATAGCAATGGGTGTCTGGGGATGTTCCTGAGAGTGTCTGACAATGGGAGATACCTGAGTTGGAACACAGCTCTCATCCAGTGATGCTGCTGTAGAAGATGGGCAAATCCAGGTCCCAGCTTTGCTTTCCTCTAGCTATCAGCAAGGCAGAAGCAGGATGGACTTGGATGCTTTTTACCCCAATACTCCTTCATGGTCCAGAAGGGCTCTTCAACTTGTTGCTGCTTTGCATTTCCCTGATGTCCTACTCTCAAGCTGTTAGTCTGGGTTGGGAAATGCATCCCTGATCTTGCTCCAGACCTCCTTCAGATGTTGTGTGAACATCCTTCACTGTGCAAAAGGATAATGAGCCCCAGGGCAGGGCCTGTGAAACTGAAGGCTGTTCCTCTTTGCAGGCAGAGGGAAAGGGTGCAAAGCAAGAAGGCAAAAAAATTGACACGCTCCTGGGGATGGTGGATAAACTGATGGGACAATTCATTCCAGAGCTGAGAACACAGCTGGTGGGAGCCAATAACAGCAGCCAACTCTGCTGGACCAGGATGGGAACTAAAGGCTTAGAGGGGAATTGTGCTTTCCATAGCAAAACGAGCCAAATCTGGAGTAACAGTGCAGCAGTTGAGCAACTGGCCAAGGGTTGCATGGATTCAAGAGGAGGTGCAGAGAGTTGGGGTGTTGGATGCTAATGCAGCCCAGCAGAGACCAGCGTGGCTCTGTGGAGCTCTGCTGTCCCCCTTCAGCTGGGGCAATTCCCCACCAGGTGGCTGCAATTTGCCTACACTCCCACTAGCCGTGCTGGGAAGTTGGGTGCTACTGAAACCAAACCTGCCCAGGTGCCATCACTGCTCATTTCCCTGTGTATGTTCTGCAGAGAGCTTCACCCTCTCAAGTTTCTGCTGATGGAAAGACAATGCTCATACATCCATAATTAAAACGCACAACATAGCCAAGCACTTCATTCATAAACCACTCAAAATGCTCAGTGAAGATGTGAGGGTGATGATCCCACCACAGAAAAGATTCCCTCTGGGCAATAGCACATGCACAGCTCCTCAAGGGCTCTGGGATGGCCATCTGACCCTGCTCTGGCCATCTGACCCTGCTCTGGCCGAGCCCTGGCTATGGGAGGCATTCCCAAGCCACATCCCCACAGCACACCAATGTCCTTCTCCACTCCAGGAGTCCCAACCTCACTGCACTGCTGCGCTTTGCTCTCCTCTGGAGAAAGGAAGAGCTGGAGAATTTCCCCTAGGTACAAACAACCACATGGAAGGGCTAGGATAATGAGATGGGACCTTTCTGAGCAGCAATGGAAACCAATTCCTTCCCTGCAGAACCCCAGCCCAGCCCCTCACAGCACATGGACACGGTGAGGCACAGGGATCACTGGCTGGAGTCAAATAGGATTAAATTATTCCACAATGAAGGATTGTTTGTGATCAGCTCATTAGGTCCAGCAGAACACTCTCAGTAGCAATTAGGCATTTATCCCTATTTATGGTTGTAAGAGGAGCAGTAAAACTCGAGCAGCTAGTGTTCCCAAGAAGATTCCTCCAGCACAATTTAACGCATCTCAGTCGCTTAATTAAAACTGATTGAATAGCACAGAGCAATGTTTCCACAAATGAAAGCTCTTTTCATTTCAGATAATGAAAAACATTGATTTAGGGGGAATATATGCATGTGATTCCCCAGCAGCGACTGAAGAACCCATTTTCCCAGGGTCTGCTCCTGCTTTGTTCCCCCTACCATATATTGGGTGGATTTCCAGGTTGCTGCCTTCCAGGCTGTAAATCCCCCATCCCCCATTGTTTAGAGCCTTTGTCCCAGGTGGCAAAATTCACCTTGCACATGCCAGGTACCCTCAAGACCCTGTGGAAGCAAACTTGGCATTGCATAGAGCATTCAGAAGGTAATTCATTCTCATGTAGGACTGCTGAAAGCATGGATAACTCCAGGGAGATGCTCTTTATCTATCACGACCGTATCTCAGCACTACATAAATGTGAATTAATTTATCATTCTGTCCTTTTGGTAATGTAAGAAAAAACAGTAGTTCTATTACAGAGAGTGACTCGAGTCCAGGGAGGTTAAGTGTTACCCCAAGGTCATGCATGAGATATGGCGTGGGTGGGAAATAAGCCTGTAACACCAGAGCACTGAATTTAATCAGAAAATAGCGTTTAACCTTTACAAAGAGGTCATCGAGAGTGGAGAAAAAATGTGAAAGTGTGAAGCTGCCTGTGGATGACAATGACGTGGCCTTTGCCAGCACCATGAGCGTGGTGTGGGGCAGCAGCTGATCTTGTCACTAGCAGGAGTAGAGAGCTGTGAGGGGTTGCCCTTAAGTAGAAAGCAAATGCTCCAGAGCATCGCTGTTGCACGGGCTGAGCCTTGGGCTGCCAGCTTGTGGGGTGTGGTGGGATGGGTAGGGAAGATGGGGCAGCTGAGACAAAAAGGCAGAGGCTCTGAGCACCAAAACTATCCTGGCTGTTGCGTGTTGCCTGTGAGAGCCAGGCTAGGGTGTTCTGTCCCAGTGGAGCAGCACCATGTGCAAACCCAACCAGTGGTAATGCCAACCTCCCTGCTAGCTTCAGGAAAGAACCATCACTGAGGTTGGAAAAAACCCCTAAGATCAAGTCCAGCTGTCAACCCATCACCACCGTGCCCACTAACCGTGTCCCTAAGAGAGACCTGAGACCACTGAGCTCTGATCCCCCCCACGCACAGCAAAGCTCCTTTCCAGGGCTCTCCATCCCACGCTGCTCAGGAGATGCATAGCAGAGCAACAGGGGACACACCATTAACATCTACCCTGCTGTGTCCCTTGGCCACCCATCCAAGGGACCACAGCATCTGTCCCTGAGCGATTAGCCAACTGCTAATCACCCAGCAATAGTTATAAATAGCAAACACTTGGGAAAATCTGCCTTTTCCCTTCTGGCTCACATAAGTCTATCCAGTACCCAGAAGCACAGGGATCTAGGGGGTCTGCAGTGCTCAAACCTGTGTTTGGTCACACAGGTGGGTAAGGGACCTTCAGGCCCCCATCAGCTTAGACTTGAGCATGCTAAGGAGTCCACAGCATCCCTTGAGGAATAAATAAAGCCATCCCAGGACGTGCTGCAGTAGCTGTCCCCATGCAGTGTCACTCAGGTTAAGCTGTCCTGCTCAGCCGCATGGCAGCAGCCAGTGACATGATGCAATTTGGCACAAACGTGCACGCCCCGACACCACAAGAAGGGTTCTCTCTTTGCACAGAAGAAAAAGGTTAATGAAGCAAAGCAGGATGATCGGCCGCGTGCTGATGCCCAGGGGTTAAAAACCCCTGACTGCTTCTTCACCAGGAAACCACTTTAGTGGCTAAATGAATTGGAGAATTGGTGTTTCCATCTCATGTTACCTCTCATAGGTCCTGGGCACTTGGGATGACTGAGGAGACTGTGAAGAAGATATCAACCCTTCCATCCCCCTCCAGCTCCAACCCAGAGCAGCACAGGCAGAAGAAAGGCAAAACCTGAATTCTAGAGGGGGAAAGCAGATGTACCCAGTGTAGCTTTCCAGCCCTAAACCACAGAAAGATTCACATTCAGCCCTTGAGCCCTGCAGGCTTGGGACCTGTTTGCAGCGATGGCTGCAGCTCAAGAGGGCTTTACTCAGTGCTGCCCATTCAGGAAAGGCACAGTTTTGTTCCTAATCTGCAGGACACCAACCCCATGCTCCCCTCAGCTCAGGACAGCTAACCTGGAAGTCCCCAACAGCACTGGAATCACCAGCCTTAGGAGCAGTCTTCTCACCCAAGCCACCACCATGTGTATCTCCTGTCTCCATCTGCGAGGTCTGTAACTGGATCACACGCAGGTGTCACCAACAAGATGGGAACACACCTGCTGATGATTAATCCTGTAAGTGAGCTGTATTTACAGACACCAACTCAGCTGAGGGCCCTCAAGCTGTGGTATCACCTTACAGTGAACCATGGTGTGTGGGCACTGCACCATCCATCCATCCATCCATCCATCCATCCATCCATCCATCCATCCATCCATCCATCCATCCATCCATCCATTGCCCAGGAGGGTCCAGAGACCCGAGCTGCATGGAGCACAACTCAGTAGGACCACGTTATTGCACTGGGTCTCAGCTCCATTCCCAACATACATCTCCCTAAAAGAGTCAATGTAGGTAATAAAGCTGCCCTGTCTTTCCCAGACACTTGGGAAAGGAGCACATCTGGTTTCCATGTTCTGCAAAGCGCCTTTGACATTTAATTTCAAACCCCAGGCTCTTCAACGGTGGTGACAGAGCAAAGCAGCAACAAATCTGACATTTCATCCCTGAGCTCTCTGATGTACAGCCTTTAGACAGCACTACAACACAGAACAGTTTGGAAAAAAAATGAGAGGGAACCCAAAAAGACACAGCGATTCTCTAAAATATTACATAAAAACACAAATAAAGTTATCTGGAAAGCTGCTTGAATGGCCAAGTCTGCCTCTCTCAGGAGCACTGCAATTTCTTTTGCTGGGTAACCAGTTTTCCTTGCCCTGTGCACATGTGGGTCCTGTTTACAGGTAGGGAATCACAAAGGAGAATCATTAGCTCTCCTCTGTGCTCCCTCAGCCACTCACTGAGATGCAACTGAGCTCTTGGCAGGAAACCTGAGCTCCATCACCTGCCTGCCATGGCTTTATAAACCCTCACCGAAAGTTATGCCTATAGAATAGAACAGAAAAACATGAAGTATCTTGTAATGATTTTCCAAGAAGTGCAAACTGAATATCAGAAGTCCACCTTTTCAGCCCATTATCTCAAGGAAAACCACCTCTCTACCCAGGCTGGGTTTCAGGTGGGCACTTCCAATAAAACCTCTTGGCCCGTTGCAGATCCCACTTGGGATGCCTGTTTCCTGCAAGTTCCTTCACTCCTCCTTCCTCCTTCATGATCCCACTGATAATATTTTAGGTACTTTTCCCCCCATAGCAACAGCTGGTGAGGTGGAGTCGGTGGTCTACACACCTCCCACCCACCCACAACGCTGTGCTGGCCCCAATCCCACCATCTGTCCACAGCCCCAAAGCTCTGACAGCCTTCAACGACAGACAGCACGGCATCAACCGTTACAGCATCAAATTCACACTTTATTTATTACCCCCAAGAAACAGCCTTTGCTCACAGGGCTCGCAGGGAAACACCACCCAGCATTCCTCAGCAGTGCTGCTTTTGCACATTTCCTAGCACGTTTTTGCATTGCTCCCTATGAAATTCTCATCCTCGGCACGGCAGTCGTGAATATTGCCAGCACAGACACTCCATCTGCCTTTTTTTTTTTTTCTTTTTTTTTGAGACCCCTTCAAAACTGTAACAAGTTAATTGGTAGAAGCACTTGGCTTCTACATAATGAAGTTGGCACAAAAGCTGCTTTTAACCTTCAGGACTGAGTACAGGATGCGGATTACTTGGTTTCCTGTGCCAGAAAATACTGAAAGGTTATGCATACAGAAGGATGTGGTTGGTGCTTGGTCTTTAAGTGTCACCAATAGCAGGTGATATCCATACCCAACCAACAGCATTGGAAAATGGAAAGAAAAATCAACTGGTTTGTGCCCTGGGAAGACACTGGGACAACATAAGTGTCAGCAATAATTGATGGATATAGAAGAAAAAATAAACCACAGCTGCCAGACTGATTATTGTGTTGAGATCTGTATAAGATCACTGGTGAGATCGTGGGTCAGCTTCAACAGGGGATGCAAAAGTCAAGCAGCCTCATCTCCCTTCTCTGGGCTGCAAAACATTTCCGACATCCCATAGGCTGGAGATAGGAAACACGTGTCCTGCAGATCCCAGCAAGCTCTGATCTCCTCTCACTGACACAAGCTGTAAGCAGGGGGAAAAGTTCACTGGATAAATAGTGGTATTTAAGCAGAAAACAAAGGGGAATTTAAATATTCAGCTCTTCAACTGTCTCATCTCGAATTCATCCAGCCAAGCTCTGCACCATGGAGATGAACTGCTGCAAGCGTTAAGTGCAAAACATCGGCGTAAAAGCCATTAACGCGCTGCAGCTGACAAGCAACAAGAGGCAGAGAGGTGAGATTGGGAACCAGGGGCTAAATCAGCAAGATTCCTGAGGTCTACATGCCAAAGCTTGAACAAAAGCACAGCTTTGGTTTTGTAGTCAAACACCTGATGGCCCTTTTTGCCCAAGGAGAGGAGAAGCCACCAGAATCACAGAATGGCCAGGGTTGGAAGGGACCTCAAGGATGATGAATTTCCAACCCCCTGCCACATGCAGGGCCACCAACCTCCTCATTTAATGCCAGCCCAGGCTGCCCAGGGCCCCATCCAACCTGGCCTTGAACACTTCTAGGGATGGGGCATCCACAACCTCTCTGTGCAGCTGTTCCAGCACCTCACCACTCTCATAGGAAAGAACTTCCCCCTGACATCCAACCTAAATCTTCCCTCCCTCAACTTCAAACCATTTCCCTTGCCCTGCTGTTATCCACCCTTTCAAAGAGTTGACTCTCCTCCTGTTTGTAGGCTCCCTTTAGGTACTGAAATGCTGCAATGAGGTCACCCCACAGCCTTCTTTTATCTAGGCTGAACAAGCCCAGCTCCCTCAGCCTATTTTCATAGGGAAGGTGCTCCAGCCCTCTGATCATCTTCGTGGCCCTCCTCTGGACTCTCTCCAGCAGCTCCAGGTTGGGCAGCACTGGAGATCACCAGCACAGGTAGCAGCTGTGTCCCCATATCCCCATCCTCATACCCCCATCCCAGCGCTGTGTCCCTATGGCCGTGTCCCTATGTCCCCATCCCAGTGCAGTGTCCCCAACCCAATTCTGGTGGCCCCATCCTGGCTGTGATCCAGTTGGCAGCTCTGGCTCCCCTGGCCTGGACACGGCTTGCACCCGGCCGTGTTTTTCACAACCCGTTCCCAGGCTCCTTGTTTGACTTCCCCCAGGACAAAACACCATCTAGAAATGCAGAGCATGTTCCACGCTGGCTAAAGCGATATGGAAAATAGTAAATGTTTTTGGTTGTTGGTTTTTTTTTTTTTTTGGTTTTGTTTTAAATCATGGTTTTGGAAAGAGTTTCTTTCTCTTTTCCTCTGGCACAAATTTAGCTGAGCCTTTCCAGGCGAGACCATTTGTGCACAGAAGGAGTTGCGTAAGCTTGTTTTGTGCACTGACTTTGAGACTGGAACAGAACCCAAAGTAAAGCTACGCACTTGCTTTTGATTTTAGAGGTTCAGATTGGATATTAGGGAAAATCCCTTCTCTGTAAGAGCAGTGATGCACTGGCACAGGCTGCCCATGGAGGTGATGGAGACGCAAATCCCTGGAGGTGTGGCATTGAGGGCTGCCCAGGGAGGTGATGGAGTCACCAACCCTTGAGGTGTTCAAGGAACATTTGGATTTTGTGTTTGGTTTAGTGAGAACTATTGGTGATGGGTGGATAATTGGACTGGACGACCTTGTAGGTCTTTTCCAACCTTGGTGTTTCTGTGATTCTGTGACATGGTCAGTGGGCACAGTGGGATGAGTTGGGGTTGGAATTGTTGACCTCAGAAGTCTTCCCCAACCTCATTGTATTTTATGATGTCTGCCCCAATCCAACCACCTGCAGGACACGAAGGCTGATGCTGGTTTCTTCCCTGCTGCCATGGAGTTATGTGCTCACATCCCCCTGAGGGTCAACGGCGCAGAGCAGCCCAACCCACTCAGCATTTCCCCCTTCAAGATGCTGTTACAGATTTTGATAACGCGAGTGTACGCATAAAACATAACCACATTAAAAAACCATCTCTCCCCAGAGATATTTTCACAGCTCGTTTATTAAACCCCCTCAAAGAACAGAGGGGAAAAGCCAGCTCCAATTGTTCTCAAGCCACAAGAAGGGATGAGAGCGCTGGGTTTTGCCTCCTGGTCTTGCTGCTGGTTTCACTCCTAATGAGCCAAACTGCAAAGCAACACCGTTATCGCATGAGCTGCTTTACTTTAAAACCAGCACGAACAAAGGGAGAGCAGCCACCAGATCACTTCAGGCTGATCCCAGATCCCCCAGCTGCACCTCACATCCCATTGAACCACACTGCTGCTTCCAGAGCCACGCTTTTAATTTGATGATAGGATTTTCACAATCATTTGCAGACAAGCCCGTGCTCGATGCTTCAAAACAGTGAAGCAAAACCATTCCCAGTAGAAGGTGCCAAGGGACTCTGCTTAATGAGTTCCATCTCCAAGCAGGGCTTTTGCAATAGGGCTGTCCCAGGAGGAGAGCTGCTCTCTGGGCTGATCCCAACCTGCACTCACTTGGCCCAGCACCTCCACAAATCGCCCTGCTCTGTCATTGCAGAGCCCATGGATGCAGCTCAACACAGCCTGAGTTTTTTTTTTTCCCCCCCCGCTGCTCATAAAACACTTTTTTTTTTTTTTAATGATCTTACAATTACAAACAGCTGTTTATTTTTGCTGGATTGCTTTTTTTAAAAAAAAAACATTCTTTGCAAAGCATAATGGAAAGCGTCAGGCATATTCCAGGAATTTTCAGAACAGAGAAAGTTTGGCACTTTGTTATTTGTGAATGGCTGAAAGGGTGCAATTAGCTTAAGAACAAGCAACTATCTATTCTGGGTAGCAACCTCAGGAGCCGTCATCTGGCATCCAAACACACACCATGTGACAAGTGGATGCCAAGCAGTCAGAGCCTCCCTCCCGCTCAGGCATGCATACAATTCCCATAATGTCTGCCTTCCAGCCTTTGCTCAGAGCTCAGGGAGCCAGCCCAAACCTGCAGCAGCTGTAACCCTTTGTATTCTTTGCATCCTTTATTTGGGAAGGCTGCTATGGAGGATACCGTGGGATCGGATGCAAAGGCTGCCACTGCTGTCAGTTTAAAGCCAGGAGCAAACTCACTGGGCGCATAAACACATCGTGGATTCAGCACCTCATTGAGCTGTGCTGTGAGCATCTCAGCAAACAGATGGACGGCATTATATACAGCAGCACTGAACCCCAAGCAGCCACCTCAGCTGACAACTTTGCACTAGCAAAAGCTTCACGCCTTGAGACAGATGAGAGATGTGAGCTCAGAGTCTTTAATAAATAGGGATTTCCATGCAGGAGCAGCACTACAGGCACTCACAGCACACAGGGATCAGAGCAGCAGGACCAAGGCTGCCGTCTCTCCATGAGAAGCACTTTGCATCCCAGCGTGTGCCCATGGCAACCCACACTTATGTAGATGCCTGTGGGAAGGAGGGGAACGTGGTCCCCACCTCAAAAATTATTCATGAGCAATTAGTGAGAGCTACAACAGCCCTGCAGGCTCCTCCCTCCCAATTCAGACACAGCACATCTCAACATACACCTTTTTTTCTTAGTGTATAAATAGGGTTTGATAGAATAGAG
This sequence comes from Phasianus colchicus, assembly GCF_987193195.1. Classification (NCBI taxonomy): domain Eukaryota; kingdom Metazoa; phylum Chordata; class Aves; order Galliformes; family Phasianidae; genus Phasianus; species Phasianus colchicus. Next base: position 4,287,569 of record NC_143460.1, read on the forward strand.
GCATTAGTGTGTTTTGTTTTCTTTTTAGATTATGAGATTGGATTGTCTGGAGCAGCCAGGCAGAGGACGTTGCTCTCAGCTCCCCTTAGCAAAAGGCCATTCACTCAGAAGCAAAAAAAAGAAAAGGAAAGAGCACTTGGTCCCAATGGCAGGACTGAGTTCTGCTGCTTATATGGTGGTTGGGAATCCAGGGTTCTCCTTCCCATTCCCACCACAGCCCAGCCAGCCTTCCCAGTGTTCTCAGCCCTATGGAGGTCACTTTCCCCTTTCCTCTGCCCTCTGCAGATCCAGCAGCCATCCCCTCCTGGGAACCCATCCCACAACCAACAGCCACTTTATGCTAATTATTTCCTTATACACTTTTATGCAAATTCCTCTTACAGAGAGAGATGGCGTGGAAATGTATTTGCCATCCTTCGAGTCCCAGAAGAGCAATCATCTCTTCACATCAGCCCCTACACACGCCTGTCCCCATCCCATTTGCTAATGACGTGCTGGAGGGCCATGGGAAGGCTCTGTGCATTGTGTCCTTCCCACCCCATGCTGCTGATGGCTCGGTGTGAGCCTTGGGGTGTAATTCTGAGCTGCCTTTCACTGCTGAGGTTGCAGCACACAGCTTGGCAAAGAAGGAGAAACACGAAAGGTGGCAAAGCTGAGCTTACCCCAAAACTCTGGTTCCTGTGTTCCCAACTTGAGATGCTTCATGAGCAGGAGGGAGGGAGGTGTCAGGACTCAAGCAGCACGCAGGGGGTTTGATCTGCAGGTGGATGTGGGTCCACGAAGACAATCCCTAGCAGATGTCTCATGGAGCACACTGAAAACAAACCGGCAGCGAACACTGCTGTTGTTATCGAAGCTATTAGGATAGGTTTCCCAGCCAACCTTTTGAGAGGCTTTCGTTTTAAATCAGATCAAATTACAGCAACAGACAGGTGAGGCTGATGCATACAACTCGACGCAGCATCTCCGGAGCAACCTGGCTGCAATTACACCCTAATCATCCTACCCTGAGGGCTCTGTCACCAATTGGAGCAGCACTGAGAGGAAAGGGTGCATTGATGAGCCAGGAAAGGAGAAGCAAAACGCAGCATCCTCCTCGTGCACCACAGCACTCAGGTCCAGCTGAAGGCAAGCAGGGAGGCAGATTTCCAGGTCACCAGCAAGCTTTCTGCATTCCTCTGAATGTTTTCTGGGGGTCTCCAGAGCCCAACAGCCCCCAGCAAGGAGGGGTTGAGCAAAGCAGACAAAGCCTGCTATTAAATAGTAATGAAAACGCTCTGTGCAGTTAGTGGAAGAGGACACTTATCACCTCCCCAAGGAGTTCCAATCCTGACTCATGGCCCGGGGGCTGCAGGGTGCTTTAATACCCTCCTGCCATTGTTTTAATGCCTCCTGCCATCACCTCGGGGCTCAGTGCCTGCACCCTGGGTTTGAGGAGGCACCGATGGAACAAAATCCCTCACACTCGGGGCACAGCCCAGACCCAAACAAAAGCACAGCACGGTGTGAAAGAGCAGGACACACTCGGCTGCTGCAGGGTTGCACCCAGAGCACTGCAGATCCACCATCTCCTTCTGCAAGAGGCTTTTTAATAACACGAATAGCCAGAGTCCCACTTCAGCATCTTGCACTAAATCTCTTGTCACGCTTTCAGATCTTGCACTAAAGCTAAAAGAGGAGCATCCTAATCGAACCCAACGGTGCACGTACTTCTGGCGATGGTTGGTGTTCCCACCAGCAGAGGGACGGGGCTGCTGCCATCCGGCCCTAAGAGCAGCAATGAGGGGGGTTGGGGCCACGCGTCATCCCTGCGTAAGTTGGGAAGGGATGGAAATCGGGAAAGTCAAAAAGCGCTGTGATCATATATACGAGAAACAGATTAACTCGTCCTTACAGCATCCCAATGCCGACAAAACAGGCCGTGGGAAGAGCAGGCGGTGCGCGAGGAAGTCAGGTGCTGCACAGCCCCGCACCGACGGGGACAGAGCTCAGCCCTGCCCTGCCGCAAGGCGATTCTCCTGACGCCCCGGGGGATCTCAGGCAGACTTTCCAGCCCATCCTACAGCAAAGCCTTTTTTCTCCTCCTCGGAAGCTTTTCCAAAACATCACCTCCACCCCATCTCCATCAATCTGCTCCCAGGGCAGAGAGCTTCCTACCTTCACTTCTCCCATTCAGACCTGCTTTGCCCCTCCCGAATTCTCAGGCTCCTTCACCTCCCACCATCAGTTTCCTAGCTCAATGCCTCCCGCTTCCACCGGCATCGCAGAGCATCTTTCCCCCGTCGTCCCTCCTCCCACCCCCCCCTCCCCAGTCCTGCCTGGCACAGGGCTCCCCACCCCATTTCTGCAGCAGGAGGCACAATAGCATTTATTAACAACCCCAACTCTCCCCTCTTTGCTCTCGGCTGGATTTCCCCCATGAATAAGGCAGGAGCTGCGGTGCAGGACACTGCCCACTCTGTCCCCTGCCACCACCACCCCCCACGCCAGCAGGGAGGGGGCTCGGTGCCAGCCAGGGCCTGTCCCCACATCCCGGCTGTCAGCACCACCGGCTGCTGCTCCCAGATGCGGTTTTCTTTTGTTCCAACCCTGCTGAGAGCTGTGTGACATCCTCAGAGAGCAGAGCTCCCCGGGTATCAGACAGAAGCTTCCAATCCAGAGATTTCAAAGCATTTTCACCACTATTTCAGTACTATTCCCCGTCCCTTGCAAGCAGCAGCATCTCATTTCGCAGCTGAGGAAACCAAAGCAATGAGGATGCTGAAGGGTGAGGTGAGTCCCAAGGAGCCTCAGCACCCAACGCACTGATCTGAGTGATGCTCAGGTTGCTCGGATTCAGCTCTGCTGGTCCCAGTCTCACAGCACCAGAGGGATTTCAGGAGAACACCCCCTTGTTCTGTTACCACAGCCCTGCCCAAAAACAAGGATGCTGCCGAGAACACGCATTATTGCAAAGGACAAGATGAAGCCTAAAAGTGCAAAGGCTAAAAAAGGGAAGCCAAGAAGGAGGGCACACACTCCCATGCACAGCACAGGATTCTCTGTCTTTCCACCAGCTGTGGCTAGAAAACAATGAAAACTCACCCTGAGCTTTCAATCCTCTGCTGTATAAGAAAGCACAAAGCGTGTTGCAGAACAGAGCTCCCTCAAACCCCTCCTGAGCACACACCATCCACGAGCCTGTGTGTGCTCAATGTCCCACCCCAAACCACCCCATCACACCCACCAGGCTGCAACGCACCCATCCCATGCACCACAAGTCAACAGTGCAATAACACCCAAGCACTGCTCAAACACTGCATGGGAGCACAAATAGAGCAGAGCTGCTTGGCTCCCCACCTTCTGCTGAATCACTTACTGCATCGCTGGAACAGCTGCTGGGCAGTTTCTTTGGTCCTTGCAATGCTCAAGCCTGAGCCGCAGCACACGCAGCATCAGCTGCAAGCTCAAATCGCACAGCATCGCCGCGCACCGAAGGCATTCGGAGCCAGCGAGCTGGTAATTACCTCCCAGCAGGTTTCAATACAGCCCGAACCAGCCTTGCCCTGCATTAATTAACGGCACCTCCAGCAGCTCCGTGCTTTTCAGTCAGCCAGACTCCAGCTGCTGAGGGAGAAATGCTTTCCCCTGGGATGGGGGTGGTTGGGTGCAGTGGTACCCAGGGAGGGGAGGGCAGGACAGCCTGTACCAGCACACAGGGACGTGTGCATTATTCCTTTCTGAATGGGGAGCCGGGAGCTCTCTCTCCCCTCCCAGAAACGCTTCCCTGGCCCACGCTTCTGCCAGCTGTGGGAGGAAAGCACTGAAAACTCGCTTTGAGCTCTCAGGTCAGAGTTCACATCCACCACTGTGATCCAAGACAAGAAAAAGACTGAAATTCTTCTTCATTCCAGCCCCCAAATCTGCACCTCAGATACTTTTCAGGCTCCTTTGCCTTCATGGTCCATTCTGTGTTTTACTGTTTTCCCCCCAACAGCAAATCCCAGCTTTTAAAGAGGCGAGCACAAAACATTGCAGAGAGGTGATTTAATTAAAGAAATGGGCACAGTCTGCCTATGCATCCCAGTTCCACTGGTAATTAGGAAACAGATGGGGGAAGGAGGCGGGGAGAGAGGAATCTTTGTTAGGTTAATTGTTTGAAGTCACTAAATGATATATAGGTGGCCTGATTTCCCTGGAGGGTAATACACAAACTTACATATGGACTTCTGCAGAGAATAGAGATGGGGGGTTCCCAGCAAAGGGCAGCAGAAGATTAAGACTAATCAGGCAAGAACAGAAGTGATAAACCCCTGAAATAAACAAAGCTTCCCTTTGTATCTTCAAATGAGGAATCGACCAATCTGATCCACAACTTCATTACCATCTTATTTAAATGCCATTTCCATTGCTCTGATTAAACGGGCATAAATAGTGCTGGCTGTGGCTCTGGCTGTCCTGCAGTGTGCCTATGCTGGGGGCTGAGCTTCAGCAGTGCTCAGCAGCACCTTTATAAGGAAACACTTCAGTTCTGCTTCCTGGAGCCTGAAGGTGCCCTCTAAGGACAAATCCCAGCTCAGCTGTTGCAAGAACCCAATATTTCAGGACAAACATTGTTTCACAGCTCCCCTCTCCCAAGAATTTGCTATTAAAGCTCACTGGATGCAATGCCAATGAGTAAGTCCTTATCTCCATGAACAAGAGCACACAGTTCCCCCATACACTGCTGCAAAACTCACCCTTCAGTATCATTTACAGCCCTAATAACTGTGAGCTGATCAGTGTGTTATTTGTGGCAGCTCATTTAACAACAAGCCAATGAAACTCAGTCTAAATAACGTCCCAAATCCTTTCTCCCCCATTGAAAGAGCATCGTAACCACCACGAACAGATCCCAGCCCGACTCCTCCGCTGTGTTTCTCATTAACCCAGCATAGCTGCCGAGATAATTACATGGGCAGCCTTGCTGAGCCAGATTATTCAGATTGGGCAACGGCCCAGGGGCAAGCCAGCAATCCCAAGCACATTTCCAACCACTAGAAAGTGAAAGGGGGGGCTGGAAATGAGAAGGATAAGGGATGAGTGCAATGGGACAGCAAAGCAGGACTCTGGACTTGAAACCATGAGCCCCGTTCTTCTCTTTTGATTCATAGAATCATAAAGGTTGGACAGACCATCAGCTCATCACTACGATGCCCAGTAAGCCATGTGCCCTGTTACTTCTGCCTCTGCTTTCCTCATCATCCAGGCAATGCTTTCCTGCTCTCTGATGAAATTAAAACTTGATCTCGTGGAGTAAACCCTGAATAGGTAAGTAAGAACTGAGATGAAAAAGTGAATTAATTCAATCTACACAAATGCCTGATGTAGATCCTCAGCTGAACCATTCTGTTCCCAAAGAAACCAAACACAACATAGGGCTGTGAGGCTGCAGCATCCATGTGGCATCCCCTAATGATGCTTCCCTGACCCCAGAGCAAAACACCAACACTCTGCTGATCATCCCCATCCTGAGCTTCACAGCTCCCACAGGACAAATCAGGGAGCTCAACACAGAGAACCAAAGCATCCCTACTCCATCCAGCAGCGGGATGCTGCCAGCATCTTGGGTATTAATTTCCCATCATGGCAGAGATTGGCTGCTGATGATGGACTGGAAGGAAAGCACATTGCAGGGGTGGGCTGCACAGGGTGCTGGCCTCAGCCATGCCATGGGACACAGCAGCGGGTGGTCAGAGTCAGGGCTCGTTGCCAGCAGAAATAATCCCTGCTCAAAGATGAATGAAGTCACCAGGGATTAACTCAATATCTCTATTGCTTGATGGTGGGGACAGCAGTAGCTGCAGGGCTGGGAGGTAGGGAATAATGAGGACAAGCAGAGGCTCCCCAGGGAAGATGAGCCATGCTCTTTTTTCATGATCCTTGAAATCCCATTGATTGCTTACAGGCTTGTACTGAGCAGGAAGAGATCACTGCTGCTGGTTCTTCCTTCCCCCCCAGTATCCCAAAGAGGCCTTTAGAAGCAGTTGTATTTCAGGGGTAATTAGCTGCTGGAAAGAAGATGGGTTCTGCATTCATGGGGTGGGTGCTCACAAACAGCAGCCAAGGGCAGCGAAAATCCTCAGCTCCCCTCCCAGCATAGACTTGGTGAGAATCCAGCTAAGTTTCTAACCAGAATAAACTAACAAAACACCTCTTCTGCTTCTGCCCTGAAGGAAACCACGAAGAAAAACGGGGTTATTTTCCAGTACTGAGGTTGTTTCTCAGGATTCTTTTCCTGCTTTCCCTCCTTATGAGACTTCTTTCAGACTGCCACTATTCAAAGAGGTGAGGCATGAGAAAGGAGCAGGACCCCAGGACTCTCATCTTACCCCCAAGTGAGACAGGAGAGGAGGCGATTTGCCTTCAGCTCCTCTCCAGGAGGAAGATGTCTTTCATCTTCCTGATTAACTCTTCAGGCTGCATTCTAAAAACCCTCCAGAAGTCCCAGTTAACAGCTTCATACATCTCTAGCCTGCTCTTGAACCACTGCTGCTCTACTCCTGGTGTCCCAGAGGCAGCTACGTGCTCAATTCAATTATATTTTCCAGCTTAGAAACTCACTGCACACCAGCTCAGTCTGCAGCCCTTCACTCCAGCATCCCCAGCTGCAAGAACAGGACTTGAGGGTTTCTTGCACCCTAGAAAACACAGAATGGAGCCTCAGCCCCAGCACACATCTGCATGGGGTGCTGAGGACACTGAGCAGCAGAACACAGCCCTTATAGCAAGTGAGCTTGGGTCTGTGCTGCTCGGCCTGGCAGTAGAAGGATGGAGCCACAGCTGCCAGCACTGGGCTATAATTAGGTACGAGCACATGCTGATGGCAGCCGAATTCCAAAAGCCTTTCTTTTGCCCTCTAGAGCCCAATGCTGAAGATGTCTATGGATTTGTCACAGATTGCGATTCAGAAATAGAAAGACGATGGCACACATTGCTCCGAGCTGCGCAGCGCCTCTCAGCACCAGGACAATTAGGGTCAGATTCATTTACCTGAGACCAGAACTGTGTTCAAACCAAAGACAAACCTCACAAGCAAAGGCTCCCAGCAGCCCATGGCCGGAGCTGAGCCACCACCACGTCCCTACGTGACATCTGCTCAGTGCTGCCCACCCCATTGTGGGAGGTAATTGCGCCGTGGGGCTCCATCTGCCTTCCCACATCTCAACATCTGCTCAGAATCAATAGCAGGGAGCGTCGCCAGCACAGCTCAGACCCCACTCTGCTGAACAATAGTCAGAGACTGCACTTCCACTGCAGAGCTGCAGCTTTCTGCTTGCTGGCATGCAGCTTTGTGGTCGTGCACGTACCATACCCCGTTCCTGCTCTGTTTCATTTTGCAAGACCTCCTCCTGATTGAGAACCAAGATCTGCTGCAAATTTTTTGACATCTGTTGACTTGAGGCAGGCAAGGGCAGCATTTTCATGCATTCAGCAGCCACAGAATAAGTGCTCCGTGCTAACCCACCGCTTCCTTTTAGAAGCCCTTAAAGTTTCTTGACGTGAAGAGAAACACAGGCCAGCCCTTGCAATATGGACACTGCTTGAAAATTAGCACCCAGCCCATCCTCACCATGCCATGAGGGAAAACATGGCCTCATGCTGGCAGGGCAGGTGATCAGAGGGCAATCTGGGACCTCACATCTCCAAGTAGCACCAGTGCTGCTTGCCCAAGCACCCTGTGGCTGTGCACAGCCATGAAAGCCAAACCTCCCCCCACTCTGAGGACAACCATGGGGCTGGGAAAGGGGATGAACACCCAGTGACACTGGTCATTTTAAAGACCTGCATCTACCTAGCTCTATTTTCTGCTAGGAGGTCCTTTGATTGAGCATCTTTGCCAGCTGCAGCACAGGGAGGGCAGTGCTTACCTGCAGCATGACTACACACAGCAGTGCCAAGCACTTCTCAGCATCCAAGCCCTAACTGGATAGCATTAGCTCCATGATGCTCTCTGCCACCACAGGCAGTCCTTAAGTCGAGTCACACCATTCCTGCCTAAGCATGTCAGGGATTATAAACTGAAAAGTTCATTAGTGCCATTTCCCTGCTTATCACAGCCTGAGCCAGGCACGACGAGCTGGTCAGCAATGAGGACACCATCCCAGGCTATGCTAAATGAAAGTGACACGCTGCTGCTCACTGCGTGGCGGGTGGCTGGAGCTGACACCATGTATGTGCTGTCTTCCTCAAACACCAGGATGATGCTAATCTCTGCCTATGATACACAAACTCTGGTCAGTGTAGGTGAAATACCATCCCATGACAGCAACCTGCTGCAGCATCTCCTCCAACAGAAACCACGAGCACAGCGAAGATAATAGTGGCACCTTTTACCTTATAGAGATGGAGTTTTGAAAAGCTCTGCTGATACCCAGAGGACTAGCAGTGGAGCAGAGACTTTTCAACCATGCATCAGCAGTAGATTCAACAAGTTGCAGAAGTGACACGATCTTCTTCCCACCGAGGAATCCCTCCTGCCTGTCCACACATTGCCAGCTCCTTCCCTGACATCAGCAAACAGAAGCCTACATCACAAAGCACAGTCAACAGCATGGAGGTGGCCTACCAGAGCTTTCAGGGAACAGGGAAAACAACTCTTCAGCAGCACAAGGAGAAGGAAATGCCATTTAAAACCAGACAGTGCTCTGACAAAGGCCAGATTGAATGAAAACTAAATAAGAACCGACAAGCTGACATTTGAAAATGCAATTAGCTGCCTTGTGAAACCACCCTGGTATCTTATTGTTAATTATATGTTTGCTCAGCCTAAGAGGCAATACATTTAAGTTTCGTTCTCAGGCTCTTCTGCTTTGACTGGTCCCTTCAACCAAGATCTGTGCTCCTCCCACCCCACTCTACCTCATGAGTTACAGTGAACCCAATTTCCACAAGAGAACTGTGTTAGTCTGCATTACATAACTGCCATTATAAACATGATTTTTGGGAGACATCTAGAGGAGCACATTAATTCTCTAGTTAGGAATAACTAGATGCCAAGGAGAGAGCTGAGAATGAATTAGATTTGTGTGTACACAGTCCCAAGAAAGTGCCATGCTTCCCTAGAACTGAGGATTCCAGACACTCCGTTGAGTTCAGCTAACCTCCTCCTGCAATCAGAGAATTATTTATTCTTACCCAAGTCCCTGACTCCCCTCTTAATTGAGATTAAGTTGTCTTTTAAATGTATTAGTGTGGGTCACAGACGAGGGCCATCTTAAGGACATGAGCATAAATCACATTTGTTTGTCCTGCAGAATAAGTTAAGGGGAAGTAAGAAACATTACAGCTGAGCAAACATAGGATCTCCTGGGTAAAGAGCCTGCCAGGAACATTTAGAAAGCAAAGTCTCCCCATCTCATCTCCTGGTACTCGTAGGAACAAGTCCCACCTCCATCTGAAAACCAAAACACTGTAGAAAAGTGGATCTATTTGTTAAGAAAGGTTAGAGAAGTGGGGCAGACCAGGAAACAGCAGAACATTAGATGCAGCATTAGAGAGAAGTCTGCTATACTGAGCTCATGCCAGATTAGCCTCACAGCTGTCAGTGTGGTCAGGAGATTTCAGACGAGGTCAACCAAAATACATAGCCATGTACCCAGCTGCTGATGTGGCTGGAAAATAAAACTCTGTTGGCCTTGGCATCTGGGTACCAGATCCGTCAATAAGAGATGTCAGCCTGGGATATGTAACACAATACTTTGAAGGACACTTTATACTGCACACACGTTTGTCTTGTAATAAGCACAGCCCAAGTATTTTGTATCAACTAATACATGCGTGGATTAATCCAGCTTTGCTGGGCACAAGGGAGGGACTTCTGTTTTGACAGAAAGCGCAGCCTTAGATAGTTTATGTTAAAATCCAAATTTACGAGATGGAATGGAAGAAAGAAATAGGATTATCAATTTATTAAGTAGATTGATTTGATACAGCTTTCAAGAGATTTTTCTCAGTGCACGCTCATACAAACAGCTTCACTCCTGAGGGCATCAAATCCTACCTAGCCACACCGGTCTGAAATTGCAAAGGGGGAAGTAAAAATAAGCCAAGACTTCAGTTCCCAGGCACTCTGCAAGGCTTGCAATTCAACTGCAGACAGGCTGCTCAAAATGACTGTGCCAAAGCATGGTCTGGGGCATGGCTGATGTGTCATGAAAGCGTCTGAGGAGCTCCACGGGTCCCATGCATGCTGTCACACACGCGTGGCTACAAAGACTCACTTCTCTCACTCCCTTCTCTCTCCCACTTGCCTGCACACATCTGTGAACACGTCACAGGGATTCAAACAGAAGCCAATGAGCTTGCAACAAGCAGTCTTTGTTGCTGGGTCTGTTAGGAATCTGAAAGCAAGATTTCACGAATCCTGACACCATTTAAGTGACAGCAAGAAAGAGAGCTTTTTCTATGCCCTTAACTCAATAAGGGTACAGCTCAGCATACAGATGTGTCTTTATCAACTGCTGAGCCATGCTGTGCTGTTAGGCATATTAGTAACTCTTCCAGCTATCACAAACAGGGCTGTGTAATTAAATGCAAGGCAGCTGGTGGTACTATACCCTACTGTGGAACTCGCAGAACAAGATGCAGGCTGACTCCCAGTACTAATCATCTAAATTGCTTGAGGAACAGTGACATTTTCACCACTCATACACCAGAGCACAGGCAGCTCCTCATTAACTGAGCAGGTTATAAGTAAAGCTTCAGGATTGGGTCAAGAGTCAGGGATGGTCTTCACCTTTTCAGTTTGTTGTGTGAGAAGGCAGTGCTGTAATTTCTTTCTCTCCCTTCCCCCATCCTGCCCTCAGGCCATGTAAATATCCAATAAAAGCTCCTTCACAGTTATATGAGGGATGGCAGTCAGCCTATGTACATGAGAAAAAGTGCTCAAAGTGACACAAAGAGGAAGGGGTCTGTTTTGCTTTTTGTTGCTGGAAACCCTCAAGGCAAAGTATCACAAAACAATCCAGTTTGAAAAGGACCACAGCAGGTCATCTAATTCAACTGCCTGTTGAAAGCAACATCAGCTGTAAGGTCAGACCAGGCTGCTCAGCGCTTTATCCACACAGATCTTGAAAACACCCATCCAATGAGGATAGAAATTGCCCAGCCTTTCCAAGTAACCTTTTCTACTTCTTAGCATACGCTTGTGAAGGAGAGGGCGTCTTTTACAGAATAACCCGACTTCGAAGGGACCCACAAAGATCAAATCCAATTCCTGTCTCCACACAACAACCCTAAATTCAAACAATAAATCCGAGCTCATTGCCCAAACTCTCCTCAACCTCCGGCAGGCTGGGTCCCTTGACCTGGTATCCAACCACCCTACCATCCATATTTCCCCCACCCGACATCCATTTGAAAGCATTTATTTCAATCTATGCCCGCTTCCCGCAGCGCATGGAAGGGGCGAAGGAGCAGATTCAGCACCACGGAGAGCGGCAGCGGCGGGCAGCGCCGTCCCAGCCCGGCTGGGCGCCCGATCCCACGCAACGCCCCGTGCCAACCCAGGGAACCCGAGCACCTTATTTACAGGGTGTGTTCAAGTTTTCAGCCTTGAATCGTATGAAATGACGAGTGAAACTGCGGAATAAAGCCCCAGCTGTTCAGCAGGAGAAATTTTTCGCCATGTCTGTGGGATTGTTGTCCGGCAATTGCTTTGTTGACTTAACTTGAATGTATCAATACCTGAAGAGTTATTCACTTGTTGGCAAATGATTTGTTATCTAAGATTGTCCTCTTCAAGAAAAGATCAAACCTTTTATTTTCCTCTGATTTCCTTCTAATTCCCTTTCCCTTGCTGATTTTTCCTCTTTGCTAACCCTGTATCGTTATTTAATCACATTTCCTGGTTAAAACTAGGGGAATGGGGTACTCTCAATGGCTTGCAGAATCATCTATGGCTTTGTTCAACATATAAATACTCACTGGAAATAAGTGGAATTAAAATCTTGAACATCAGGGAGCGTATGTCCTATTTGTGCATCCAACAAATGCAGACAACCTCAGGACTCCAAGCACATTAGAAGGAGGATTCACATGTTTTTTTTTCCAAGAGCACTGCCTTCTGAGTAATGCCTAGAAAATGAAAGCTGCTTTTCCTGCTTAAGTAGCAACTACTTAATACAAAGGAAAGACATGAGCAACAGGTTAGTGCCTCAGGTAATCTTCCTCAGTTTCAGAGGCCCTGCATTCTCTTCTTAACTTGGAGCTATTTGAGGTCACTAGAAAAAAAAAAAAAAAAAAAAGCAAACATTTCATCACAGAAAGGAGATTTCATGACATTTTTGCAGATTCAAGAAGCATCCTATCCATCTCACAGCTCACACTGCAATTGCCAGCCCTTCCCATCTGTGCCAGGGCATTTCAGGAGGAATAGAATATGCAGGTTGACAGTGAGATGGTATCATGCTTGCTGTGACTTTCAAAGTCTGTAGGAACCTATCACTCCCCATGCTGGAAGCCTGCAAAACCTACTGTCAAGAAGGCATAAAATAGGAGAAAACTTGCCAGGAATTAAAATAAACCTCCGGGGCTAAACATCTTGCACCAAGCCTCTGGGTTATGTTCCTTTTAATGCTGGCATCAGTAAGGCTCAGTGTTTGCTTCCAAAGGTGGGTGAGCAGCATCAAGGACAGACAATGCCAAGTGTTCATCAGTTCTACCTACATTAGGCTTTGAACATGTGATTAGTTGTTCTCTATAACGAGGATCAGCGGTGCCAGCTGGAGCAGGGCTGGCATGAGGTGAGACCATTCTGGACTGCACAGACTTTCATGCATGAAGCTGGCAAAGCCTCAAATACCACTGCAGACACCGAGACAGGAAGGTGCCCAGTATCACACCAGGTTGTACCTTGACTCCACAAAGCACCATCTTTATAGCACCTATATTTCTCTGTCAGCCTCAGAATGAAGTCCAGCATGAAGGCTGCTTAACTGAGTAAGAGAGACAGAGCAATGCTAGCAAAGGTCTCCCAGGTGCTGCTTTTTAAAGGGAGATCTCCATTCCCTGCTCCTGAGGCCTGCATCCTGCTCTCTTTCCAGCTCTGCCTGCAGTCAGGACAGGATGCTTTGCTCTCTGTGCCCTTGGGTTAGTCTCTAAACCACATTCCCAATGCGCAGCGAGAATAAAAGGAGCCGGTTATTATCAGCATCAAGAGGATGGGATGAGGTCCAAAGGAACACAGACTGAGGAGCACTGAAGAGGCAAGGTGAAGACATGTCCCTGCATATCACCCTCAAGAACTTCTAACCTGCTTTAGCCACACATAACCATCTCTGTTTATTTGGCCGCTAATCCTTTGCTGCCTGTCTTATTGACTAGGAATTGTGATCCCTATAAGCGGGGCTGAGGGCTAAATCCTCCTCTGCCTTAATCCATAACAACACAGCAAGGTCTCTTTCAGCTCTGGATTTAAATAAAATAAATAAATAAGAAGAGGAGGGGGATTACTGAGCGTAACAACAACTCTGAGTGTTCACTCCGAGCTGCATCTGCGCAATTACGCAACAGCAACCCAGCACAGCAGAGGTAAAAGCAAAAATAAAGTTCCAACCTGCTTCAGCAGACAGGGAGGGGAAGAGCAGAAGTCACCCAACAATATTTAAAAATCAAGAGAATGTTTTTTGAAAGGAGTTGCCCACAGGGCAGGGAGACAAGCCAGACCTCTCTGACAAGATTTGCCAGAGCCTTTCAAAAACTGTAACTGAATACAACGCGTGGTTTGGGCTGCCCGTTCAGTTTTAAGATACGAGGGAATATTTTGATGAAGGCAAACCAAGGAAGAACAGAGTTTCTTAGAGGAAGTACCAGAGCTTATTTTTCTTTCTTGATTTTTTTTTTTTTTTTAAAAGCCTCCTCCTGTGCTTTCTATTCAAATTCAAGTGAAAACTGATTTCTGTTTACAGCTTAGATAAATTCTTTGTAGGTTTCCTTACATTCTGATCTCACTTGAACAAGCAGATCTCCACAGCTGCCAGGCAATCCCAGATCTCACTGAAGCCCTGTAGCAATACAGCAGGGAACTCAGCTTTGCTGTTTATCTACTTAGAAGGTGAAGTGCAGATGAGACTCAATACGGTGATGCTGCAAAGACAACTAAATTAAAACCAACACGTCAACACGCACACAGAGCTTCCACACAAAGAAGGAAGGTTCAGCCAGTCCTGAAATCTCCCTGCTAGATGTCAGAACCACAGCAGCGTCCTGGGAATACAGCTGTTTCATTTCCCCAGATCTCTCTAACCAGCTCAGATGTAAACCATCCACTTGTGGGCTCCTGCCTCACCACAGCACAACCAGACCAAGACTGAGCCACGGCACTGTGAAGCTCTGTGTGATCTGTACAAAGCCTTCTCTCTGCCTAGGGGGTCTCCATTTCTACAAGCTCTTCAATTTGCCAAGTCTGCATTTTGATAGAGACATCCTCAGATGACTGCATTTCTGCTAAATGGGGTTAAAGAGATGGGAAGAAAGGAAGCCAAGGTAGTCGGTGAGCATGAATAATTCACACAGCAAGCTTGTCCCAAGGACACGAGGTCACCCAGCCAGGTCAAAACCTGAGCAATGGAAGCAAGGATTGCTTCTGTGGGAAGTTAGTAAACAGATTGGAAGGGTAGTCCTGTTTTCCATCAGTTTCTCCTATGCTCCTGCTTCTTAAGTCCTTTCTTCCTTCTGCCTTGATCCCAGGCTCCTTCACACAAACACTGACATTTAGTGGGGCACAACCACGCTAAGATCACCCCCCTATGGGCTTCATGCTCATGGCATCCTTGCAGGTGCACAGGCATGAAGGATCAGGCCTCGTTACTTGTTATTATAATTAAAGCTACACGACCACTTCTAATGCCTGTGCACTGCAGAAAGCCTTCATGGTGGCACTTTGCCAGCAGCAGCATCGATTATACACGAGACCCACAAACATAAAGGCTATTAGATCACAGCTAGACAAATAATTCATTATGAATTAATACCATTTAAGAGCTCGGGATGTTTTCCATTTAATCATTAGCTCTGAGACAGCACGATTGGATTGACTGACTCAGTTTAAATCAGATCCCTAGCCACAAGCAAGGCAACAAAAGTCACAGAACAGCGAGGCCTCAGTAACCTCTGGAGCATCTTGTTGGGTGATTTTGGAGCTTTGTTGATCTGATAGGCTGCATTATCACGCAGCTTTAGCTCAAATGAGACAAAGGCAGCCCCCAAACTCAACCCTGGCAAATAAAGTCCATTTTCAAACTTAACAACTTGAGCCCATCCTCGGTCAGCTGAGAAGGCCTCCATGCATTATTTATGTTGCACTCACATTACAGCCACACACACAAAAAAGAAAAGTCAGCAAAGGCCCAGCCTGAAGCCCTTAAATAAAAAGGACCCGATGCTGAATTTGGGCAGTTATCTTTCAGGATAGGCCATGCAAAGAAGTTGTCTGGAAACAAAGCAGTCATGCTGACAATCATTTTAGCCAAAGGATGGACATTTTACAGATACACAGCCACCAATAAAGGAGTCAGCATCTTCATAAAAGTCACCAGATTCTTCCTTTTGTCCTGAGCATCTGATAGGAGCGCCCTGGAAACGCTGACACTGCCACAGCATCCATCTTAAACCAGTCAGGCTTCTGGGCTGGATTTCAATATTGCTGGGTTTTTTTTTTCTGCTTTATGTGCATCCCTCCAGCATTCCGTGCTGCCTCTCAAAAAGCAGACAAACATCCCCGCCTGAATTTCACAAATGCTCAATAGCCCACATGCTATTCCAAGGATCCGACCTTGAAAACCATCTCAAAGACGGCATTCAAAAGAAGAAAGAGAAACCAACTCGGGCAGCAAGGCTCACATGCCCTCCCCATTTCCAAAAGGGACAGGATTTTCTAGAGAAAAACCTCCCTCCAACCCCCCCCCCCCTCCTCTTAACCCACATAACTCCCCCCAGGTCCCAATTGGAGGCCTCAGCAAGATGTAAGCATGCATTCTCCCTGTGCTCTGCTGCCTGAGGAGCAGCTGAGGCCACGTTGGAGGATATCACCCTGTGCTCAAGGCAGACAGGACCTCTCTTTCAGGCCCACGGGACTCCCACCTCAGCCACAAAAAAAAACCAAAAACCAACACAACAGAGTTTTCTTCAGCCTCTGCAGATCATTTCTGAGTATTTCCCAGAGATGGAGAACAGCTGAACCGCCCGTACAGCCGGAGTACAAATGATTCAGCACTTTCCCCACCTCCAGAAGCCTGATCGATAGCAGCGAGCCCTTCTGCAGGCTCAGCCAGAGCATGCGGATCCACAGCATCACCAGCACTGCTACTGCAGCATCACAGCCCAGGTGCTGGCGGAGAGGCCTCCCCGATAAGGCCAGAGGAGGGGTTTCACCGGCCCTGGGCGTTTGAGAAGGAAGATGCGATTGCAACCTTAAATATAGGGGGAAAAAGGGGCAGGGAGAAGCTCCCCCTGGAGATTTGGGGCTGAAATGTGCCCTGTCACACCGTGCTCCTTACCCTGTCCCCCTGGGTTGACACATCAGTGTATTATCGCTCACACAGACGCGATGTCGTGACGTAAGAACAAAAACCCCATCACATGCCCGAGCCCCGCACGCAGCATCCCCCCTCCCCCCATTGCAGTTCTGGCCCATTTCCGAGGGAGGGGAAAAAAAAATTTAGGAAGGGGGAACCCAGCAGGCAGCAAGATCCCAGACCCGTGGGGGGGATGAGGGAGTAAAGCAGCCCCAAAGCTCCGGCTGTACCCGGGGGCACGGCGCCCATCCTCATCCTCATCCTCATCTTCTCCCCCCCACCCCCCCCGGCCCCGCTTACCCACACCGGAGCGCCGGGATCGCCGCAGCCGGGGATCGCCGCGCCGCACTGCGCGCTCCCGGGCGGGCGAGCGCGCCCCCGATGAGGAGGAGGAGGCAGGGAGAGAGGGAGGAGAAGGAAGGGCAGGGGAGGGATTTATTAACGCTGCCGCTAATTAGCACCTGCAGCTCTCGCTGTTGCTCAGCCCTCAGATTTCCCCACAAACACGATGAGGGTTTACCCACCGGGTTCAGGTTCTGAAGCTCAACTCCGGGTTTTCAGGGAAGGAGAAAGATTTCCGAGCACGAGGAATCACTCAGATGCATCCTTCCCTGTCCCACACGGGGTGACGATGCTCAGGAGCATCCCAGCTTGGCTCTAGGTGAGGCGTCAGCTGGTGGCAATCTGCATTCAGGCACTTTCCTTCCGTGCCCCCCCAGCAGAGGCTCCTGCTAACAGCGCAGCCATCTCTTCAGTCATTTGGTTATCAGAAATGTCAGGTTAATTAAAACCTCCCCCATCGAGGATGCACTCACAGTGGGACCTGCCACTTCCCTCACCGTCCACTTTGATGCCTGACAAATAACTGCTGAGGTTGTGAAATTTCAATCTAGGTGCATCCATCCTGCAGGAGCACCTTCATCCTTATTGATTAGGCATTGCTGGACAACATATATTGAGCATGTTGCTCCACGTCCTACATTCCATGCCTTCATGGAGTTTGCCATGAAAAAGTTTGCCCAAAAGATCTATTTGCCATCCCATAAATGTCAGGGAAGAAATCGTGCGCTCAGAATTTGTGTGTGCATCCCATGGGGTCTACATGGCCTCCAAAGGGATGCACCTTCTTCAGGGGATCTGGAAAATGAGCTGTGCACTGCAATTTCTCTAATGAGTGATAGATGCAGTTATACAAAAGCAGAGAGCAGGGGCTGCAGGAGAGCAGTGGCCCAGCTGATACAAATTAAGATTAATCCATGAGGAATAGCTGAGTCTGCTCAGCACAGCTGTTGGTGGAAGGGGAGGCAAAATCAAACCACAGAGAAAGGAGAGGTCACTAACAATGCCAAGGAAAGAGGGCTTATAAGGTGGGGACATTTTGCTACCAATGTCACTGAGATTCAGGCTTACCTCCTTTATCCCAGAGCTGCTCAGCACCTTTGGAAACATCAGATTTCAACACGCTGTGCTATTCCTGCAGGGATCCCATTGTGCAGCTCTATTTAGGGCAGGAGGACATAAAGTCATTCTCCAAGAGTCGCCTCCAACTGTGCTGAGTGCTTTTCCAAAATGCTGATTACTGTTAACTCCAGAGGAATTTGTACCTCATAAGGGCTGCTTAATGTCTTGCAAAGTGTACTTCTCCTTGTTCCTACAAGCACCTGTCCCATTCTGTCAGTGGTGTTGGTTGCAAAGCAGCCTGTTCATCAAGGAACTGAAATATCCCTTCTTGCTTTTGGAAGTCTCTTTATAGAGGATTTGTAAGGAGCCCTTGCTGGAAGAAGACACTGCCTGACTCCATTACAAACACTGATCTGCAACATGCAGCATTGCTCCATTTGTGATAAGAACAAAAATTTGTTTGCTCTTCTCTGTGGCCACTTCAGAGAGATGCACTGGAAGATACGGTGAGCTGAGCCCTGACAGAAGCCTTGCAGACTGTCTGAGCATGTGTGCACTGGAAACACAACTAAAAACGGCCTCTTACAATTCATTTCTGTTGAGGAATAACCAATCTTGGTGCAGCAAGGATCAAAACGTTCAAATAGATCACTGCAAGTTAATGGCAACTAGAGATAAGCCCAATGGAAGTTGTATCCTGCACATACAAGGCTGTTGTGGCAGCTAACAGTTAAAGCCAGCATGAATCTTGGCCCATGTTCTTGACGTTTGCCAGCGAGAATTGGGTTGAATGAGGAGAACATCCCATACCAGAGACATACATATGTGCAGTGGTTATTGAGCCAGATCTCCCTGCAGGGCAGAGCTGACCATGGGAGGCAGTGACACGAAGGGCAGCTCCCTCCTCACCTCTGATTCCTTGCCAGATCCACTCTGTGCATTTGCCCTCACTCCACAGCTCTTTGAGGGTCTCTCTCTTTCCTTATCCCCAGAGATCCTCTGCAATCAAATTAAAAGGTTTAACTAGGGATGAGAAACGTGGAGAAATTAGACGAGTTCCTCTCCTCCAACCGATTTCTCTGAAGAAGGTATTGATGAAATGCCTTAAAGCATTTGTGCTTGGAGAGATGGATTCATGTGCACCCTGCTATGACAACCAGCCTTTCGAGAAGGGCTGGTGATGGATGTACATCCCAGGCACTTTGTTTTAATGGGAAAGCAGCCCCTCCTGCCCCCAGGACATTAAATCACCTTGCAGATGAAGCCAACCCATAGGGGAGAAAACCACAAATAAATCCACCTGTAGCTCCCAAAGCATCTCTAAGGCAAGGATGGGTGGGTGTGCCAAGTTACCCAGCCGGGCTGGAGACCTTCCACCGAGTTGCTGCTATTCGTGATGCTGTGCTGCCATCTGCTGCTCTCAGCACAACGGCGTTTTTTTCCGTTCAGGGCGATTATTTTTAACATCCCCAGAACGCAGCCGTAGTGCCTCTGTTAGGAGGCTGTTGTAAATCTCGCCCAACGCTCTCCTGCAAAGCTCCTCCTGTGAGCGCCCTGGGATGTTCTGCAGATGGCACGAAGAACGGGGAGAGCAGCTACTTGGTTTCCTTGCAAAAGTTCATTAAAAAAGATGAGCCTCCTGGCACTGGGTGTGAAGCTTTCCCTTTTCTGTGCCTGCCACAGACATAAGGAAGGAAAAGAATTGCAGCAGGGCAATTCTTATTAATTAGTGACTCCAGTAAAGGAGAGAAACAGCAAACCTGAGCTAGACCTTCAGAACCAGCTGGGTTTGGTCGTTGCAGCATGCCATATGCACTGAACAGCAGATGTGCTCCTCTGGTCAATCTTCAGCTCCCTCCCACAGTTCCTCTTATATTCATGTTGGTAACAAAGAGCCACAGCTGTTGGAAAGGATGGTTTTAATTCCCAAGCACTGCCTGCCCCAGGGCAGCCTGTGTGTCATCTGGGCTTAAGCAAGTGCTCTGCATCCCCCAGAGAAAACTTACTGGTGTCAGCCAGCCACACTCTGGCCTTCATTCTAGGAAAATATTCCCTTCTACTTTTAGCTTCAGAACAAAACCTATTTGCACGATTGTAGAAATGAGGATCTGCAGAGTTTGCAGCCCAGGGAAAACCTCAGTGGGATGCTGGTTGTTAATGGCCTGGAAAAGGTTAGAGATGAACAGCTGAGAGCAAAGCCTGCTGCAAACCATGGCAGGTATGCAGCCATCCAGGCCAACGAAACACCTCTGTTGCACAGCTCCAGGCATCCTCAGAGGCTTCTGTATTCAACACTGCCTTACTGTGAAACATTAAACAGTTCAACATCAACAAAGCTTCGTTCTGATACTGCTCTTTCCAGACAGGCTTCAAGATCACAGACACAAAAGGCAGCATCCTTCCCTCCCTCTCCTCCAGCAACGCTGCCTTTTGGGGCCAGGCAGGGCAGCTTTGCCCACAGCTCTCTTTCAGCATCATATCCCAAAAAAGCATTTTGCAAACTAGAAGAGCACCCCTCCTGTTTCCTTCATTTATTATTATAACTCTGCTCAGCTGGAAAATAGTAGGCCAGCTTGCCTGTGCTTCCATTGCTTTGATTGCTAACATGAGCCAGCTGCCCTTTATGCAAGACTTCAGTCGTGTTGCCCTTCCATAAAGCCTAAGATGGCTTCCAACACTCTCCAGGGGGCAATTTTAAAAGATTGCACATTCTGAAACACCTTTCTACAAGTATTTCAAGCCGTATCCATGCTCTCTATTGTTTATCATGAAGAATAACGTTCATTGCTTTTGGTTTGTCTCATTTGCTTTGGAACTGTTGGTACGGAGCACATATACACAAGTATTCCTGCAGAACTACCTGCCTGAACTTGGGACAACCTGCCTGGGAGCCCATCTTTAGCCTGAATCGAATTTCATGAGCCTGTTTCACCACTAGATTGCAGCAGAACATCGATTTCTGCTGCCAGCACGCTTGGCTGGCTGGGAGAAAGGAGCAGACAGGGGAGTTTGCAGAGCTGAAACATCTTGCTATCGCTCAAGCAAAAATGTAGGTGAGAAATCCCACATAACGTGAACCACAGCAAGGGAAACCACATAACCCACAAGAATGTCTCACACCCACTCTGTTGGGCTGGAAGAACATCCCATATGTGCAGCACTGTGTCATCTTACAACCAGTTTGTTCAAGGCACTGAGTTGCCATAAAGGTAAATGACTTGAGCTCCAATGAAACCGGACCGTGGTTTTCTACTGAGTTTGCACAAACATTTGGCAAACTTGAAACTTGGCTGTGAATCCTTCAAGAGGTGACCTAGAAGAAACTGCTGAACTGACAATGACAACGTGATCCTAGGAGCTGACAGGCGGTGGTGGCTGTCTCCAAACCTCTCTTCTGCAATTCCCATTGCAGAAAGAAGCCAAGAGCACTGATCCATGCTCAGCACTCTTGAACTCCAGCTGAATCCTTCAGCTGGGATGAGTATTTTAGAGCTGAGCTGTAAGCTTTCAACTTTGACGTGTTGGTCTCAAACTCCACAGTTGAAGTTTTCTTCCATCCATCCATCCACCCATCCACCCATCCACCCATCCATCCACCCACCCACCCATCCACCCATCCACCCATCCATCCACCCATCCACCCATCCACCCACCCATCCATCCATCCATCCATCCACCCACCCACCCATCCACCCATCCACCCATCCATCCACCCATCCACCCATCCACCCACCCATCCATCCATCCATCCACCCATCCACCCACCCACCCACCCATCCACCCATCCACCCACCCATCCACCCATCCACCCATCCACCCATCCATCCACCCATCCACCCATCCACCCATTCATCCACCCATCCACCCATCCACCCACCCATCCACCCATCCACCCACCCACCCACCCATCCACCCATCCATCCACCCACCCATCCACCCATCCATCCACCCACCCATCCACCCATCCACCCACCCATCCACCCATCCATCCACCCACCCATCCACCCATCCATCCACCCATCCACCCATTCATCCACCCATCCACCCATCCACCCATCCATCCACCCATCCACCCATTCATCCACCCATCCATCCATCCACCCATCCACCCACCCATCCACCCATCCACCCACCCATCCACCCATCCACCCATCCACCCATCCACCCATCCACCCACCCATCCACCCACCCATCCATCCACCCATCCACCCATTCATCCACCCATCCACCCATCCACCCATCCACCCATCCATCCACCCATCCACCCATCCACCTTTCCTACCACAACCTGCACTGCTACCAAGAATGCCCTGTGCCCAAGTTTCCAATTTTGTCACTGGGGGGTGATCTATGTTGCCTGTTGCATCCAACAGGACAAAGTGGGCATCCTCTCCTTGCTAGAATAGGAAGACATAACCAAGTACATCCTAAGAGCAAATCCATCAGCTCTCAGAGGATCCCTTCACAGGGATTTGCCATGTATTAAAGATCTCCTGCATTTCCACTGCAGCCCCGGAAGGCCTAAAACTTTTGCTGTTACCTAGCAGATTTCTTACATTTATAGCAAAGTATTTTACAGGGTTGTCTGGAAGGAAGACATTTAGATGTGCAAAACATTCATTAATCATGAATAATTAATAATTAACAATTATTATTTAAAATACCAGGGCAGGAGAAAATCCCAGTGTGGATATTTTTGATTTGTAAATGCCATGGTTTTAATTAAAGGAGAGTAAAGATAATCATCAGTCAACTGTTTTTATCAACTGGCATTCTGGGCTTTGGCTGCTAGATGCCCCACATGGAAAAGAACAGCGTTTTTTTCCGGAGCAATGAAAAGTGTTGAATCTGAAGGATGTGTTCTGGTGGAAATCTCAAATCCTGGGGCTGGGAGCCTGAGGATTTCTCATTGTTTGGGCCATCGCTCAGATAACCACTGCCTTGTTCCAGTTGCCATCCAGTATTCGTGCCTTTGGAGGAGAAATGTCCAACTGGATCCCTGTGTCTGGCACACAGCAGTCCTGAAGTGACCCCTCCTGGTAATTTGTGGGTCTGGAGAACACAGCTAACACAAGGGATGATGTGGAAGGCCCAGGTTAAAGCACAGAGAGTTAATGGCAGGAAAAATAAGGAAGGAGGGAGGGAGGGAGGCATGGCAGTTGTTCAGGTTCATACTAAGTGTTAGGCTTCCTTCTTTAAGTGTCTAAACAGAACTAAAGCACACGAGATTCCATCAATGCTCAGCAGTGTTTTTGCTTGAGTTGAAAACACCACTCTTGCTGAATAGCATATATATGTATAATAAATATATAAAGAGACAGAGAGAGAAAAGCACAAACTTCCTCCAGCCCTCCTTAACCAGGCAGTGAGCTGAAACAGATTCCCCCTGCAGAAAGGCTTCGCTGCCAACAATCATGAATGTCCTTTTGAAAAATTGAAGTCCTGACTGAATTGAGGCAGAACGTATGAAAGTGCAGCAGAAGAGAGCTGCTATGCCTGGGGTCAATATGTGGGACAGAGGGAAGGACCCAGGATGCACACAAGTCTTCAGATGTTTACACCACAGCATCCTTCCATGACATAGGGGTGTCCAGCCCTTGGTGCTGCTTAGTTTCTCACCTACCAGTCATCAGTCCCTTGGTGCTGGCTTTACTCAATAGCTGAAGACCAAATGTCATCCACAACATCAGCTCCCCCTCCTTCACTACTATTCTACCTCTGAGCTCTTTGTCACGAGCTGGGACACTTCACTGCCCTTCACACAGCACCCTCAGTCCTCCAGAATCAGGTTCACAAAGCCAATCCCAGGACTTTTTGACTTGCTCACCGTTTGTTGTGACAAAAAGCTGCAGAGTGACTCAAGCACACGGCTGCAGAGCCTGCACCAAAACCTGTGTATGGGTTATTGGTTCATTAATCAATAGGCTTGATCCTTTTCAGACACTCACAGAAACCTGCTTAAGCAGAACAATTAGTACTAGTGGGTTTCTTGTATTTCTATTCCCAATTAGATTATCTGTGATGGAGAAGCAGCTGCAGGCTAGGTCCCTCTAGCATGAAATAGCTTGTAAAAGGAAGGTCACAGATCCATAATGCCTGTTTTGCAGGTGAACATCGGCGTCCTATATTGAAAGGTAATAGAGGTCTTTTGTACAAAGAATTCCCACCTGAAATCCTAGAAATCATATAAGTAGACTGCATTAGCTACACATCATAAATATTGATGCTGTTGCTAAGGGGAAGGAGGGCTGGGTTCAATGTTAATGGACTGGTGTTGGTATGCTGAGAACACTCGAGGGAGCAAAAAGGGACAAAACACCTCTGTCAAAGGGAGCTGAGAGCGTTGTGTGTGGCTTTCAGCATCAGGCTGGCCCTGGGAACGTGCATATTTTGACAAGTGTGTGAGTCTTCCCTCGTGCTGCTTCTCTGAGTTTTGGGTTAACCGTACAACCTTGTGATGACACAGGTTGGTTTCACACCCGAGCTTAGAGCAGATCCCCAGAATCACAGAATCACTAAGGTTGGAAAAGACCTATAAGATCATCCAGTCCAATCATCCACCTATCACCAATGATTCTCGCTAAACCATATCCCTCAACACAACATCCAAACGTTCCTTGAACACCTCCAGGGAAGGGGACTCCACCACCTCCCTGGGCAGCCCATTCCAGTGCCTGACCACCCTTTCAGAGAAGTAGTATTTCCTAATATCAGGCACAACCTTCATGCTGGGCTCTGGTGTGAAGTGTTGCCACGGAGCTCCAGCTGCACCCCGTGAGGAGGGGATCTGCAAAGTGTTGGGTGCACCAGGCAAGAGATGCCTTCTGCATGACTTGCTGCTGAAGATACTTGGTGAGCACGTGCGTTTGCTTACAGAGGACACAGGTCTTGCATTTCCATCACTGGGCTCACACACACTGACCTGTGCTCTCCAAGCAGGCAGCACAGCCAGCACTGCCCTCTTCCTCCCCCCCAGTGGCAGCTCCACTCCATCTGCAGCACTTGAGAACGTGAAGAGCCCTTTATGGATTAGGTTTGAAAAGACGAGGCTGGAATTTCCCTCCTTCCTTTCCCCCCCATGCATTCTTCTGCTCCCTGCTTTTAATGACTAACACAGTCCCAGATGGTTTCCAAATTTCAAGTGCAAAAGGTGTTAAAAAGGCCGTGCTTCCGTGACTGCTTATTATTCACAACAGAACAAGACCTGGACAGCAAATTGCTTTGTTGATCCTGTGAAGGGAATCGATTCTTGCAGTCTTAGTGCCTCTGACATGTTTATAGTGGTCTAACATTGGGAAGGATGCTCGCCCTGGTCCAGCAGGGCTGGAAGGTTGCCCAGCCTGTGGTTTCCATACAGTCTTAGTGCTCCTGGGCTCCCTAAACTGAAGTGCAGAGGAAACCAAGGCTGGGATTAGCTGCTGGGGTTGCAAGGCCAGAAGGTATGAGGCTGGCTGCCTGCTCACCTGTGCAGGTGACAACACTCTGGATACTGAGCACTGTGAGCATGAAAAGCAAAACCACACCAAAGCCCAGAGCTTGCTCCAGGCTCTGCAGCTTGTGCTGGGATGTTGTACAGAGCAGCTCACAGCAGTTCTGGGCTTTCCCATCATACAGAAACAGTGGTGTCCATCTGCCATTGGCCAAGGTTTTTCCAAACCAGGAATGTTTTGTTTTTTTACCAAACCAGGAATGGGTTTGGTGAGGTTTGAGTTGGTTTTGTTCCCTTCCTTTGTGATTCTTAGCATTGCACGGCACAGTTTAAAGCTCACTCAAAGAAAACGAGATGAGGACAAAACACAACCTGAATGCTGGCTGGTGAGAAAGTGATTACTTGTTAATGGAGCAGAGAGTGGAGCGAGATGAGGCTGTCCCAGCCCTATGATTCAGACAGTAAAACTCCCCACTGGAAGCCTCCGGCACACACTTTCAAGAAAACTGAAAGCCCATCAGAGACAATAACAGCTCGTAAAGCTGCAGGACACACGTGGGGGTCATCAAGGAGGCGGCATGGCTGAGCCACACCACAGGAACCCAACCAGGGCAGGGAGAGGTCCTGGGGTGCGATGATACCAAACCGCGTGCAAATGATGCCGCTGTTTAGGCAGCTCCAGCTGAAATCGGAAAATTCAATAATTTTTCAGCTGAATGTTGTGTGCACAGCCCGAGGTGTCCGTCCTGGCACAAGGTTGGGGTCGTGCTGGCTGTTTCTGATGGAAAACACTGCAATGAATCCCTGATGGGACCCCATTGCTGGGGTGATTCAGCGGTGCGGCTTTACCCAGCTCTCCAGCATCCCCAGAGCTTTGATGAGGAGAATTAGCTCTGAACAGTTCAACCCTGCGGCTCTGATGACAATACAGCCCCAGCACTTTGCTATTCCAGCATCTTTCCTGCGACAGTTCATTGATTATCAAGCTACAAGGGACAACAGTCATAAATTCATTTGATCTTGTTTATAGTATTCGTCTGTCAGACTTCCTCGAATCGATTCCCATTTAAAGCAGAATATTTCTCTCAAGAAAAAAATAAAAAAGAAAGAATAATCTGTGTCACAGGGAACTTTTTAAAGCCAACTGCAGAGCTCCCATGTCCCAGCTGTCCCCATATAGGGGGGTTCTGCCCATAACCCAGCAATGCCCTGGGATGCTCCCTAGCACAATGAGAGAAGTCAATTAATGATGAGCCCATTGTGCTTCTGTTAATTGCACACCGTATTGCTCGAAACAGTAGAAAAAAAGAAAAAGAAAAAAAAAGAGAGAAAAAAAAACAGGAATGGTTGCTGGACTGGAGTCTTGAAAATCCATTAACGGATTTATTTTTTATTTTTTATTTTACCCAATACCTTGGGGGTTTGAAAGCTCATCTGCGTGTTACTGCTCCAAATGGAAAACCAGAATAAATGCATATTTGAAGTAATAAAAGCCCTTTCGTACTAAATCCGAGTACAAATTAACAATTACTAGAGCTGTCTAATGCCTTTCTGCCTCAACATTTTCATTTAACAGCCGCTCTTTTATCTTCAATGCTCCAGTTATTTTTTTTTCCTCCAAGATATTTATTGTGAGGCTGGGGAGGGGGAAGATGGGGGGGAGGTGTTTTGTTTTGTCTTCTTCTTTCTCCCTTTCTTTCCCGTTTAGCAGCAGGAGGAAAGGATTTTATTCGAACAGAGAAGGAAAGGAGCTCTGCGCTCCTGGCTCAGAGCCCTCACTGTGCTTCAGACCTGGATGTGTTGGGGTCTGCATCCTGCACAGATGGGTTTCAGGGCCCCTGCTCACCCTGGGCATCACTCTGAGCAAGGAAAATGCAGCTTGGTTGTTGCTGATTAACACCTCAATGAGTGCACACCAACGGCCAGAACCCTCTTCTCGCTGGCAGATAACAAAGGGAGATTGGGAGCAACCCAAGCAGAGGAGATTTGGGGTGGATTTACTCATGAACGAAGGAGAGGTGGAAGGGTCTGACAGCAGAAGCAGCGTCCTGGTGCTGCTCATCCACCCAACAGCATCACGGTGCAGATGTAACACAGGAAAGACGGTGCTCAGGTGAAGTCTCTTCCTTTCTTGGAGGCTGAGCATCACAAAGCACAGCTGGAAAACAAGGAATCAGTGGTGGAGTTAACCAAGGGCATGAGAACAGGCAGTTACCCCACTCACACTATGCACGCTTCCTCTGCACACACCATTAGTTTTATGGGAAGCACAGAGCACAGCTGGGCAACCATAACAGCAGCTGATTAGTGCTCTGTAAACAGGCAGGGCTGATGGGGCTGAAAAAGGAATAGTGATGGGGAAGCCTATAATAATACCAAAGGGGATGCTTCCCAGTTTCCTGGAGCTGCAGCTGCTCCCATCCTGCATCAAGGCAGGTTGCCACTGCCAAGAGTCAGCACAGAAGCACCCCAATAATCATCCCTGGGTGCGAGGAGAGAAGAAGAGGCATCCCGAAGAAAACACACATCCTAACTGCTTTCCCTTTTCTCAAACCTTTGGAGAAGGGCGTGGAAAGTTGCTTTTAAAAAAGAAAGCAATTTGCATGTTTTGCATAACTTAGCAGGACTGTTTTTCCTCTCCCACTGGAGCTGCACGCAGCTCGACTTTGATCCGGCTCCTCACGTTGATACAGCACAGTGCTGAACCCCTCTGGGACTACAGCAAAACGAGCAGCCAGGACACCAGCCCAGAGCTCCAGAGACCCACAGGACACCTGAGCCCTACTGCTGCTGCTCTCCCATTGCCCACCTTGGCATGGTGCAGTGCCCATCCCCTCCATAAAGCACGTGGAGATCCCAGCTGGAGCAGAAGACCACCAAGAGCCTTCAGCCCAGACTTCTCCATGTGACTACCTGGACTTGAGCAAGGCCTTTGACGCGGTCCCCCACCACATCCTTCTCTCCAAAATGGAGGGATGTGGATTTGATGGGTGGACCACTCGATGGATAAGAAACTGGTTGAAAGGCTGCAGACAGAGGGTGGTCATCAATGGCTCTATGTCCAGGTGGAGGCCGGTAACGAGCGGCGTCCCCCAGGGGTCTGTCTTGGGACCGGTGCTCTGTAACATCTTTATCAATGACATCGATGGCGGAATTGAGTGCATCCTCAGCAATTTGCTGATGACACCAAGCTGAGTGGTGTGGTTGACACGGTTGAAGGAAGGGATGCCATTCAGAGGGACCTCGTGAGGCTGGAAAGGTGGGCCTGGGTGAACCTGATGAGGTTCAACACGGCGAAGTGCGGAGTTTTGCACTTGGGCAGGAGAAATCCCAAGCATCCCTACAGACTGGAAGGAGCGGGCCTTGAGAGCAGCCCTGTGGAGAAGGACCTGGGGGTCTTGGTAGATGAAAAACTTAACATGAGCCAGCAGTGTGCCCTTGCGGCTCGGAAGGCAAATGGGATCCTGGGCTCCATCAAAAGAGGGGTGGCCAGCAGGGACAGGGAGGTGATTGTTCCCCTCTACTCTGCTCTTGTGAGGCCCCATCTGCAGCACTGCATCCAGGTCTGGAGCCCCCAGTACAAGAAAGACAGGGAGCTGTTGGAGAGGGTCCAGAGGAGGGCCACAAAGATGATCAGGGGACTGGAGCACCTCCCCTATGAGGACAGGCTGAGGGAGCTGAGCTTGTTCAGCCTGGAGAAAAGAAGGCTGCGGGGTGAATCATTGCAGCCTTTCAGTACCTAAAGGGAGCCTACAGACAGGAGGGGAATCAACTCTTTGAAAGGGTGAGTGACAGCAGGACAAGGGAAATGGTTTTAAGCTGAGGGAAGGGAGATTTAGGTTGGACATCAGGGGGAAATTCTTTACGGAGAGAGTGGTGAGGTGCTGGAACAGCTGCCCAGGGAGGTTGTGGATGCCCCGTCCCTGGAGGTGTTCAAGGCCAGATTGGATGGGGCCCTGGGCAGCCTGGTCTAGCATTAGGTGGAATGGTTGGTGGCCCTGCATGTGGCAGGGGGGTTGGAGATTCATGATCCTTGAGGTCCCTTCCAACCCTGGCAATTCTGTGATTCTGTGACTACTTGGCATTTCAAGATGCAGTTCCTTTTCATTGCTTCTCTCTGCCTCACCAGGGAGGACAGATGATGTTTGAAATTCAATTCATTCCAATCAACAGCGGTGGTTCCGAGGGCAAATGGAGAAAGCCAAGAATGTTCTCTCAGTTAATAAGATAACAATTTAGCACGTGGTGGAGCTTCTTTCCCCTCTTCCTCCATTCAAGCAGACCAGCAGATGTTTGGAGTCGCCTTTAAGTAATTTAGTAGAAAGGCTGCCCTGATTTCAATCCCCCATCCACCCCGTTACCATCCAGCAATGCTTCTTGTCACCAGCCAACGGCATTTAAAATATTTACGGCCCTGTCCTTTCCCTGGGGAAGGATCAGAATAAATCATTGTAGCCAGCAATAAATCAAAAATTAATCTCCCAAAAGTGCGAGGCCTGTCCGATCCCTCAAATAACAAGCAGTAGAATTTATCAAGTAAATTGGTGCTGGTGTCTGCATGGCATTGCCAGGGGTGTAATGGATGGGGTGGAAGGGCAGACAGCCCAGGTGCTCAGATAGTGGGGGAGAAAGGCTTTGGGATGTCACTGGGGTCATTCCTACTGCTGCCCAAGGCAGGAGCTCATCCTTTCCTTTCAGAAAAGTACTTGGATGGGGCTGCATGAAGGAGTTTGCACAGCCTTGCTTTGAGCCCATGCCCAATCTTTGCCATCCCGTAGCAACCTGGGCTGAGAAATAGAGGATGGAAGCCACAAGGTCCTTTACGAGGCAACAGCTTTCTCTCTTCCAACCTAAAATAATAAATAAATACACTCATCCTGTTGGCATCTCTCTGCTCTAACTCACGCCCTCAACGTTTTGTAGCATATTATTCACCTACATCTCTATTGCACTGTGTGTGAGCACATTCATACAAGATTTTTCCACTTCATTCCCCAGCTGAGGGGTAACCATCCCACAGATGGGGGCCCAGCAAGACAGGCTCCTGGTGCTCTGATTGCAGGCTGTGATGGGATGCAGATTTTGCTGGCACCAAGGGAAGGAAGGGCAGTTCTCTGCAGATCCCTGCTTGGAGAGGAAGCATCTCACTTTTCAGTAAGCAGAACTCCAAACAGTTCTTGGAGGCTTTGATGTAGATCACACGTAAAAGCAGTATGAAGTGGGGAGCAAAGAGTTTTGCTGAAATTCATACAGTCCCCAGAGGTTTTGTTTTTTTTTAAGTTTTTGATGGTAAGAAACGCGCCCAGAAATGAGATTTGCCTCCCCAAAAAGCAGTTCTTCATGGCCATGCAGTCCCAGGACCCACTGTAAAACTCTACAGCTGCAAGCAAGACGGAAAACCACCCACTGCAGCCCACCACCATCACAACAGCCACCAACCCACAGCTCTGTTGATTACAGCCCTTTAATAAGCTGAGTTATCTGAACACCAAAATAGCTCCTTCTCCAGCAGTTCACATCCATAATATCTGCTTTTCCTGTAGTGGAGAAAAAAAAAAAAAATTCCTTTTGATCTCTTTTTTTTTTCCCCCTCTTCCCTGCACCAAATGAAGACCGAGCTCATATTTAGTAATTGCTCCCAATAGACTCAATGTGAGCACATCCCCTCTCCCTGCTGCAGCTCAGGCTCTAGGTTTGGTCAATCTGGTAAGGGGCAGATGAAGGAATGAGAGGAACTCATTGGGATGACTCCAATAGCATTAATATTTATCTGAGCAGCCGTGGTTGTGCAGAGAGGTGCACATAGGGCTCCAATGTCAGAACAGTCCCAAATTCACAATTTGCTGGGTTTCTCAGCGTGTTTGGAGTCTCTGAACTGCAGAGAGCATGCAGATACTTTGCAGTGCTCCCAATAAATGTATGCAAACATTGTTTTTTTTTTTTTAAGAAACGTGATTTATGTGGCGTTACAGCTGTAGGGCTGGCTAACCTAGGCAGCAAATTAACTTGGGAAGTGCCAGGGTGCATTAGTCTGACTGACAGGGAAACAGCCCGAGCCAGGTCAGCAGAGCAGCTGGTGCCTTAGTGTTCTCCTTAATGGAACCAGAGAGATCTCCTGAACAATAAATTACTCTCTGTCGATACACACATAAGGACTTCCCTGACAGCCTCATGATGATCCCTTCTCTCCAGCACAATGCACATGGATGTGCACTGAGATGACAGCCCACAGATGTCCCCGTGTGTCCCCTGCAGTGACCAGGGCAGCCCCAGGGCTGCTTTGTTCCTCCGTAACAGCAACGATGATGCAAATCCCAAACCAGCCTGCTTTAAGCCTGGGCTTGGCCATTACCTCCTGAAGTGCTGTGTAAGGAGGTGGGTTTCACAACTCCTGCTTTCTGCTTAACATCAAGACAAAATTGTTATTTACGAAGTTATTCTGAAAGTTTTAGCAGGATTCTCATGAAATTTGCCAACTACACGCACGTGTGGGTGTGTGTTGACTTGAGGTTGTTTTCTTGTTGTGAGTTACAAAGCTGAGATTGCTCTGTTCAAAAGAAGTCTCCTTCCATCTCCTCATCTCTGCAGCCAGCTATCAATCCGACTTTACTGGCCCATCCATCTACCACATAATTATCTACCTATGATATTTTATGCCTTGGCCATCCATCCACATCTCTATTTATCTTCCTACACAAACACACCCATCCGCTCAGACTAATTGCTCCTTCAGTTGCCTTTTCCCTGCAGGCACTGGGGAGCAGACACCCACAGTGGGCTGTGGTTCCTCCCCAAGCAGTTCTTAAGAACCCAGCCAAGATGTGCTCAGAGCCACACAGTAGTGTTCACATGAAGAAAAAATCCATCTTGCCCCCAAATATCCAGGAGCACTCATTTGGCAATCCATTGGGTCAAGCACAAGGATGAGTCCACATTCATTCATACAACCAACCATTAAGGTTGGAAAAGAGCTCTAAGAGGTCCAACCATCAAACTACCACAAACATTGCCCACTAAACCATGTCCCTAAGGAAGTCTTGTAGCACTGGAAATCTTCTGTCTGCACAGAAGTGTTTGCAGAATGAGGGTCAGGGCTCTGCACGTATGAGCACAAGGCATCCGCAGCCAACTATATTTGCAAGAACGAAAGCACACACCTAACCTGTACCTGTCTGCACTGCAAAGCAAATGCCAGCAGCAATACAGGCACACACAGCACCCACGTTGACAAATCCAACAGGTTTTCACTCATTCTTCACTGGGAATTGGTACAGACCCACACCCAGCAGTGCACAGAGGCTGCCACTGCCACTGTATTTATGGTCCTATTGTTAATTTATGCTTGGCCAGTTCCATTCTCACCCCATGCTCATTTCACATGGCATTTCCCCTGCTCCCATTTGTTTCTCCCTTACAGATGCCACACCAGATGGAGCTGATTGGACATTAGAGCTGTCCTAGCTGCATGGAGAACATCTCGACGCATCGCATCTGGGGCTTCAGCAGCCCAGCCAGACTTTCCCAAAGCAGCAGCAAGTTGTTTACAATGGTATAAATAGGCTCTTTATTCCCCACAATTACCACCAAGAATGTATAGAAATGGAAGCAGAAATTATGAAGGGAAAACACTGCAGACTGCCTCTCCAGATTGCCAAAGCTGAGGCAGCGCTGCCTCTTATCCCAAGCAGAGCAACACACTCTTCTCCCAGAGGACAAGGAAAAGTCATCCCCCTTTGGGGCATCACTCACAGTGTGTCTGGAAGAAGCGTTTTATGGTCACCCAAGGAGAGGATGAGCCAGAGGGCAGCACTCATTGCTGTCATGGGGGACAAGCAGAGATGGAAGGAAGGAGCACACTCGCTCAGAGCTGCTGAGCTCGTCAAGGCATGAGGAGCTAAAATTGGTGCCTGCCTGACATGCCAAAAGGAACCTGAGGCTGCCACACAATTACGCTTCCAAATACAGTGATGTTTATCCCGCAGCAATTTTCCATAATTACCCTGACAGCACCTGACAGCCCCACATCAGTGCTGCAGAGCAGACCCTGGCAGCTGATCCTTTGGGTCAGGCTGCTAACACTCCTTCATACCCCCCTGTGCTAACCTCCAGGGTCCTGATTATTTCTGATGGCTTCTGAGGAGCAAGCCCAGCTCAGGAATGCAGGATCTGGCTAAGCACTTGATCCACCAGAGATGCTTTTTTTTCCCCCAACAGCCACAGAGGGTCAGAGTGAGAGCCAAGCAGTGACATTCACAGTGCACAGCCCTGGTTGCTTCCCAGCTGCCAACTGAGCAGGAAGGTGATGGGATCAGGCTTACCCCAGTGTGGGTAAATCTCAGCCAGCCTATTGACTGCAAGGAAAACAGATTAACCCACCTGGGGCAAAGGATGCTCTGAGCCACAAGGCATTCCGACTTGCTTTTCTTCACTGGCTCTGGGTGGATTCAATTTTAAATTGCCTTGCTTCCTTTGTAACCTCACCAGGGGCTTTCCTATGAGACTTATCTAAAAATCTTCCATCCCTGCTATTAACTCAATAAAAATGTAGGGATTTTTTTCCTCCTTGGGGAAAAAAAACCCAACAGCAACTTAGTTCTCATCAGAACAACAAACAAAATAATAAAAGTTTAAATTTCCAGATGAAACATTTCATTTTCTCCTGTGCCAATCAGCTCCTGGCCTTTCATTTATCAGGTGGTTGATGATGAAAGCAGTGCACAAGATGGAAACCAAAGCCCCAGATCTTGCAGTCACCCCAGGGATTTTGTACAGCCAGCCCACCCACGTCCTAATCTGGGCCCTGTGTTCCCCTGCATCACCTTCTGATGGTGCAGAAATCCTGCCTTGCAGTGGCACTGCTCTTCCTGCACCCTTAAGCCCCCCTCCTGCTCTCCAGATCTCTGCTGAGAATGTTGCACAGTGCCTCCCTTCCCCAAGCATCCCTCACTGATGAGCAGGGCCATATAAAATCCCCACCAAGCACCCATGGTGTGCATTACAGGGTGCCTCCAGGGCTCATTTCTCAGAGGAACAGAAGTCCCAGCCATTCCCAGCAGCAGCACTGCCAATCTTCTGGTCCCTAACTGGGAAGAGGGGGCTCCCCTCTCCCTTTGGAA
This sequence comes from Phasianus colchicus, assembly GCF_987193195.1. NCBI lineage: Eukaryota > Metazoa > Chordata > Aves > Galliformes > Phasianidae > Phasianus > Phasianus colchicus. The sequence continues at coordinate 4,322,050 of NC_143460.1, forward strand.
AAGCCACCTGGGGGAGGGAATGAAAGGAAATGCCTGGGTCAGATGTGATCTTGCTGCAAATGTGCTCTCCAAGAGGCTGCTCCTCCCATAGGACAGCAGGTAGTGGGATATGGGGAACATCCATGGCCTCCCTCAGCTGAGTTTAAATTAATATACTTGGCTGTTTTACTCTGCACACAGCACAGGGATGAGGGGGAACAGATCCTCTCCACCACTGCTCCATTTCCACTGCACCGGTGCCACTTCAAAGCAGCCAAAAACAGAGGCTCCAAGGAACTCAATGCCATCAGTGATCTATGGCTGCCCAGGCAGTTTGTGCAGGGAAGTGATTTAGGAGGCACTTCAGGCATCTGCCCAGTGCTTCAAGTACAGATCAGCAGCAAGTTCAGCACACAGCTCTCCATTGACCGAGCACTACATGCTGCAGCAGTGTTAGAAATAGGGCTTTGCCCACGTTGCCCCAAAAAGCCTCATTCCTGGTCCTTTGGCCATTCTGGGATTCTCAGCTCTGGTACCCAGGAGAAGGGAAACCAATACAGAACTCTGCCCTAAGAGCAATGCTGTGAGATGGAGGGTCCCAAGGAAGCACTTATCTCAAAGATGCTCCATATCCATCCTCTGGTTCACTGGTATTAATCGACCCTGATCCTGCAGGGATCGTTTGAGACGATCAAGCTACATGCTTACACAGGCAATGGGTTCTGACAGCGTGACATAATGAAAGAAAATAATACAGCTCAGCCTGAGGGATGTGGAAATGGAAGTTTCATCATCCGAGCTGCCTCTTCTCCTGACCTCAGCATCCAGGCTGATAATTGGGTTTCCACAGATAAAGAAATTGGGTTTAGGACCATGCAGGACATTGAGGACAGCTTGTCCCAGGTATACAGAGGTGCCCATATCAGTACTTGCATTCAGTGGTGAATGCATTCACACACAGGCAGGTGAAGGAACCAGCCCTGCAGCTTGGATGCGGCTCTGTGATTTCCACAGTGCCAGCTTCTGTTTGCTTATGGGGCTGGGACCCATTTGCACAGGTTTCTGTGCAGAGAAGGAAGAAATAATATTGCACAGCAAGCAAACAGCAGAAGGAAGTAGCAAAGCTGTTTGTGCTCCTTCTGAGCACCGAGTACGTGCTGAATGAGGAGCAAACAACACGGGCATTGCACAGGGCAGGGGAAGCACCCACAGCACATCTCAGAGCATTAATTCCTGCCCCAAAAGCTGGTGCAGACCAACCTGGTGAGCAGCATCACTATTCCTGCAGGAGGCTTTGCTTTATTCCCCCATCAACAGCAAAGACGCTGAGCAAGTAGTTCGGAGCACACATACATAACGAGCTGCCTCATTATTTATAATAACACAGTTTACTCTCTATCCCATACATAAAATGAGGCATTTTTTTGGTGAGGACAAAGGTTGAATTCTTGCAGGATCAGAAAGAAAACAGTGAGGTTTCAGAGAACCTTCTGCTCTTAGGTACACAGAACCCATGCATTTCAACCCATGCATTTCAACCCATGCATTTCAACCCATGCATTTCAACCCATGCATTTCAACCCATGCATTTCAACCCATGCATTTCAACCCATGCATTTCAACCCATGCATTTCAACCCATGCATTTCAACCCATGCATTTCAACCCATGCATTTCAACCCATGCATTTCAACCCATGCATTTCAACCCATGCATTTCAACCCATGCATTTCAACCCATGCATTTCAACCCATGCATTTCAACCCATGCATTTCAACCCATGCATTTCAACCCATGCATTTCAACCCATGCATTTCAACCCATGCATTTCAACCCATGCATTTCAACCCATGCATTTCAACCCATGCATTTCAACCCATGCATTTCAACCCATGCATTTCAACCCATGCATTTCAACCCATGCATTTCAACCCATGCATTTCAACCCATGCATTTCAACCCATGCATTTCAACCCATGCATTTCAACCCATGCATTTCAACCCATGCATTTCAACCCATGCATTTCAACCCATGCATTTCAACCCATGCATTTCAACCCATGCATTTCAACCCATGCATTTCAACCCATGCATTTCAACCCATGCATTTCAACCCATGCATTTCAACCCATGCATTTCAACCCATGCATTTCAACCCATGCATTTCAACCCATGCATTTCAACCCATGCATTTCAACCCATGCATTTCAACCCATGCATTTCAACCCATGCATTTCAACCCATGCATTTCAACCCATGCATTTCAACCCATGCATTTCAACCCATGCATTTCAACCCATGCATTTCAACCCATGCATTTCAACCCATGCATTTCAACCCATGCATTTCAACCCATGCATTTCAACCCATGCATTTCAACCCATGCATTTCAACCCATGCATTTCAACCCATGCATTTCAACCCAATCTTAGAGGTGCCCACACTGACTCTTTTTTGCCACGTTTCAGTTTTTTAATGCAGAACCCACACACCCCCAAGCCTGGATAACATACAAGCTATGAACCCAATGGCATTTTACATACATGCATCTTGCAGGTTCCCATGTATAGTGAGCTCACTTGTACCAACCAGAGGGCACCCACAGTATGATGCCATCCCAGACATGGATCTCATCCCCCCCTGCAGCTCCTGCTGCAGTTCCAGGTGTTCTCTTGCACACCCAGCACCAATGCAGCCTTCAGCCACATCGCTCACCTACTGAGGGAGGCAGCTCTGATGCCTTTAAGATTTAGATGACAGCATAATGTCTAATATTTTACCCTCCTACCATGGCACATTCATTTGCTGTATGTCCAAACACGAACTAATTAGTAGAATTAATTAGCACAATGCTGCAAAGTGGAAAAAAATAAAAAATAAAATGAAGTAGAGGTGGGAGAAAAGAGACCAGAGTGGGAGGGATAGGGAAGAAACAGGATACAAAAGACCATGGCAGTTGAGAAAGACAGGCTGACAGGAGGTTGACATGAGAAATAGGAGCAAACTTGTTCTCCTTTATTCACGCACAGCTCTGTGTCTCAAGAGATGAGGACAGGATCCCCACCTTGGCTGGAAGTGGCCTCCAATGGGATGCTTAGTGCCAACAGGGAGAGGAGGAGTCCTTCCCTTTCTTCCCACAATAGGGATGCATTGATGCTCTCCCAGCACAGACCAGTATCACAAGGAAGACTGACATGCCAGGCACTGCATGGCTGCCCTACCACCATCTTTTAGCAATCTGGCTTTGAGGCAGCTCCTAGGCAGTGCTTCATGCCACGAATCCCCAGCACCAGGTAGGGATGTGTGCTCCCATACATCCTGCATGCATTATCCCACACACAGGGAGGTGCTGACCCACACATCTGCCCTTCATCCACGCACTGCTCCTCATCCCCAGCATGCACACACTCCCTGCTCCTCTTCTCAGAAGGAGAGCAGCTCAGGCTGCACAGAACAGCAGCTCTCAGAGCCACACTTCTCTCCCCCAGGGAGAAGTCATTTCCTTTGCAGCCAGCAGCACAGTTTGGGTTTTCATCTTCTGGATGAGTGGTGGGGAGGATGAAAGTGTTGGAGGATTTCTCTCTGCCTCCCGGACTGTGTTGTCCTATACCACACACTGTGGATGATAAGGCATTAAGGCTCTCAACCAGTGAATTTCTCAAGGCAATATTGACTAAAAGGTTTCCTTAAGTGTCCCCTGATAGGCAGCGTTTGCTGGAGCTGAAAGCCAGCAGCGGGCTGAGGCTGGATGTAGGAGATCTGCTCTCAGTGCCCGTAGGCAGCCAGTTAGCAGAGAGCCTTTAATTGCAGCCATCCCTCCAACCTGGAGCAGAATGATGTTTTGGAATGAGAAGCTCATCCCCATACAAAGCCATGGAGAGGGAGAGACAGCAATGGGTATGCCAGGGGTGGATATGGGGCAGGATGCTCCTTAGCTTCATCCAGAGCCAACCAACACTGATATCTCCAAGTTTCAGGCTAGGCTGAAGCCTCATGCAATGGGTCACATCTAAATGCATCCCTTTTGTATGCAGGGAGATGACAACAGCCAGTCTCACCCCACTGAACCTGATGACCCTCCTGCATAACACATCCTTCCCAGACACCCTTTCAGCAAATCTCTTCTTTAATTAACTTCCTTGCATTGCCCAGCCCTACTGATCAGCCAACGGGCAGCAGATGGAAGTGAGGCCATGGGCACAGAGCTCACAGGATCTGAGCCTAAAGAGGACAAGCTAACCTCATCTGAGTCAGCTGCTAAGCTTCAGATTCACAGGAAAAATGACAGTAAAATAATAGAAATAAAGCACACTGTTAAAGCCTTATTAATACAGCCTGGAAATGCCACCAGCAGGTCTATGGATGCTGGGTAAGTCCTTACCTACAACAGGTAAGGGACATTAAGGTGAGGTGCTGTGAGCTTGTTCCAGCTGTGTGCCTGACACTTATTTCAGCCCACCACAGGGCTGGGCTTCCTTCTGGCATTGGGGTCTGTGCTGCTTGGAGCCTGCATGGGTCACCTTTGTCACCTGAGCACACAGAGGCTGCATGGCAGAAGCCAGAACTCCCCTTGGTTCAGGATTAGAACCCCTCATCAATCCACGTGCTCATCACTCACTGTGCCCTCCCCTATCAGCCCTCCTTATCTGAACAATTTGCTGGGACAGTGGGAAAGAGCTGATTAGCACCAAACAGGAGGCAGCTGACACCTCATGGGAGAAATCACAAGGACAGGAGATAAGGAGGACCCTGAGCACACCAAGATAATGCTGTCACCGCCTCAATGGCAGGAAGGTGAGCACGAACACCTTGTGCAGGAACATCAGCATCTCACCCAAGCCTGGAGGTACATATTTACCCTGACAGATGAATGCACAGTGGAAAAAGTGAGGGCAGCCAGCACTGCTTTCTTCTCCACCAACAACAGGAGGTGGAGAAGCATGTGAATAATTGCCTTGAACATTGCCTAGGAGGTACCCAGGTGAGACACCAGCTTGGAGCAGATGGGGAACACTCAGCCTCCACACACAAAGGGGAAGAAGAAAAAAAAAAAAAGCAGATCTCCCATGTTGAACAACCCCAAAATGCAGGGAACTGTGGGGCATCCCCAACCTGGGGCACTTGGCTCAGGACACAGCATCTGCCACTCATCCATTTGTGCTGTGCAGAGATAGGAAGCTCCACTGACCCATGGCTTCAGCTGCAACAGCAAATCCTAACCCAAAAATGACAAGTCATAAACTTCCAGGCAACAGAGCTCGGTGGCTGTGGTCAATGTGCTTCCCTATCTGTGTGCAAGAATGGCTCAGGGAAAGGCACAGCAATGACAAATCACACACCCTCCTGCAATTACAATCACAGCGTGGAGGATGTATTTCTGACCCAGCAGCTCTAGCAGGGCCCCCTTTAAACACAAAAACCTCTCTTTGTTTATTGCACGACACATCTGATGACACCGAGCACACATCAGAGTGGCTAATTGCCTGGAGTATTCCAATGGGTGCTACTTTGCTGATCATAAACTGATAAACTGCCTGCAAAAAGAAGATTACTGATAAACACGCTATCCTGCCTCATCATGTAAATAATTGGTAGTATTACAGACGCTCAAGCCAACACAATTAGGACCTGAAGGTTGTGCCATATGTCACAGTAAAGCTAATTTCTCCAAGATTTGCAGTGAGGCCTATTACTCAATGCCACAAGCTTCCTTAGAAGGGGATTTTGGCTTGCTGTAAATCAGCATAACTGTTAAGAGTGTGGGGACACTCTGATTTATGTCAGGTGATGAACTTGCCCACGATGCCCATATGGGTCTGCAATTCTCCATATGGAGACAGATATGGATGTTCTGGACAAAACCACTACTGTGCCTATGATTTGAGATGAAAAGTAAAGCAAGTGGTGTTACACACCCATCAAGAGCCCCAGGCTGGCAGAAGAGCAAGATTTGGCAATTGGAACAGGCCATTAGTAGACAAAATAATCTGTTCTCTTTCGTAACTTAGTTGAGGCTGAGTTAGCAAGATGTTAACAAGTGCAGCAGTTAAATGCTGTAAATATCACCTCCTGACCACCCAGTTTTTGGGTTAGGACAAGCATTGAACAGCATCACTTCATGCATGGAAGCAAAAGACACGAACCCAACCCTCCCAAAAGCCAACCTGATGCACGGGCCAGCTTTTCTCCATCACCACGAACCACAGACCTTCAGGAGATGGAAAAAGGGGAAGGGAGGCAGCAGGGGATGACTCAGCCTCTACCACATTTGAGCAGCAGGAGCGGAGGATGCTGTGCCTACCTGTGTGCTCACAGCCTGCACAGAGGGGATCCTGGGGAGCACACACAGCAATAAGTGGGAATCTCCAGAAATCCCTGTGATCAGGCTGCGTGGAACGGGGCCAGAATGGGTTGGTAGTAAAGCTTGCTACAAACGAAGCAATTGTGCCTGCATTGTGCAGACTGATGAGCACAGGGCTGATAACACAAGCAGGATGACCACAGGGGTCAACCCAGGCTTGCTTGACACTCAGTAATGGGCTGCCCTGAGGCTGCAGAGAGCTGTGCCACAGTCTCTGCTCTTCATATCCTTAGGGGAAAGGCTTTGCTCACAGCCACTGGAGCAGGACACTTGCCAGATCTGGTATGAAAAATGAAACAGAGCTTCAGACCATTCCATTTCCTGCAGGAGAGAGCTTATTAAAACAGTGAGCATCCACCCACTGCACAGTTCTGCCCAGGGTTTGGCTGCTCAGCAGCAATGGGCAAAGGCTGCCTGGTCACAGCCAATCCATGGCATCCTGCCTTCAGATTCTTCAATGCCTTGCAGGCTGTGCTATAGAAACTGTTCTTTTCCTGCACCTTCTGAAGCCATGCAGGACCTGATCACTGATTTAATTCAAAGCAGGATAGCAGAGCTAATAAGCACCAGCAAAGCAAGCATTAATAAGGTGCTATAAATATCTGTGTCCCTCTCAGAGGCAGCGAGGGGGGCTCAGCTCTACGCCTTGCAGCAAACCTAAGGCTCGAACCTACACAGAAATCCCCTCTGATCCACCATGGGCTCACATTATCCACAGCACCAGCTCTTTTAATTTGACATTTTCCTCCAGCTTTTCCAGCCGGATTCAAACTCCAGACACCAAAAGAGAAAGAATTTACATTTCCAATTCACAGGCAATACAGTCCATTAGGTTTAACAAGTGAATGAACTTCACATGTAACCTACAGCAAGCATCAGCTCCGTGGCTATTCATTTTAACTGATTACCTCGTTTGCTATATCTAGGAGCCCCTGGCGTGGCCATGGCAACTGGTTTTGCTTAAATGCAGCTGAACAGCAAAGTTAATTTTAGATTAGGTGAGGAGGAGGCTGGTGCACCAGGGGAAGCTCAGTGCTAGATTTCTCCTTTGCTAAAGGAACCTGCACTGTCCTGCAGATATTTGCTATTGCCCCAACCTTTGCAGCAGCATCCCCCAGCATTTGTGCATCCCTATGGTTGTGCCAAGCTGTGGGCAATGCTGGACCAGACCATGCAAGTTCTTCCATCACCTGCAAACCTCCCAAGCCATCAGCACACACCAACTTCTTGGTGAGATCAGCTCCTCCTTCTGCTTCTCATGCTCTCCATGGAGCAGAGCAGATGGTGTGGCTTCTCACATCCTGGGTGAGCCTAACCCAGGTGGGCTGCTGTGCCCTCACCGTTCCAGCACTGCATATATCACCAAAATTCTTTCCTCTCTCTGTTATAAAGGTGACTGAAATATCACTAAAAAACCCAAGCCTGGGGATTGATGCATCTCAGCACACTCATCTACATATATTCACGTGAATTTTTATACCATGGCCAGAAAAAAAACCATAAATAAGCTAAAAGTGACCTTAAATACAATTACTACTTTGGACCTAAGAGGCACATTTTGGTTGTTCTCTTGAGAATGTGATATAGGTGGTAAGTGGGCATTTCTTTGCAAGAAGCCTGCCTATTACTGAAGTGCTTCTCCAGCAAAACAAGCAGTGCAAGACCACTTCAGAGCTCGTTTTCCTGATGATTTCACTCCAGCTAATGCTTACCACCCCAGGCAGCTCCTTCAAGTGCTGACCTTCCTCTGCTGTGTGGGTGTTCCTGCCCTCTTCATTGCCTTCTCTTGGTCCCCTGTTCCACCCAAAGAGTGCTAAGGGGCCCCATTACAAAGGTTTTCCTTATTTCTTGTCATAATTTCTGCTGCTTTACCCCAGTTGGAACCACCTTGTCCATGCAACCTGGATGTCCATGCAACCTGAAGGAAGGGCAGATCCTACATGCACAGACTGCAGGCTCAGAGCTCACCCAACCCCCCCCTCCCCCAATGCACAAAGCAGCATCTGCTCCTCAGCCTGCCCTCCTGGTTGGCCAGAATGAGCTGCCCTGGTGGGCACTGCAAGCCCACAGGTGGGCAAACATCTCCAATATCAAACAGCAGCGTGTAATACAGAGCTGTACTTATGATATATATACACTCCTGTGTTAGCTTTTCTTTAAATATACCCCCACACTGTATGCAAGCCACTGCCATGTATTAATATAGAGATATGCTGACGTGAGAAACACCAAAACAACCACAAAAGACCAAAGCATGCCTTGCTCTGACTCCAAACTGTTGCCTAGCATAGCAAGAATACACCTGCCCACAGTCTGCCTGCTGCAGCAGTTGTTGTTGTGCAGCACAAACAGCAGCATGACCAAACCCTGCACCCAAATCACAAACAATGAGCAAGGAAAGAGCCTGGCCCATCTGATGAAAGGGCATTCCATGGATCTCAAGTTGTTTTCTATTTTTGGGGGGAGGGGGAGGCAGATCTGCTGCTGCACAGCAGCATTGGGGTGCACTGAGGGCTGCAGCTCCCAGCTTCTCCCATGCACAAAACCAGGCAGGGCTGGACCAAGCCCAGCTCTGTTTGCACAAGGTTTGGAACCCAGATGAATGCATTGGAATTGCTTTCATTTAGGAAGTTGGCATGCAGAACTCCAGCCAGCCCAGGACTTCAGAAAGGAATTAAATAACAAGGAATTCTAGCAATGTCAGGAGGGAAAAGGGGGAAAGGAGAGAAGAAAGAGGGAGTAAAGCATCCATTACAGTCTTTTCCAGGAGACAGTTAAAAAAAAAAGTTCATGCAGAGAAGCCTATTGAGATTGATTAGCCAACGTTGTGATTTGTAATTTTGCTTAATGCTATTAAAGAGAAGCATTGACCATTTGTTCAGGAGAACAGGGCTGGCGGGGCGCCGAGTTTTCTCTGTAATGAATTCAGAGGATTAATCCTATTAGTCCTCCTCCCTTCCCCCCCCCACAGCCCCTCAACTTCTCTGAAGATGAATCGCAGATGCAGAACCAACCAAACAGGCAGATTTGGGCTGAGCTGCATCTGATATCCACCAGACCTTTCTGCTCACCCTGCAAGAGAGCAGAATGACTCAGAGCAGCGGCGGTAGAGGAGGAGAACAATGGCAATATTATCAGCCAGGCTGGGAGATGGCCCCAAAGCCTCGAGCAGCTGAAACGTGCAGAACAATACAGGAGGAGAAAAAAAAAAAACAAAAACCAGATCGTGCTGTCGGCTGGCAGGCACAGAGATACTGTTGTTATCAGGTTATAAGTAGAGGGAGGAGAGCTGATGTGGGGATAGGAGCCCCCACTGCAGGATGGTGATGCTCAGATCTAACGCTGCCCTGCAGCAAGGATGCTCATGATGGGGATTTCACCCCATCTGTGAGCAGTCAGAGAGGATAACCTGAAGTCCTGAGCTTCCCCTCCCTTCCCTTCAGGGGACCCTGATCTTCCCCTCCCCTTCAATGGGCCACGGTGGGTAGGAAATCACCCTGCCACACCAAGTTCCCTGCTCCCTTAGCTGCACATGAAGCATTGCTAATGCACTTTCCACAGGAGCAGAGCAGGACATTAACCACTTTCCTTTGGTGCAGCGTGTCACCTATAGACAACATCCCGCTCGCTTCATGTCATTACATGTGACAAAGCTCTACATTAGGAGCCATAAATATTTATACAGCATGAACCCAGGCAGCAGAGCCGACACCTTGCACTGCAAAAGGATTCGAGTGTGGAATATAATTTACAGCTCCATCAGCAGCACTCGCAGGGCTCCCTCCCTGCAGGGCTGTTCAGTGCCCACCTCCAGCTCTAAAGGACTTTCCTTGTGAATTTTTCTGCTGGAGTGATTGATACAGCCTTCTCCTTGATCACTAAAGGCATCCAACACAACTCTAGCTAAGCAGATAGAGTTTCCTTTTCCTTCAGTGTCTTTCAAAGCCATGTACTGAAATCTATTGGTTTCTACCATCTTGGGGAGGTTTACCAGCTTAAACCATTTCAGTAGCACAGCCATCCCATGAGATGATCACTGCGGTGCTGCTGCTCCTGAAGCACAAAGTCCTGCCTGCATGGAGATCACACATTTAAAGGGCTCAACATCTCACCTTACTGTCCAGAGAACAGCCAGGATCAGGACCACCATTGCACCTCCCACCCTTGGTCTTCTGCAGATACAAGATATTGAACACCAAAAAGCCCTAATCTCCAAACAGCCCCCCATCCACCACCAAGGCTCTCCCTACAGCTATAGCATGCTTAGGATGGACACCAGCTTTATTTGCAGAGCTGCTCTCACACAGGTGCTCATTGTTTCACATTTCCAACACTTTTCAGGTGTAACGAAAGATGCCAATCATGATGATAGCAGCCAGCTGCCAAGTATCTCCTCTGCGAGCTCCTTGATGGGCACTCAGACGTTGTGTTCTTTTCCATTAATAGTTTGCTAATGAATTTCTTGGCACTTGCGTTTGAGCAAGTAGCCAAATTCAAAGCAACTTGGAGAGGTTTTTTCCAGAAAGTCAATTCAGAGCTCAGTACTGTAAGCGTTCAAAGAACGCTCCCATTGGGGAGAACGTCTGTGGGGTGGGGGGCAACTGATCCCGTGTTTACTCAAGTAAGTCTTACTGAAAATCTCCAGTCTGCTGCTTGTGCATTAGCTGCTATCTGAGCAGCTGGTTCGGAAGCTGTGCCATGATTGATTTTTAAAAGAAGATCTGGCCAGGGAACACGTAAGCTGTTCACAAGTAAGTTTCAAGCCAAGATTGGTCCAGAAAAAAAAAAAATATATTTTCTGCAAGGCATTTGCTGAGCTCTGGTGTTGCCCTAACAAATGCTTCATGGCGCCCAGAACTCCCAAGCCCCATGAGGACACTGCAGACCCCCAGGCTGTGCTCCAGCACTATTAGCCATGGAACTCCTGCTTCAGATAGCTGATGATGGAGCTGGGACATCTCCCCAGGTGGAAAAGGACTGAGAGAGGTGATCTGGCTCCCCACAGCCCGAGCAGTGTGGGGCTGCAAGGAGGACGAGCTCATATTAATCCTCATACACAGCCAGTTGACCGCAGCATTAAATTAGCATCTTGTTGAGCGTGTACAGGAGCAGTGGGACATCAATCAATGGGAATGAGCCTCCGGTGGCCATAGATCAGCTGCAGAGTGCTGGGGATGCTGGGTGAGCAGAGAGCTCCCATGGCTGCAATGAGGACACCCAGGGTGCTCAGCCCAGACCGAGCCATGAAGGATGCTCTGCTCTTGAGCTCTTGCTCCTGGTGGGTTTGTAGTACCATGTGTCCATCCAGAAACCCCCCACATCCACCCCTGTGGCTGCTGCAGTGCGTGCAGTCAGCACTTATTCTCAGTCCTGTTCAAGCCCCATCCCCAGCTGGGATATCCATGGCACCAAAACCCAAAGGAGAAGCAGAGGATGGTGCCTAGAGCAGCCCAGGGGAGATGGGCAGGGGGGCAGAGGGATGCTGCTGGCAGCTAGTGAGCAGCACTGATATTCACCAGGGTTTCTGAAAGCAGAAGAAACATCCTAGAAAATTGTTCCTGTCTTGTTTCCTCAAAATGCTTTGTAATAAGGCTTGCAAGCCATAAAATTTTCACTACGACGACAGTTTTGCCCTCTCATTTCCAGCAGCACGTCTCTAAGAATTAGCTGCATGAATACCTAACGGCGATCTCTGCTAAGAGAAGCTTATGAATGCATGACGGAGCATCCTCCCAGCACCCTGGGATCCCACAATCTGCCCCAAACCTACACCCAGAGCCCACATCTGCTTCCTGGGCTGTACAGCATCAGACATCTCCCTCCAACCTTCCCCAGCGTTGTGATGGAACCCAAACCCATGGCACCAGCTTGCAGCGAGGGCAGCCCCAGTGTTTGCTTTCTGGAAGGACTTGCAGGGCTCATCTCAGCTGAGTTCATCCCTTGGCTGGAGCTGTGGCAGCTGGAGAAGTGTCTGGGGAAGAGGGTGAGCACTGAGTGCGTTCAGCCCTGAACACCATGTCCTACGTCTGTCTGGAGGCTATTTACACAGCTCCAATTGATTCTTTGCAACCTGTAATTATTTCAGTTGATTTTCTTTTCTTTTTTTTTTTTTTTTTTTTTTTTTCATGCTCTGTTTGTTTTCGCTCTCAGGAAGAGGAGCAATGTTCCTCCCTGCTGAAGGGATGCTGATGGGGCAGGCAGGGGCACTGCAGATCTCAAAGTGATGTTCACTCTCCTGCCCCCAGCTCTTCAGATAGGGTAACAGAAATGTGCCACTGGTTGTTGGTCTCATTCCTTTTTCCTGTTATCTCACATCTATGCACAGAGCCATTTGCTCTCACCTGAGATCTATGAGTAAATCCTTCCCGGGGCCGATGCTCTCCTCCTGTTTGGGGGATCCGTAAACACCAGATTGATTCATTTCCCCCAATCCATTTAGTGGGTCACCTTTCTAATTCACCTTGCCTCTTACCTCTCGTTTCCTGGGAGCTATTGCAAAGGAAAGGAATTATCATGCAGAAAAGAAGTGGGAGAGATGCTATAAATGTAACGCGCGAGAGCAAACCTTAATCATCCTCAACATCAGCTAATTGCCATAGCCTGAGTCCATTCCAAGGAGAACACAGTGTTAAATATAGATGTAGAAATCGGATCTATTTTGGTGGTTTGTGCTCCCTTTGAAGCGGGCTCTGCCTGCTGCTCTTCCTACGGATGTCAACACTGGGAGCTGTCAGCACAGCGTCAGTCTCTTGTTTGGGACGTGGGCTCCTACCAGAGCAGCTGGGATTCTGTTGAGCGATGCCTGATGAACGATAGCAGTTAGGATCCTGCTAGATTTTGCACTTGGCCTTTAGGGAAACCTGCTCTCTACCTGCTTCCAGCAGCCCCTTAGAGTCACAGGACATTTTTCCTGGACCTTAGGCTAGCAGCACTTCTTGGTCCCTGCTGCACATTCCCCTCTTTCAAAGCACTTTTCTTCCCTGTGCATCGCTTTTGTCCCCATCCTCTGTGCATTTCCTCTCTCCCCCCCTTCCTCCCTCCCCTTTAATCTACACTGCTAAACATCTCCTTCTTAATTAGGACAGTGACACCCATGGAGAGCAGCTGGCCCTGGAGCAGAGGGTTTGGAGCTTGGCTCTCTACAATGAGCTGCCGGGAGATTTCTCCATCCCAGCACTTGTGAAAATGATTTGTGCTTAACTCTTTCTTTCCAAGAGAGATCTGCAATGCCAGAAATACTTGTGCACAAGTGGGGTGCAGGGAAGGGAAGAGGAACAGAGGGAGAAAGGAGCCCTGAAGTCATACAGACCCCACAGCTTGCACTCACAGCAGAGCTGCAGGAAAGCAGGGCAGGATGCATTGCTCCAACACATCCCATGCTGCAAGCTGAGCCCTTGGCAGCACCAGCAGAAGGGCCAAGGTGGCTCCGAGAGATAAAGACCCCATTAATGCCTTTCTCCATGGCTGGCAGGAGTGGCTGGTGCCAAGTTCCCAGCGTCTCATTGCCATAGAGATGGCAGCATCCATCGTGCTCAGCTCAGTGCTGCTCCAGCACTTGGGGCCAGGGCTGAGCCAAGGAAGGAGCACTGCCTGCACTTCAGTGTGACAGGGTGGCACTGAGGGGACACAGTGCAGATCCCCCATGTGCAGGTCCTGCGAATGTGTTGGTGTCTGAGTTTGTCCTTAAGCAGAGGCTCATTAAATGCCAAGAGCTCTACCAAGGGCTAATGCCTCGTGTATTGCACCTGCTGGCCTGCTGACAGCTACCTGAGCTTTGTGGCTTTCTGCTCTCTGGTAACACTTGTACAATGTGTCATAGCTGAAATTTCTTCCTCGCTGAACTGGATGCTGTCCCATCTCTGAGGCTGCAGGGTGATGGCATTGCACACGCAAACGCCATGGCAGAGTATGTTTGTGTGTGTGTGTGTGTGTGTGTGTGCCTGCTGCACACATGGCCAGCTCTGCATTCACGTGTCTGCAGGGCCACACCTTTGTATATGCATGTGTCACTAATTCAAAATGATGAGGACCTTATTACCTGCCTATGTCGGCCTGTAAGACTGGTGTGATGAGAAGTTGCTCCCTGCCTCACTCACAGACCCTGAGGCCACCTCTGTCCTCCTCATTGCTCTGTCTGAGGGCTGCCAAGACACTCATAAGAGCAACATGAGCATAAAAGCACCCCCGGACCACCAGGCTGGAGCAGCATTTGTGCACCCTTGCAGTGCAGCCACTCAGTGCATGATGACACCTTCTGCTTTCTATCACATGGATCTGTGGATTCCCTCAGTTTGGTCTCTCTGCTCTGACTCCTTCATCTCAGATTCTGGGAGATGTTTTCCCATAGCATTACACACTGAGCTGTTGGAGCTCCATCCCCACAACCTGTGCATCCTCTGCTCCAGGGCTGCAGGCAGGAGCTGAGCTATCTAATCCCAATGCTTCCCCTGCCAGATCCAGCCCTGCACAGACAGCAGCATGCATTCCTCACCTCCCAGCAAAGCCTCCCTCCCTCTGCTTTGCTGCCAGCGTGGGGAGATGGGGAGAGCACCACAAAGGGGATGGAAAGGGAAAATCAAAACTTAATAAGACATTAAGACAACAGATTCATTAAAAAGTCGTTAGTCTCTGTCAGGAGCGGCTTTAATTAACAAATGCCAGGAACTGCAGCAGTGTCTTTTTGCTGCCACTGTGCCTCACAGCATCGTGACCACCTGAATGCCACTAATTAAATGCCATTTAAAGCTCCCCCAAACCTGGCAGCAAACCTTCATCACTCTGCCAATTTTCTCAGCAGCTTCTGAATTCACCTCGTTTGTCATTGTCCTCCCCACATGGGGGTGGCACTTCTTGGAAAACCTTTCCTCCCCTCCCAAGGAGTGCTTCCTTCCACCTTCCATTTGTTTGGCCAAATCCCAGGCTTAGGTTTGACGCATTGACAGTGCTGTATGGCAGCTTGGAGAGCTGAGCTCTGTGTGGTACATAGGGGCTGGAATGAAGAGGGGGAGTCAAATCATCTGTGGTCCTCCAGCATCATCCTCTCATGGCCGTGGGAAGGTTCCCATTCAGCCTCCCACTTAGATGGGTGCCTCAGATGCCCTCTGTGGTGGTTCCAGAGGCAGCACCAGCTGGGATGCTGTTAGGATTAGGGTTAGCATTAAGTTAGGGTTAGCATTAGGGTTAGGGACAGCATTAGGGTTAGGGTTAGAGCTTGCCCCAAGCCTGCAGATGCTTTATGGCCATCTCAAGGCACGTGTGGAGAAGGGATGGGGCTACTGCTGCAAAGGAAGCTGTGTCAGCCTCATTTATTCCTCCACATTGCACTTGGACAGAGGTTCACTGTCAGAGCTGCACCAGCAGAAAACAAAGCAATGTGCCCCCCCTGCTGCCCCCAGTGCCTCGTGCAGCTTCCTGCTGCAGCTGCTTTAGCTCCGAGCAGAAGTTGTCACAGCTGAGGGCAGGGGAACTCTGGTCAAGCTGATGTCCCGAAATAACTGAGCAGGGTCACCATCTGGAGCAGCACGACTCAGCCAGGAATACCCAGGAAAACAAAAGCTGCTTGTAGAGATAGCAGAAGGGCAGCAAAGCCCCCTCAGGGGTGAAGCCAAAGCAGGGCTTTGCATCCATCCAGGGCTTCTCTCCTCTTTCCTCTGCATCCAGACTGAACTCTCCTCTCCTCTTCCCCTTGGCTGGGGTTGGTGAGGGAGATGGGCAGCCCTACAGCAGCCAGATTTTAGGAACCTTCATACCAAAGATCAAATCAATCCAACCACAGGCTCCTGATTTCCTTGAGTTGTTCTTTGCTTGTACTGTTCTTATAGCCCCTGTGATTTTTTGATGCTGCAATCAAAAGCGCTTCTTCAGCTGCACGCACGCTTGGGAACATCAGCAAACACACACTCCATAAAATATACAGCACCATCACGGTGGGATTTACATAACAGTGACACTGAAGGCATCAAAAAGAATCGGTTATTAGGTTTAGGAGCAATTACTGAGATGTCTGCTCGGAAGGGGAGCAGGCTGGGAGCTGGCAGCAGGTTACAGAAGCTGCTCAGCCCTGGGCTCCGTGTGCCATCCATCGCTCTGCTCTGTGCTCATGGACAAGTTCCCAGCTCCAAGCAACCACAGAGCTCCCCGTGCCCCCCCCATGTTATCAGGAGGAAGATACACAGAGAGACATCTGGAGAGAGCTCGGGCTTCCCATCAGGAGGCTCTGATTTCTGGATGTGTGCAGCTGGATGCTGCTCAGAGGCTGCGGGATGCTCTGCTGCTCCAAGCAAGGGAGCTCAGGAGGTGGCATGAAACGCCATAAATCTGAGCATTATTCAATCACCTCTCCTGAAATTGCTTTGGGAAGCATTCCTAGCAGACAGCCATCCAGCAGCAATTCAGCCTGCACTGGCAAATGCAGAGCCCAACCCAAACCCATCCAAAAAACAAAACCGGGTAACAGATTAAAGAAGCCCCAACCTGTTTTCCCTGTGCCAAATCCACCAACAGTGCAGATCTGTGGGGCATTTGGGGCTGCACTCAGAAGGCAAGCAGCGAGTGAAACAACCCCAGCTCAATCTTTTTGGTTGGCATCCAGGCCTGTGAGAAATTCTTGTTGCTAAAGGGCTGAGCAGACGACTTTCAGCTCTGCCTTTGGGTTTGCTCCGTGTTTTCTCACACCACCAAGCAACGAGCTGAGCTCCCACAACACTGTTTTGGCACCCACAGCCCACCAGCAGCCCTCTGCCCAGAAGCAGGACTTCCATTCACCCAACCAAAGCAAAACTCATGATAAATCATCGGCAAATTTGTAGCTGCTTGATTGCCATGGCAACCCTGGGGCCATCCTCCTGAGCTGCCTGCGAACGCTTCTCCAGGTAGCATCTCCCAGCTCCCTGCTGCTCTGCACCCATTCACCCCATTCACATCACAGCCCTGGGTCACACCTGGCTCTGCATCCTGCTCTTGTCCCCATCTTGTCCTGCCTGATGGCACCAAGAGGTGGCAACTGGGGCTGTCACCAGCATCCCATGCTCTACCCAGGGGTGTGGTGGTGAAGAGTTCGTGCTGCCCAGCCTGCTAAAATCTCAGCACCCCTGGATACCACAAAGCAGCAGAAATATATCTCAGAGAACCCTCCACAACCCTCCCCCCCCAAAGAAAAAACAAAGCACATATGATGTTTTCTCTCTTTGTCTGTGCAAGAAGGGCATTATTCTCCATGCTCGGTCCCCTTAATTCTGATGCATTTCACCTTCCAGCAATGCAGAGCTTCAGCCAGCACACAACAGGCAGAGAGAGAGATGCTGCTCAGATTAACAGGGACTGAGTTCAAAGAGATGGGAGGACCCCATTTCAAGGGGTGGTGGGATGAGAACAGGTCCCATCCTGGCTGCAGTGGGACTGCAGGGTGCTCTGTAGGGTCAGATCCCACCAAGGGCTGATGATCTGCTGTGGCATCACTGCCTCCAGGATGAACCACTTTGGAGCCCTCCTCCAAAGCAGCGCTGGCACTCGGGGATTTAATTGCACGCTTGGTATTCTGTTCAGCTCGAGCCCAGGTATTATTTATAAAAATAGCAAGCGGGAGAAAACAGATAGAGAGGAAAAATATCAAAGGGCTCTTGAATTTTCATGCTGCGTGTGAGCAAGCAGCCTTTTGGATCAGATCACAGCCCACTGCCTCCGGGAGGAGTGCTGAGCCCCAGCTGCACCGCGCTGCCGGAGCCCAAGGCCAAATCCTGCAGCTCCAGCAGGGGCTTTGCACCTTTGCAAAGCAGATGAAGCTGAAATTTTGCTCCGAGTCTTTCATGAGCGTGGCTGAATCCTCAAGATGAGGGGGAAGAAGGGTCTGTGCTGTGTGCTGCAGTGGGGCCAAGTGGTTGCTTAGGGCCGCTGGTGGGGCTGTGGTTGGTCCAAAGGGTCCCATCCTGCAAGGGCTCAGCCCCACAGCAAGCAGTGGGCTGACAGATGAGTCATCTGCAGCGATGAGAAAGGGCTCTTCTTTTTTCCTAACAGAGTGGTGGAAGGATGCCAGTGAACATAACCTCTGCAACTGCTGGAGGAATCGTTTCGGGGAGGAATTAGAGGCATAATATTGGTTGCAGGCAAAGAACTTAATTAGAGGATTCAGCAGAGATTCCAATTAAAAAAAAAATGAGGGAAACAAGCCTGGTGCACAGCTCGGGGCTCTGGTGGAGAGAGCAAGCAGGGAGGTGGGCAACCCACAAGGAAAGGGCAAGGCTGCCTGGGAGAGAAGTGCTGGGGGATCCGTATCAATCAGAACATGGGGACAAATGATGCATGTTTTAATTTTTGAGCCACTTCCTGGTGGTTCGGTGCGGCCACAGCCTCCACGTTCAACAGGAAAGCAGCAGCAA
This sequence comes from Phasianus colchicus, assembly GCF_987193195.1. NCBI lineage: Eukaryota > Metazoa > Chordata > Aves > Galliformes > Phasianidae > Phasianus > Phasianus colchicus. The sequence continues at coordinate 4,340,763 of NC_143460.1, forward strand.
TAGGGAGCAGTCTGACAAGAGAGGAACAAATAAAAGCTACATGACTGCTGGTGAGGAGCAAGCAAAGCCTGGAGGCCTGCGAGATGCCTTCTGATGGAGGCGGGGGGCAGAGGGAGAGGGGGAGGATGCTCTGCTGTGTGCACGTGTGGGTGTGCGTGTGGGCACGTGAGTGCATGTGCATGGAGGTGAGCACATGGGTGTGTGCCAACCAAGTGTGCACACGTGGGAGCCCCGTGCGTGCCCGCAGCGCACGTGTGCACGCACAGGGGGAGCGAAGGTGCCTCGCATCGTCATGGAAACGCTGGCAAATGCAAAGCTGCTGGCAAACACAGTATGCTTGGCCTCATGCAGCAGTGGGGAAGGGGCAGGAGGGCCCCCTCCCTCCCTCCCGTGTGATCCAATGTAAAGAAAATCACATCTTGCAGTCTGTTTTCCAGTCCCAGAGGTGGAAGACAGGCTGAGCTGAGGTCGTGCCTCACCTTTCATAGAGTGGAACAACAGAAAGCTGGAAAAGACCTCCAAGATTGCCACATCCAACCCCAACCCATCCCACCATGCCCACCGACCATGTCCCCAAGTGTCACATCTCCACGGTCCTTGAATACCTCCTGGGATGGTGACCCAACACTTCCCTGGGCAGCTGTGCCAGAGCATCGCCAAACATCTGGAGGAGAGCTTTTTCCTAACATCCAACCTTCCCTTCCTATGCATCCTTGCTCTTTGTCTGCAAGGAGGCAATGGGAGCGATAACAGGACCTGGGGGATCAGCAGACCCAGACACAGAAGGCATTAATGGTCGCTGTCTGCTGACAAACGCAACAAGTTCACTCGCGCTGGCTGACGCTGCAGCCTTTTAATTACATTTTTGTCTGGCAGTAAAAGAAACAAATCTGACTCTTAAAGCAGCACGTAACACATGAGGCATCATAATCATTTCCTTCCCTGGTTTTTCCTTTCTTTAATCAGCCAACGCTGTGCTCTTTAGGAAGTTTATTTCCCCCCGGACCAATCTCCTGCCTGTAATTTTGAGAGCGGGTGGGGGCGAAGGCTGAAAGAAGGAGAGGAAGAGAGAGTGATATAAAATTTCTGCAATGCAAAGCGAGTTCCATAAAAGAAGACCGCATTACTCAGCGTGCCTCGTGTTCATATAATGGGGGACTCCATCAGGTTTGCCTCACCCCTGTGACTCGCTTCCCAAGGCAGCCATAAAGATGCTGGAAAGGGGAAAGATAAACCGAGCGGCTCCTCTCGCATTGCCGGGGCTGGCAGAGGGATTTGGTCTCTTTGGGGCTCTAACTATGGCTGTTCTTGCGTTTTATAGTATCGCCCTTGATTTATGAGCAGCTTTTATAGTAGCAGTAAACCAGCCCCAAAGCAGAGAAATAAAGGAACTAGAGAATATTTGCCCTTCCCACCCAGCTCGCCTCCTGCAGCGGGAGCCTGGTGGTGGTGTGTGGGGATGTGGCTTTGGGATGAGATGGTGAGAGCTCGGGACTGGTGTTCTGGAGGAGGTGTGAGGCTGAGGGGGAGCATCCCTTCATCAGCTGACAGCGTGGCTGTCTCCTGCACCCCAACATTGGCTGCTGCCATGGGCGTGGGTTTGTCACCTCACCCAGTGAGAGGACAGAGGTGTCTATGGGCAGTGCTCAATGTGCAGGGGTTGATCTGGAGGGATGTGGAGGTTTTCCCCTAACAGAGTGCTGAAAGATACTCCAAAAAAAAATGTGCAGAAATATAAATATGAAGAAAACAACAATAGCGTGTTAACAGTGCCTTGAAGCAAGGATTTACTGATGACCCTGAGCAAGCTTATTGCCAGTGTGTGGCTGCTCTGAGCAATGAGCAGCCACCCCAGGGCTCCTGCCTATGTGTACACTGCTCCTCCAAAATGGCAATGACATTGTGGAATTGATGCAATGGCAATTGCATCCTGGGTGGCAGCCTGTGCTGTGCTGCTTGGTGCAACAACAGAGCTACGGAACCATCCCCAGCCTGGTGGAACGATGTTGGCATTTGTCTTCCCAGCAGAGTAGGAGGAAAATCATCACAGGTCCCTGAAAATCTGAGATCAGGAAGCTCTGGGGCTTGGGCTGTGCTGGGTTGGGTTGTGCTGAACCCAGTTGGATTGTGTTGTACCCAGCTGGTTGTGCTGTACCCAGTTGGATTGCATTGTACTCAGCTGGTTGTATTGTATTCAGTTGGATCATGTTGTACCCAACTGGTTGTTCTGTACCCAGCTGGTTGTGTTATATCCAGCTGATTGTGTTGTACCCAGATGGTTTGTGTTGTACTCAGCTGGTTGTGTTGTATTCAGTCGGATCATGTTGTACCCAACTGGTTGTGCTGTACCCAGTTGGATTTTGTTGTACCCAGCTGGTTGTATTGTACTCAGTTGGATCGTGTTGTACCCAACTGGTTGTGCTCTACCCAGTTGGATTGTGTTGTACCCATCTGGTTGTGTTGTACTCAGTTGGATCGTGTTGTACCCAACTGGTTGTGTTGTGCCCAGCTGATTATTCTTGGCACTGCTGCCCAAGGAAGGACTGATCCCTGCCTGCAGTGCTCCAGGTGCCAGGGGTAACATACAGCCACTCTGCTTCAGGCAGCAGCCACGCTGTAACTCAGCAGCAGCAGAGCTTGTGTGAATTATGGCTCTGTCCTGCACCAGAGAGAGCCCTGCCATAACTTATTGCTGCTGCTGGGAAGTGATCTGCTTTATTTCACACAGGGGAGATGCGGGAGGGAAGGGGTGTCTGCTCTTTGGCTCTGGAGGAAGGGCTGCAGGCAGATTCTGCAAACACCTCCAGGGTTTATGGTTCCCTCCTGCTGCCTGAGGGAGCTGCTGTTATGTCCTTAAATCATTAAAGAAAAATAATAATGGCAATACAACAACTCCTGTATCCATGTAACATCCAGGCGATGCTCCAGGGGATCTCAGCATTTTGTGCCCAGCATCTCTATCCCCAATGGGGACAAGTGAGGTAGGGGAGATAGCTGGGAGGAAGGAAAGGAAAACACTGCTGGGGCTGATCCTGCCTATAGCAAACCTGCAGGGGCAAATTGGGCCCTAAGGAGAGAGGAAATTTTGCTGGTCACCATTACTTCTGACTGGAATGGAGGTGTGGTGAGACAGTGCCACAGGCTTTGAGCCCCCACATCCCTACAGCAACTGTGCTAAAATCACTGGAGCATAAAACAGTTGGGTTGGAAGGGACCTCAAAGATCAACTCATTCCTAACCCAAACACAGGGTCATAGGAAGGTTGGGCTGGACCTGATATCCCATCCAACCTCTGCCATGAGCTCAGTGCCCCACCAGCTCAGGCTGCCCACTCATGGCTTTGGGCATCTCCAGGGGTGGAGCACTCATGATCTCCCCCATGGAGCTAATATGGGGTTGGAAGAGAATGTGAAGCTCTTTCCAGCCCCAGAAACATAACCAGCTACAGGGGAAGAACATCATTGAGACTGCAAGCTGCTGCCCCAGAAAGAAAAGCTTTAACCCCTTGCACCAGGGGAATATCTTCCAGGTGACTTCAAATGCATGCATGAGAGCCATGAGAAGTGCTGAAGCAGCAGAGAAAATAAATTAACACCATCTCGGCTAAAATCCCACACAATTAAAACCTGGATCAGGCTGTACTCATCTGCCTGAAGATAGCATCTTGAGAGTGACATGCATTAGTCATCCTCTGCAGCAGGCTGGCTTTGTGCAGGGAGCAGCGTGATTAGCAGCAAGGTGTGAGACTGGGAGGGCTCAGGGCCACCCGGGGTGGCTGGCACTCGAGGATGCATTGCTGAGTAATGGTTGGGCACAGCCAGCTGCTTCTCACCCCGATACCAGTAGTGTGGGTCCCCATTCCCAGCTCAGAATGGACAGCAAAAGCGTCCCTCCTCCTGCAGCGCTTCATAGGGTGCTCACTGGTTTTGGCACTGCCCCACCTCTCCCAGCGTTTGGATGCAGCCTCAAGTTTCACCCTTTGCTACTTAAAAAGCCACAAGGGAATTTTCCAGCTGACACCCCTCTCTTTGCCTCTCAGTTTGTGCTGCGAAGCATTTAAGCGAGGCTAACATTAAGCATGTGCTCCCATTAACTCTCCATTTAAATGCTTTGCTGAATGGGGGCCAACATGCCAGAACATCACCCATTTGGTCTGGGCACATGGGCAGGGTTTTTATGTTATTGAAGTCCTGCCAATTAAATCAGGTCACTCCAATCTCTCCTCTTCTCCCTCACTGGCTCTGGCGCGTGTGTGCGCGGCTGTTCTCCATCCCTGAGCTCCAGGCAAATGCACGCATGAGATGGTGATTCAATGGCCACTGTCACCCCTGGGGCACGTGGCATCTGCGGGGCTCTGACATCAGATGGAAAAAGCATTTTGGGGGGAGTATTGCTGGCAAGAAAACAAAAGCTGAGGCTGCTCTGGTTTGCACCCGGAATCCTGCCTTGGTTGGAGCCCACATCTGTGCCTACATCAGCAGGGGGGTTGGAACTGGATGAGTTTTGAGGTCCATACTATGGTTCTGTAGGGGTACGATTCTGTGATTAACCCCAGCTCTCTCTGTCTGACCACAGTCAGCCTTCTGGACTCAACCTCCAGGCTTCTGCACCCCAAATTTGACTTTTTATAATTCCACTGAAATTAGGATTGGATCATGGGTTAAAGAAGGGGAAATTTTGGCTTGATTGAAATCCTGCCCTACAGCAGCTCTTGGGTTGTGATAGATCTGCCATACTCAGACTTCTATTGGCAGTTAGGGATTATTTCTTCCAATTAATGTGAAAGAATGCCAGAATGGGCAGCGGGTCCTACCTGGGGATGTGGCCACCACCCAATTGGAGGAGATATTCAACAAAGCACATAGAGGCATCCGTAGTGTCACTACGGGCAGCATGGGGAGAGGATTAGTGCCAGGAACCAGGCTGTGGAAGGGAAGAAACCCTTTGAGAAGATCACCCTCCCCACTACTCTCCCAGCACAGTGCCAGGAATCTCTGTGCGAGGAACCCCAACTCTGTGACCCCCCTGTCATTGTCCCCATGTTGCCCCCACAGGAGGCACTGTGGATGCCGTGGGGTGCAAGCGAGCAGCTCCACCTTCATGGGAGCTGTTGGGGAGCATTGCCTTGTGGGGGTGCCAGGGGTGGCTGTCCCCATGTCACCAGCCCATGGATGGGCGCGTGGTGTGATGGTGCTCACCAGAGCTGCAGGAGTTAAGGCAGCAGGAGCTGGTTCGGGTGGGTGGCACGTCGTGGCGACAAGGCTCGAGTGAGGAGGAGGAGGACGGGGAAAGGGAGGGGAGAAGAAAGGAGGAGGAAGAGGAGGAGGAGGAGGAGGAGGGGGCAGCAGCGGCTGCAGCGCGAGGGGAGGATGGATTTCTCTCCTCGCTGCCTCCGGATCAGGCGCTGAGAGAGAGCACAGAGGCAGCGTGCAGGGGTGGGCTGTTGTCCTCCCCTCCCCGGAGGACTGGAGAGCTCTTTGATGGGTCCAACGCACCCCCAGCCTTTGTCTGCCCGCACCCGATGAGCGGCGGCCGCAGCGGATGCTCACGGTGATGGGAGACAGGAGGAGACCCCAGTGGTGAGTAGGGCTTCAGCCGTATTATCTCTGTTGGGTGTGCTTGGGGCTTCTGCTGTTTGTTTGGGGTTTTACCCTTTCCTCTCTTTCTGATCTCTGGTATGAATGATGTGTTAAAAAAATGAGCGGAGAAGCAGATGACAATAGGAAGTGCACACAGCATCTGCTGAGTGGTCTAGGAGGGGGCAAGGAGCACAACGGGTGTTCCAGGGAAAGGTTTCACTCGGAAGTGATGGGGGAGCCTGGATTGCCAGTCCTACCCTCAAACCCTCTCTGGGATCGGGCTGATTCTTGCCTGGGCACTGATGGGGTGACTGTGACGATCCCTATGGCGATGCAGTGGGGTTGCATTGGTGTCACTGAGACCGAAATGTGAAACCCATCCAGCACTGCACAGGGTTGCCAGCAGGATGTGATCCCGCCAGGAGCAGCACTTTCAAGCATTAACCCCTCTGTGCCCGAGCCCTGGAGAAAGCGTCAAAGTTAGGGCATAAAGAAGAGACTCTATCAAATCCAGCAGCCTGGTCCTGTGCTCTCCCTCCTTCCTTCCCAACCAGCTTTTACCCACCGGTGCCAGGCACAACCCTGCTGAGAGTGCAGCAAGGCAAAAAGAGTGGGGAAAGCAAACTGGGAGCCCTGGGCAGTGGGTGTGCAGCCTATGGGCAGCAGGGTGCTGGGGGTGCACAGCCCCACACTGCAAGGATGGCCCCTGGGGAAGGTAAGAGGCTTTGGGTTGCTCTGCAGGAGAAGCTCATGGGGTCATTTTAATGCTCTCTCTGCTGGTTTTGTATTGATTTTACCACTTCTTAGCTCCCATTCTCCATGCAAACACTGCTGTGTACAAGAAAAGCAGCCCCTCCTGTGGCTGTAGGGTGCTGCCAGCCCAGGGAGCAATGGGGATCCTGGGGTCTGTGTGCATTAAGAGCCCCTTGGCTACATACAGACCCTGCCCATCTCACCTCCCCCCCCCTACCATGTTGCTGTGCAACTGCTGAGCCAGGACCCGGCCCCTGCTGCTGTTTGGAGGACAAGCAGCCCTGATGCTGCAGCCTGCATGCAGGTAGAGCCTGTAGCAAAGCTGGGAAGCAAACATTGCTTGCCTTAATTCTTTGTAGCTGCAGGGTGAATGCAAGTTCCATGCAGCGTTGACTGCTCCCTGTTGTGGGACTTCTTGAGCCCATCAGTCACTGGGGGTCAGGTTTGGGACATGGGACACCACAAACCAGCTGCTGTCCTCCTCGTTATGGCAGGAGACCCCCATCCCTCCAATCCAGCCTCATTGCAGTGGGCAGAGCTCTCCTTGCGCTGGTGCAGAGCCGGCTTGTCATCCCCTTGGTGTTGGCATCAGGGGCTGTGCAGAGGAGAGATGAGAGCAGAACTCAGTGCCACATTCTGCTCCTCTGCCATTTTAAGCTCCTTCCGTTGAGTGGGACCTTTTCTTTTTTTATTTTCTGCAACATGAAATGAGAAATTCAGTGTCAGCTGCTGGGGCTGAGCTGTGGAAACACTCATAACAGGGCATGCTGACCCCTCTGGGGCTGAGAGCTCTGTGATCCTAAATTTCTGCCTAGGGGAGGGATGGGACATGTAGGGAGGTCCTGAGCACGGGCCAGCACGTGGCAGATTTCCTGAAGAGCTGCCAGCATGGCATTGACCCCTGGCAGCTCCTTCTCAGCTTGGTATGATGGGGATATATTCTTGACTTTGGCTCTCCTGGCCATGAAATGGGGAAATGTCTGCAGCGTGAGCAGCAGCTCCCAGCCCAGCCCTGGGCAGAGTCACAAGGAACGGGATTACTTACTGGGAATGCGTTGGGAAGAGAGAAAACATCACAATTCAATGAGTCCAAAACTTGTTCCTATGAAGGGAGTTGGTCTCCTTGGGCTCAGGGTTGCATGTAGGGGTTGGGCTTTGTTTGCTGATGCTCATTGACCACCAGACGTACCATGCCCCAGACAATCCCTGCATTCTGTGGGGATCCAGGTTCCCCCTATTCCACACTGACCCCGCACCCAGTCAGCATCCAGCACCCAAGCAGTGACACAGAGGTTCAGTGGTTGACAGCAGAGTATTCTGTGATGAAGAAATTTATAGAGGGCTTGTAAGAGGTTGTTCCAATGGGTGGGTTTAGGAAGGGAGTAAATGGCTGAGAAAATCACTCCGGTCACGGCTGGGAGCAGCGGGGGCTCAGCAGGGGGTTGGCAGCCCCCAGCCCTGTTTCTGTGTGCTGTATGGGGGGGTGTGGGCTGCAGGGTCCCTCAGTGCAAGGAGTGGGGTCCCAGTGATGCCCCCATCCCACGAGAGAGGGGGGTGATGGATCCTCAGAGCAGCCTCCCCCAGACATCTCATGTCATGTTCTCCACGAGCTGTTTGCAAACAGTAGGAACGACGCCCCGGCTCTGTTGTGGAGTGCAATACCAAATAACAAAGAAATAGGGGAAAATCGGGATCCGTTCCCAGACCGTTCACAAAGGGCTTAATTGGGATGTAGCGGTGCCTTATAGCCTGCTGCTGGCTCTCTGGGTGCTTTTCACCCAGACGGGCAGAAGAGACGAACTTAGTCCTTAAATCACTCATGATAAATTATTCACCATCCTTACTCAGAATGAATACCAGCTTCCCCCTCCAGCAGCTTATAAACGCGCCCATATTTTCTGACCCCTCCAGGCCCCAGAGCTGCCCGCTGGATTTAAAAGCCCATCCCAGGCACTATTATAAAACCATATTTTGTGGCATTTATCACTGGCCATAAAGCAGCCTCTCCAGCATCAAACTTGATGTGCGGGGTCAGGGTCTCCCCACGCCATCCTCCCATTGCCCATAGCTGAGCAGAGCCTCATCTCCAGCTTCATACTGGGAAACCTGCTTTGCACGAAGCCGCCGTGCTCCTCAGCAATTGCTTTGAATGTAAAAGCTTTCATCAGTGCCGAGTTTGCAATCAGCATGAAGGGGATTTTGCATTTTAACCAACCTTTCCCAACAGGAGAACTAATCCCAGCTTAGTTTGGGGGTAGAAAACACAGGGAAACCCCACTCATCCCAGCAGGGGTGTGTGGGTGAAGAGCATCAATGTGGAAAAAACAGAGAAAGCGATGCTGGCACCTGGGAAGAGAACAAGAATTCTTCTTTTCTCTTTATGGAACGTTACAAAATGAAGCAATTTTTTTTTTTGCGCCGGAATGCGCCTTTTAATTGGGTGCCCATCGCTCTTTCAGAGTATGATAATTCAATTTAATTCAAAGGTTCAGCCTTTCAAAATGTGGTTTGGAAACGTGGAACCAGAGCTGCTTGTTTGACTTGAAGAGTCCAGCTGGGTTCAGGCATTGCTCTGAGAGCTCTGCGGCGTCTGATCCGAATTTGGATGGCTGCAGTTGATCCAGAGCTGCATTTTCCAGCGAATGCTTTTAGAAACATTGGAGAAAATTTGCTAATTCCCATTCCTGAGGCAGTTTTCCTCCCTTCTATGTGCTGAGGGCTGGGCAGCCGGGCTTCCCAGGGCTGGATTTGTGCAGCATCATATGGGTCACATTGCTCCATTGGTCCGGAGTCAGGTCAGACCTTCCCACAGCCGCGGTGCAGCAGCAGGATCTGACCCTGCATTGAGCACTGGGAAGGAGCAGCAGTTAGGGCTGGCTCCATGTCACACTGCACTGAAGAGCTCCGAGCCACAGAGCAGCCCAGCGTCACATTTTGCTTTATTTTATGTCTTCCCAAGTGCTGAATGGGGACGGAGAACGGAAGAAACGTACAGTCAAAGCCGTTTTCCTTTGGGAAACTGCAGTGCTTAGAAGGGAAATGGGTGATGGATGCTAAGGCATCACCCAGCAGCACTGCATTCCCCACTGCGCTGCTCCATCTGCCCTGCCCAGGGCTTGGGGCCAACCTTGGTTCTCCTGGTGTCCTTGATGCAAACGGTCTCCTTGGGCAGCGCCGGTCATAATGGGATTATGGAGCTAAATGAGTTGAAAAACCCCAGCAGGGAGGGGGAGAAGTTTGCAGTGAGAGGCTCCAAGCAACTCCTGTCCACCCAGAAGTGTCCTCCCTTCGCTCTGCTTTGTGGGACATCTTGTTGCATCTTGCTGCTAAGGCACCTGTGGCACTTAGGGGAAGGGAATGGGGTTTTGATGCCGTGGCACCCAGAGGGTTGTGCTGCAATCCTGGTTGAGATGCTGTGGGTGAAGGGAGAGAGCAGGAAAGGGAAGCAGGGGGGAAACAGAATGGGGAGAGGTTGCGTTTTGCTAAAGCATTTATCAAAAGATGCAATGGAAAAGGAGCTGTGTGGGAGGCTCAGCACCACGGGGCTGTGCCAGGTGAGAGAAATGGCCCAGCAGCTCTGCATGGATGGGAAGACCCCATGATCCCCATCCCATTGGGATGATCCCTGTGGTCTTCACTGATGGCAAAGCCTCTCTGCACCCCAGGTGGGGCTCAACACCCCCAAACCAAATAGGAACAATGCCACAGCACAGAGCTTTTCCTCCATCCCCGCCCTAGGAAGGGGTGAAGCATCCCCAAAAGCCATGCATGGCAGTTGCTATGGCAACCCTACATTTTTCTTGTGATTCCTAATGACTTATTGGCATTTGCAGTAATCTACGGTTTGGGTGGTTTTTTTTCTTTGACTGCTGGATGTTGCTTTGCCTCTCCTCGGCCTCAAAGAACGGATTTATCCCACGGGGTGCTCAGCAGGGATGGGGCTGGGGATGCTGCCCTGGTGTTGTCAGCACAGCTTCACAGAGTAGAAAAAGCTGGAGCCCTTTGCACAAGGCAGGTGCTGAAGCACAGCTTCTTTTTTCCCCAAAGGAGAGCACAGACATATTGGGGATGGAGAGGGACTGCTCCTGCAAGGCATAGATGCAGCAGAAAGCAGAGAAATGAGAGGGGCCCCATGCAAACCCCAAAACCACCGCAGGGTCAGACAGTGCTCTGAGGTGCGAAACTCAGCTTGGAGAGAGAAATCAATGCTTTCTTGTTTTCAACCCATGCATAACACCAAAAATCAACGCCTTGCCCAGGTTCACTGGGGGCAGCTTAGGCACAATTTGCCATTGCAGTTTGTGGGGATGGAGCAGGACCTGAGGTCAGCGTGGGGTTTTCAGTGCAGCTCTGAGCTCTCCTGCGCAGCTCCTTCATAGCACAGCCCTGCCTGCTGTTAGTGCTGCACGTTGCATCTGGTGGATGAGCAGAGAGCAGGAAAGATTCTGCCAGCAGCACTGGGAGCAGCTCAGCATCCAACCTGCAGTGCCACCCTTGTGCTCCTTATGGCTGTTGTGTCCTAATGAGCTGCTGAAACATCGCCTGCGACCCTCAGGTCAGCAAAGGCAGACAGCTGCCCTCCTGCCCCTGTGCAGCATTCCCTGCCTGCAGCACTACTGCTTAGCTGAAGAAATACTGTCTCCAGCAACAGGCATCTCTGGAGAAATAACAGCAGACGTCCCATCGTGGCTTAGATTTTAATTACGCTCAGGAATTCCTTCCCTTTTTAAAGCTGTGTTTAATAAACTCTTCTTCCCCACCTGCTGAAGAAAGCGTAAAGAGCTGAGGTTTATCCATCTGAAGGGATCGACATCAAAATGCTGCAGTGAGAGCACTTCAGCCTAAAGCATCCCCTGGGCTGGGATCAGAGGGCAGTGCGTGAACCCAATGCTCAGCTGCCCGGAGCTGCTGTCCCAGCACTTGTAATGGGAGGTGAGACCTTATCCCAGTGCCACGTTGACATGGATGTGTGTTCCCCAGGTGACAGTCTCCTCGCAGCAGTTTGGATTTGCTGCCAGCCACGTGGGCAGCAGAGCTCAAAAGGCTTTTTGACATTGCCCGGAGCATCCCTGCTCTAAGGATGCTGCCATGGCCTCGCTGTGGGCAGGAAGGGGGGATGGTTACAGCCACGCTCCTATTGATCCTTCTGTTTCCATGCTGCTCAGCTGGGAAGAGTCCCCCCGGGTGATGCAACTGTGCTTGCCTGGATGGAGTCACCCCAAGCAGACCTGTGCTGGCCATAGGGTCAGGATGCCTATGGGATGGGGACAGAGCCTTGTGCTGAGTGGGTTGGGGACTCAGGATGACCAGGAGCAGCACGGAGCAATGGATGCTTTCCCATGGATTTCATATCTTTGGAGAGGAGGTTTCAAGCAGCTTGCATGCTGCAGCTCCAGGCGTGCTGCTTGCTTGGTTGATTAGAGAGATGTAGGAATAAATGGAAGAGATGTGAGCATCCCTCTCCAGTCTCAGCTCCTGTGCCATGCTGCCTTGATTTTTCACAAAGACTCAGTGTCCAGAGCTTCAGAGCTGTCTGCATCATTCAGTCAGGCTCACCAGGGCTGAAAATCTTGCTCCCTGTTCCCTCTGCAGGCTGTGCTTCATCCCACCCCGACCATCTGTGGGCTTTTCTGTATCTGCAGCATGCAACAGAGGGCAATGGTATATCAAGGAAACATACACCATCATTTCCTGACATGCACCTGTCTCTCCAGCACTCACATCGCTGCAAGGCACACGCACACACTTGTGAGTGTTATGAGCTGCTATTGCTGTCATGTTGGTGCAGCTCATTAGGTGTGTACAGCATAGGAATGATCATGTCCCAGTGCCTGGCTGCTGGCAGTGCTCCATGCTCTGTGCCCCAGGCTGCTGGCATTGCAGGAGCTGTCTGAGAGCCAAAGAAAAGTGAGCAAATGAGACCCTTATTCCAGGGAGAGGAGCTGCAGTCTGCTTTAGGAATTGCAGGTGAGAAAAGGAGGAGGAGAGGGAAAAGCAGCCCTTCTAATGTGGGATTGCAGCAGGTTGCAAAGGACTCAGATGCACATTGCAAGGGTCCCAGCTTCAGATTGCAGAGGTTCAGGCTGCAGGTTGCAAAAGGACCTGGTTGCAGGTTGCAAAAGGACCTGGTTGCAGGTTGCAAGGGTCCCAGCTTCAGATTGCAACAGTGCAGGCTGCAGGTTTCAAAGGATCCAACTGCAGGTTGCAAAGGACCTGGTTGCAGGTTGCAAAAGGTACTGGCCCATGGATGAGCCTGCAGCACGCCCAGCCCCAGCTCTGCAGGGATCCAGCTCCCACGCAGCAGCGTCGAAGCCGAGATCCTGCCAGCAACCTGCGGGGTGGGAGAAGGCAGAAGCTGGAGGTCTCCGTTTCCGTTGAAATCTGGCACCTTCCCCCTCTCTGGCAGCCTCGTTAGAAGCTATAATTACACCCGAGTGCTCACAACACCCTTTCCCAAGCACCCCGGGGATTAAAAAAATCTAAATTCCAGCAGGATGCTCTGAAGGGTTGGGTTTGATTGACAGGAGCTCGGCTGACACCAGGAGCAGCAATGGCTGCAGCACCCCTAGCACCAGAAGGAAGGGTGGGCAGGGACAGACATCACAAGCAAAGCCATTCTGTCACCCAGCAGTGAGGACGGCAGTGCTGCCATTGAGGAGATGGCAAGCGATGGGTTGAGACCCTTCCAATGGGTGAAACCCATGGAGCTGGCTGCATGTTATAAAGGACCAGGCTGCAGGATGCGAGGGGCCGGGCTGCAAGCTGCACTAAATTCAGCCACTGTGCAGCTGCTCGGGGTGGGTTGAAGCAGGGATTGGGGTCTGCAGCCCCCCAGCAGTACAGCACACATCTCCTGGCTGTGGTGCCCACAGGAGCTCCACGCCTCCAGCAGGTTTCAGAGCCAGCCCACCTGGGATTGCAAACAATTAATTTCCCCAATCTGCACAACGATCAGCTTCTGAGGTGAACAATTAGCCGGGCACAAATTGTAATTGTCATCTCGGTTCTGATTTTAATTTGGCCTAATGAAGGCTAAGTGATGCCGTCTCGCTCCTTCTCCCACAGCCCCACCACTTCAGGGCTCGGTGGGGATGGGGTGGGCCAGGACCACAGCCATGCCCATGGTGGGGAGTGCAGGGGAATACATTCATTTTTTATTGCAGGCCACTTGTTTGCAGACATCAAAGCCAGAGAAAGCCGTGTTTAGGGGAATTGGCTGCCCGTGTCCATACGTTTTGCTTTGTCACAGTCTGTTATCCTCTCCGCTTGCCCTTTGAAGCAGGGGGTTGTCATTTAATTTGAAACATCACACCATTATTTCCCCATTCTGATTTTACCTCGCTGTCGCCAAACATCTCCGGCCGTGCCTCCCTCCTTCCCCCTCCATCCCCAAATCCCCCTGGCATCATCATCATCCTCTGCACCTTGCAGAGCTGGCGATGTTTCCTAAGGAATCCATCGTCCCATTGAATCACCTTTCATTTGAATAGCTGATTTAGATGGAAGGAGGTGGTGGCTGCACCCCTCATACTGGGAGATCCCATTTTTGGGAGCTGCATGGGGCCCCCTGTGGAGGAGTGGCAGGTGAAATTGTCTGAACCTCAATGCTCCTCCTCCATTGTGGTGGAGGCTGAGCCTCCCGGGGTGCAGCTCTCGAACAACACCAATTAAAACCGTGGGGGGAACAAGATGGTGTCTGGCAGTCATTGCTCAAACTGACCGGTAGCTTTGCTTTAAGGGGAAATATGTTTTGTGTCCTGCTAGGTTTTCAGACTTTAAAACTTGGTGGGTGACATCTGAAACCATAAAAGCAGCCTTTCAATAACTAAACTAATCCAGGTTGTAAAATAGATGCTTCAAGTTGCCATAGATTGAAATACTCGAGGTGCAGTTCCGTGCAAACATGCGTATGGGCAGATCTTGGTGAAGGAAAGGCTTAAGCTCAGTGATTCTCGTGGCTTCAAAAGCTGCAGGAGCGATGTCACAGCCAGAGATGTTATTTGTGAGATCATGGGACTCTTTGAGAAACCTGGAAACCTGCTCTAGACTGGATATTATGAAGAATCTCTCCATGCAGATGGTGCTCAAGCATTGCAATGGGCTGCCCAGGGAAGTGCTGGAGTCCCTGAGCCCAGAGGTGTGTAAGAGATGTGTGGACATGGTGTTAACAGATGTGGGTAGGGATAGACTCAATAAGTCGCACTTACAGTTGGATGCAACGATCCCCAAAGTGTTTTCCAACCTCAATGATTCCGTGGTTCTGTGACAGCAGCTGCTTGTAGAGCTCCTCCAAAGCCAGAACCCGTGCACCCTATGCTGGGATCCTACACCACCACAGCACACAGCAGCCCCAGTGCCTGTTCCTGGCAAAAGCAGGGAGATGTGGGCCCTTGCCTGGGGTTGTAACCATCAGCTCAGCCCCATGCAGCAATTTGGGTGGCCGTAGTTTTCCCCTATTTGACCAAATCAGCTCTGCTCCACGTCTCAGTGTCACCTCGCTGCTCCCGCTGTCACCGTGCTGACAAGTGGCAGTGACACAGCACAGCAATCAGCTAACGACGGGGGCTCGTTAGGGCCAGGAGGACCCCGTTAGAGCTGTGTGCTTAATTGGGCAGGAGCTCAGGGCTGGAGGGTGCAGGGCGATGCTGAGCATCGCTGCTCCGCTGCAGGTCAGAGCTGTGGCAGTTGGGTTCTGTGCTCATTACCATTTTCTCCTGCTATCCATACACATGCCTACATCCAGCGTCAGGTTGGGTTTTTTTCACGCTCCTTTCAAACCATTAATGACACATCCCAAGGTTCCTCCCAGAGCAGCCCCTCTCCTCCTTCCTCTGTGACTCGAATGGATGAGTATCACCGCGGAGCTCAGTCATGCGAAGAGCATTTTCTGGGGCTTTTAGGAAAACAATATTTTGTCAGTTCCTCCAAGGACAGAGAGTTATCTCGAGCTGCTCCATCTCCTCCCTACACTCCCAGCCACGCAAGCACAGAGAGGCTGCAGCTTCACCCACCCTAAGGGCATGCACCCATTTGGGATGTGCGCCCATTTGGAGGCAAGCCCCCACGACCCCACTCTTGCTTTCTGCAATGCAAAAGAGCCCCTTGCAATGCAGCCCCCCATTCCAGCTGGGCAAGGTGCAGGGCTGCAGCTCCCCATCTCCTGCAGGGAGCTCCCCCAGCAGCCAAGCACTGCTGAACTGTGCCACGCACCTCATTGTCTCGCTGCCAAGCTGGGAAGCCTTAAACAGGCGGGATGAAGGCGGCAAATGTTTTCCATTTTCCCTTCCTGTTCCTATCGGGTGCTTTTATTATTATTATTATTTTATTTTAGATCCCCTTTGAATGACAGCTCTATCAAAACAGCTCATTTGGAAATGTCAGGTCCATTCTTGATAAGTCATCAGTCACGGTGATTGGTGCTGACAGACGCCCTGCAACGGTGCTGTGCTATCTAATATACTGCGCTGCAGTCTTTTGTAATATCACATTATTTTATTTATTCAGCATGGCATGAAATCTCTCCTTTAGGAAATGGGAAAAGGGAAAAAAAAAAAGTTAACCCTTCCGGTGATGCTTCCTTCTCCTGGATAGCCCACGTGGGAAGTGGCAGACATCAGGCTGTAGCATGGCACAGCTGGTCCAGTGTCACCATTTGGGGCTGTTTTGGGGGGCACTGGCCATCCTTGTTCAGCCCCATGGAGCTGCTGTGTGGTCCTATGGGTGCAGGGGGTGCTTCTCTCCTGCACCCCCTGATCTGCAGCAAGGAGCCTTTGTTTGCTCTCATTAAAGCCTCTGCAAAGTGGCCAACATGCAAAATATTCTTTTTATTAGCTAGAATTGACGGGGCTGTCTGGGACTGGCATCTGCTCCACTTTCAAGGCCAGGGCTCTGCCAAGCAGCCAGTGCTTGTCTCAGTGCTCTGTGTCTCAGTGCTCAATTCCTCGTGCACTCAGCATCCATTCAGAGCAGCTCCTCCCAAAACCCAGGAATGGAACAAGCCATGGTGTCACTCATGGGCATGCAACACCCTGCAGAAAACACCCTAAAAACAGAGCAGGGCAGAGATCTGAGAGAGCCTTCACCCCTCCTTCGGTGCTGTGGCCAAGAGTCAGAGCTCTCCTTGATTTGCCACCTTTGGGGATTTCTGCTTTTTCAGGGTCCCCCCCTTCCCTACCACTTTCTCTCCTTTCCATCCTCTTGTCTACCCCATAGCCAGAAAGCTGGAGCACAAAATGCTGTGGGCAGATTGCAGGCTGAGAGCATTAAACCTTTGCTTTCTCCCCCCATGAAAATGCTGCTCCTTCCTCCTCCTCCTCCTCCTCCTCCTCCTCTTCCGATCCCCAGTGCCCTATGGCCCCGTATGGCAGCAGTGGTGTCTGTCAGCCACCAGAAAATGGCAGCAAATGGCAGGAAAAGGGCTCTGCTAATGGCACAGGTGACACAAGCACGCTGTTCACCAGCATAGAGGCTGCATTGCTGCATCCCACCGCTGTCCAGCTCCATGCTGGGGGGCTGCGGGGTTTGGAAGCAAGGAAAGGTGTTGGAGATGGGCTCAGAGGAATACATCAATGCCCCCCAATTTGCTGTGAGCCAATTTGGTGCACATTGGCACAGCTCTCCCCCCACCAGCCTTGGACAGCAGGTCCGTAGTGAGCTCATTAGGAGAGAGCTGGGGGTGATTTCCAGGCAGTTCAATAACTGAGCAGCACAGTGGGCAGGAGGAGCCACGTGGCTCATTGCAGCACCGGGGCTGTTTGTCTGCCAGGCAATAGCAGGGAGCAGGCATTGCCTGCAGCACAGCTCCCTGGTGCTGCACGGTTCACCCCATCGCTGTACACAGAGTTTTGGGGAAGAAAATCTTAATTTCTGTCTCCAAACCTGGCAAAATGGAGCTAAACCTCACGAGCAAGATTCTGGTGCAAAAACAGAGCTGCATGCTGGCAAGGGCATGGTGCAGGGACTGAAGGGCACAGCAGCATCCCCACAAGGCATGTCCCCAAGGCTGGGGGTCCCACACGGGGTCCTAAGCAAAAGAACTGCAGGGAGGTGAATGGACTCTGTGCTGAGCTCCACTGATAGCAGATAACATTTTCTAAAGCCTGCGGGTGATGAAGGAGCCAAATGGCATTTGGAACCCTGCACGAGGCTCTCAGAGGCTTTTAGGCAGTGAAGAGCTCTAAATTAGCTATTGCCACTCAGGAAGAAGATTGGGGAGATAGCATTCTGGAAACAGAGACAGTGCAGCAACAGTTGGAAAGGGCAAACAGCAAGCTGGAGGATGAGCACAGCAGCAGAGCGGAGTCGGTGGTAGAAGGATGGGAAGCAGCCACCATCCCATCCCATCCCATCCCATCCCATCCCATCCCATCCCATCCCATCCCATCCCATCCCATCCCATCCCATCCCATCCCATCCCACCCCATCCCATCCCATCCCATCCCACCCCATCTCATCCCATCCCATCCCATCCCATCCCATCCCATCCCATCCCATCCCATCCCATCCCATCCCATCCCATCCCATCCCATCCCATCCCACCCCATCCCATCCCATCCCATCCCACCCCATCTCATCCCATCCCATCCCATCCCATCCCATCCCATCCCATCCCATCCCATCCCATCCCATCCCATCCAATCCCATCCCATCCCACCCCATCTCATCCCATCCCATCCCATCCCATCCCATCCCATCCCATCCCATCCCATCCCATCCCATCCCATCCCATCCCATCCCATCCCAACCCCACTCTCCCACTGCCATCCCGTGGTATTGGGGATGCTCTGGGTTTGGGCTGTTTGCAATGGGAGAGTGAGGAGGAAGGGGACAGCGCTGCAGTGGCCACACACAGCTGAGCCCTGCTGCAGCCCGGAGATGTGCCAGTCGTGTGAGCAGCATCCAAAAACGCACCGAGACACTGCCCAATGCAGCACGGGGTCTGTTGAGGACACCAATATTTCAAAGTAAGGAACGATTCAGCCACAAGCTGAGCCTGAGAGTCCATCTTCCCAGCAATCCAGCCGAGAGATCAGCCAGCTCTTCCAGTTTGCTTTTGAAAGACATTTACAAATACACACATAACCCTGAGACCAACCCTGAAACCAGGCAGCCCCAGGGCTCCTGGTGGTGTTATCTCAATGAAACAGCCTCAGGGCTTCCCATAGCAGGAGGATGGGACAGGACCACTCCGGGCCAGCACAGAAGCCAGGGACACTTGTGGGTCCAGAGCCTGAAAGTAAAAGATGAGAAAGAGTAGCCTCGTTTCCCAACCTTCCTCATTAAAAACCACCCAAAGCACTGCTGGGGTTGGGGGGAGGAGGGAGCAGCTGTCTGATAAGGGTGTGAGCACGGCTGCTGCCCGCCGGCTGCGGGTGGATGGGACTGATAGGAGATACAGCAGTGGAGCTGTTTGCTTTGCACGCTCCCTGGCAGAATTTTATCTGCTGGCTTCTTCCTGGATGAGCAGAACCAACGTTATCTCCCTCCCTGCCAGGAGAGCTGCAGGACGAGGCCCTCAGGCAGCAAGCAAAGTCCCTGAGTCTGCTTGCACAAAACCAAGGAAAGAAACACTCAGAGCAGCAGCCCAGCATTTGTAGGGCTCTGCTCCCTGCCTTGTGCAAATGCTTTTAGGGGGTAACAGCTCAGCACAGAGCATGGCTTTGCCCCATCCGTGCCTTTGCTGGTTGCAAGGATCCACGTAGGATTTCCCATCCTCTACTCCGTGCTGTTTATTTGCTTTGAAGCTGCAGAAGGTCCGGGGCAGGAGCATCCCTCCAACCATGCAGTAAGGGCGCAGAGCTGCATAATGCCCCCGAATTTAATAAAAACGCCTCGAACAGGCAAAGTTTTTCCTTTGCCAGCTGCTTAATTAAATTGCCTAATGCTGTTTGCGATCACAGCACAAACTCCTGTGTTTAAAGACCACAGCGTTGCCATGGCACTCACCCGGCGGATGGTGCGGGGCTGTGACAAAGCATACAGATGAGAAAAAGCAGTGCTGGGGAGTTGCCACGTTACCGGAGGGATTGGGTAGATTTGTAGTTATTTATTTATTGGTTTATTTTCTGACGTGGCAGCAAACTCCCTGCTGAGGTCTGGGTCGGTTGCTTTGTGTTGAATGGAGAGGCTGCTTTTCCACCTTGGGGTACTGATGCTGCAACCCAGCTGTGCTGCTGAACCAGGCTTGCAGCAGGAGGGCCGGGGAGGCATTCAGCTTCCAGAAACACTGAGCGTTGCTGTGCCATTGCTTTGTACGCAAGGTTTGTATGGACACAACAGACTGCAAACCCGGAGGGTTTTGCTGCGCTCCCAACTTGAAGCTGAGATGGAGGCTGAGCATCACTGATCCACAATGCTACGTGTGCATGGTGAAGCTTCTCATGTGGGAGAAAAGCAGAACTCACATCCAGCAAAGGTTCTGCTGAGGTCTCCAGCCACAGCCATGCGTGGTGCTGAGCCCCAGAGCTCCATCTCATCTTCTTTTCACCTCCCCACATCCCATCTGCACCAATGGAGGTACCGCTGCCCATCGCTGTTGGAGGGCTGGAAGGAAATCAGAGCTGGTTGGAGCATTGGCTGCAAGTGGGGAGGGGAGAATCCTTGAGTCGTAGAATAATCATAGAGTTATTAAGGTTGGAAAGGAAAACTAAGATCACCACGTCCAACCATCAGCCCAACACCACTAGGCTGTATGCCTCAAATCACAGGTTGGGATTGAAAAGGACCTCTATAGACCATCATGTCCCACTCCCCAAAACAAACAGGGGCACCCACAGCTCCGTCATTTCCCACCCCACCTCACCACAATCAGCTCCAGATTTAACACGTCAGGTATTGTATGTTAAACAGGGGATCATTAAAAACATTCATTAGAGATTAACAGCTATCTAGTAGATACCGCCAGCATTGTCGAAGTGGCTGATCCAGAATGCTGCAGCTCAGAGATCCCTTGGGATGCACTTAGCACATTGTAGCCCATGGTTGATCCTATGCTCCACGCCATCACACAGCCCACAGCGATGCTCCAGCACTGACATTTCACTTCCAGAGCCACGGAGGGCTGTTAACATGGTGATGCTGTCCATATCCCCAACCACACCACAGCGATGGGCCATCACAGCAAAGCCCTGCAGAATGAAATGCTGCAGACAAAGAGGGAGAGAGGAGCATTTCAGATCACGGCAGGGGGCCTTACTTCCAAGTTTTGTAAGTAGTCGATACAGAACCCTTTAACTCGCTGCTGGTTTTCTCATTAACACAACCTGTGAGGTTTGAGCAGTGCAGATGTGACTTCAGCACAGGGATAAACATCACTGAGTGCCACGACCCCGAGCTGAAGGAGGGGTGAAGCTCTGCCAAAAATCCCTTCTGTGGGCGTGCACACAGGAGAGATGCACACATGGGTCTGATATCAGCATCTCAGTGCACAGAGAGGATCCTGCTGGGCTGGAGCAAGTGTGTGCATCTCAGGCTGCAAAGCCCTGCAGAGCTGTGTGTTCCCACCCTCCTGCTCCCTGTACACAAAGGTTGGATCCCCCTTGGGCTCCTCCAGGGCATCATGCCCTGGAAAAGAGCAAAAAGGCATTGGGGAGGGACAGGTCCTCCAGCATCTGGCTGCCACTTCTCATCTGGCACCATATTGATGGGGATGCAGAGGCTCACAGCTGCCTGAGCACAGCAAAATGGGAAAGCTGTGACAGCCACACTCAGATTCGGTAAAGCTGTCATTCAGAAAAGAGGAGGGTTTGGAAGGAGCTCACAGCATGCTCAGGGCAGTGCTGTGCACCCAGGGTGGTTGAGATGGCTGCTAAGCCTTGGGGACATCACCTGGGGACACCACTGCAGGATTGATGCTGCTTGCAGAGAAGATCCACTGCTCAACCTCTGCCTTTCCCCAGACATCACTCCACCA
Source organism: Phasianus colchicus (assembly GCF_987193195.1). Lineage (NCBI taxonomy): Eukaryota > Metazoa > Chordata > Aves > Galliformes > Phasianidae > Phasianus > Phasianus colchicus. Next base: position 4,362,006 of record NC_143460.1, read on the forward strand.
GGGTGACAGAGGCTCTCCTCCATCACCTCCCGCCTCATTGCACACCCTGGGGACCATCAGCCCCTCTCACTGCTGCTAAGGGAGCAGGGAGGGAGCCAGCTCAGCTGCAGCCATCCATCTCCCACAGCCAGGCTGCTCCGTGGCAGCAGGGGAGAGGCAGCAGCGACCAAAGCTCTTTCCATGCAGTGATTTATCTCCTGGCTTCATCCAGCAAACTTGCTGATGAAAAGACTCTTCCCTTCTCTGTGCCTCATCAATTCTCATTCTCGTTGCTTTTCTATTTTGTGCTGCTTTTTTTTTTTTTTTTTCTTCCCTCTGGGCTTCTGCTGCCTCTTCATGCAATGCTGTGTGCACAGCATCAGCCCTCCCTGATCCATTTGGGGAACATGTCCAACAGAACCAGAAACCCAAGCAGAAAATTATGGTTTTCTGTAAATTTGGGTCCTTTTGCTATACAACCACCCAGGCCATTGGAGCATCACCTCACACACAGGGCTTTCCATAGCCAGCCCTAGGAAAGAGCACTTTTCTGGGCTCTTCTTCACAACCATGAGGAAATATTATATATACAGATATATATTCTTCCATATTATTTCTTCTTAAGGAAAAAAAATTCTTTGGTATTTTAATGGCTGGAGAGATTGAAAGCCACAGGAGTGTCCGTGCATTTAAAAAGAAAGCTGAGGGTCCATCAGAAGCAGCAGAAATCAATACCACCTTCCCCTCCTTTAATGCAGGAGGTGCTTTAAAGGCAGTGCCCCCACAGCAGGCGGTGCAGGGATCGATTCTGGCACCAGGTTTGGTTGAGTCGATGCCGAACAAAGTTTGTTTGGAAGCCCTTTATAGGGAGAACAAGGGGGTGATACAAAGGGGTTCACCCAGCAGGGATGGGGTTAATGGGCTTCACTATTCTTCCAGGAGCCTCCAATGAGTTCAGCGACTCCTGGTCCTGTTAATTAGATCCTAGCAGTGCTTTAAGTGCTGAGGTGCACGGTTGGGGTTGGATGGTTGGTCCCAGTCCCTCCTCTGATTTCCAGAGGGCAGCTGGGGTGGGATTCCCCAGGCCAGAGCAATGGAGGACTAAAGAGGATGAGATGGGCACGAGAGGTCCATGGGCTGCTGGTTGCCCTGTACAGAGCAACCATGAGCCAACATCCAAACCTCTTGGGCTGGGAGGGGAGAGGTGATGCTGCTGATACAAAGCAGGTGAAGTGGATGTCTTAGTATGTCTTGGGGCTGATGCTGGGGTTTTGCCTCTCCAGTCCATGCCATGCGTGCAAGGTCTCCCCTAACGCAACTCCTTGTCTGCCCTCTTTCAGGAATGATCTTGAGGAGCAACCAGGAAAATGCAGCAGAGTGCCAAAATGAACCCACTGGGGAGGAAGAGGAGGCGAAGCTCTGATTAAAGGACTGGCCCCACTCAGGGGGTGATGTGCCCTCAGCTGGGGGAGTCAGGCAGGGCAGTGGGGGCTGATTGCTCCGAGGGCTTCACTTGGGGCATCTCCTCCTGCAGACCCCGTCCCCACCACGGTCACCTCATGCTCTGCTCTTGTTGCACCCCCTGAGCTTTCCCTGACCGAAGGAACCTGGTCCCACCACCCAAAAATGAGAGGTTTCCAGGGCAGCTCGCTGCTGCTCTGCGTAGTGGCTGCTGCTGCCATCCCCATCGTACCCTGGAAGGTGAAATGCCCTCTGCAGTGCGTGTGCCAGATCAGACCCTGGTACACCCCACGCTCTGCGTACCGGGAGGCTGCCACCGTGGACTGCAATGATTTGTTCATCACTGCCGTGCCCGAGGATCTGCCAGCGGGGACGCACACATTGCTTCTGCAAAGCAACAACATCGCCAGGCTGGAGCAGAGCGAGCTGGACTATCTCAGAAACCTCACAGAGCTGGACCTGTCGCAGAACAGCTTCTCTAACGTTTGGGATTTTGGCTTGAAGAGCATGCCGCAGCTGCTCAGCCTTCACCTGGAGGAGAACCGGCTGACCGAGCTGCCCGACAGCAGCTTCCCAGGGTTGAGCAGCCTGCAGGAGCTCTACTTGAACCACAATCAGCTGCGTAGGATTGCGCCCCGTGCCTTCGCCGGCCTCGGCAGCCTCCTGCGCCTGCACCTCAACTCCAACCTCCTGCAGATGGTGGACAGCCGCTGGTTCCAGATGCTGCCCAGCCTGGAGATTCTCATGATCGGAGGCAACAGGGTGGATGCTATCTTGGATATGAATTTCAGGCCCCTATCAAACCTTCGCAGCTTGGTGTTGGCTGGGATGAACCTGCGGGAGATCTCGGACTTCGCGCTGGAGGGGCTGCGCAGCCTGGAGAGCCTCTCTTTCTATGACAACAAGCTGGTGACCGTCCCCAAACGGGCGCTGCAGCGAGTGCCCAGCCTCAAGTTCCTGGATCTGAACAAAAACCCATTGCAGAGGGTCAGGCAGAGTGACTTCACCAACATGCTGCATCTCAAGGAGCTGGGGCTCAACAACATGGAGGAGCTGGTGTCCATTGACAAGTTCGCCTTGATCAACCTCCCCGAACTGACCAAGCTGGACGTCACCAACAACCCCAAGCTGTCCTTCATCCACCCCAACGCCTTCCACCACCTTCCCCAAATGGAAACCCTCATGCTCAACAACAACGCCCTAAGTGCCTTGCATAAGCAGACGGTCGAGTCCCTGCCCAACCTGCAGGAGATCAGCATCCACAGCAACCCCATCCGCTGCGACTGCGTCATCCGTTGGGTCAACAGCACCGAGACCCGCATCCGCTTCATCGAGCCGCAGTCCACGCTGTGTGCTGAGCCCCCCGACCTCAAAAGGAGGCACATTCGGGACGTCCCCTTCCGAGAGATGACGGATCGGTGTCTGCCTCTCATCTCCACCCAGAGCTTTCCCTCCCGTCTGGAAGTGATGGATGGTGACAACATCTCCTTGCATTGTCGGGCGATGGCAGAGCCGGATCCGGAGATCTACTGGGTCACCCCCTCGGGGGTGAAGTTAATCCCCTATGCACATGATGGACACTACAAGGTGCACCCCGAGGGGACTCTGGAGATCATGGGGATCTCAGCACAGGAGGCTGGACTCTACACCTGCGTGGCCCACAACTTGCTGGGGGCAGACACCAAGAGCATCACCGTGCTGGTCAACAGCTCCTTCCCACATAGCGAGGCCAGCTTGGAGCTGGTGGTGCTGGACATCCAGCCCTACCACATCCTGCTCACTTGGAAACCGCACCTCAACGCCGTCTCCTCCAACCTCACCTGGTCCAGCTTCCTGCTCAGCTCCAGCTTGGACACAACCAACGTCGCTCGCATCCCGCTGGGGACCCACGCGTACAACATCACCCGGCTCCACCAGGACACGGAGTACTGGGCTTGCCTCCACGTGGCCTTTGTAGACTTGCAGGCCAAGGTGGCATGTGTCAACGCCAGGACTAAAGAGGCCACCCGCCACCACCGCTTCCTCGGGGACAGGCAGTGCCTCCTGACTCTGCTGGCCCTCAGCATCCTGCTGCTGGCCACCGGCCTGGTGGCTCGCTGTGGTTTTGGGGACGAGCCCAGGAGGGCTGGTGATGCACAATGGGATGCAGGGGCCATGCGAGTGGTTTACCCCCGTCTCGCCCAGCATTGGGCTCAGGGGCCACGCAGCGGGCAGCTCCTGGCTGTGGAGGTGCAGGCAGCACCCCTGGACTCCTGAAGGCTGTCACATTGGTTGGGTTGGGTGGGAGCGGGGTGGGGAGAGGGAGGGAGAAACTATTTTTTACCAAAAAAAAAAAAGAAAAAAGAAAAAAAGAAAAAAAATCAGGCAAAACAGAACAAAAAGTGAAGACATGGTGTAATATCACGGACTTGGCTAAGAGACAAAGCAGCGTGGGGATGTTGAGGAGCAAAGCTTGGCAGCAGGGCTTGCAGAGCTCTACACAGTCTGGATCTGCGTGTAGGTCCTACAAGCAGCCCTGGGACAGCTGGGATGGTTGAAGAGCCATAGGAATGGGCAGCAGGTCACCCCTTCCCACAGCCCTGGCAGCTCCATGGTTGGACAGTCCTTGCTTTGGAAATACAAAAAAAAAAAAAAAAAAAAAAAAAAAGCCTTTCCCTTTAGGATACGTTTTCCTTTGTTTGTTTCTTGTTTTTTTTCTTGAGTAATCAGCCACAAACCCACCCCCTGCTCCTTCCCACTGCTCCCTCCTTTGCTCGCTGCCATCCCCCAGAGCGAAGCAGAGGGGATGGATGGCAGCCACATGGGGCAAACAGAGCAGAAGTGGCAGCAGTGACGCATCTCTTAATGGGCATCCCTGTAGGGCTGTCTGATTGCAACCCCAGATCCTGCAAGTGCAATCTCATGGCTGTTTTGTAAACTTCGGAGGGTAACGTTACAGAAAGAGAAAGGGGGGGGAGGGGGGAGGAAGGATATTCTTGCTTTTCTTTTTCTTTTTTTCTTCTAAATTTCTGTATGTACTGCAGCAAGAGGGCTTTATGGTAACAAACCTTCCTTCAGATGCAGGAAGGAATGGGATCCAGGACAGTTCAGCCCCCGCACCGCTGTACAATGTGGAAGGTGAAGGGAAAGGAAGGCATAGAATCTGCTCTGCTGCTTTCTCTGACAATCAAAGTCACAAATGAATGGGGTCTATTGCACTGCGCAGTTCAGCTGAACGGCTGCTACAACCCACGGAAAGAGTTGCTGAGAAATAAGTGATGCTGCAAACCAGAGATTGAAATGCAATTAATTCAGCTGGGGCAGGGTACAGCTCCCTTCTTCCATAGTGAGATCCTAAACCCCTCACCTCCAAAAGAAGCTGTTTTTAAACCATTTATACCCCCTATCCATAGACCAGACTGCAGGCAGCAGCTGGAGAGCACCATCAGTACCTCATCAACTATTCATTGCTGATGATGTTTATTATCACTGTGCTGTGTCAGGTGAAACCATTCCCTGTCCCCATGCTGGAGCCCATGCAGCACTGTGAGGCAGCACCCCACAGCCCTCAGTGCACAGCTCAATCTCAGCATCCTGCACCAACCCAGCGATAAATTTCCCTCTGCAATTTTTTGTGCCATTTCCAGCTCCTGATCGGGGGCATCAGGCCAGAAATGAGCTTTTCAGGGTGAATTATAGTGGCTGCAAAGTGTTATAGGGCTCGTGGATCCTCCTCTGCTCCCAGGCTGAGCCTGCAGTGGAAAGCAGGAGGGCTTTTCAATCTGCCACCGAAGTTAAAGCAGATCCAGGGCTGGATTCTCATTTCTCCACGTCTCATTTCTGCTTCTTCTGCCCTCCATCCCTCCTCCTCCTCTTTTTCAGTGCAAGCAGCATCATGGATCCCATATGCAAGAGAACTTCTGGCAAAGCCAACTGAGAACACAGCATGCCAGGCTCTATTTTAAGCTCCTAATAAAACAAGTTTCTAAAGAGGCCCTTCTTTCATGCAGCCCCACAGCATCGCCCTGCACTCAGCACCCATTGCTGGGCAGCCCCAGCACCCACATCTCCATCCTTTGGCTCCCAGAGAAGCGCAATGGGCGCATCATTATGGGTTCATTAGGGAATCAAAGCAGGCCTCTCCTCCAGCACTTCCTCCAGAATGATTTGAATTAAAACGTCCAACCTCCCTGGGAAATGTCAGCAGTGTTATCCATATGCATGATGCCATTAGGATGAAGCAGGTGCAGCTCAAAAAACCTTCAGGAAGACCTGCCTGTCAATCTCCATGGTGAGCACCTCTCCCTGCTCTGCTGCAATGCTCTGAAGATGGGGAAAAAGAAAGAGAGCTGCTCAGCCCTTTGCATACTGCAGCTCCAGCTTCCTACCTGAGCCAAGCATTGAGGAAATGGGTTCAGTTGAGCTCAGGTGGGCAATGAGGTGCCCATCAATCACACTGATGGAGAGCAGCTGGGGCAGATGGCAGTCTGCTTTGAGCCAGGCAGGCACTGACCTCCTTGGTGTTGGGAGGGGGTGCTTTGCAATTAGCTGCTTTGCTTCGTTTCCAATCCCTGCTATGTGTTTTGGGATGCTTCCCCCTTGCACTGGGGTGCTCAGGGCTCACCTCCTGCTTTGGGGGGTCACCAAAGGAGCAAAAGTTTGGGGACACAGTGCTGCTTTGTCACACCATGGATGCTGGTGAGCCAAGGGTCTGTGGAGCCATCCTGGAGCCGTGTTGAATCCTAATGAGGAGCAGGGAGGGGGAATTGAGTTTGGGTTTGCATGGGGCTCCTGCTAATAAGAAATGGATGCTGATAGGGAACAAGGAGCTGGAGCACAGCTGGGAGGAGCAGGCAGAGAGCCATAGGGAGAGCAGCATGTGAGGGTTTGGAAGGGCAAAGGCACAGCAACAGGGGGCTGAGAGCCCCATCCCTTGCAGATAGCTGCTTTGCACCACAAGGAGCCACACTGAGAGCAGCAGGGGAAAAAACAACAGCAAAACCTGCTTGGAGATGCATGGGGGTGGCTGCCCCATCACTCAGACCCATAGAAAACCTACAGGGAGCTGCTGGTTTCCAGCATGAATGCCAGAGGGCTTTGGTCTTTACCAACCCTTTGTACACCTCACGCAGCATCTTGTAAATCTTTAATTACAAGAAAATTGCAACCTTAACAGCAAACACACAAACGGAGCTGATAAATATTTAAAATTGCCACCGTGCCAGATCTGAGGGGGATTAAGGAAAGATATATTGGAGTGACAGTTATTAAACACTAAATCCCAGCAAATGTTACCGAGTGGATAAATAATGCAGCGCAGTGACAGCCGGCTGCGGGCGAGGGGGGAACATCTGCTATGGGGGGAGAGGCTGTGGTGCATCCCAAAATCCTGGTGTGTCTGTGGGGGGGGAGGGATGATGAGGAGCAGCCTTCTGCCTTTCCTGCTTGGAAACATAATTCTGAGTGCTGCTCAGCAGCTGAGAAAGAGCCTGAAGAGGATGGTGGCAGCAGCTTGCATGGAAATGCTGGGTTTTCCTTCTGGAAATTTGGGGGTTTTCTCCTTCCATGCAAAGCAGCTGTGTGAGCACAGCTGGGCTGGAGGAGCACGGATTCTGTGCTCTCCATCCTCACTGTTCTCCCAGCTGCCCCCCCTTCCATCCCCAACCTTGCTGTCAGCTTTGAGGTCACTGCTCGATCTCCGTTATTAAATTCCCAGCCAGCATTAAAGATTTACGACTTCACGAAAGGTAACTAGCAAAAAGTTAATTATTCCTAGTAGTCCAGGCTTCTCTCTGGCAGAGGGAGGATGCTCGGAGCGTGAATTACCCCAGCAACCTTCCCAATAAAATATTGATCGAAAAAAGTTGGTTCATTATAAATATTACAGCAGTGATGAGGCTTTGCCATGAGCAGCATCGTCCCAGCGCAGCGACACGGATGCTCTGTGCTGGATTAGGGCTGCCCCATGGATGCCAATGCCCACCTGGTAAATCTTTAATTGAAATTGAAGGGAACTGTGAGTCTCACTGGTATGGAGAGAATAGTAAATATTTAACAGGGGAATCGCACAGCTTTAAGGGAAAGTGGGGAGAAGAGTGATAAGTGGCACCTATAGGACGTTATATCTGGATAGAGCAGCCAAGGAGATGAATTAAACCCCCCCCATCAGCAGGGCAGGCCTCAGACCCAAACTGGGAGCTTGCAGCTGTTGGATGGATAGGACCCAAAGCATCAGAGAACAATGGGAACTCAATGCACATGCAGAATCCAGGCACAGAAGGACGGATGAGCATTCCCACTGTGATGTGCACAGTCATGCAGTCACCAACTCCCTGCACAGGGTTAACAGCTGAGGATGTGCTGCCCACCTAAAGAATGGGCCACGCTCCTTGTCCTCTATGCTAGCATGGCTGATTGATGGCACAGTGCTCATAGGCAGTGTTTTAAGCCATGTCCAGGGTTATTTTTTTGTTTCTTTATGGTTTAAAGGCCTGTCTACATTTTATTTCCAGGTAGGAGGAGAAAATATAGTTTTCCAAGCAAGGGTCAGAGATAAGAGTGCTTGCTCTGTCAGGATGAAGCAAGTGCTGCTTTATGCCAAATGAGAGCAACAGCTGGAGCTGGAAGGGCTGTCAGTGTGGGTTACAATCCTCTGCTAATGGCAATAATGAGACTATTGTAGCAAGTTAACTCGCTTGCTCTTGTATTCTTCTTCGTGGTATTGATTTTAAAGAGAACACCGTTTCCAAACAAAATAATAATACCTGGCACTTGTAAAGCTGCTCCCACGCTCGCAGCAATATGCAAACATTTATGTGCCATTTAAAGCATCCCACTAAATCACTCCGGTAAATGTCCTTCCTGATTTACTGCTGGGTGCACAGAGGATACTGCAGTGCCAGGGTGGTTTAATGCAGACTTTGCCACTACTCCAGAGCCAGGTGACTCTTTGTCCAGTGTGCTGCTCTACCACATAGATTACATTCCAGAGGGCTTTTGTTCAGAGGGTTCCCTGATGCTGACAGCTGGGTCACTGACACTGCCCCCAAACCACTGCTTTCCTATAAAAGATGAGTTAGAAAGCAGTACAATGAAGCTGAAGGACTTCAGAGAGCAGCAACCAAGCAGGAGTAGCAGCTACATGGCATGCTGCTGTAAAAACAAAGCCTTCATTTTCTGCTAAGCTACACAACAGTGCCTCTTCCCCATCGAACCACATCCCACTTGCACCTATGAGGATGAAATGCCAGCTGCACTGCTGTTTCCCATAGGAGATGAATGGCCACCTCACTTCAGCACACACCCCACCAGCCCTCCCTGCTAAGCTGAACTCTGAGGTGAGCAATTCCATCTTGTTCCAATACGTTTAGTTAGAAATGGGAGGATTTGTTCAGCCTGCCAAACTGCAGGATGGACACAGATGCTCTGTAGCAGCCTCCTTCCCTACCCCAGCCTGGTGGAAACATCTGGCCAGCTGCACACATACAGGAAGGCTCCCAGAGGAGCGATGCAATCGTTCCTTCTCAGGGAGGGCTTCTCTTGCACAGAGTGCACAAAGCAGCACTGGATCACCTCGTTCACCTGGGACCTGCAGAAGGAAGGGAATTGCTTCAGAAGCTGATGAGTGTTTTAATGTTCTGCTCCATGGGATCTGCTTCATGCAGCTCCTGTGCTTTGGAGCATGTTGGGACTGGTTGGTTTTGCTGGCAGGGTGCAGAGTAAGGTTACATTGAGAGAAGACAGCAGGGGCAGAGCCAAGAACTTCCCTGCAGGCTTCAAGATTGGCAGGGGTTACCAGCAAACCTAATTACTGCTTCAATGGCTGCTACAGGGCAGAATAGGAACGGCTGCTGGGTGCAAACCAGCTGCCTGCCAACAGGTGATCCTGGACTCCAACCTTCCCCAAAGCTCAGAGAAATACAGCCAGGAGCAAGCAGGAGGCTGCACAGGAGCCACACAGCCACCTCTGCCTCCTGCCAGCAGGTATCCTTGTGTCAGGGATGGGGGAGCCAGCTCTCCTTTCTCCTATTCTGATGCCACAGGTGGAGTTTTATTGTTTTCCTACAATGCAGTCAAGATGCTTATTATGAAGCAGCATCTCCTCCTTGGCAAGCAGCTGGTGATCAATCACTGCAGGGTGCACGTGGTGCTACTTTCCAACACAAAAGAGCAGAGCGTGTTCATCTGTCTTCCTCCTGATTACGTGCAGCCTGCTGGTCTCCAACCAGCCCCATAAACCAAGAGGAGACTAAGGAAAGCTGAATCCTAACCGCAGGACTCCCACCCCCCAACGCAACCTATTTATGCCAGCATTAAAGGTTCGGTGTGCGCAGCCCAGAGGCGAGGAACTGAGCGCTGCAAGGAAGCTGCCAGCATCCTGCTCCACCAGCAGCAGCGGGCGGGTGCCCTCTAGTGAGCTGCATGGCCTGGGTGCTGCACGGAGGGGTGGCAGTGGGACTGGGGAGCTGCTCCAGCCTCCTAAACCACATGGCGAGTACTTCCACAGGTAGACTAAGCCAGCCCCAAGCTACCAGCCCTGCAGACAAATCCTTGCAGTATAACCTCCCCTCCACCTGCAGCCTGGGAAGGGCTGGGAGGTCTCTGCCTCCCCATGAAGACAAACATATAAAGAGCACAGGTTACTTGACTGGTTAACAGGCCTTTACTTAAAGTTTTCCCCAAAAGGCAGTGTGAATGAAAAAATAAACCTACGTTGTCAATAGAATGATGTGCTTTATTTAATTAAACTCATTAGGCGCAGGACACAAAAACAGGCCATCCATTCTGTGCTACGTGCCTTTTATAAATAGTGCAAACACAGAGGTCGTTCAGAGAGAGCTCCTGCTTGTGGTGACTGCGTGGGTGAGTTACTCAGATACAGAGTTTTTCTAAAGAAAAATAGATTGAGGAACCACAGGCTGCAGGAGAAGCGTGCCAGGGAGAGCAGGCAGGAGAACACACTTTGCACAACAAGAAATCTTTATTACCTTTGCCAGAGGTAAAACACACTCCTGCCTTCTCCGTGCATCCTCCTGGACCAATCCTCAAAGGCGGTTATGTCTTACATGAAACAGAGATGATGAAGCTGTTGCAGAGCTCAGCAGCCACGTGCTGCTGAAGCACCTGCTTGGAGCAACAGGATGTGGTGTTCACACACATACGTGGGCAGTAAATGCACGCAACCAGGGTAAAAGCACAGAAAAAACAGGGCTGCAATCAAAATAGCTGTCTGTATTCGTATGAACAAGTACAGAAAGCAAGGTGCAGAGGTGTTAGGGCAAATTGTGGCTGATGAGCAGAATGGTCTCGCTTACTTTCAAAGGAGCAAGGAAAATGCCAGCCATTTTGGATAGGTAAGCAAAAAAAGGTTTCTGGAGCAAGAAAGCTGCTGCCTGGAGGTGATCTGTTGTCCTGGAGCTGTTCCAAGCACACATTGCTCATCACCCCCACACCACCTGCAGATGTCCTTCTTGATCTTGAAGAAACAGCCTTGCAGTGCCTCCTTTTCGAGGATCCTGATGCTCCTTGCAGGTGTTCAGATGGCACAAGATTCAGGGAATTTCTTCCACCTCACACAACATGCCAGGACAAAGGCTCTTCTTCCATCACTTAACCATGCTGTCTCCCAGCAAGCCAGCCTCCACCAAAGGCCTCTACTAATGAGAGCATTTCTCTTGTTCCAGAAGAGGAGGACAAAGCTCAGAACGGGCAACAGCAAGCTACCCCAGTGGGTTTTCAAGCACTCTGTTCTCACATCATTTTCATTTGTCCAACAGCCACCTTTTTTCTGCCAAAACAGCTTCTCAGTATCAGCTACAATCAGCACTGGATGCAGAAGGATGGAGAGGACACTGGCAAGCTGTAGCATGGTTTTCATCACGCACCTTCATAAGTGCACCATGATAAACAATGCAATGCAGAGGCAGAAAGTTCATTACTGTCTTCAAAGAAAGGCCCAGCACTCAGAAAAAATAAGCACTCTGGGGGCTGCTCCAAATGTTCCCCCTCAGTCACAGCTTTGGCAATGATAAATTCAACTAAATTATTTAGCTCAGCAGAGGAGGGGCAGACAACCGACCAAACAGCTGGTAAGGGAGGTGCAGCAGTAAGCAAAAGTCACTGGGAGTAACTGCAAAGAGGCACTTAAACTGGAAAGACCTGCAGGAGTGAATGCAGTGTGTGTACCTCCAGCTGTCAAGATAGAGGGAAGGCGTATACAAGGATTCACACTGCAGAGCACTGCCCATGGATTCATGGATCCCATGCTCTGTTTAAATATCCATTGAAGAAGTGTGCTGGTTCCAGAGATAAATGGTGTCAAAACTGGCTGAAAAGCAGAGGGATCTCATGAATGAAGCCCAGCATGGGAACACAGTCACACTGAGATGTCAGCAGGTTCCTGGGGACCAGCAGCCAATGAAGAACATAGAAACCTTTCTGATCTGACAGCTGAAAGGCAGCTGTGCTCAGCCCTTCCTAATACAGACAGGCAGCAAAACTGCTAAGCTTACCCACGGACCACTTCTGCCATATTGCACTTCATAGGAAAACCACACTAAGAGAGGGAGCTGTTATGCACAATAAGATGCCAGGGATGATTTCAGAGAACATGAGCTCACAATACCCACCTCCAAAAAAAAAGCACAGGTGGAAAAGGAAACTAATAGCACCGTCTGGCCAACATCCCATGGCACTGCAAAGGAAATATTACAACCCAGTGCTCTGAACTACTTCTTCAACCCACACTTCCAGCCTGCACTTCCTAAAATGTGTCACCTAAAGAGCAGCCCTTTCTGAATTACACCGCATTTAGCCTCACACTTCAGTTAAAGCAATAAAACATTCTTCTTCCCTCTTTTTCCCTCACTACAACCCTCCCACCCACCCTATGCCTTGGCCACAACCCAGGCACCCCAGCTCCGCTTGCACTGCAATAGCTTATTCTTTTAGAGAAAGGAAGACCAACTGTAACGTTGTTAGACATCATGAGCACTACTTCAGTTAAAAAGAATGAAGAACTTAGCAAATGCATGTTGTAAACAATGTGGTTACACTCAAGGAAAAGTCACAGATCAGAAGATCATTACCCTAAAGCTTATCCCACAGATTCGATTTCTTTATCACAACCTGCAACATGGACAATTTTAATTTAACAACAAAAGCTGCATACAGATCTTAGGAGGATTTTGGTAAGGATATTCAGCCCACTGCAGGAACCTACACTCTCCTGACATTTATTTGGTCAACACAAATTGCTTTTCAGTGCAGCCATACCTGAACAATTCAGTAAAGCTGCTTTTAGCAAAATATTTTGTTCTCAGAAGCTACTGGGGGGGGAGGGAGAATTCACAGTATTCAGAAGTGCTGCAGAGTGCCACAATGCACACTGCCCAAGCCCAAGCTCCTTAAAAAAAAGGAAAAACTATCTGAAAATGGAAGCAACTACCAGGCAGGAACTCCCTTTCTGTGATTCAAGGAGATAACGCTGCTGAGCTTAGCATGACTAAAGTGCATCACCTGCATTGAACAGCCCTTCAGTTAGGGGAGCAAGAAGCATAGTTTTCCACATGGACTGACTCCCATATACTCAGATAGTGCAGCAAATATATAAGAGGAAAACTGTCTGATAACACAGCTGTAAATAACAGCCAACAATAATAGTCTAAGTAAGAACCAACATAGAAATAATCACAATACTCCGTAAAATATAAAATTGATCTGACTTTTGGCAGTGACTGCAAATAGCACCTACTCCAATATCGTTGCACAGAAACAACTTTGACATAAGAGATTGCTGGGACCTACAGCCAGGCAGGTGTTGTGGCCTTCCATTGCACACCTGACCTGCTAGGAGTGGACCAGCACAAGGAGTGTGAAAAACAACTGGGAGACAGCCTAGAGAAGCTCTGAGTTCTAAACACGACCTTCTTTTCTTCTATCTGCAGAACACTTCCTAGATTGGAGAGGGAATCATGTAGAAGATGACAAAACAGGGTACATCCTACACGCTGGGCTGAATTCAAATGCCTGTATACTGAAAGCTAGAGGGGAAGGCACTACTGCTACAGGATAAAGGCCTTCAAAGCACTGAAGAACAGGCTGAAAGCTGCCTTCCCCCACCTCTCGGCTCACATTAGAGAACCCAGAATAGACAGATGGCAAGACTATTTGCTAACATAACATTTTAAATAAAGACTCAGAAAACTGAAAGTTGTGCTCAGTGCTTTCTCCCACAGCACCATCTTCTCCCTTTGACTCTGCATTACTCTGCCCTGTCCAGAATACACAGAGAGGAAAGCTGGAAGAGGAACAGAAGAGGAGCACAGGGATCTCAGAGCACCCTAAATGGCACCCAGGCAGCTCTCTGGGAGCCCCAAAGCTTTACACCCCTAGAATTCCTCCCTGCTTCTGAACTGCACCTACCTGCTTTCCACTTATGAGAGCACAGGTCCTCTCCATGGGGCAATACTCTGAACACAAAGCATCAGGGAAACAAGCAGAGGAAGAGCTGAGCACTCTAGCATATGATCTCAGAAAAGAGTAAGACATGTTTAAACTGCAAGTCCTAACTGAGTTTTAACAAACAGCAGAGCAAACACAGATAGCTTTCAAGGACAGACAGAACAAATCTGCTGAAACAGATTTGAAGCATTAAATCACTGGGTAAGAAAAAAATCAGCAGAGAAAACTCAAAAGAGCGAACACTAAACACAGCCCACAGACTAACTAGTTGCAATCAGTGCTTTGCAGGACTGTTTTTATCCCCAGAAAGACCTGTCTCCTGATTGCAAAGCCACATAACACAAAGCGATGCATCTTCTAGACTGACCTGATGAAATGAAGCAATGGTGAAAGTTGCACAGGTGCTATGAGCAAAGAGCTGCTATGATTTAATCCAGTTGGCACACCAGATTCTGACCTAACACTGGACAGGCTTCAACAAAGCTATAAGGCTGACATAGAAGTGTACTTAAATGAAAAAAAGAATCAATACAAATTGAAAAGATCTAGTAACAAAGCACAGTATAACACCCTATTCTTCTGCCAACTGGTACATGACCTGAGATAGCTACAAATTAGAAGTTTGAAAGGACTTATTTCAAGTCTGGGTGCAAAGGACTTTCACTTTATCTAACACACGTTAAAAAAAAAAAAAACAGAAAAAAGGGATGATTGGAAACCTGGCTATTTACCTCTTACTGCCTTCATGAGAGCTGATCCTTGGAGAAATGGCTTATGTAAATCACAACCCTCTTCACCTACCCCTCCCTCCCTCCCATTCTTCCTACCCACCCATCACACTCTTCCCTTAGAAGACATTGCACAGTGTCTGACTTCCTGGAGAAAACTCCAACAGCCAAAGTCATAACTCTCTCCAAAACTTGCTTTCTGCAAGGATCAGTTATTAGAACAGAGAAGCCTTCTGAAACTACTGAACTCAAATTAAAACATTTGGATAATTTCAAAGCTAGGGCATCAATACCAGCATGTTGGTCCCTCCCCACTCCCAACATTTAAGTAGATAGTAGAAACGAACACTGCTTCATATGACATACAGGGTTGATTTCTGTGTTATTCGTCAGTTTGGAATCTTAATTGTCTTTGGTATTCATGCTCCGAGCTCTGAAGTTAGGGTTTGTGTAGAGTGCAAGAAAATGTGTGCACTATCCTTCAGCAGAGAAGGCCTGAAGAGGCACAACTACCCCATAAAGATTCTAATCACCATCTCAATGTCTTTCCTGCACACTGGGCAAGGTGATCTCTTTCTCTTCAGCATCTTTGCACACTTGAAACAGGCCACAAGGTGAGCAGTCCTCCCATGGACAATATTCCCATCTCGCGGTCTGTGATGGCACAGGAAGCAAGGATTCAGTAACTTTTTTATACTCTCTAAAGACTGTATTTCTTCTTCCTTTTTATGCTCAGTGAAACGCAACAGAGAGTCCCTGCTTTCACATTCTTGTGCCAAATCCAAGGACTCAATAGAGCCACAGGGATCTACGTGTGATTTGTTTTCTACCACATACATGTCTTTAGGTGGGCCAACTGGAGCAGAAATAGTCCTTCGGCAGTCCGGGACATCTATCCCTTCATCACTGTTTTCATTTTGCATAGCATCAATGTTGGACAGAGAAAGAGAATGAGTGAGTTTGGGACAATCTGAGTACCAGTCCTTCCGTAAGGCCCAGCAGCGGTAACAGTACCGTTTGCCTGGAGAGTTAAACTTCTTGCATTTGGTGCATTGCCAGCAGTCCTGAAGAATGATTGGGGCAGACAAAAAACAGCAGCAAGTTAGTGCATTCTTGCTAACAATTCTTTTCCTCAACAAAGGAAAAGAGAGAGAGCTATTACTGAGGCTTGCAGATACGTGATTCAATTATCAGCACCTCAGAAAGCCTAAGAATTTTAGTACTCTGTGCATTCTAAAAATGCAGGTCTCTCCTTAAGCATTAAATTTGTCCTTCCTTCCTCCCAGCCTGTGGAAGAATACAGTGTCCTCAAGCTGTGCAGTTTATTGAATTCAAGTGTAGAGCTCCTGGAATCAGTTAGGAATACATTTTCCAGACACCATTATCATTTGGCATCTGTTGAGTGTGCACAACTGACAGTAGCTTACTTGGTTACCCCAGAAAGCAAGGGCAAGAGCTATGATTCAGTTGCCCTATGCCAGGGACATCCTAATGCTTCTCCTACTGCAAGAAGGAGCTGGGAGAGCACTTTCCCTACATACAGCTAGGGCTGCAGCATACTCCAAAGCAAGGAACACTGACCCAAGGGATGCCTACCTCAGAAGCAGCTTCTGTATCTGTGTCGTCGCTTAAACACTGAGAATCCTCAAAGTCATGCAAACATGCTTCCTCAGTCACCTGGGAAAAGTAGATATGCTGTCAGAAGAGCTGCAACAATCTTTACTTATGATGTGCCTAACTCTGTACAGCAAAACGAAAATGATGATATAATCACCATGAGAATTAATTCACAGAAGTGAATGAAAAGTCATTTTGTGTACTTTATCTATTCCAGGCTGTTTTTGATAACTTGCACTGAGCTGGTTTACAGTCAGATTTTCCTGTGATGAATTCATATATCTCTCTCTAATGCACACACCAAAAAAATCACACCCACGCAAACACAAATACTTGAGTGTTCCTACTAAATTCCATGAATCATGAACTGAATTACTGTAACACACATCTATCAATTCCTCTTATGACTAACCTAATTAAAACCTCAGATTGGCCAGTAATTTTAAATTAATTTTGTGCCTTGAAAATACACACATTTAAACCAAAACCCAGACTGACTAGAAGGAAAGCTATCACTCTGCGTATGGAATGGTGACAGCCTTTCCTAACACAAACTCTGGGTGGTTACAGATTAGCTCCTCACATGTTAATACAGCACTGAAAGGCTGGGGAAAAACAAAGGATTCTGTACTTCATTGAGATCACTTAGACAAAGCCAACTGGTGGCACACGCATGTGGTGTCTGTTTGAAAAGGTACCTTTTTGTCACCTTCCTTCACTTCCTCGCAGTCAGCTGTTTCCATTTTGACTGCAGTGTTGGTCTGATCCAAGGAACTTTCGTTGAGGAACCACAAATCATCAGTAGTATCTGAAACAATGGCAGTGTCTACGTCCTATTGGAGAAGAAACAGAAGAGACCACTTAGAGCTCAGAGTATCAACAGCAGGAGGACCAGCACTGCAGCCATAGCCACAGGAAATGCCTCTCCCTTTTTCCTTCCAGGCCCTGGGCTGCTTTTCCAGTCATGCCTAGGAGAGAAAGGGGCAGTGGACTACTCTCACAAAGACACCCCTGGTGGCAAGCAGCACGATGCTCATTCCCCTTGCAGGCTGGCCATACAGCTGTCCACCACAGTACCACCATCTGTACTGAGCAACAACTTTCAACACAGTGAAGGGGCACCTACTGCACACCATCAAAGCTCTGGTGTGCAGAAGGGCCTCCAGCAGATAACAGAGTGCCTAGTTTATTTAAGAACACTATAAAGGTAACCAACCACCTGATATGAAAGGCTGGGAGCGGAACACAGAAGGGAGAGGCTGAAAATCCTGAAGCGGGGAGGGAAGAGAAAGGACAAAAACATTATTTACTTGGAAAACAAGAGAGGAGAGGAAGAGAATACAGTGCACCTCTTTAAAATGTCTACACACCTGGTTAGTCTGAATATCTGTTGATCCATTACTTCTGGACTTGTAATTGCTTCTGAGGTTGCCTAAAAACCACCATGGAAGACCAGCTACATCCCATTCCTCAAACACTAGGTCCAGTTTAGGCTTCTTGCTTTTAGAGAGGTTTTCTATTAAGTCTTTGTCTGTAAGAGCCAAGTAGAATCTAAGTCATGCCACACCTACATCGTTAAAGAGACTAGCAGAGACAAATTTGGCCCCATCTAATTTGAGAAACCTTTCTTCCACTATCTTACAGCCTGAGTTACTGCCAGGAGCTTTGAAGTTTGTGTGAGTGTATTGAGATGTTAGATCTGCCACACAACTGCACTGGTGTATCTACCCAAGTGAATCTGGCATAACAGTCAGCACACAGCCAAGAGGTCAAAGAAGCATTCCAGAGCTCCCAGCGTGTCTATAACTGCACATGTTCTATTTAGCATTACCATCTTTTTAAGAAGGAATACATAAATATGAATCCTCCCTTCAGAACTCTATCCAAGACAACACTGAGTAGATTGCTTGGAGTGCTTAAGATGTAGAAAGAACTGGTTTGAATTTTGTTCAAATTTCAAATGATGGGAGCTCCTGAATTCCCAAACCAGGGTTAAATCAGGAAATGGAAAGGTAAAAATCTATCCTTTATAACTACCTGCTTCATCCTCCTTCTTAGTGCATGCAGCTTAGCCTCCAATCCTCAACTCAGAGGTCTAAGTTTCAAGATAACCTTGAAACAAACCCTCCTCACTGCTGAGAGCTTCAAAGGCACCATCAAGGACTGTTTCTACCTCCTCTGCACATGCAGCCAAGAAAATATTTGCTGCTCTCATTTTATCCAGAAATACCAACACATTGCAAAGATGATCTGTTTTTACAAATTAAGTTCCTTGATGTGAGAACAATCTGTGAGCAGAAGGTGGAAAAAACAGGAAAATTGTTTCCATAACATCAGAAATCCATGACTGAACCAGCAAGAAAACTCCAGACATTAAAACAAAGGAAATGTCTAAATATGAGGGAGCTGTACGATACTTAAGCAGGATAGAAAAAAAATATCCTTTGTTACTCATTTTCCTGATTGGTTTGCAGGTAATGACTGCAGACAGCTCAGGCTGTGTTCTGTGTAATCAGAGGAGAGGGTCCCTCGGGAAGATAAATAGATACAAGTCTAATTTCAGCATTTACAATACCCTTCAGCAAGGTCTGTAAGATTTTTGATGGCACTGGTTAGTGAAAGATGTGCTTTTGGGGCTTAATCTGCCAATTTATTCAGTGTTTATTTTTGAGACAAAGTATCTAAGCTAGAAAACATGCCTATCATAAAGTATGTTTGGCAGACATTTGCACTTCTCTCAATCTTTGCCATAAAATGATGAGTTTTAAAGACTATATTCCACAACAGGTTTTTATTAGTCTCCCAACACCCTCCTCCAGCTGTTTCCTGATACAAAGCTCAACATGTCATGCTGGAGAAGGAGCAGAAGTGCTTGTACAGCCTGTTACCATGGAAAAGCTGGCACTCACCTTCATAATTCTCACATTTGTGCTCTGAGGTAGACACAGCAGACGCATTGCTTTCATCCTCCATGATGACAGTGTCAGAACATTCCTTTGGGCTAAACTGCATGAATGAAAAAGCAGATGTTAGCTCACCAGAGCTTATAGAGACAAGGGGATGTAGCACTTCCATTCTGAGTCACCAGCTGCAGTACAAGGCCAAAAAGAGAAGAAGATAAATAAAAGTTTCTGAACAAAAGCTACACACTGTTAACCCTCTAGGAACACTAATGCATCTGTAATCAGCACAAACAATACACTTGCAACCCAGGAAAAATCTTAAGACTGGCAAAACATCCAAAAGTTGCCATCTTAAATGCAGTAAAACTGTTCTCTTCATGGTTCTCTGGCCCCCAGTGTGAACAGACAACTCCCAGATCAGTTTAACCTTAATCCCAAAATACACCTGAGATAAGTTAGAACGTGCAAAGATTTTTCCTAGGTTTCAGATTCCATCTGAAAGCTTCTGAAAACAATCCTACTAAACACAAAACTCATTCACGCTTTTTAGAATGTTTAATGATTTGGCAATTCCTACTCAGAAACAAAATGTGGGAAAAGGGGAAAGACAAGAAAAGACAGAGCAGGCTGGAGGAACTGAGGACTAGAAGTGCTACACCCCAGAGAAACGCGCTCAGAGACTGGTACTCTGTTATGATGAGAACAGAGAAGGGTCACTCTGTCCCTGCTGTGTGGACTCCAAGAACTTTTCAGGAAGGTGAGAACCTGGCAGCCAAGCAGCACAAAGTTCTGGCAGTCCACCATGCACAGGTACAGAGAAGGGGCACTCTGTACAACAAAAGAAACCACCACGCAGTGGGTTTACCTTCAGCTGGTCTTGGCTTGGCTTATCGACGCTCTGTTCCTTTGCGAGATTCTGTGCAGCATCTAGATAGCAGGTAAAACAAAAGAAAAAACCTTCCCTGGTAATAACCATTCTCACAACACAGAGGGTCTTCAGCAAGCAACCAACGACCCAGGCTTGGCAGACCTCTAAACAATCCTTTAGGAAAGCAGAGCCCTTTCTTCCTTAGAGAGCTGACCATTTCCTAGAGAAGCATCGCTCTGGTAGTACTCCCCAGGCTTTGCTAGGCACAAATGGAGGAAATTTAAAAGGCCAGCCTAACTAAATAGCAATAACCATCTACAGAGTCTTTCTACATCATAGAAGAGCTGTATTTAAGAAATCTACTCTCTGAAAAGGTGAGAGGATGGCTCCTGCTTTCTCCCATTTCAGTTTAGCAGAGAAATTCCCTGCAGAATGCCAGGGAGGCATGAACAATCTGATTTGCATTGTGAGTCATGGCACTGAAAACTGCATCTTGTATGCAGAAAAGTGGACCATGAAGTGATAACACGCAGGACCACAAAATGATATGGATTAATTTGCTGAGGTTTTTTGTTCGCTTTCATCACCATACAACTTCCTAGTGGCCACTAAGTATTTCATACCTGCAGGAAGAAAGAAGCCAGTTGGCTCATCCATCATTGCTTTGTCTCCACTGTGGCATTAGAAAAGAAGCGTGGCCCTTCTAACACTGGATGACACATACTAGTCCTAAACATTGTGTGAAAATGTACTCCACGTACTGAAAGGCTTCCTTATTCAAAGCTAATATATATTAGGAACTAAACACAAAACATCCTTAAAATGAGGTAGGCGTTCCTAAATACTCCTCCTGTGATTCATGTTAAGGGTGACAGTTAGCCAAGTAAGGCTAGCATCTGATAAAGAGCATTATGTCAGAGCTTAATCTTTATTAAGATGTACTGCAGTCACTGTTCTTCCTAAAAGTGTACTTGGAAGAAGTGGGCAGGATAATCTGCAAAAGTGATGTTCTGATGAGTACTGGTTTGGCAAATGAATACAAGCTGCTAATATAAAACATAATGGCCTCTTTAAGCCCTACAGCACTTTTAGCTACTTCTGTTGCAACGAAGGAAAGAACAATACCAAGAGTCATCCTTCCTACGTAGTTGGCCTGGTCTGCCAAGCTTGTTTCGCATCATAGTCACACAGATACACATGCACACATGGTGGTTAAAACAAATAATCATCACACCAAAGGAACAGTACTTCCTTTGGCAGGTTTGGCAATAGTTACAGCACGACTGGACAACACATGCACACCCAGCCACACGTGCACAGCCACATACACACACCAAGTAAAAGGGAACAGGGTAGCAGAGGAGAGTGTTTCGTTGGGATCCTTTGCTCTTCATACACTGCCTACAGGTAAAAGGCCAGGGAACTACCAGCAAGGGAAACTGCACTCACACAGTTATTCTGCAGCTAAACATTTAGATCAGTCTGCTTAGGAAGGCTCTAAATAGAAAGGAAAGGAGGTGGGCCTCACAGGCACCAATATATGGCTCAAAACAGACATAAATAGTTCAGGGCTATATCTCCTCAATTTCTACATTTGCTTGAACACGTGTGCAAAAACAGACTAAGCACTTATGAAGAACTAAGCCCATATTATCTGCTTAGAGAGCCTAGAAAGCAAGACATGAGACTTTACAATCTTCCTGGTACAGTTAACTCCTGATTTGCATATTTGTGGCTTCAATAAGTTAATTTTCACATGAAGATGATGAGCTGTACCATGGGAGCCATCACCTGAGATTAACTTAAGAATAAACTGATGTAAATAGACTGTATCCCTCACAAGCCAAAGAACTGCAGCCTTTAAACATCCAAGGGTTTGAGTAAAGTCCAGACCTCTTTGGCTTGCAGAACTAGGTTAGGTTTCCAGCATTCTTTACACTCACTCTCAAGACAATTAAAGAATAAAATGAGACGAGAGAGAGAAGTCACAGACTGTCACAAAACTGACAAAAGACTGAGCAATCAATAAAAATTTGGATGAGATGCTTCAGCTATGTTAATTTGGGCATCCACGATATTTTATCTGCTGCTTTGAGGTTTGGCCATTGGTTAAAGGCAGCTGTATTACTCAACCAGCTAATTGATTTCATACCACAGCTAGTGATGGTGGACACACACAAACAGAACACAGTCAAAGAGACTCTTGTCAAAGCCTTCATCAGCAGTTTGTTCCAACTTCAGATACATTTCTCTTCTCTGAATATATTACTTACCCAAGTTACATCAACACTTTATTGAATATACTTGCCCATACTGTAAAAAACCTACCTGTCATGGCAGCAGAAGTAAGGTTCCGTTTCAACATGTCATAGACTGGGCTGTGGAAAAGAAGGAGGTGGTGAATATAATCACAATAGCAAACAGCATTATCCTGTCAAATCAGTGACAGAAATTCTCATTTATTATCCCCATAGAGATGCTGGAATCTGCAGTGCATTTTTTCCACTCCTAAATCTAGTTCAGAACCTACCTGAAGGATGCAGATTTTAGCATGAGCCTGAAACCAACAGTCTGAGAAGATGCAAAAATAAAAGGGAAGAAAAGATGTCACCTCAAGCAAGTTGCTGTCTGGATCATTCAGAACCAGCTCTTCAAAACAAGAGCTAAACTCAAACTCATCAAATGCATTAGCAAAAAGCCAGAGAGCTGGGCACTTGGTGCTCATGGAGATTTGTGTGACTGCAAATAGGAACAGTGTCACCAAGGGTCTCTCACTCAGCAACCTCCATAATATAGCGTGTGCTAAAGGTTACTTTTTCTTACCTTGGATCTTTTACAGAGAAGCTCTCCAGCCCCAGCAATTCTCCCAGCTGATCTCCTCCACAGTACACCATGTGTTGCTGCCTTTTGTCATACAGCTGCCTCACCATTATATACTGTCCTAGGTAATGCATAACCTGTGGAATTGTAACATATCATTAGCCACATCTGCAGCTGAAACCAAAGACCCTGGAAATTTGTGTTAGTTTCTGGTATTTTTTATGGTGTTCTTGATACCCTAATCAGTGTAAGCTGAATAGCACCTGCTTGTTCTGCATTTCTGCCACCCATCAGTGTCTCAAACAAGGAAGCTTTACCACATTGCCATAAGGTTTGCAACTAAGAGGACAGAAAGCTAAGACAAGTTCCCTCTGCTACTCCAATTTAAAAAGAAATGCCAGCTACAGTGAGGAGTACAAGAGGAGAAAGAAAAGTGTGTTAAACCCAATACAGGCAAAGTTCCACCCCCCATTACCCACCAAAGTGACCCTCCTGAACGATAGCAAATGCCACCAAAATGATGCTAACAGAACACCAATTGCTGCAAAAAAACTGACTGAGCTGAGTTAAAATGTTAATCCGTACAAGCAACCTGCATTTAATACTGAACTGCCCCCATTTAAAGCATTCAATTTGTTTTTGCAAAACTTTGTAGAAGCTAAACAAGTTATTTAAATGCATAAGTGTTTAAAATAAGTCACAGAGCTCTGCGGGAATATCTGACACATTCATAATGAAAAACCACTGCATTTAATTCTTTCCAGACAGGCTACTCTTGTAAATCACAGTCAGTGTCATTTTTTTAATCTTGTACACATACTGCATTTTAATCTAAAAATAAATGAATTTGCAGGGTCTCTCAGGTTTAGCTGACAAGCAAGTTCAAAAAGAACTTAAAAGTATCGACTAGCATCCAATTTTTAAGGCTCTCATGCACTAAGTAAGACAATTGAATAGCATCTCCTACACTCTCTCAGGCAGGAGACTATTTATTCCATCTTTCTCTAAAGCAGTTTCTGATTATACTTCTTCCTTTCTCAGTTCCTTCAAAGGTTCCTGACAATTAACCACCAATTAAATCCCAACAGCTCCATGGGTACAGAATGCCTGTTCTGCAGGTAGGGCCTCCAAGTACAGAAGAATCAAGAGTCAGTCCCAAATCTTTCCCAAAAAGAACCATCCACCAAGCAACCCAGGACAGGCAAACCTTCAGTGCTTAGAAACTGAGCCCACCTCCTTCAGGGTGAAGGTTTCACCTTGGGCACCTGCAGCCTGCAGAATCTTCAGAAGAGGAAGTTTGGGTCGCACCTGAAACACAAAGCACAGATTTTTGTTTGAATGATGAGAAGCAATGAGAAAAAGAATGTGAGCCCAGCATGCATGCCTGCAGATCTCAGCTCAGAACCCAAGTTGCTCAAGCTGCCTAAGGCTGCCACACTGAGCAGAGACAACTGTGCTATAAGATGGAGGTCATGGGAAAACACTGCTTGCCTTAGGCTAACCTGCTGAGAGCTGATACTCTTTAACAAGTAATCTGCATGGTCAAGTGCTTGAAGAAAAGCCAGAAGGTCTGAAAATCAGCACTATCACCCTGACTCAGGTGCAAGACAAAAAAAAATAAAGGAAGTTGGGTAGACAGATCCAAAGGCTTTAATCACTCACACTGCCCAATTAACTTTGATGTCATCCATCATGTGAGGAAATATAGGAAACTCAGGCCCTTGGTATGGAGGGCTGGGCAGTGACTAATCAAACTTACTGAGTCGTACTCAAGAGCAACCATGGGGCACCCACAGTGGGACTTCAAGTTCAGCAAGGCTGATTTCCCTCAAGTAGTGCAGAGAACAGATTGAACATGCTCTGTACAAACCTCAGGAGGGATGTCTTTATTAGGATCCATGAAGAGGCACCTAATAATAAGACTATGTCAAAGACAACGCGTGGTTAATTAACACCAAGGACCAGAATCTGTGCTTTGTGTAGATTTCAGTCAATAAACAAAATTTGTACTAAGTAATATGTAAAGCACCCTGGGAACAATGCAAGTGCACCACAACCCCTTTAGGTTTCACCCACACTCCCAAGCAGCTTTGAGTAGTACATGAGACAGATGCTATATAAAACTACAGCGAGTTTTAAATAGCTGCTTTCCCCTCCACTCTGTGTGCTCCACAAGAATTTTAATAATTCGTAGGAGAGCCTCACACTCCTAAAAGATGTCAGAAAGCCCACGCTGCTCTGCCAGGAAGCTGAATGCTACATAATTGTGCACAATATTGTATGCTAATGTACACATTTCCCACTCTGAATCGCTTCCGCTGCCCTCCTTCTTTGTCTCTCAGGTGTTAAAACAGCAAGATATTTCAATCTGTAACTGGAAAAAACACCCAGTTCTTAGCACACAATGTTTACTGCTGGCTCCCTTATACTTTGACAAGGCACTCAAGGCATGCAATTTGTGCAGGTGAAGGCTTTCACCTATCAGTCAAATGGGTTCACATGGGCTTCATACACACCTCTCCTTTCTGTCTATATAAATGCAACTGCAATACTTATTTCCTTCCCTTGCAACCCTATATTTCCTCAACAGCCAGATTTAGCTGCAGCACTGTTTTCACAAGTTTTAGTTGCTTGTCACAAGTATAATTTGTCACTCAGCTATTGGGCAGCATATTGGCAAGGCTTTTGTTCCACTGTTTAAGTACCATAAAAAATTATTTCCTACTGCAAGAATATCTAGTTCCCCTGTTTCCCCATTATTGTGACTGTTAGATATATTTTCAAGCTCAGATAGAGGCTTGTGGCTGGACATGAGTTGTTCTTTCTCAAAAACAGCATGTTTACTTGGAAAAAGCTGAGCACAACACAAGTAATTGCTTGTATCAGCATACGGTTTTCAATAAGATAAATTATGTATTTGCACTCATTCATTTCTCTAATGACCACTCTCAAATAGATTTTGAAATAACTGCTCATGCATCTCCTTTTGATTAAAGAAGCAACCTAGTTAGCTTGATCCATGCAAAATGAGCCCTCAGCTATTACAGTACAGCCAAAACAGAACTGTTAGTTTGGAAACTGTTGGCCATCAATATTTTCATAACAATATCAGAGCCTATTTATGTGCTTTTTTTCAAGGAAAATGATTTGAATAAATAAGCATATACATAAACTGCACAGGACTTGGCTGTATTTCAAAGCCTCTGAAATTGCCTCAAATGGGAGGATCTTCTAACACACCATCAGTTTATGTTCACTCCTGCCCATTCCCTTCATATTTTGGAGATGCCCTGCACAAGTGAAGTGGATCTGGAAGAGAAATAGTTGATTTTAGATCAGATTTCTCTAGCCACTCTTTGCAGGGTGTTTCCTCTTCGACTGGCTGTCAGCATGCTGTGTCACAGCCAAACCACATGCCTGCCATGTTGCCCTTGGCTTGCAGCTGCAGCTGCTTCTTCCAGGGACGCTCTAAGAGGCAATAACACGAGTGCTGCACGTTCAGTACTGACCTCAAAATGAGCTGTGGGGATGCATTACTGATTGAACAAAGTTTAGCATACAAAGCTATAATGCTTCAGTGCAACTGTCACAAGTAGTCTACCATTAGGAGCAATGCTGCATATGGAATTCTTCAAGTATAGCTCCAATACAAAAACATGCATTATGCATTTTCTTCTATGGCCCAATTTATCTGCTTTCTCCCCTTCAGTTCCCTTTAAAATACTCATAAATCTCTGATCTGCTGAAAGCTAACAGAAATCTTCAGGATAAAAGCCCTATTCCATCATGCTAAATTCTTCTTACCTAAATGTCATTAGAGAGTTTTGATTTAATGGAAGAAGTGGAAGCTTTAGTGAAGAGAAAGCAAGCAATGAAGATAAGCAGAGGAGATAATTACCTGGTTAGCTTGTCCAAGAGTGATTCTGCAGGCGTTCTCAGCTGCTGGATGCTGGGCAGAGCTTGAAGATGTCATTGTGGCAGTGATAAGCTGTTTATGGTACAAACCTGTAAACAAGAAGTTTCATGTACCAGTTAAGCCAAGAAACCTGGTCTTGAGTTTAACCACTTCCACTTCTTAGAAATTTCAGGAAGTCAGTGTTTAAAAATAGCCCTGCACGCATATCTAAAATGATGATCATGTTACTGTGCCCCCACAGGTGCTCTTTTAAAACAGATCTGCCTCAGTACCCAACAAACAGCTGGGTGAGAGCTGGGACAGCTCTGCAGGCATTGGGGCTGCTGAGGATGCAGCATGGCTGGGTGAGGAACCTGGATCTGCCAGCTGGGGGCAAACTGCAGTTCTGCACCAGCCATCAGCAAATTCTTAACGTGCTGAGGCCCTCAAGTCACAGGGGGAGAATGCAGAAACTGAGTCACAATAACCCCAAGGGAAATTTTTACAGGACAGCAACCCCCCCAAGCAGCCAGCACTGGCGGCAATGATTAGCGTGTTCCCCACCTGCTTTTTCAAGAGGAGAAAATCTGTTAAAGCTGCTGCAGCCTTCACCCCAAATGACCAGATGTAGGCTATAAGTGAACGAGTTTAACAGTATTACTGGTTGAGCAGGTGAAGTGATCCCTTCTTGGAAAGGAACAAAAGGGGAAGTCCTGCAGCTATTTGAATGTGTCAGGCCCTATCAGTTTCAGTATCCACCCAGAGAGCCCAGCTTCATAAGCACAATGATTGGTAATGACTCATGCTCTCAGCGCAGCTCGGTACAATCTGCCCCATGCAAAGCAGGTTCAAAACCTTCTCTATATTTAAAGAGAAAGGACAGTGTAAATTAACCACCTACTGAATAAAAGAAAATTGAACCTGCTAGAGAAAGAGCTTAAGTTCCGACCTCTTATTCTCACACAGCATCACCTCAGCTCTAGAGCATGCACCAACCCAGCACTAATGCTGTTCTTACAATTAATTCTCCATTGCAATGTTGATCTGGTTGCCTTCTTCTTAAGGCATTAATAAAACAAATCCTATAGGCTACTCTTGCTGACATTCTGGCAGAGCATGAGATGAACTAAATAGCAAAGCCTGGCTCCTGAATTTGCCTATACAGACTGAAATGCTGCTTTCAGAATGGTGGATGACAAAACAGACCGTACACCTATCTAGCAGGCAGAGCTAACACTTCAACAAGCAAAAGGTTTTAAAGCATTCTCAAGTCAACATCCAGAGTAACACACTCAGCCCCTATCCCTCCCATAGCCCAACTACTGAGAGATGCTGTGACCTTGCAAAAAGCTGCTGATATTCCTCATACCATTGCATTTCTCAGAAATAAAGCACTGCCAGGAACAAAATCATCCCTAAAGATCAAGCATCTCTAAATAAAGTGTGATTAATGCATCTCAAATTCAAGCTGGGTACGCAACGCTGGGAGTCACCACATCCAGGTATAACTTAAGTGACTTAATAGCTAAAACCACTGCCAGCCTTACATTTCTCCCAACGTTTGTACTCCATAATGCCACACATGCTGCAACACAAACCACCCACAGAACCCATTATGCTGCACGATCTGTGCTGTACTTTGAACTGCAGCTCAACTTACCAGCCTTGAACTTCCCTGCTCCAAATCCTCCCTGTGCCTCTGCTCCTGGTAAGAGCTGTGAGCACTCTGCAAAAGCCTGGCTGAGCTCCCTGCCAGCTGCAGCTAAATGCATCAGCTTTGGGTGGCAGCTGCAGGAGGTGTGAAAAGAAGGCAAAAGAGGAGAGAACAGCGGGTTTCCCCTCCACCCTGCATTCCTGGAAAGAGATTCTGCTCCTCCAGGTTACACCTCAGTTACCGTCTTCAAGTTTTAACTGCTTCAGTACTGCCTTTATGAGGAAGGCAGACAAGTCATCATCTTGCCTCCAGACTTCACAGGCAAACTGTACTTTTTAGTAAGCTTGATTCTTAGCACTGACTTGTAGAAGCAGCTTTCCTTTAATTAGGCTAAATGAGCATGCAAGCTCTAAGACATGCCCAGGCTGCAGATACCCACAAGAATGATGGAAGCAGCCACCAGTTGTTCTGCCCAGGGCCATCAGGACAGAAAACCTCACTGGCTCCCCTGCCGGGGCTGGCCAGAAAGAAGCAGTTCCAGTTCCTCCATAACCTCCCCTCCAGCTGTATCCTTCCATTTATTATGTGCCACATATTTACCCTGCAATGCTGAAGGCGTCCAGACAAGTTTGTAGACAACAAAGTAGCAGGGAACTTAACGTTGTTCTCCTCCACAGCTTCAGAGCCACATGTGTAACAGACACTGGTCCCAACAGACTAAAGCCTTGGAACAAATCATGAATCACAAAGTAGTCATGAAGTAACGGTTTTTTTTCTTTTCCATCTGAATGCTTTATATGGTCATGCACACTACAGGAACAAGTAGCCTGCCCGTTTTGTGAGTAAAAGTTCCTGAAAGAGATCAGGACCCCATGAGATCACGGCTTATTTGATGCTCACACAAAGCAAAGCTTGAGACAAAGAGCATAACTAAGACACTCACATGTGGGTGCAGGCTTTGGGTGCATGGATGTTTCCTGGCACCATCTGTAAAGTTGAAGCTCTAATTCTATTTCAGTTTGCTTTCAGTCTTTCAAGAAATAATGCAGTTTCTAGCTACTGTGCAAAGTAAAAAGAGCAGCAAAGAGTATAAAGTAGACATGATGCTGTCTGGTGAATCTATAGTCTCAGTAATAGCTCATTTCAACAGTGGGCTAACGCCTGACTTTGAATTCTTGTTCCCAGTTATCATCCTTCTTCCTGCTTTCAAATAAAGAACAATTTCTACAAAAAAAAAAAAAAAAAAAAGAAAAGAATAAATTCATCATGTGTACACCATCACATATAGAGAAACTCCTGAGAGAAGGGTCCAAGCAAGCACTAATCTGACAACTGAGTCACAGTCAATTAGGTTTGGCCCTATCAGTGTGAGGTCCCTGGGAGCTTTCATGCCTGCAAATTTGCCTGCCCACCTATCAGCTGGCTAAAGAGCTTTACTGCTCCTTGTAAACCACACCTGCCTGCATCTTTAGCCCATCACTGCTCTGCTGCTGCCTTTCTTTGCGCCACACATTTCACCTGATTGCATCACTACCCTCCCATCCAGTCCACACATCTCCTCTGGGAGGGCTGCAAGATATCAGCCAAGGAAACATCAAAAGGTACTTTTGTAGTGCCTTTTTGCAGGTATTTGTCTTCCTGAGTGCAGTGCTAACTGCTGCAGGGAGGCTCTGGCTCATTGCTTTAATATTGACTTGCATTCAATTAGGAAAAGCATCCTGAGAAATGCTCAGTTTCACAATGGAGAAGTCCCTTAATGCATTACTTATGGTAACTAAAGGCAGGGCTACTATTTTTAACATTCACTTGAAACACCAGTTTCCACAAAGGATGTTTTAAAACTGTTCTGAGTACAGTCCAAATCTAACAATAACAAAAAAGTCTGAATTTTGCCTATTAAGAATTTCATTGCTGAGACGTTGCACCTTCATTGTGTGCTCTCACTTTAAGATCTGCCAACAGTGCACCAAAATACCCCAGCCTTTGACAAATGTTAGTAGTTATCAAAAACAAACGTTATGCAATGCTATTTCATTACAAAACCAGTTAAAGAGGAGGAAAAACAAAACTGACTGTTTCAATTAAAAATGAATGCTGGCAAACGGCTCTGCAAATCTCCCTAAATCAGCTGCTGCTGACAGCTTTGTCAGTGGCCATGTCTGGAACCCTGCAGCAGCTCTACCCCATTGCACATACTGTTTCCATTTACCTCTATTTTAACATATTATATTGTATTCGTTTTTCTTCCTAGGCTACTTTTCTCAAATACTGCTTTAAGGAGGTGTCAAATCAATATCACTATTTTAACACAAAGATGAAGCAAGTCAGATAATTAAAAAAGCTTCTCCTGCACCAGATAATGGCTATATAATACCCTGACATGACTATGCTAAGTGTTCCTGTCACAGCACAGATACAGTGTTAAGCACTTTAGAATATAAGCGAAACTGAAGCTAATCATCTAAACCTATTTTTCTTGCTGCAGTGAAAAGCCCTTAATTTAATCCTATCTTCCAGCTGCATATGTTTGCCTGAGGAGCTTGCACAGAGCTGAACATCTAGGGGCTTTTGTAATACTCCTATAAAAGAGTTACTAAACACACAAGCATTCACTCAAGGTCCTATTGCAAGTCTGTTTGCCACACACAGCCCTCAACGCAGTCCTGAAGACACGAGCACTCAGTACATAAACTGCAACCTCTTTCCATCAGCGTTTACCACAGTCTCCCAGTGCTAAGTGCAATGCAGGGCAGAGCTGGGTGACCCTGCAGACCCACCCAGCAGCAGCAGCAGCCCCAGCACTCTGCTTGGAGCAGTGCTGTGACACTGAGCTGCTGGGGAGCGTGGCATAAACAAATACTAAAGCAGATATCAGTGTAACCTGTAACAACATTGTTTCACCGACCATTTCAATCTTGTCACCCTTTCTCCAAAATAGTTTATAATTTGCATCTATTAAACTCTGCTGCCATCAAACCCGAGACTCAGTTTTTCACCTTTGCTTTTAACCCAGTGACCTGCAGCCCTTCTGGCTGCAAGCCACGTCTGACCACCCTAAAAAATAGGGCTCATCTAAAGTCCATCTTGTGTAATAATTGCAAAACATCATTCATCTGCTCTTTGAGTTATCTGTGCTCTCTGAAAACACTTCTTTCTTGTTAATACAGCTTTTAGAATCACTGCTTCAACAGTTACACTGCCGAAGGCTTTGGCCCTGGAAAAGCATGGTAGGGTTTGAGGTTAATGATGTGAAGGCTTCATGATATGAAGTACAAGCAGTCCCAGCCTCCTCCCCTTTGTAGCCAGGCTGTGACACACTCCTCCAAGATGCCGACCGTGCTGCTAAGGGACCAAAGTCACAGATAACTGTGAGCTGTGAGAGAGCTTATAGAGGAAAAAGCGAGCAATCACGCAGAGGTGCACCACAGAGCAGCACTTCTCACATCTCCCTTCACCGCTGCAGCAGAAGGCTCGAGCTCGCCGTGAGCTCACGTCAGCTGCCAGCCAGCAGGAGGACCCTTCAAGCCTTCAGCACAACACGCAATTACAACGACGCTGAAGTTTGGAAACTTCATTTTCTCTCCAGGCACCACGTGGGGATCGCAGCTCTGCCCCCAGCGGCCACGGCCCGGCCTGCGGCTCCCGCCCCCCCACAGAGGCCGACTCCGCCCCCCCACACAGGCTGCCCACCCACTCCAGGCCTCGCTCTCCGTTTCCCCGCACCCTCTCGAGCCCCGCGGCCTCTCCCGGTGCTGGCAGCGGCGAAGCTCACCCTACAGCTGCTCCATGGGCCCCAGGTGGCCCGGGCTAGGGGGAAGCCCCCCTACACCCCCCGCGGGCTGCGCTCCTCCATCTTAGCGGGGCCTCGGCCGCCACTTCCCCTCGGAGCCAACATGGCTGCGGGGCCGCTTCCGTGCGGCGCCCGGCACGGCGCGGCCGCATCATAGAGCATACCGGAAATGCTCTGCTAGAGTGGACGGAATCCGCGCCCGCTCCCTGCGGTGGAAGATCGCCCTGGAGGACCGCGCGGTTGGGCTGATCTCGCGTAGTGCTGTGCCCCACGTAACCCCACAGTGCCTCCTCTTAGCCCGCTCCCTGAACTGATGTGCCACCCAGAGACGCTCCGAGTTCTGCATGCGAGCCTCCAGCCCTCTTCGAGCCCCTCCGCTCCTCCCCCGGCACAGCGCAGCACTGCGTTCACTCGGCAGCACGGTGATAGGAGTGGCGTCAGGGCTCCGTTCTCAGAGCCCGGATAGCTCAGTCGGTAGAGCATCAGACTTTTAATCTGAGGGTCCAGGGTTCAAGTCCCTGTTCGGGCGCGCCAATTTTTGTGTTTGTCCGCCGGATTTGGATTCTTTCCTTTCCAATTTTTCTTTTCTTTTTTTCTTCCCTTTTTTTTTTTTTTTTTTTTTTTTCCTTTGCTGCTAAGAGGGGCAGCCGAGACTCCAGCAGTGGACGTTGCCGCTCCTACCCCAATTTTTAAAAGTTTTTTGAGGAGAGAAATAACCAGGAGAGCTTCTTGGAGGTTGTGGAATAAAAATAAAGAAATCTAAAAAAATCAGAAAAGGAACCGAAAGAAAAAGGAACGCGCGAGAAAATTACACGCCCGAACAGGGACTTGAACCCTGGACCCTCAGATTAAAAGTCTGATGCTCTACCGACTGAGCTATCCGGGCTCTTGGACAAGTCTCCTGTCTCCATCCATACGGCTCTACACGAGGCACTGCTGTGTTCGCGTTTCTAATTTGCTGTGCACCGTTCTGTTCCCTGCACCCCGAACCCCCCCTCCCCTGCTGTCATTTTGCACCCCCGTCTTGTCCCTGCCGCTCTCACCTTCTCGCATTCAGGGCAATAAATCAAAGCAGATGCCTGCTGTGCTTTATTCCTTCTGCAGGCACGGTGGTTCTGGGGGTGAATACGGGGCGATGCTCTGCGCTGCCCCCGCAGCCCTTCACCTCTTCTGCTGCATAACCCAAAGGAGGCACAGAGCACTGCTGCTGTGGGAATGGCAGCCCTTGAGAAATCTGTGCTGTTCCAAACGGGATCAGACAAAGCTCTAAGAAAAGAAGAGCAGGAAATGATCCGTTCCAGGACTGGAGATACTGGGGCACGTTTAGTTAGCGGGATTCCTCCAGCAGCCCTGTATGTGGCATGTCCTTGCGGCGGGTGACAACTGCCATCAGGGGGTGCGGTTTTGCAAAGTTTGATTTCCCCATTAGGGCCCAGCTTCGCTCGTAAAGAGGCACGGCGAATGCCACCACAACCTCCCTTATCCTTGGGATTTCCTACTCTAGGGAACCTGAGCTAGAAGAGGGATTGGCCTGACTGATCTTCGACCCCTATGACTCCGTGGCTGAGATTTCCCAGGAAACAGAGCCTGGACTCACCCTGTGCTACCACCGACCCCAATCCACACGCAGTGACAGTGTGTGCCAATTACCGGCAAACCCAAACCACAGCTCCGGCCGCGATGCCTCTCACACCAACCCACCATGCGCAGATGCTCCTGTGCGCTCTGATCCCTTTGCTGGGGACATTGCGAGCCGCCCACCACCCACCTCCCACTCTCAGCCCCATCCACGGGGTGCTCTCACCCCTCTCTGCAGACATGCACCCGATGGAGACGGTGCTTTTGGATAGGAAAGGGGGGGGGGGGAGAGCACAGTGCGAGCCCCGCATCCCCTCCATCCCTCGGGCCGAACGCAGCGCTGGGGCCGCCCCCGGCCCCGCTCCGTGCAATACTGCGGACCGCCGGGAGATGGCGCCGCTCCGCGCCGCGCTGCGCCCCTCCATTGTCCGCCACCTCCGCCGCCGCCGCCGCCGCGCTCCCTCCGCCCGCAGCCGCCGCCGCCGCCGCCGCGGCGCGGCCCCGCGCTGCCCGCCGGGTCCGCTGGGAGCAGGTAGGGCTGCGGTGCAGCGCTGGAACCGACGGCACGCAAACGGGAAACGGTGGGATTTGGGGGTCGGCGGGAGGAGGCCGGTCCCGAGGTTTTTAGCTGCTCGCTCCGGGTTTTTCAACGCTTCGCGGCGTTGATCCGCGTTGCTCGGTGCAGCGCTGCGGGGAGGCGGTTCGGCTGCTGGCAGCGCCCGAAGGACCGCGAGGTAAGAGGGGGGTGTAACGGGGCTGGGGTCCCGTCCTTAAAGTGTGCGGTGCGGGGGGCGGTTGTGTGGGATGCGTTGCAGAACAATGGAACGGTGCCCATCGGATTGCGAAGTTGCCAGGTGTGAGTGGTGGGGAGAGGCGGCGGTGGGCTCCGTGTGCTCGGCCGTGATGTCAGAGCGTCCCCCCCCCCCAAAGGATGGGGATGGGGATGGGGACGGGGACAGGCAGGGCTGGAGGGCAGGGTCAGCCCTTCCCACGGTGCAGCCGTGGGCTCTGGGCAGCACACGGGGCTGGAGGTGCTTCTCAGGATGCCGGGCTTGCTGCAGCCTGGATGCTTTCTCCTCCTGGATCCTGAACTTGCAGATATGTTCATGTGTGTATTTAACAGTAAACTCCAGAGAAATGTGAGCTATTGCCCCTAAGCAAAGGAGATGTATTGACTTAACCGCAGCTATTCATGTGTATATGCCAAGCACGAATGCAATTGTTCACAGGATCTGGGCTGGGGTGAACTAGCAGAAAAATCAATCTTTTCCTCCTAAATCGGGAGGGTAAGCATGGCGTGGAGTGCGATGGGGTGAGGGAAATGGGCTGCTCGGGTCTCAAAGCCCCCAGCCAGGTGCAGCCCCACCTCATTTCAGCAGCACCACCCGAAATACGGAGCCTGAAATATGAAAGCTGGAGCTGCGGGAGCAAGGAGCCGCCTCTCCATCCTCGCGTGCTGCAGTGTGAGTGCACGCTGTGCGTTGCCTGGATGCACACCGCGATGTGCAGCCGCTGCCAGCACCCTGGGGGTGAGGCTGCAGCCACCGCCCCATCCCGAGCCAGGCGTTTCCGTGTGCTTTGGTGCTGGGGAGGAGCGGGGAACGCCTGACCGGCATGCATGGCTGTGTCTTAATCCCATGAGATGTAAATCCGAGCGGTGCACAGAACCGGTTCCCATCACAGGGCTGGATCTGCTGGCATCCCAATGGGGGGAGCCGGGAGGTGGCACAACCGAAGTGCTGCGTGTCCTCTGGATGGTGGGGAGCCCTGTGGCTGCAAGAACTGAACATGCAGCTCATGATCAGAGCGGGGGCAGCTGCAGCTTCCAGCACCTCCCAGTGAGACGCTGGGCTGGTGGTGTGAGGGCAGTGAGGGTCACTGAGCCTGGAATTGCTGTGCTTTACACTGTGGGCTATACAGGGTGGATATAAATATGTGTAACAACCCCTGCTTGGAGGGAACTGAGGAAGCTAAGATTTGCATAGAAGCCGTGCACCCACACCGCAAGCATCCCCTGCGGATGCTGAGCACAGACAGAACCCGACCCTGGGTTTGGGTGCTGGGCACTGGAGGAGGGAGGGCTGAGTAATTCAGAAACCCCAACCCTGGATGTGACATAGACGCACCTGGGACTGGGGAGCAGAGGGCAGAAGTGATGAGTGGCTCTGCGGAAACATCCCAGCTGTGTCCCTTCCTGTGTCCCCTGTGTTTTTACTACCAGATGCTGGGTGAAGTCCAGCAATCCTGTGTGGGTGTGTGGCTGTCACACCTCACTGGAAGGCTGTGACATCCCACTGCTGTCCCTGGGCATGGGTTGGATCCTGGGCAGGGCTCCCTCCTTCAGCTGCCCCAGGTCAGGAGTTTTCCCATCCTGAGCCTGACCCATCTTCCCCAAGCAGGATTTCCTCCCGAGGGTGGAAATGCGTAGCAAAATGCTTGAAGAGCATTTGGCATCAGAGCACTTCACATCCTGCCTCCTCCAGAGAGCTTGCACTGCGCCGGGCTCTGCTCTGCTATTAATAGGAGATGCATGGGCCGAAAGAGGAAGAAACTCCTCGTGCTGTAAAGCAACAGGTTGGGAGCAAATGGCGTTGTTTGTTTTCAGGGCGTTTGCTGGGCTCAGCGTGTGCAGGACTGTGTGCAGAGCTGCATGGGGAGAATGTGTTTCTACAGGGAAACAATTGGAGCAACTGCAAAGTGTTGGGATCAGTTTTAGGGAGAAATCGGGTCGGTTTTGCTGGTTATTGGTGTGTTTTGGTGGTGCTGAGTGTGACTCCAGGAACGACACGCTCAAGGTTTTGGTTTTAGGTGACCAGATTTTAGAGCAAGTTCGCTTTCTGGAACTGCAGCTCCAACCTGGGAACAAAATCCCACATTGAGGCTGTGTCAAAACACAACCTGGGGTACAAAGCCAGCGAGCTTCTCTTGGTCACTGCTTTGCTGGGAGCTCCCATAGCTCCCACTTCCATTTTGGAGAGAAAGAGAATTGAGAGAGGAGTTAGTTTCAGTGTAGGAAGAGCTGGGACCTGCGTGCTCTGGAGTGCTGGAGCCAGAGAGGGACACACAGCCCCATTTAGGAGCTGCGTGGGGCTGGTTTTGGACATGGGAGCATCCTTGCTACTGGAGCTCCCGGACATCCTGGAAGCTTTGTCAGCTTATAAAATGCTGGGAACATGGCCCTGGCCCCATGCAGTGGGAGCAGCACACAGGATGGATGGACCTGCAGCCCCAGAGGTGAAGCTTAATGCTTTATCCTCCTCACTGCTGCTCCTCCCTCTGCCGGATTATAAATGGGCAGGGATTGTCTCCCCTTGATAGGCATAACCTCCATTCCCCAGCTCCCACACCCAGCAAAGTGCCCCTCCAGGGCTCGTTTTGCTTCCTCACCCTCAGCTGCTTGATATCTTCCCAAATGCTTCAGCCATTTCCATCTGCTCCCCGTGCAGCTGCTTGTGAGGGGGAAGGGAGGGAGGGTGGGAGAGCACTGGTCCACCCTGCACCTCCATCTCTTCGCCTTCCTCCCACCCTGATGCTTAGCTCTTTGCATGGACTTGGATTGTCACTGGGGTACAGGGGTATGGGGAGAAATGCAGAGAGCTCGTGGGCTCCAGAGACCAAAAGCATCAGCCAGTGCTTGGGGGATGCAGGTATAAGGAGGTGGGGAAAACCTTGGGCACAGCTGGGGGCTGCAGATGTTGGAGGTGTGGGATGGAGACAGCGCTTGTGTTTCTCAGAACTGGAGGGAAGGTGGGTTTGGGGCTCTTGGATGGGGAAATGTCCCTCTTCTTTGCTGCTGTGACAGCGCAAAGAGCTGCAGCTCCTGGCAGGAGCACGAGGGATGTGGTGTCTGCGTGTGGTTCCCCACAAGGCTGCAATCTCTTTGACTGCTGCAAAATATGTAGAAAATCCTGTTAAACCACCACAGGGCTGCGGGTTTCCCAGGACAAGTGCTTTCCCCTCCTGGGCTGCTCCACGTGCTGGAGGAACTCAGCACAGCAAAGCCTTTCTCCGAAAGGTGGGACGCAGCCGAATGCTCTCCCGAGGCTGACGTGACCATGGCAAAAGCCAGGAAATTTAAAGTCAGCAAATTATCCCTATATGATGAGTAATGGTATTCTAAAGAGGAAGAAAAAAAGCAATCCGCTCGTCTGCATCTCTGGAATTCAGTTCTGTCTCTGGAGTCCCCTGGCTGAGTCCTCATCCGCAGCTCTCAGCCCTATGTAATTTTTTTCTCTAATAACTGCAGGGTGGAGGAGGCATTCAGTGGGAACGGCCTCATAGCAAACCCTGGTGTGGAGCATCTGTCTGGGGCTCCTTCGTGTGGGTTTGCATCGCCGTGGTCCTGCTGCCCTAGGATGGGGATCACTGCTTTGGGGCTGCTTCTCTTGGAGATGAGGATGGGTTTGCAGCTTTGTCAGCCACAAACAAAAAATTGGGGAGGAAAAAAAAAGTTTATTTTATTGCTTTGGGGTTTAAAGCAGATTTGCTTTGTTCAGATTCCAGCTGCCCAGCACTGCCAGCTTTTGGGATTTCTAGTTTTGCAGGAAGAGTCCATGGCTGCCAGCAGGGACCAAAGTGCTGGGGAAAGGGAACACCTCCAGTCTGACTCCCCACAGTTTAGACAGCTCACCAAAGCTTATTTCAGCGAGGTGTGCAGCCAGCTTCATGCTGGGGCTCACGCTGAGAGTCGAATCCCTGCTGTCTTCGGGGCGAAATGTGTTTGCAGCAGGCAAAGCCTGGGCTGGGCTCATTAGCAGCCATCTGGTCCATTTAAGGCCAAGTGGCTCAGGGCTCTGGGGGCAGTTTGGATGTCTTGGGCTGCCGTGCTCAGGTCAGACCCCATGTCTGTCCCTCACTGAATCTCATGAGGATGGAGCAAGAAAAGCACCCAGCTGGCTCTCAGCTCCGGAGGTGTCAAATGCTGAGCGTCTCC
This sequence comes from Phasianus colchicus, assembly GCF_987193195.1. Taxonomy (NCBI): domain Eukaryota; kingdom Metazoa; phylum Chordata; class Aves; order Galliformes; family Phasianidae; genus Phasianus; species Phasianus colchicus. Next base: position 4,400,673 of record NC_143460.1, read on the forward strand.
AGGGGCTTTGGGCTCACTCCACTTCTCTGTTTAACATCCACTTCACGATTTATTTTGCTGGGCAGGGAAGAGGAGGTAATCCTTCCTTAAAGGGTGATTCCTGGCCAGGAGGAGCAGCCATCTCTGTGTTCTCTGCTCTGCGGTCGTTGTGGTTTTGATATCGTGGTCAGGGCCAGAAAGGTGGTTTCAAGTCGGGCTTTTCCTTCTCTCTGCATACAGCTGAGTTCTGCAAAATCGCTGGGTTTGGAGGCTGTGCAATGCTGGAGGCCCTGGGGATGTATCAGCATCCCTGCTAATGCACAGCAGACGGCTCTGAACACCTCCCTGGGGCTGGTGGGCTTCGATGGGGATGCAGGGGGGGCTCAGATGAACTCGCTGGGTTTGTTTGGAAGGGTTGGGCTGTGTTTCTTGTTCCCTGAAGCCTCTTGGGGAGGTGGGCAGAGAGGGGATAGAAGTGGGAGCTGGCAGCTGTTTGGGGCTACACGTGGGTCCCTTGGGGGCTTGGGGTGGGCAGAAAGCAGCGTGTGCTGGGCAGAGCCCTCAAGGCAGGCTGGGGGGGTTCTGCCTCACTGCCCATGCGTGATGCCAACCAAATAAGTACCCCGTAGGAGGCAAGGCAGGAGGGCTGCAGACACCCCTTCGCTCTTCTCTCTCCACTCTTCCCTTCTGTTCCCAAAGCTTTTGCTGGTGGAGGCCATGTTTTTCCCAACACAGCGATGCTCCCATGGCTACCAGGGAGCTCACAGCCGTGCGGTGAGCTTGTAGGGCCCCGTGCAGCTGTGAAGCCCGTGTGGGAAGCGGGGTTACGTGTTGAGTCAGCCCCAGACGTCGGCCCCGCTGCCTTCCCCACTCAGTGTCTTATTTTGTCTGTCTTATTTTGTCTTTGGGGAAATCCAGCAATAGCCCCACAGCTGTGGGGCCGAGCAGCCCTTCCCTGCCTGCCTGGGGGCTGCCAAATCTTCACTTAAGCCACCACACTTCCGAGCTCCTGACGCTTCCTTTCTGTGTTTGTAGGGAGGAAGGGCCGTACCTCCAGCCCTCAGTATCCATCCATGATGGGCTCCGCCGTTCCAAACTGACCCCTGGGTGCACGCCCATGGCCACGGCTCTCTCATTAGATCCTTAACGAGCTCGCCAAGCCTTGCCTTTCCCCTCCACCCAGGTGGCCGGCGGTGCAACATGCCTTCCTCCTGATCCCTGAGCACGGTTAGGAAGCCATCCCAGAGCGATGTCTGCCACGCGTGGCAATGGAGAGCACTGGAAGTCCCTGGAGTCGGTGGGCATCAGCCGCAAGGAGCTGGCGCTGGCCGAAGCCCTGCAGATGGAATACGACGCGCTGTCGCGCCTGCGGCAGGACAAGGAGGAGAGCCGGGCTAAGCAGCGTGCCGAGCCACCCCTCATCTCCTGGGACGAGCCCGAAAACACCCATGGGTGCACCGGGATCAAAGCGACGCGTGGCCTGTCTGGCTCTGACCCCATGCTCTGCAATAATGCAGCGCCCGAGGGGCTGACACCAACCCTCCCCGTGCCGCCGCCGCAGCCCAATGCTGCACCCGTCGGCACAGAGGGTCCAGCCTGGCTGAAGACCCCGCTGGCCGGGGACTACCTCTACATCTTCGATGGATCTGAAGGGGACTTTCTCGGGGAGCCCCTAAATGGCACTTCACCTCTCGACAGCAATGGGGGATCCCCCAAAAAGCTCTCCCCGCCGCCGCTGCCCCCCCGGCACTCTGTGCGGAGCCACCCCGAAGGCAGCCGGCGCCTGGGGAAGGGATCCCCACCGTCCTCCAAAGGACCCCAGCCCAGGGATGTCAACGTGTTCTCAGCCCATGAGCAGCCCCGTGGCAAGCTGCTCGCCCGCCGCATCTCCGAGGAGGATCCCTACGGCCTGGCTGACTACGAGGGCATCAACGATGCCATCACCTGCCTCAACCTGAAGTCCACCTACGAGTCCCAGGTGCTGTGGGAAGCTGCCCGCAGCTGGAAGGAAGGCAGGAGCATCTTTGAGAAGGAATCGAGTGGTAAACCGGTGGCACGGAGCAAAACCATGCCCCCCCAGGTCCCCCCAAGGACCTACGTCTCCCGGTTTGGCAACAGGAAGAACGTGGCACCCAACAAGAACCGCAGGATCTCTGCTGACCCGGTAAGGGGCTTTCCTCTCCCCACAGATGGCAACAGGGTGAGTTATGGTTGTGTCATCTCGTCGTCTCACTCCCAGCCCTGCTGTGCCCCCAGGAGCCTGGGGAGCGAATGCTGGGGGCCCCCAAGCTCAGCCCCCCCCAGGTCCCTGCTCTGTGGTGGGTGAGCAGTGCAGCTGGTGGGGGCCATGTAAGTCACCCTCAGCTTCCTCGCTGCCAGAAACCAATTATAAAAGGGCATTAAAATTGTCTTTAGTGGCTGCTGTGTTCTCTGCCTTTCTCTGCCTCCCGTTAGCTGCTGGCTGGGTTAATTGCTCTGACAGCGGGGCCATTGTTTGCTGCAGAGGAAGGATGGAGGCTTGGGGACCCCCATGAGCAGGGAGAGCCTGGCTCTTCTGCAGCCCCCAGTGTCCCAGGGTTGATCCCTTGGCATCCTGGAGTCCATCTGCATGGCTGGGCTGGATGAAGCTCCTCAGCTGTGCAGAAGCAAGGTGGGATGAGGGAGGCACGAAGCATCCAAGTGTTGCTGATGGGCTCATGCTCTACCCATAGGTCCCCCCCAGGCCACGCTCCTTAGCCAATGGCTATGAGCTCTTCGAGGTGTCAGAGGAGAGGGACGAGGAGGTGGCTGCTTTCTGCCATATGCTGGATGTGTGAGTACCATGGACTTGTATGAGCCATCCCTTGCTGCACTCCAAGCTCTTGCTTGGGGCTGCCAGGCTCTGTGACATCTCCCCAAATGGAAGCATTTGGAGGGGGAAATACAAAGCCACCTCTCAGCCTGCCCCTTGCCTGCAGGCTACGGTCCAGCTCCAGCCCCCAGGACTATTCCCTGACCGGCTTCGTGTGGAGTGCAGTCAGCCTCAGCCCTGAGCACCTGGGGCATGGCATCAGCCTGAAGGTGACAGTGCTATGTGACAGCCTGCGGGAGCCCCTCACCTTCACCTGCGACTGTAAGTGGGCTGCAAAGTGGGGACAGCCCCCCAGCAATGCCAAGGGGGGAGCTGGAGGGGTTCTGGTGCAGTGCCAGCTTGGGGATGCTCACCTCTGCTCCCTGTCCCCATAGGCTCCTCCACTGTGGATCTGCTCATCTACCAGACGCTGTGCTACACGCACGACGAGCTGCACACCGTTGATGTTGAGGATTTTGTGCTCAAGCTCTGTGGCTTGGAGGAATTCTTGCAAAAGTGAGTGGTGGAGAGGGGAAAGCAGCAAGCACTGTGCGTCTCTTGTCGGCTCATGCGGGTGGATGGCCAGGGTCAGTCCCTGCCTCCTGAGTTGCTACGGTGCTCTTGCCAAAATCAGCACGTTGGGAGCATCCTTCCCCAGGCAGGATACAAGTCAGATGTGCCTCACGAGCCTGCAGCCTGGGGAAGGGCCTGAAGACTGTGGAGCTGCCAAAAAAGCTTTTTGGGAGAGCATTAATAACGGTCTTGTCGCTCCCTTCGCTTGTTTTTTGAATTGCAGGATGGGATGGAAAACACCATTTCCAAATGAGGTGGCAGAGATTTGGGGCGCCTCAGAAACATCCTGCACTGCAAAGCAGGAAGAAAAGGGATAGTTTTCCTTTTCCTGCTAAAGCCAGGACCATGCAGAGCCCTTTGCACGCTCCCCCCAACTTGTTGCTCCCCCCAGTGCTGCTTTCGCTGCAGGAAAAGCTGCAGTTCTGGGTTTGATGGCTGGGAAAAGCTCCATCCAGAGCGAGGTGCAGCGTGGAGGCAGCAGCAGCCATGCACTCATGGGCACACGCAGTGCTTCCCAGGACTGCCTGCAGCAAATCAGCTCCAGCTCTTCTTGGACAGCAGCCCCACAGCCTGGCCCTGCTGCTTCAAATCGTGGGAGCTTTGCCATGGAGTCCAGGAACTGCACTTTTAGGCCCTAAGGGGGCAGCTGGGAATTGTTCAGCACAGGATAGCCTGCACAGCACTGGCACAGAGGGTGCAGAACCCAGCATATGTACGTACATACGTGCTTTTGTGCATGGGTGTGCATACACACGTGTGTGTATGTGTGCATTTGCATGCATGGATGCAGCAGGGTTGCTTGCACACAGCAGCTGCATTGCCTGTCAGTCCCCACAGCCTTTCAGTTGTTGGGTTTTTCCCTTCTGTAAATGCTGTCGTTGTCAGCAAGATGTTCTCTGTTTTCTCTAATGAGGCTTAACTAGAAGCAGTTGCTGCTGGAAAAATGGGACTTGCACCAAACAAAAGGACGGTGCTTTGCCATCTTTTTACAGCCTGCAATTTAAAGAGGAAAGCAGGGCTTTTGAGGATGGATGCTGCTCAGGCAGACAGGTGGGGCTGTGAGTCCATCCTGGGCTCTGCTGGAGGATTTCTGGGTGATTTAAAGCAAATCCTCTCATTTCTACCTAATTTCTCCATTTGGAAAATGGTCGCAGCTGCGTTGTCCTCCCTGGTATCCCAGCTGGAGGCATCCTGTGCTGGGAGCAGTACAGCCCGTCCCTAGTGAGCAGCTCCTGTATCTCCCACAGCCTTCAAAGGACCTTTGAGAAAGCCCTGGGAAATAAAGCCCTTTTATTGTCAGCCTTTTCTTTCCACATCTTCCCCCAGCAGAGGAGATGCTGGAAGTGCCAAAACTCTCCATGCAGAGCCAGTTGGGCACTCAAGCTCTCCAAACCAGCCCGAGCTGCTGGTGCCTTTCTGCCAACTTACATTTGTAAGGTGCAGGAGAAAGGCAGGGCTGGGCTGAGCATCCCAGGGGATGTTTGCATCCCGAGGCGGGGTGCTCAGGATGCTGGCCCTGTGTGATAAGGGCACATTGCTGCCCAAGCCAGGCTTCCTGCTGTGCCTCCTCCCCATCCCTGCAGCAGGGCAGGGCCCAGTGACGATGGCCACACACTGATTGGGGCTCCGTGTCCCCATCCCTTCCAGCCCCAACCTCCCCCCCCCTGCATCCTGCCATTGCAACTCCATCCTGCCATTGAGCCTGCAGATGTGCTGCCCGCCCTGCGGCACTGTGCCCAGTGGTGACAGCAAGGGCTGAATTGGTTCATTCTACTCTGAAGCTGGCAAAGAAAGCAGGGCTGTACAGCAAGCTCCATGGACCCTAATGTGGGGCTTTCCCATTCTGCAGAAGCCCGCGGTGCCAGGCTTTCAGCCAGCCTCCTCCATGCCTGCTCCCAGCAGGGCTGGCCACAGCTTTATGGAGGGCACAGAGGAAGGAGGAAAAACAATAGTATATTCTTAAGGCTTTCCTAGCACAGCAAATCAGTGAAATGTTTTGCAGGCAAAGGAAGCACAGCCAAACCCTGGCCATGCTCAGCCACAGGGTGTTAGCATAGGGTTGGATTTGGGGGATTTTCTCCCAGCCTGTTCCTAGCAGGTGGAGAGGGGCCACGCAATGAGCCTGTTGTCTGTGTCCCCACAGCAAGCACGCATTAGGGAGCCATGAGTACATCCAGCACTGCAGGAAATTCGACATCGACATCCGCCTGCAGCTGATGAGGAGGAAGGCGGTGCGCAGCGACCTGGCCCGGACGGTGGGTGCCAGCACAGGGATCACCCTGAATGCCTGCATAGGGATCCTGCCCTGATCCTGCATCCCCGCTGCCCTCAGGGATGCTTTGCTGGGTTAGGGGTTAGCTAATGCCAGGTGCAAGCTCAAGCGTTGGAGCTCCCAGCCCCATATCAGCCTGCTGAGGGGGGTGAGAAGAGGGGCAGGAGGGATGGCACAGCACATGGCACAGCCTCTCTCCTCCTCCAGGCCAGTGATGACCAGAGCCCCTCCACCCTCAACCACTACATCCACCTTCAGGAGAGGCCTATCAAGCAGACCATCAGCAGGTAATGGGGGACAGGGCAAGCACAGCCCCGTGCTGCCCACCCTCCTCATGGGGCTGAGCTCTGCTCTCTGTCCCCCAGGCAGGCTCTGAGTCTCCTCTTCGACACCTTCCACAACGAGGTGGATACATTCCTGGCAGCTGAGGTGAGTGCTTTTGGGGCTGCAGCCTCTCCTTCTCAGGGAACAATCCCTCTGAGCATTGCATCCTGTGCCCAGGGGGGGGCTGCCACACACCCGAGAGGACAGCACTGCCACAAAAGAGTGGGTTCCCATTTTTCTCTGGACCCCAGCAGCATTTACTGTGGACTTTTTCCACTTGTCATGAAGCTCTAAGGGTGCAAAAAGGGGCAAAGGCTGGGAAATGAGGGGAAACTGAGGCACAGGTTGATGCACTCACATTGTATGGTGTGTAGCAGGCTGGGGAGCTGCTATAAGGACTGAGGGCAACATTTATTCCTCTCCTTGGTATTCACTTATGCACAGGAGGTGCAGATGTTGCTCCCTGCCCTGTGCCCTGTTGCTGCAGCCTCCCCAAAAGACCTGGGCTCTGCTTTGCTCTGGTTCTAGGCTCTGCTCATCCTCCTTCTTCCCCACAGGGAGACTTCCCACTGAAGGCAGAGAGGGTGATCCAGTCGGTCATGGCCATCTGCAATGCCCTGGCTGCCGTTGAGTCGCAGGAAATCACAACAGCCCTCAACCAGATGCCCCCCTGCCCCTCCCGCATGCAGCCCAAAATCCAGAAGGTAAGGGCTGAGGAAACCAGGGGTGGTTGCAGAGGGAAAGCCCTGTTTGCAGGCTGATTCCATTCACTCCTTTCCTTTACACCACGTGGAAAATTCCTCAATAGCTGGGAGCGGGCAGCAGCTGAAGGGCTGGGACCTTGGTGCTCACCCCGGCTGCTTACGTAAAGCTGCTGGCTTGGAGAGCTGCTCCCAGCCACAGCCATGCACGGGGCTCATGCTGATATTGCTCTTGTGGTTTCTTTTCTTTTTTCCTCTGCAGGATCCAAATGTTCTGGCCAAGAGGGAAAATCGAGGTATTTCAATTCTCCTCCTCCCCTTTTGGGCTGAAGTTCTTGGTGCTTTTAATCTTCAAACTCCTCCTCCTCAATTATTAAGGCTGAAAATGGGTTTGAAACCCTTCTTAAGGAAAGAGGGTTTCAGGAGGCCGTGCCTATTGTTCCTCCCCATCAGCTCAGCAAAGTGGGAGCCTGCAATTCCTCCTCATGCCCCAGAGCAGAGCCCTGCCAGGGGTCCCCCCCCAGCATCCCAGCCCCATGTTAGGGCCACCCTATGAGACACAGCAGGGCTGCAGGTCTGGGGCAGCTCTGTGTCACTCCTCTCCTTTCTCCCCCACAGAGAGGATCGTGGAGAGCCTGACGGCTGCCATCCTGGACCTGGTGGGGCTTTATTGCAGCACCTTCAATGCTGACTTCCAGACAGCTGTGCAATGGAGCCGGGAGCACGGCGTGGTGCAGGAGGCTCGCCTGCTCTCCTGCCCACTCTCCTTCACCGTTTACGCCACGCACCGCATCCCCATCACCTGGGCTGCCAGGTAGGGTGGCCACATGGACCTTGCTCAGCCTCAACCTGCATGTCCTGGGGCTCAGACCCATTAGTTCCATCTCTAGGCTGCTAAATATAAAAACTAACCAACCCCAAGGCTCCTTAAGGACAGAATTATGAGCCACGTTCGGTGTGCAGTGAGCGATGCTTGCACGGCGCAGGCGGATGGCACGGGCTCCGTGCTGCCCTCCCTCTCCAACCACACAAATCCCCGATTCTCCAGCATCACTCCCAGGCTCACAGCCTCCCTGGCGATGTGACAGATGGCCCCGATGCCCGTGCCCGCTCTCAGCCCCACGCAGGGGAGATGGTGGCAGTCCAGGAGCCCACCGCGGGGAGGGCGTGTGAGGCAGCAGCGTCGGCTGCAGCCGCCCCGCCGGGGACCCCTCGCCTTTGTCCTGTCTTTAATGTATTCCCCCTGGTGACTGGCTCCGAACAAAGGCGGTAGCCTGGGAAATGCCGACATCCCCTGACCTCCAGAGCCCCGCAGCCCTTCCCGGATTGTCGCTCGGCACCTGCCACATGGCAGGGCCCCCCCGGCAGCCCCCCGTGTGACGGTATGCACGATGCCATATGGTGATGGGGATGGGAAGGATGGGGGCTGCTGGCTCTGTATCCACCCCCCCTTGTGCAAAGCTGGGGAAGGCGAGCCACTTATGGAGGGGCTTCATTAGAGTGTGGCCGGCCATGGGAACAGATCCAAGCCTCCTTGCCCCCCCCCCACCCTCTCCCCAACCCCACTGCTGTGAGGTTTCCCCTTTGGCTAGGTGAACCCTAAGCACCCTCAGAGCCATGGCTGCTCCCCCCCACTCACATTTCTTTTGCTCCTCTTGCAGCTATGAAGATTTCTACCTCTCTTGCTCCATCACGCACGGTGGTAAGGAGCTGTGCAGCCCCCTGCACACCAGAAAGGCCCACGTCTACAAGTACCTTTTCCACCTCATCATATGGGACCAGCAGTAAGGCAGCACCCTGGCCGTGGGGTGGGCATGGGTACCCGGTGCCGTCCCCAGTAGTACTATCTCCTCCAGCAGTTCCTCTCTGTGCCTCTCCCCAGTTTTCGGGTTATGGAAGCTCTTATGTCATCCCCAGGAATAGCACCTGCTCCTGGCGCCAGTCTCCCACCTCCTATTTACACCCGGGAAAGGGGATCTGCTCCCAAAAATAGCCCTGGGAGCAGGCAGGGAGGCTGTGCCGAGCCCTCACCATGCCTGGCATTTGCAAAGAGGTGGGGATGGGAATGGGATAATTTTAGAAGGTGCCTGTGCCCCTGAAGGACGTACGCCCAGTGGCAGTCATTCCCTCTGCCCATCTCTCCCGTCCTTTGCCCACCCTGTGGGCAGGATGTCCTGAGCTCCTTGAGGACCCCCACACTGACCGGGAGAAGCTGGGACGAGGTCAGTGTGCAGTGTCCCCCCATCACCTACCCAGGACAAAGCAGGGGCGTGGGAGCAGCCAGCTCTGTCCAATGTGTGTGGGGGGGGGTATGCCCATGACGTAAGGGTGCACGGTGCCAGAAGCAAAGGCATTTGCTGAGCTCTGTTGGCATTCCGAGGCGGGGGGCTGGGGCTGACCCGTGCCGTGGGGCTCTGACTGCTCTCTTGCAGGATCTGCTTCCCCGTCCAGGTGAACCGACTGCCGCGGGAGACGCTGCTCAGCGTCACGCTCTTCGCCGTGCCCGTCCCCCCCCCTGGGAGCTCCTCTGACACCAACAGGCAGCGGCGGGTCCCTGAGGCCCTGGGCTGGGTCACCACTCCGCTCTTCAACTTCAGGCAGTGCGTAGGGTGTCCAACCACCACGGGCACCCGAGGGTGGGCTGGGAGGGTCCCCCAGGGCTCAGTGTGGGGATGCAGCATCGCCGCAGCGGTGCCATCCTAACCCCGGGGGAGCAGCCCCTCCAAACAGCCTCCCCTTTCTCCTCCAGGGTTCTGACCTGTGGGAGAAAGCTTTTGGGCTTGTGGCCGGCGACCCAGGACAACTCCAGAGCCAGATCGAGTGCCCCCAACTTCAACCAACCCGACAGCGTCATCCTGCAGGTGGGTCCCAGCAGTGGGGCACCGGAGGGGTGCCGAGCCTCTGCTCACTCATCCACCCTTTGTCCCAGATCGATTTTCCCACCTCTGCTTTCGACGTGAAGTTCGTGAGCCCGCTGGCGGCTGAGGTGAGCCCCAAGTACGAATTTGGCAGCCTGGGTGAGGAGGACCAGCGCAGGCTGCGGGAGGCGATGCAGAAGAAATCGCTTTATTGGTGAGCAATGGAGGGAATCAGCATCATCCTTCCTCGGGGGGGGATCTCAGCTGAGCTCTCCCCAGCATTGGCTGACACGCGCAGGGGGCATCTGGGGGCCTGATCCTACCTCCAGCAGCTGGTCTGGGGAAGCAGCTGGGGCTGAAGGATGAGTTTGGGGTTTAGCAGAGCTGCGCTGCTCAGTGCTGCTGAGCCGGCTGGCGTCTGCTGGTGCTATAAACAGGGAGGATCAGGTGTCAGCAGCCGTGCTTGGATCCACAGAGCACGGCAGCAGTGGTGGATGCGTCCCCACTGACAGCCACCCCGCCAGGACCCAGCGACAGCACTAATTTTGCCTGCAAAACATCTGGGTGCAAAGCCAGGCAAGCTGGTGTGGGGTCCCTGCCTGTGTCCCTGCAACCAGGGGAGCACCCAGCATCATGCAGCATGGCACAGCCCCATCCGCTGGCTCTCTTAAGGTTGTGGAGGGTTTTATCCATGCATGGTGGGGTCGGAGCAGTGCCCTGTGCCCAGTCTTTGCCATCCCCACTTGCTTGCTGCTGCAGGTTGACAGATGCGGACCGCAAACGGCTGTGGGAGAAGCGCTACTACTGCCACGCAGCACCCGGCTCACTGCCCATGCTTCTGGCCAGTGCACCCAGCTGGGAGTGGGCCTGCCTGCCTGACATCTACGCCCTGCTGAGCCAGTGGACCTACATGAGCCACCAGGATGCCCTGGGGCTCCTTCATGCCACGTAAGTCTCTGTTGCGTGGACGTGGATGGAGCAGTGCGCGCTGCAGGTTGTGGGCTTCTGTACCCGCTTGGTGGATCCAACCCCATTGATGCCATGTCCTTGGTGGGGGGTGAGTGGGCACGGCCCCGTGGTAGCCATCCCATGGGGTTATGCTGTCCCTGTGACAACTACCCTATGTAGGTTCCCGGACCAGGAGGTGAGGAGGACGGCCGTGCAGTGGATCGACTCCATCTCTGACACGGAGCTGCTGGATTACCTGCCCCAGCTGGTCCAGGTGTGTGTTGGGATGGGGGTGCTGCATGGGATGTGTTCTGAGACAGGGATGCAATGTGATACGCAATACTGGGATGGGGGTGCTGCATGGGACACCGTGCGTACCAGGATTGGGATGCAGCAGCGGATGTGTGCTGGGTTGGTGACGTGTAATGGAATACATGCCAGGATAGGAGTGCAGCATTGGGTCAGAACACAGCTTGGGGCATGTGCTGATCCTGCTGCACCCCAGAACTATCCTCTGTTCCCCTAATCCAGGCATTGAAGTATGAGTGCTACCTGGACAGCCCACTGGTGCGCTTCCTCATGAAGCGAGCAATCTGCGACCTGAAAATCACCCACTATTTCTTCTGGTGAGTCTGAGGGAACCAAGAGAGGGCTGGGTGGCTCCAGGACGTTCCTGACCCCACAATGCTTGTGCTGCGGGTAGGCTGCTGAAGGATGGCCTGAAAGATTCCCAGTTCAGCATCCGCTACCAGTACCTGTTGGCAGCTCTGCTCTGCTGCTGCGGGAAGGGACTGCGGGAGGAGTTTGACCGGCAGTGTCTGCTGGTCAACACATTGGCCAGGCTGGCCCAACAAGTGCGGGATGCTGCTCCATCCGCACGCCAGGTGGGTGTTGGGATCTGCGAGGTCTTACAGGGTCCAGGCAGATCTCAGCCACCCAACGTCCCTCCCCACAGGGCATCCTGCGTGAGGGGCTGGAGGAGGTGAAGCAGTTCTTCAAGGCTAACGGGTCGTGCCGGCTGCCGCTCAGCCCCAGCCTGCTGGTGAAGGGGATCGTGCCCCGGGTGAGTGCTGGGGTTGGGGTATCATCACCCACCTGGAGCCACTTATCCCTGATGAGCTGCCTTTTCTTTCCCCGGTGCCAGGACTGTTCCTATTTCAACTCCAACGCCGTCCCACTGAAGCTCTCCTTCCAGAACGTCGATCCTCTTGGAGAAAATATCCGGGTCATCTTTAAGGTGAGTTCATCCTCCCGACGCTGCCCAAATCACAGCACAGCATCTCCATTCCCAGCGGGATGCTCTTCCCCTGGCACCCTTGGTCTGATGGCTCCTTATGGGCTTGCAGTGTGGCGATGATCTGCGGCAGGACATGCTGACATTGCAGATGATCCGGATCATGAACAAAATCTGGGTGCAGGAGGGGCTGGACATGCGCATGGTCATCTTCCGCTGCTTCTCCACGGGCCGTGGACGAGGTAACCCAGCATCAGAGCATCAGTCACCAAGTTGTGATGCTCTCAGACTGGCAATAGCATGGGAGGCCCTGGGGCTTTGTAGAGAGAAGCCACTGTGGGTTGCTGTGAGCCACTGTTGGGTTTGATTCCTTCAGACTGCAGGAACATGACTTTGTAGATGGTCACATCAGGGTTGGTGATGAAGGGTGCTGGGATCTTGGTGCTCCCCGGGTGGGAAGGACAGGACTCACCTTGCTGTCTTGGCTTCCAGGCATGGTGGAGATGATCCCCAATGCCGAGACCCTACGCAAAATCCAGGTGGAGCACGGTGTGACGGGCTCCTTTAAGGACAGACCACTGGCTGACTGGCTGCAGAAACACAACCCCGAGGAGGATGAATATGAGAAGGTGAGGAGCAGCCTGGCAGGGTCCCTGCTCTGCATGTCCACCTCTCCAGGGATGATATACATCCCATAGTGGAGCAGCATAGATGAGCTGCCCCTTATTTCCCTCTCTCTCCATCAGGCTGTGGAGAACTTCATCTACTCCTGCGCTGGCTGCTGTGTGGCCACCTATGTGCTGGGGATCTGCGACCGGCACAACGACAACATCATGCTCAAAACCACCGGCCACATGTTTCACATCGATTTTGGCAGGTTCCTGGGCCACGCTCAGATGTTTGGCAACATCAAGAGGTGAGGAATGCCTCTGATTGCACCTTCCTTCTCGCTGCAATCGTCCACTTGGGATTGTGATTCCTTAACATTGGGGTTCCTCCTGATTTTATGGGTGATGCTCCTTTCCTCGTGCCTCTGTGCTCACTCTGTACCCCCAACGCAGGGACCGGGCACCGTTTGTCTTCACCTCAGACATGGCATACGTCATCAATGGTGGGGACAAGCCCTCCAGCCGCTTCCACGACTTCGTCGATCTGTGCTGCCAAGCTTATAACCTGATCCGCAAGCACACCCATCTCTTCCTTAACCTGCTGGGGCTGGTGAGAACCTGGGGACACTCAGAAGGGCCCTGGGGTGGCTGGGGGATGTGTCCTCATCTCACCACCCACCCTCACCTCGCTGCCCAGATGCTGTCCTGTGGCATCCCTGAACTTTCCGACCTGGAGGACCTCAAATATGTCTACGATGCACTAAGGCCACAGGACACTGATGCTGATGCCACCACCTACTTCACCAGGTATAGGACGTGGGTTGGTGACCCCCAGGAGAGAGGCATGGCCACCAGTTGCTTCTCAGCCAAGTGCCTCCATGCTAACACGTGGCCTCATTGCAGGTTGATTGAGTCCAGCTTGGGCAGTGTGGCCACCAAGCTCAACTTCTTCATCCACAACCTGGCACAGATGAAGTTCACAGGCTCTGATGCCCGCCCAACCCTCTCCTTTGCCCCCCGCACACACACCATCAAGACGTCCGGCCGGATCTGCGATGTCTTCCTCTGCCGCCATGAGAGGGTCTTCAACCCCAGCAAGGGCTATGTAAGTTGGGATGGCTGAGGAGAGCCCGAGGAGATGGGCAGAGGAACATCTCGCTCTGTCCTGGAGCGTTCTGTATCCCTGAATCCCTGACACGGCTGGGTATGGGGCATCCTGTTGCCTCCATCCCGTATCACAGCCCCATCTCCCTGCAGACCTACGTGGTGAAGGTGAAACGGGAGAGCCCGAGCGAGGTGACCTTTGTGCAGCGCACCTTTGAGGAGTTCCAGGAATTGCACAACAAGCTGCGCCTGCTCTTCCCCTCCTCGCTGCTGCCCAGGTACCCCCAGACCTGGCATCTGGGCTTCCAATGCCCTGCAGGGTCACTGAATGTCTGTGCCCTTTGACAGCTTCCCCAGCAGGTTCATTATTGGCCGGTCACGAGGAGAGGCAGTGGCTGAGAGGAGGAAAGAAGAACTTAATGGCTACATATGGCATCTCATCCACGCTGCCCCCGAGGTGGCCGAGGTGCGGGGCTGGGGGACCCCAGGAGGGTGGGCTGGGGGTGCTGGTGAAGATAACTTGGGTGGCAATGGGACAAACGTGGCATGTGAAGCACTGGTAACAGCCCCTCCTTACCTTGCAGTGTGACCTCATCTATACCTTTTTCCACCCGCTGCCCAGGGATGAGAAGGCAGCTGGCACCAACCCAGCCCCAAAGCCGGCAGGTAGGTGGGCTGGGGTGAATCCCATATCCCATCCATGGCCCTTCCATGTCCCTCCTGCTCCCCTCCCCTGTCCCTTCTCCTCCTCTCCAGACACCACGTGGGCTCGACCCCTGGGGAAGGTCGGCGGGGAGGTGAAGCTCTCCATCTCCTACAAGAACAACAAGCTCTTCATCATGGTGATGCACATCCGGGGGCTGGTAGGTGCGCAGTGTCCTGGCGGCGATGGGGACGGGATCCAGCCCCACTGCCAGGCTCACAGGGTGCCCCATGCTGTGTTCTGCAGCAGCCCCTCCAGGATGGCAATGACCCTGACCCCTACGTCAAGACCTACCTGCTGCCTGACCCCCAGAAAACCACTAAGAGGAAAACCAAAGTGGCCCGAAAAACCTGCAACCCTACCTACAACGAGATGGTATGGGGATGGCAATGGGGATGGCAATGGCAACGGGGGTGATGATGTTTGGGGCTGGTGATGGGGGGTGAGAGTGGTGATGGGGGTGGAGATGAGGATGGATATGGTGACGATGGGGGGACAGTTGACAATCAGAGTCCATGGTTGAGGTTCTGCCCCACTCTGTCCCCACAGCTGGTCTATGATGGGGTGCCTCGGGGTGACCTGCAGCAACGGGAGCTGCGGCTGAGCGTGCTGAGCGAGGAAGGCTTTTGGGAGAACATTCTCCTTGGGGAGGTCGGCATCCGCCTGCGGGACCTCGATTTGGCACAGGAGAAGATGGGGTGGTTTGCCCTTGGATCCCGCGGCCACGGCACGCTCTGAGCTCCTGGAATGGGCACCGATGCCAGGAGGTGCCCAGAGGGAGCTGCCGTTAGACGTCTTCTTTTTTAAGTTTACCTTGTGTCAAGGGAGCAATGCTGGGGGGGTTGGATGGGGAGGAGTGTCAGGGTGCATCGGGGCGGGGGGGGGGATTAATTCTTCCTTTGGGATATCTGTATTTTAATTTTTTTAATGACAACGTGTAGCATGCGGCCAGGCGCCGGGGCGGTGGCATCGCCAAGGTTGGTTTCGGGACATCTGTTCCCCGTTTTGATGCCATTCAGGCCGTTCCCAGCGCAGGGGATTTGCTCCCAAAGGAGAGCAGCACGGCGGGAGCCCATCCCGAAATGGGAGACCCCCACCAACACCCCCTGGGGAGCACGGCCACCTCCTTTCCCCCCCCCGCCTGGCCCTGTGCTGGGGTGCAGGCTTGGTGCCTGTGGTGCTTTGTTTACAGCGAGAGCTCCGTAAACGGACGAAATGTTTCTCAGGATCGAGAATAATGAACTTAAACTTTATATTAAAAGTTTTAAAGACTGTATTGAGAGCGGGAGGTGGCCTGGGGGAGGTGGCGTGGGGCACCCCCCAACAGCGGGACCCTCCTGGCTGTAGCACGGCAGAGTGAAAATAAAGCGATGAAGTGCACCGGACGGTGTGGGACCTCGTGTGACCCTGCAGGGCAGCAGTGGGATGGGGACAGGAATAGGGATGGAAATGGGAGCAGGACACGGGGAGGAGCGTCAGGCTCGTATACGTAATAGGACAAGGGGGAATGGCTTTAAATTAAGGAGGGGACGTCCAGTTGAGGCGTGCGTGATTTAGCGGTTGGCAACTCTGCCCGCGACAGGGGGTTGGATCGAGGTGATCTTTGATGTCCCTTCCAACCCAGCCGTGCCATGACGGAATGTTCCCCGCTCCCAGTCGGAGCAGCGCTGCTCCCCGCCACGCCGCCAGGGGGCGCAACACCGCGCAGCACAACGGCTGATGCAATCCCCACGCTGAGAGGTGGGCGGTGCCCTCCCACAGCCCTCCGTGGGGGCGTGGCCTCAACGCCGCCCAATGAGCGGCAGCGTAGCGTGACGTTTCGCGCATGCGCAGTCTCTCGCCACCCGCCCCTAAGGGCTCGCGCCGGCCGGGGCCGGATGTAACCGCTGCGCTCGTTCCCGCGCCGCCATTTTGTCTCGCCCGCCGCCCGCCGCCCGGATCCTCTCAGGATGGCGCCCAGCCCCCGCGGCCCGACGCTCCGCCCCGCCGCCCCGCACCCCCGGCAGCGCCTCCGACACCGCTGAGGACCCTTCTCGCGCCGCTCATGGAGCCGATCGGCCGGCAGCGGCCCAGCCCCGCCGTGGGGCCGGCTCGGCCCGGCTCTCTGCTCGGCTTCCCCGTCGCTTGGCCTAAGCTCCCCGGCCCGGCCCAACCCTCCGCCTCCCCTTCGGCCCCGCCGCAGCCCAGCCCGCCGTTCTCCTGGCTGCGGCTGCTCTCTCAGCTCCTTTCCCCTCTGCCCGCTCTGTTACAGCGCTTGCGGCCCGGCCCGGCTCTGAGCAGCGCTTTGTGCCCCGCTGGGCCTTCAGCTCCGCCGCCTCCTTTGCTGCTGCCGCCCGCAGCGCTGCGATGGGCCGAGGAGAAGAAGGGAACGGAGGGCGCGGAGCCCGCCCGGGGGCTGGTTGTGCCTCACGCCGGGTTCCTTTCCTTCGTGCTTCGGGGAGCAAACGGCCCGGAGTGCCGCTCATCCAGCAGCCATCTGCCGCAGCCTCTAAGCGCCGAGGCGTGGGGAGGGCAGGGTCGGCTGGTTGAGTTGGAACAGCTCCGCAGCAAACGGCTGGATTGCCTACGGCTGCGGGGAATGGCCGTGCCTGAGCCGGATCACGGGTATCACAGCCTGGAGGAGGAGCAGCAGCAGCACAGGGGAGCCCTGCGAGGGGACTGCGAGCAGCGTGGAGTCTGGAGGCAACCCGATGAGCTGGAGGGATCCCGGGGTTCGGCCGAGAAGGGAGAAGTGCAGGAGGAACTTTGTGCTGCGGAGGGCTCTGAAACAGAGAGAAGCCTGTTTGTGTCGGCCAGGCCTGCCTGTGCTAATAAGTTAATAGACTACATCCTGGGGGGGAGCTCCAGTGGGGAGGAGAGTGCGGATGATGAGGAAGACTGGGATGATGATAATGATGATGATGATGATGGGTTTGACAGCGAAGGGCTGCTCTCAGATTCAGATGACAGTAGCCAGAAAGGGGAGAGGTTGCATCTCTGGAACTCCTTCTTCAGCTTGGATCCTTACAACCCTCAGAACTTTACTGCAACCATTCAGACATCTTCCAGTGAGCCGGGGAAGGGTATGCCCTGTATGGCCAATGTGGAAGAGGAGGAGGATTCTTCGTGGGCAGAGTCATCTTCAGGCTCTTCTCACCCCAGTTCGGAAGATGAGGACGAGTGGGATTGTAGCAGCGTGGACGAGGCAGAAAACTTGAAACTTTGGAACTCATTCTGTACCTCAGATGATCCTTATAACCCTTTAAATTTCAAGGCACCCTTTCAAACAGCGGAGAAAAGAGGGAAGCCCAGCCTCAAAGGAACAGAGGGGCTGAGTTTGATCACTTCTGAGCATAGTCACTTAACTGTCTGTCAGGTACAGCTGGAAAAGCATAACTGTGGGGTCACAGACTTGGTGCAGCATGGCATTCTTTCTGGTGAAAAATGTAGAAGTACCAAGAGGAAAAAGGTATATTTCTGTTTCTGGCTTTGTGTTTTTGACTGTGGTATGTGGGTGAGGTCATTTGCACCAGGATTCCAGTGGCAGTGCTGCCAAATCATGCTCTGTGAGCTTATGGTCTAATTATGTGGCTGGAAGCAGCGTGCCTCACGTTGTTGCAGATCTCATAATTCAGTGACACAGAGCACGGAATTTCTTGAAGTTTCATTTCCAGATTCAAAGTGAAATTTTCTTTTTAAGACATAACTTTCATTCTGTATTTGTGTTCTATTTGCCTTCTGATTTCCATCATCAGAGAAGCAGAGGAGAATCGTGATCAATGTTTTTTCTCTGGAAAGTACCCTTTTCTCTTATGAATCATTTGTTAAGTATTTCAGGACCTTGGTGTGTAAATAGGGTAACCAGGGCTTTGTGTTGTAAGCTTTGTGTGTCAGACCTGCTTGGGTTACAGACACCAGGTGTCTTTTGGAGGAGGAAAATAATTCTGTTTTGAGTTGGCACGTGCTGCAGGAAGCCATTAAAGTTTCACTGTAAGGTGCATTAATGCTCCTTGGGGTGTTAAACCTTTTAGTGCGCATGCTTGGATTCAAGTAAAATGTCACTTAGCACAGAATCATTAAGGTTTGGAAGGGTTCACTCATTATCTATTCTGTCAGCATGGTGCCCTCTGATAGGGTCTGTGATGCTGCAGATGTGCACAGCTGCTTTTCAGACGTGCTTGAGTCTCTCCTGACACTTCCAGCCTTTGTGTCAGTAATAGTGATGCTGAGTCCCAGGAGAATGGACCAGCATAACAAGATTGCAAAGAGGAAAAGTAGCATTCTTAGCACTAAGGGATCTGTTTACCTCTTTGAGAGCCTGGCTTGGGTGTAACTTCATACCTGTTCATACCTGTTCTCGCTGGGGCAGGTGATGGTGACAAACTTGAGGGTTAGCACAGCTTAAATATTATTTTTCCATTTGGATAGAAATGGGTGTGGGTTGTTTTTTTTTTTTATTATTTGCAAGATGTCCTTTGTAACTGACATTGTTCTGAATCAGATGAGCCCAGCTGTGGATTGATGCTCATGGCCTAAAATCCTGTTGTGTAGCTGGGAAGTAGATTTAACAGTAACCAGTTGCATTAATTTTTTTTTTTTTTTAACTAGTTTACTGTTTGTATCTGTGAACAGAATCTAACCACAATATTTGGCACAATGTTACCAAATCCAGTAATTGTGCCCAAGGGTACCTTAGACTGATGTAAAAAGGATGAAAGGTGGTAACTCACAAAGGGATAGGCTGATGTAACAGCTCCGTGTGCCTGCAGGCAGATACTTAATTAGACCTCTCTGCAAAATGAAGCAGAGGTCTCTGAATGCTGACCCATGAAATGTTTGAGTCACTTCTACCACTCAGGGCCGCTTCCTGTGTGGCATCCTGCAATCAAACAGCAATATCTGTTTGTGAAGTCATAAAGCCCAGGAGCCTTTTGTTTTGCTTTACAAGATAGCAAATGCATTCTCTCTGCAGAAGGACGTGTGGGGTTTGGTGCCCACGCTCTTACTGGGAAGTAACCTGAGAACACTGCACTGGAATGGGATTTCAGCAGGTTGCTCTCAGCACAGCTCAGCTCTGTGTTCTCTGCTGGTTTTTATTTCTCCCATAACTGTTACCTTCTTATTTTCTTGCAGCTTAGAAGGTTGCCCTATTGCATAGATCCAACCCTGCACTCCTGATTGTGCTGGTGTGAACTGGGTGTGAAACTCTTATATTCTCTATTAATAATCACAGGAACAGAGCAGCAAATGTTTGGTGCATCTCTGGATTCCTTCCTGGACTTCCTACTGCAAATTCAATGTATACCAATCCTAGAACCATCTGTAACCACAGTGGTTTCCTTATCTTCAAGAAATGATCCTAGTCTGAAAGTCAGGGAGCTCTGACAGCCAGCTGGTCTGTCCTTTTCAGCTTTCAGCCTTTTACACAGTGAAATGGAAAGCAATGCTTAGTTCTGTAGGCATCTGAAGTAGCTTAGCTTTTACTTACTGCTCAACAACAGGACTGAAATCTGTTCACAGTGATAGGGAAAGTACTGTTGAGTTTTGAACTTGAGCCTGTAAGTTTTTGTTTCCTGAAAGTGGTTCAATAGTCCTTAAGAATAATGAAGAGTGCAGAAGCTCCACGTGTGCTTGAAAGTGTGTTGACTTCAACTTCCTTTTATTAAATTTGATACTCCCCTGTGCAGATGGGTTTGTTCCAGTCATACAGTAAACCTTTCCTTATATGTAGGATTTCTTATCAGTGCTGGAGTTGACTCACATGATTACTCACTGTACAGAACAATGATTGTTGCTATTTTTATGATGTATGTAATCAGAAACCCGGGTCTGTAACGTGTTTCTGAGCAGCGTGGTCTCTTGTGACACATGGATCATCCAGGGTAACCTGGAGCTGTGTTTGTGTGAGGTCAGAACCCCATGTTGTTGTGGTGATGTGTGTTATTTCATGGGGAATGCTGTGTAATCTACTCTCAGTGCAACGGAACCTTCAGCCACCATTTAGAAACCATGTGGTGGTTGAAGCACTGCTTTGGGAAGAGGGAGAGGTTGGCCAGTGGAGCTGAGGTTGCTTTTAAACCCTAGAGGTGAAATACACTCCTGTCTGGCTGCTGCAAAGCCCTGCTGTGGGCTGGTGGTGTAACTGAGGGTATTTTTTGGTGTTTGGGACATAGAAAATTGCTTTGAAGGTATTTAATCATCCATACAGATAAGGTGTAAGCTCATTTTGCGTGAATGTGTGGCTAATGCTTTAACTAATAATGTCTTTTCCAGGTGACCTTCCTTGAAAAAGTCACAGAGTATTATGTGAGCAGTGAGGAGGATCGTAAAGGACCCTGGGAAGAGCTGGCACGAGATGGCTGCAGGTTCCAGAAACGCATCCAAGAAACAGAAGAAGCCATAGGATATTGCTTCACCACAGAGCATAGACAGAGAGTTTTTAATAGACTCCAAAAAACCAACCACAAGGAGGATGATCTCTTCTAGCACCTTAACACATCTGGTGGTTGTGTGACCCTGAGCACTCATCAACATCTTCCAAACCAGAATTGGCAGCTGTGTGTGCTGTTTTGAAATGGGGAGAAAAGTGGGATTTGAACTCTTTTTTCCCTAGTTTAATATTCAGCCACAAATGCTTTTGTGTGTGTCCCATTTTGATAGACAGACAAAACCTTTTGAGTATCCTTGAGGCTGAGGGTGGTATAATTGTGTTCCCCTTAAGTAACACCTGAGGAAACAGACTGCTTTAGCTTAAATCCATTCCAAAAAAATGCCTTGTCTGCCGTAAGTTGAGAAGTGGTGGCTGTTAAGTTGGAATTTTGCACTTTGAAAAAGCAAAACATATTTTGAAGGAAATATTTATGGGATTCAGAACCTCGTTATTACAGTTTTGATTTAAAGTTTGTGTTGGCATGTGCTGTTTTTGTGTGGTTCTTTATTTTTTCTAACCTGTACAGAAGTCTCCAGTTTTTGTTAGCTGTTAATGTTAACTTTACTGTGCAAAGCAGGTGGATTCTCCTTCCTTTCAAGATCCCAGTTTTGCGTGTGACTGATGGATTGTGTGACACTTTGATGTCTTCATATTTCAGTCTGTGACACTGAGGGATTCAGGGGAGCTCTGGTGCACTGCACACCCTTTGGGTTGTCTCTATTTAAGTAATACCTTTACCCAGTCCTGTTCCAAAGGGTGTTGCCTACTGGTGAACCACCTCTTTGCTTTCAGGACATAGCAAAGCTGCAGCTCATGCTCTGAGGTTTAGATAGCTGTGCATGGGGAGCTGCACCATAAGATGATCTTCAGATCATCTTGGAACAACTTCACCGTGATGGATTTTGCTTTTTGAAGGTGGATTGAAGTGGAGTGTTCTTCATTTTATTTTTATCTGGTCCTTGCAAGGAGAATTATCTTCAGCTTCTGGAAATCTAACACTGGGGATGCTGTGTTGTTACCAAAAGCAGTATTAAGACCTCTATGCATCTTCACCTTTGTTCTCCTGGTATCCAAACAGCATTTCATGTCTGGGATCTCACACTTGAGGTCCTCGGTGGAAGGAAAGCTCACATTATTGGTGCTCCTAACTTTAAGTGTTTCACTGCTGCTCAGTCAAAGTAAAACAGGGCAGTTTGGGTATGTTTTTGGATTTGAAAGATGTTGGATTTCAGTTGGCCAGGCCGTGAGGTTGTGCAGTGAAATAAATATCAAACGTTAAACCTAAAGAATTCCTATCAGTTTGCAAAATGTGGTGTGAGTAAATGATTTGCTTCTTGATTTGTTCAGCTGTGCACACGTGGATCTGTTGTTGGAAGGGAGGAAGCTGTATACAATTCAGTTTTCTCATCTCTAATGAATTCAGATTTGAATCCAAAAGAAAGTGATGGATACGTGGAGAGAAGAACTTCACAAAATACTGAGTTTTCTTCTTTATTTTTGGCCCCGGCTTCATTTGTCTCAAATTTCAGAGCTCTTAAGGTTGACGCTTTTTGTATTCAGTTTCTTTGGATTTAAAAATTGCTTTTCTTTGCTGCAGGCTGGAAATGTTAGAATTAAGGAATTTGGAAGGTCAGCTGAAATGCAGGAGAGCTGCCACAATAATACAGAGCTCGTTGGTCTTTTAGATTGGTTCATTGGAAGCCAGGCAACATTGCTTGAATCCCTTTGGAATGAAGAAATCGTTTTTCTCTCATCAGATCATGCCCTCGAATTCAATGGAACAGCTTTCTGTGGTTAGGAGTAAATTTTCCTGTGTTGTTTGATAACTGCTCTGCTTTTTTGTTCAGGAAAAAGCATGCAGGACGATTGATGTGTTAGAATTACAGAAAACATGTTGCTGTGTGACCCCAGCATGGCTGATAAATCAAAATGCTGTTCCTTGCTCTTGGTAAAATACACCATATCGATTTTTCCATGGCATTCCTCATCCATTTGCTTTGGGAGAGCTTGCTGTGCTCCAGCTGCTCTGGCTGACACACCTGGTGTTGGCATGAAGTTCTGGAATGATGTGAATTAACAGCTGCTAACGCTGCTCCACTCTTTGCAGACACTTGGGAAAGGCTGCAGCTGAAAGGAGCAGAGTTGACAAATGGTCCCCAAACTCCATTGCCAAACTGCTGCTTCCAACAGCACTTCTGATTGCTGAGATAATTCGTTTCAACACGAGCACTCAGTCCTAAAACTGGTGGTTCTCAGTGACAAATT
Source organism: Phasianus colchicus (assembly GCF_987193195.1). NCBI lineage: Eukaryota > Metazoa > Chordata > Aves > Galliformes > Phasianidae > Phasianus > Phasianus colchicus. The sequence goes on from NC_143460.1 coordinate 4,423,481, forward strand.
GCTGCTTGGTAAGTCCTTTCCTTCCTCTCAAACCTCATGCTTTCAAAGTGTCCAATGTAAGGCGATAAGAAGTCACAAAACACTAAATTAATGAGCAAGCTAAGCTTATTAGTCACCATTTTCCCTAAAATGTACCTTAAGGTGGTCTTGCAGGATGTGTGTGTGTGTGGTTTAAGTGAGATGTGAAAACCAGTGCTTGCTGAACTTTAAATCAAAACTGTGATTACCAGATTTTATTTTTGTATGATTTAGAGAAAGCCAGAAGACCTTCAGCGTTGGCTTTATACAGATTTTAATTGATTTGTGTCGAGTTTGTTGGGTTTTTATAAATCTAAAGTTCTATTTCTGTACATAATGAAACTATTCAGAACTAATCTGTAAATTGTAATAAAGATATTTGCAGGATAAGGCTGCATTGTTTTCCTTTGGGGGGGTGGGGGAAGGTACCATGTATGTGTTTTCTTTCTTCTCCATTCTATGCTGGGATAAATGTGAGGTGTCATTCTGTCAGTGGGAGTGCCAAACAGCTGAGCTCTTTAATTAGAGCCAGATCACCCCTATGTTTTGCACCGTAGAGTTGGCCTTTAATTCAGCAAATTATTTCTTCTCCTTTATGCTGTAATGATGTATGAACAGGAGAGGGGAGTGTTTGTCCCCATACAGCACAAGCAAGTTTCACCCTGTGCTCCCAGCCCTTCTAGGCCCCTCTGGAACCACCTAATGCTGCATTTCTTTCTGTAACAGCACTGAGCTGGACGAGGAGGAGCATTTGGAACTGCCTGGAGTGCCATCCCACTCTGAGGACTTGAAAGCAGAGAACAAACCTACGCAGTTACTGTGAGCTGCAGCAGCTTTTTGAAGCCGTGCTCACCTGTTCTGCTGGCTCCAAAATCTGCCTTAAGAATGAGAGTTGTAATTTCTTTTGATTCAGCTTAAAGAAATACAGTTAGTGTTGCTAAATGGGAGCTCCTCCATATCTGGCAGCACATCAAGGTGCCATCTGGAATGGAGAAATCCTGCTGTGTTTTTTTTTTATTCTATCAGCACTGAAGGCTGCAGTTGGAGCTCAGCTGACGATTTATCCGTGTTGGAGTGGAATTGTTCTGTGGCTGAATCTTCTCCAGGGGACTTCAGAACTTGTTTGTCAGCAAAGCACATGGGGAGTAAATAAGCTGCTATTTTTGTAGTCACTGCTGACTGCATCCCCCAAAGTGCTGCCTGCAAGTGAATCCAGTTGCAGTCAGTCCCACAAAAAAGGAGTTTCTTCTGAAGCTGCCAGGCAGAAGAAGGCAATGGTAACTGCAGGAGGGATGAGAATCACACACTGACTGCAATTCCAGGGAAAGCCCAGTGCTTCTCTGCTGCACGGAGGTGATGGGCTGCACCTTAGATGTAACCCCAAGGTCCCATTCTGTGCCAAGGGAGGTGGTAGCAAAGTGCTTTCTGAAAGCTGTCCATTAGTCTTGAAGGCACGGAGTATTAGAGCCCATTAGCAGCAGGCATCCATCTGCCCTGACTGCTAATGCTGCAGATAAGGTGGCTGGCAATAAAAGCACGTGCTGCCTTGTAACAGCTGTACAAGCACATTGTGTATGTGTCCCTTTCGTTGCCTGTTTTCAATGCTTTGTTCAACAACTGACATCTTCCACGTTCTTCTTTCAAGCAGTAGGCGCTGCTCCTAGCAGAACAGAAACAAACAAATGCAAAAGCAAAGCCAAACAAACCCAAACCAAACTCAGTAATGCACTGTGCTGCCTCCATCTTCCCACCTGCTCCTCCCATGCAGCCCCACTCTGGCAGCTTGAAACCTTCACTGGAGTTCTCCAAGCACTGCTAAGGCCATTTTCTCAGCATCCTCTGGAGGATCAGAGCTCATAGAGATGATAGGAATCAGCCACAGCCTCAGTCCAGTGAAAAAGAAATAACAGAGATTGAGCTGAGAGCAAAGGTTCAGTGTAGGAGCAAGGGCTGGCACAGAGCATGGCTGCACTGCACAGCCTGCAGTAAGGCCAGGAGCTGCTGGGGAGGCAGAGGGAAAGCAGAGCCCTTCTGCACCTGGTTTTCAATGGAGAAGCAGCCCCAGGTAGCCCTGATTGTTACAGGACTCAGGTGGGAGCTGCTGGGTGCTCAACAGCAGTAGGGGCTGAGTTTTGTATATGGACTTCATCCATCCATCTATCCATCCTTCATCCGTCCCTTCATCCAACCATAGTTTCATCCATCCCTCCCTCCATCCCTACCTCCATCCATCCATCCCTCCATCCATCCCTCCATCCATCCCTCCATCCATCCCTCCATCCATCCCTCCATCCATCCCTTCATCCATCCATCCCTCCATCCATCCCTCCATCCATCCCTCCATCCATCCATCCACCTATCCCTCCATCCATCCCTCCATCCATCCTTCCATCCATCCTTTCATCCATCCCTCCCTCCATCCCTCCCTCTATCCCTCCCTCCATCCCTCCCTCCATCCCTCCCTCCATCCCTCCCTCCATCCCTCCATCCATCCATCCCTTCATCCATCCTTCCATCCATCCATCCTTCCATCCATCCCTCCATCCATCCATCCCTTCATCCATCCCTCCATCCCTCCAACCAGGCCTGGCTGAAGGAGAGACCCTGGGGAAAGAGCTGGAGACATCCAGGTGGCGATAGGTTACTGCTCCCCCTCCACGCACACCTAATTTTCTAACTCAAGAAAAGCAAAAAAAAACACTAAAAAACGTGAACGGGAGATCGGAGAGCAGCGGGAAAGAACGGAGAGGGGAGGAGATGCGGAGAGCAGCGTACAGTTCGTTCCCCGGGAGGTGGTGCCAGAGCCGCGCTGCTGCTGCTGAACCACGGGCGGTGCGATGCCCTCGGGATGCTCCCGTGCTCGCCATCCCTGCTAAAGGGTGCAGAGAGGGGTTGGGAACCTCGCTGGGACCACATCTGGAAGCACAAAGCGTGAGAGTTGTTCTAAAGAAGCCCTCGGTGTGCGCCTGCCTGCCCCTAACCTGTGCGGGAATGAACGGGGAGTTTTAAAAGGGTTTGAAACAATAAGAAAATAACAAGTCCTGCTGGTATTTCCCCTTTGAATTTCCATTGGCTTAAGCTATAGAGAAATAAGGGGGGGAAAGGGGGGAGGTGAAAAAAAATCTCTTGTGGAAAGCAATAAAAGCTGATTTATTTACCTGGCAGAACAGAGCTCAGCATTCTTGGCTGGAGGTCCAGCACAGCCCTCCAACAGCTCTGCCTCCCTTACCCCAGCCTAAAGCAGCTCCATTGCTTCTGCTGTTGGCATCCGATTCCCTGCAGCAGCTCTGATCAGCTGAACCCCATCATTGCCACAGATAACCCCAAAATGAATGAGGGCACCTCGGTGATACCCACAGTCAGGGAAAGGCGTCCCTTCCCAGGGAGTGGGAAGAGGGTAGGAAATCTTTTAGGATCATCTGAGCTTATCTCACACAGACTCTGATCCCACACACCCCCAGGGTAGTCATAGGAGTGATGCTGCAGTTATCAGAGAGGTTTGACCCTGGGTTAAAAGCAAAGAACTGCTCACAGTGAGCTCTCAGTGCAATGGCTGTGTGCAACCCTCTGGAATTCTTCTGCTCGGAAGTTTTCGGTGTCACATCTGTAAAAATGTAAAATGTAAAAAATGTTTAAAAGAAAAAAAAAAACAACCCAGCAGACACTGACTTTGCAAACTCCTGGTCCTGAGAGCTGAGATGAGGACATCTCTGGTTACTTCTGGCTGCTCTGTGCCCGGAGCATTGGATGCTTTTGGTTCAGGTCACCGAAGTGTTTGTGCTGAGCACTGATTCAGGCTGAGCTGTGACTCAGATTGGAGGTGGATCTGAGTAAACGAAACTGTGGTGAGCAGGGCTGGGCTGGGCAGGCAGGGAGGGAGCTTTGCCTTTGGGGTGACCTCGTTGTCCCCAGTGCCTCCCAGAGAGCTGACATCGTGATGGAGCAGCACCACACCGAGCTGCTGGGGTCTGGGCAAGGAGAACACGAAGGGCAGGGATTTCCCAGCTGTGTTTTGGCTGCTGTGGAGTCCCACCTTCCCGACACCAGGATGCATCGTGGCACCAAACCTCGGGGTGTGTGGGTTTGTGGCAGAGCTGTGATGTTGGATGGGAACATTATAAGGGTTGGAGCGTTTGTGTGATGCAGACAAGAAGCCCAATCTTGCACCAAGCCTATGTGCAACGTGTGATGCTTTGCACCCCAGCACTTCTCCCAGCAAAGCAGCGCTGGGGCTGTGGCATCATCCTCTGCTGCACTGCTATCCCTTCTCTCTCCTGATGCTTTTGCACACAGCAGCTCCAAGAGCTGCAGGAAGACCCTTTGATGCCCCACATCCCATCAGAGAACCACTCTGATGCAAGCATTGCTCAACAGAGCAACCCCTTCATCCTGCTTTGGGACCAGCTCCAGCATTCACCTCTCTCCCCCCCTCACCCCAGACCAGCTCATTTCCCTGTGCCATGAGAAACTCCCCAAAGGCACCACAGAGACACGAGGGCTCACAGTCACCCAGCCCAGCTGCCTCCCAGACCCCACCTTTCCCCTTGAAAGACGTTTAATTGATGGCTAAGAGCGAGCAGAGAGAAAATACCCATGGGGCAGCACCGAGGGCGCAGCAGATAGTCATCAGGGTGCCCTACATACTGCCTCTGCTTGGCTGCGAGATCAGACGGAGAGAAGAATTTGACATTGTTTAAAATGAACAGGAGAGGGAAGGAACAACTCCATCATTACTCAGCCCGAGTTAATTGACGGTAATTACACTGAGTAGGCAGTGGAGGAAGCAGCGATGGGCTTAGCCCTGCAGAGTCACTCGGAGCCGTGCCCTCTGAACCCTGCAGCCTGGCTCTCAGAGGGTTAAGTTGATGGGTTTGGTTTTTCCTTTTTCTTTTTTTTTTTTTTTCCTCCCTCCTTGGTTATTTGCAGCAGCAAACACAACCCGGGTGGAAGGTCTGAGCTAAGCAAGTGTTTGCTCGGGGTGGGGGCAGGAGTTGTTCTGCACTTCCCAAGCGGTGCGAGGAGCACAGGACGGAGCTGCTGGGTGCTGTGCCCATGGCAGATGATATCGACTGGCTGGACCTGCCAGGCAGGTGGACCTACGGTGTCTGCGGGGACGGACGCATCTTCTTCATCAAGTAGGGTCTCACCACAAGGCCAGGGAGGAGATGGGGCATGGGGTCCTGGGGGAGCCCGGCTCCTGGGTTGGTGCGTGGCTGGGGGGCTGCAGGGGATGGGGGCTCAGCCTGGGGTCGGAGCAATGGTTCCCACCTGCTGCTTTCCTATTGCATGTGATCCGCTCTCCTCGCTCTCAGTTTCTCCCCTCTTGGGGTTTTGTCCCAGATGCTTCTTTTTTTTTTCCCCCAAATCTGCTCCTTTCCTTTCCTTTGGCTGCCAAAGGAATGACAGCCAAATGATAGGTTATCCCTATCACCAAAGAGGGTGCAGGGATGCCCGCAGCACTCACTGCCTGCTCCTTATCTTTCACAGCGACGAGACCAAGTCCACGAGCTGGGTGCACCCCAGCACAGGTTACTCCATCCAGAGTGGGCACTTCTCCTGCGCCGGTAAGGAAAGGAGCCCTGCTCCCCAAATGTGCTCCTTTGGGACAGATGGAGGTGTGAGATGAAACGCTCCAGAAATTGGAGATGCTGAGAAGCTGCTTTACAGCTCGAGGGTTTGAGGGGCTTTGAATGATGTCCAAAGAAGTGTTGCTGCATCCTTTGGGGAATGCACGAGCCTTCATAACCTGGGGGGTGGGTTTGTAGCCAGAGGAATTTGACTGGTGTGATGGGGAGGGAACCAAGCTTGCCCCTCTGGTATAATGCCCAAATGCAGGAACAGGGAAAGATGATCCCCACTTCTGCTGTGTGCTTCCAGGGCTGCCCCGAGGCTGGGAGGTGGACACCACGCTGCACGGGGGCTTCTACTTCATCAAGTAAGTGATGAGGGCTGGGGGGAGCAGCTCTGCCTGCTGCTCTGGTGCAGTTTACAGCTGTAACCGATGCTGCACCCTATGCCTGCTTCTTCCCAGGGCACTGTTATGGGGTTTGCCCCTATCTTTTGGGGGTGTTGGTGCTGCTGGTCTTATCTTGCAGCCTTCTCGTGTGGTTCAACCCAATGCCAGGCAGTGTGGTCTGGGAGGCTTTTGAATAGATTGCCTGCTGGTGAATGGAGCTGGAGTTCATGCTGAGTGCCAAAGCATGAGATGGAAGGTGGGCAGGGGGTTCCTGTGGGTCATCCGTGCTGCTGCAGATGCAGTTGTGACAGTGCTGTGGGTACCAGCAGCCAAATGACAGCAGAGCTCTGGCTGGTGCAAGTCTTTGCTTTCCTGACCCTGGTGAGGACATGGGCAGTGCCTGCACTCCTGCATTCCTGCACATGAAGGTTTCCTCCCTGCACAACTTCCTTTGTGCTCCCCTCACCACAAAAGCCATCGAGGGCACAGGACCTGCTCCGTGCTGCAGGCAGCTCCTGCACCAACTTCCCATTGCAGATGCAAACAGCTCTGGGGATCCCTGGGGCGTGTGGGCAGCCCTCTGCCCCCTGCCCCACATCTGGCACTGTTGCTGCCCTTGAGGAAGGGTCCCTAGAGCCACCCTGACCCTGCGTGGGGAGTTTGGTTCCAGGTTGGTGCACTCACTGGGGACAAGAGCAATGGGATCGTAGCTCCACTGGGATATGGGTGATGGTACTGTCTGCGTGCACTGAGGCTGTCTCGCCTCCTGGAGCCTCATGCAGAGCTCCAGGTGAGGTGAGGGGATCACAGATGGGATCTCTGAGCCTTATCTGCCTCACTCAAAGGCTTCACCATGTGCTCAGCCCATGCTGAAGCCTTCAGAGCAAAGATCCTGAGGCGAGCGAAGGGCTGCAGTGAATCACTGTGATTATTGGGCTGATCTGCTGAGCAGAGATGGGTGTCCTTGAGTCAGCCCTACTTTGTGTGGAGCAGCATAACACTGCTGGGAGCAGGGCTGGATGGGTGAGAGCTGCACAGGTGAGCCTCCTTTTCAGGTTTGAGTGCCTGCAGTGCTGCTCCACACCAGGGATCTTCCACCCCACCACTATTGTTTTGTGCTCAGTGTGCCAGTTCCCCATGTGATTATAGGATCAAGCTGCACCATAGCAGCTGGGCAAGCTCCAGTGGAGCAGGGAGAGAGTCATGGCTGTGGCTGGGGGGCTGCCACCAGGGCTGCTCCCCCCTCCAGGCTGCATTTTACAGGAGCACCCACGAGGTGCCATTGGGGATGGCACCTCTGCACATGAGCCATTGGTTGCAGGGATGGGGATTCTTGCTGTGGAGCAATGCTGGATGCCATCCCCATCTGCACCAGTCTGTAGGGGGGAAGGAGGCAGCATCCAGCCCCTGCCCCGCTGAGTGTAGCTACAAAGGGCCCTTTTCCGCCCCACTCCTGCCTCAGGCTCGCTGCCCGGTTGGTGCCAGCAGAAGAAAAGGCTCTGCTGTGTCTGTGCCTTGGGGCTGAGACGTGATTGGGACCGATGTGACAGCACTACGTGGCTTTTGTCCCTTTGTAAGGGGGGGATAGGGAACAACTCGCCCCCCCCCCCCAGCCTGGATGGAGTTGCTGCACCCTTCCTGCCAGGGCTCAGGGCTGGTGAAGCTGGGGGTCCCCTTAAGAGCCCCCACTTCCCACGTCTGTGGGCTGTTCCACAGTTCTCAGGGCTCCTCTGGGTGACAACGGGGGGGGGCAGAGTCTCACAGTGTTGCCTGTAAGGTGAAGGGGTGCTGGGGGCAGGGGAGAGGGGTCCCTATGCAGAGCAGGGAGGGAGGGGAAGGAGGATCTCACCCATGAGCTGCAGGGGAAGGAGGGGGAAGTGCAGACTGCAAAGCCTTCAGTGAAAGCCACCCCCCTGCAGCCCCTAATACCTTGAGGCTATGGGAGTGATTATAGGATCAAGGGCAGCCGTGGTGTTTTCCCTCTTGGAGAATCCCATCCCTCCCCACGCCAGCACACGTGTGCTAAGCATGGAGAATCCCTGCGCAGTGTGGGGTCCGGGCTGGGCATAGGCAGGGTCCCTGATGGCTGTAGCTGGCAGAAGTAGGGCGGTGCCATAGATTGGGACACGGTGCCATCGCTGTAGGGCTGGAATTTGCAGATCTGCAGCTCAGGAATTGCTGTGTTGCCAGGCACTGGGGGTGGGTGCTGAGCAGGGCTGGGGAAGGATCTCTGTGCCCCAACCTGTGCCTGGTAAACTCCCCTGCTGCCTGGCCTCTGGGCACCTACTCCCTGCAGGCTGCTCTCCCTGGGTTGCAGAGCCTGGAGGTGCTTCCTGACCCCCCCCCCCCCCACGCCTACATACTCCGGAGGGGTAACAGATGTGTTCCCCAGCCCTGGGAGATGTGGGCTGCAGGGGATGAATGGTCCTGGCTATTTCCCAAAGCTGGGATGCGGGGTTAGGGCTCGTGATCACGGCTGTCCCCCAGTGATGGGATGCAGGGGGTGCGTGGTCACCCCCCTATACTGAGATACAGAGGGGCTGCACCCCCCTCCCCCTCCTCGTGCTGCAGAGCGGCAGCACGATGCGTTCGACCCCCCGGGGATGCAGAGATACGGGGGGCGCACAGCGCGGTCCCCACTTCCCGCAGTGACGCAGGGAGCTCCGAGCTGCTCGGAACGGTGCCGGGCAGAGGGAGGGGGGCACAGTGCGGCGGGGCGGGGGTGGCTGCTCTGTCTCCCCCCCCCTCCGCTCGGTGCCAGCCCGGCATCACGTGCCGCTCACGGTCCCCGAGCATGCCCAGCTCCCGCTCCGGCTCCCGCTCCGGCTCGGGCTCGGGCTGCGGCTCCGGCTCGGGCTGGGGCTGCCCCGGGAGGATGCTGAGCCCCTGAGTAACAGGGGGGGCCCGACCGCTGCCCGCCCTGCACGGTGAGTGCCCCTCGGGGCTGCCCCCACCCCCCTTCCTTCCTTCTCCTTTTCCTTTTCGGGTTTGCGGGGGGGGGTGAGGTCGTGAAGCGGCGGAGCATCCCCAGATCGGGATGTGTGCTATGGGGCCGGCGGGGGGAGTCCTTTCTTGGGGTATCTGTGCTCCAGAGGGGGGGCTCTGAGTGTGCTCTGAGTGTGCCCCGTGGTGCTGCAGAGGTGGCACCTTCTGGCTGTCCCTGGGGAACCCCTTTCTGCAGTGACGTCGGTGAGACGTGGGGCCCCCCCCAGCTGTCCCCACGGTGTGTCTGTGTGCTGAGTCCTGCCTTGTGTCCCCAGCCCCACCGCTGTAGGAGAGATCTGTGCTTTGGTGGGGGGGGTTCTCTGCATCCCTAAGCCCCCACGCTGATGGCTGGGGAGGCTCAGATTGTTGGGTTCCCCCCAGATATGCAAGCTTTGGGCTTGGTTTCATGGCTTCATCAGGATGGGCTGCAAGCAATGCAGCCCGGGATGTTGTCTGGCACTTCCCTTGGCTCCATCTCACTGCCCACTTGTTAGCAGCACTGAGCCCCCCCATGGCTGTGTGTCAGCAGCGAGGTGCTGTGTTTTCTCACCCCCCACCCCAGAGCACTGAGGTGTCTGGCAGAGCTGGAGATGGTCCCTGAGCAGTCAATGGCAGCTTTGTGACGCTGCTGCTATATCTGAAGGCACACGCTCTGCTCCGTCATATGATGGTGCATGCTAAATTAAACACGAGTCTGCGAAACCCATGTGGAAGGGCTTGGATTGATCACCCCATGGCAGTGGGGAGGGGGCACGTGGCCATTCCTGGGGTGTACAGGGGAGTGGGCAGCTCTGCTGGAGGCCAAGCACCAAGGGGACCTGGGTGGCATTTGCTGGGGATGATGTTCCTCCAGGCAGATGAGGCTGTTGGTAGGCAATGCATGCTGCTCTGCAGCTGAGAATTAGCAGCATCCGTCGGTTTCTCCCACTTCTACATGCTAAAGATTTGCAGCCCGCTGTGCATTGCGTGGCATCCCGCTGTTCATCCCATTGCACATCACATTGCATCCCACTGTGCATCGCAGGGCAGAACCTGGGCATTCTGCTCTCCAAGAGGGATTGCTCCTGACCTGCTCCGATCCGCACTTCTTGACCCCTTTACTCTGCTGGGGAAGAACTGGTGCAAGGTACTGGTGGAGCAGACAAGCAGCTCTCTTCACAGCTTTGGGCAGCCAGACCAGTGCCAGCCTCACTGGGAGCCGTGTTTTCCTGCTGAGTTCCCATAGAAACCGGCAGGAGCAGCAGCAGGGCTCGTAGGACTGAGGAGAGGAGGGACAGGCATGGATGGAAGGGCGAGCTGCATGCCTGGCACTGCAGGAGGAAGCTGCTGTGCCTGCTGCACACACACACCCCCCCCCCCCCCCGGCTGCTCCCTGCTGCAGGAAGGTGCATCAGCATCACCCCATCTGCAGTGCTTGTGTGTGTGTGCATGGATGTGTGGATGTGTCCGTGTGTGGATGTGCATTTGCACCCGTTGCTGCCTGCTGGCCGGCCCTGTGCTCTGCTGCTCTGCAGCCAGGCCTGGCATTGCCTGAATGCTACAAACATCACCCAGATGGGCAGCCAGGGCTTAATCCCTCGCCAGGCTGCTGAGCTCAGCTTAACCCTTTGCAGCCAGGCTGGGGCTCGGGGTCCTTTCGTCCTCCATCTGTACCCCCAGGAATCAGCTGGGCTGGGATTTCTCCTGCCTGTCGTTGCTAGCTGGAGGGGAAAGCACTGCTCCTCCGCCTGCCCTCCTCCCTTTCTCTTCTCTCTCAGGCATTTGTAGTAGCATCCCCCCTTCTGTTTTCCATAGCTTGAAACACGATAATCCACAGCAGGCAGAAAGAGTGCAGCAAGGAATGCGCCGTCTCCTCTTTAGCCTCGTTTTCCCCCAGGATCTGCCAGCTCTGTGGCTGCAGGGGGACACCCAGCTGTGCAGTGCTGCCCCATCCCAGTGGTACGTGGGGGTGTTCTGTGCTCCCCCAGCCCCAGATCTGTGTGATGGGGGCAGCGGGATGCTGAAATGTGCTGCTGTCGCGTTGGCTGTGCTGGGGCTCAGGTTGTGCAGAAAGGCTGTTGTTGGGTTGGTTTTTCATTTTGGTGTTGTTGGGTTTTTCTTTTTCTTCCTGGATTTTTGGTGCAGTTTTGCTTTTGGTTCAGTTTTCACCCCGTGCAAAGCAATGAGAGCAGCTGCTGGGGTGAGGTGGCAGGGAATCAGGTTGGGTGATGGCAGCGGCCGGTGGTGGCCTTAATCTGTGAATTTACCAAAGCTCTTTAATAAAGATTCAAAGTCACCAACTTCTCAATTAAGGGATGAGACAGCGCTTGATCCACGTTTCTGGGTCAGCCGGAGAAAGGCCGTGTCAGCCCCGGCTGATGGCTTCCCTTTGATGTTTCTGAAGGAGACATCCTTTGCATAAGGACCGTGCTGTGATGCAGCAGCAGGGCTGCGCTGCTCCCTCACCCCCCGGAGCCCCGAGACCCGGGGAAAGCCTCTCCCATCCCCTGTGTGCGCTGCGGGGACACGGCCGGGCCAGCGCCACCACCCCGGGGGTGACACCGCTCTGCTCTGGGGCTGGGTGGGCTGCGTCCTGCCGGAGCCCCCGGCGACTCCAGAGTGCTCATAACCCTCTGTTTACTCAAACAGCAGCCTCTTGCATGGGTGTTAATTGCAGAAGCTGGCAAAGCACTAATTAGGGGATAATGAGACGGCTTTTGTGTGCGCCTGGCGTCCCGTCGACAGACAAACTCCCTGCTCTAAACATGCTGTTCCGTGTCCACGCTCCCTGCTTGGGTGATCTTATGGGTCGGGACGTTCTATGAGTTTATGGCGATTCCCTGCTCCGTGTTATCATCCTCACTCAGGGTCCTGCCGGCTCACCTCCCCCCCCCCACGCACAGCACTTTGGGTGCTGCTCTCTGCCCCCATCCCAGCATAGCAGGGCAGCTCAGGGTTTCCTTTCACACCCCGTATCACCGGCTCCCCGTGAAGCCGTGCGATGCCCTTCTTTTAAGGGTTCCCCTCACTGCAGCAGAGCGGCTCGGGTGCAGCTGTGCTGCCCTGTGCTGGTAATTAAACGGCAGCCAGAGCCTTCGCAGAGCAGCCCTTTGTTCTCAGCGAGGCTCAGGCTGTCCCCATCCCCCGGTGGGAAGGGGCACGGGATCGGAGCTGAGCGCAGTGGCAGAGCAGAGCATCCTCTGCAGCCTGCATCCTCGGGGCGTTCACAGCTCCGGCACCCATCTCCCGCCGAGCAGCAGAGGCTGCTGTTCCTCTCCTGCTGCCTGCAGTTGCCGGGGACTCACAGCAGCGCTCTCCTCCTTGCCTGCCTTACGTAAGCAGCGGCAGCTCCGACAGCTCAGCACCGCCGGGGCCTGGAGCCTCGCAGCCCAGGTAAGAGTCACCCCTGCAACGTGTCTGGAATAGGTGAAGGTGCTGCTGCCGTGCTCAGCCTTGGGGTCTCACACTGGGGGTGAGCTGGGAGGAACGTGCAGTGTTTGGATCCGTCTCCATCCAGGCTGGCAGCTGGAGGAACAGCCAGGACCAGTCTGGCAGCACTGGGAGCACTGAGCTCCCCATCCAGCTTGGCCGGTTCTCACCCAGCCTTGCACTCCCCATTCCCTGGGCACCGTTTTGGAGATGCAGTGGGCGCCGTGCTCAGCACCTTCCTGGGTTCTGTGCCCCCAGGGGATGGTGCTCGGCGCCGGGTGAGGATGGGGTGTGTGCACCCATGGCACTGTGCCCCACACGCAGCCGTGCTGGGGCTCAGCATCCCAAGGGCCAAACATCCCCATCGTGCTGCGTTGCACCCGTGCTCCAGGCTGGGTATCTGAAAGCCTTTGGCGGACCCTTTGTGGTGGGTGCTGAGCTGTCGTGCAGTGCTGTGATCTGGCAGGTGAGGGCTAATTGTGGCTTCAAATGAGCTGATGCAAAGGGCTCACCTGGCGCAGGTGGTGTGGGTGAGGATGAGCCTGGCTGCTGCTCTGCATGGCTGTTCACAGCACTGTGTTCCAGAGGCTCCTCCTGACCTCTCCACGTGCACTACAGTCCCTGCTCCTCTTTGGGATCACAGGAGGTGAACCCCTGGGTTGTGCAGGGATTCCCTTCCTTTAAATCCACGGGTGATTTGGAGGTTTGGGTTTGAGCATCCCTTGGGTGCGGGATGGGGTTGGGGGCAGCGAGACAACACCCATCCCCATAGAGGACCCTTGGAAGCATTAATTCAGCAGGGCTGGGGGGGCCAAGTTCTGTTGGTTACAGAGGGAGGGAACGTGGCTGTCTGTGCAGTGCCCCAACCCCCCCTGACCCCACAGCTTCAGCAGGGCTCAGCTCTGCTCCTGCTGCTGTTTGGGGCATGGTGGTTCCCCAGAGCCATCTGCTCGATGCTCCGAAACTAATTTTCAAGCCTTTATTCTTCCGGAGAATTTGAAAACGAGATGAAACCCTCAGGGCCCGGGAAGCAAATCGGGAGATGGAAATCTGTGAGTTTCGCGTGTGGCTGATTGCTTTAATTGCAGAGTGCTGGGCAGTTGGGCAGGCAGTGCTGGAGCAGAGCTCCGAGCCGCAGCGCTCCTTTGCGACGCATCCTCCGTGTGAGCGTGGGATTTCTTTTCCTCCTCCTTTTTTTTTTTTTTCTTAAGCGCATATTTTGTGAATGTGCAAACGCAGTGACCTTTGGCAGGGGCCGCCTGCAGCTCCGTTGCTGCCTGCCGGCTGCTCTCCTGCCTGTCAGGGAGATGAGGGATTTGAGAGCTACGTGCGAACTCCGCAGCCCCTGGGCTCCAACTCTCAGCTGCAATCGTGGTGATGAGTTCCCCGAGGGGAGCGCAGAGCTCCTCATCTCTCCCTTTGTGCCACGAGATGTAGGGCCCTTCAGCAGCCGTCAGAGCTGCTGCTTCGTGCCCTGTCCCTCATCTCCTCCCTGCCAGCTGTGAGCTGCTCTTGGAGTGACCTTGTCCTTGCTGGCATCATCGCAGGAGGAACGGGTGCTGGTGCATCCAATGGGGTGGGCAACCAGGAATGGGGCCAGCGGGTCCAACTCCTGCCTGGGACAACCAGCACCTTATGCTGCCCCATCTCCCAGTGTCCTCGAGCACAAGATAGGGCCATGACCTCCTATGGGCTGCAGACAGATCTGTGTGAGCCCACTGGAGATAAGGGCTGTGCCGGCGGGGAGCCAGCAGGAATGTGATTTATGTGGTTAAAGTTCACCTGCTCTTAGGGGCCGTCCCCACTGATGGAGGGTTTGGAGTGGCTGAGGGCAGCGCAGACCTTCCTATGTCTGTCCCCAGTTTGAAGCCCTGGGATGGGGTTTTTGGGGCTCCTGGGGATGCTCATGAGGATGCAGCATCCTGTTGAGATGGGGATGTGATGCAAACGAAGCTCCCACACAAAAACTGAGATCTCTGAGGATGGTACGAATGCAGAGAGAGGTACACCACTGTGCTGGTGCACAAGTGGGGAAACTGAGGCACATCCCTTCAGTGGGGATCCAGGAGTCCTCTCTCTGCTGTCTTTTGCCCTGAGGTTTCCTTGGGTGTGTGTGTGTGTGTGTGCGTGTGCACACGCGTGCAGAATCCTGGCATCCAGCAGTCCCATTTCCTGATCGGGGTTTGGGTGTTACCATAGGATAATTATTCTGTAATTGCTCTCTAATGAGGTAGCAATCCTGCGGCAGGGCTGCAATTAGGGCTTCCCCCCACTGGGCTGTGCCATGAGCCCTGGCCTCATCCACAGAGCCCCTGCAGGTGGGTGCCCCTCACTCCTGGGTTGGGACAGGGAAATCTGGGCTGGGATGTTCTGCAGGAGGACTTTTCCTCTACACCCATCCCCCTCTCCCAACCAGTAGCACTGGGGACACTGGAGGGGGCTGGGGTCTGTCTGTGTGTTCCCACATTGCCAGCACAGTGCTGGCACACAGCCCTGGCACCGACCTGCACTGCTTTTCACTTCCTCCTGGCACCGTCTCCGCTCCCATCAAGGCCCTGTGGGGATTTCCTCCAACTCTCCTCCTTTTGCCTCTGCTGGCACAGCTGCTTCGCTCCTGCTTGAGGCATCCCATCCCCACTCCATCCCCAAACTCCCCTAAGTGCTGACAGACTTCAGCTCAGGATCCATCCTGCAGGATCACTGTGGCCAAGTGGACAGTGTGCATGGTCCCTGAGGCTCAGGCTGGCCCCGGCCAAGCACTGTGCTTTCTCTTTTCCTCCCATGCTGCAGGGCTGTTCCCTTCAGTCCCTTCCTAAATCTGGGTGCTGCTCAGAGCCAGGGATAGTGGAGCTCCGGCATCCGGTGCTGGTATTTATAGCCTGGCATGATGCTCGGAATCAGGCAAGGAGGGGGGTTGTTTTGGTGTTATTTCTCCCCAAATCCTCCTATTTTCAAGGCCAGGCTGATTCTGCTGGAGCTAAAGGCATGCAGTGGGGTTGCCCTATGTCACCCCATGAGGGATGCTCATACCTGGGGACCTCGGATGGGATTTTAGCATCAAGGAGGAGAAGCAGCCAAGATGGGGTCAGGTGAAGTCTGTGTGCCCTGCGCTCACCCTTTGGGTTTGTTTTCCCAGGCAGCATCTCTCCTTTCAGCTCAGCTGAGCAGCAATGATTAGCAATTCCTGCTTTCATTGCAAACCCAATGCGTGCTGCATGCTTTCCCCCCCTCCCCCATCACTTACATTCCCTGCTGGGGGGGACCTGCTCCACATCTTCTGATGCAAACTGTTTGTTTCCGTGTGCCTTTTATTATTTGGTTCTTTCTCCTCCTCATCCCAGAATCAAATAGATTCTCTAATTTGGAAACAACGAGCAGCAGTCAGAGTGGGAATGTAATGAATCTTTTAAAGCTCATTAGTGTGAGAGGTTGCATTGCACTGTGGGGTGGCCAAGGGGTGGCCACGGTGGGGGGTCAGTGGGGGTCCTGTAGGACAGTGCATGCCATGGAGCGTGGGGCTCAGCCCCACATTTTTGGGATCATGGGTCAGGACCAGAGCCTGAAGGGGCCGGGATCAGCCCCAGTGCTGGAGCAGAATTTGGGGTGTGGATGCTGAGACCTTGCTTAGATCCCACAGCCTTGGGGGGGACAGTGCAGTGGGACAGCAGCCACCCCGTGCTGCAGACTGGAGGAAGGGCTGCTGATAGTGAAGAGGCTGCTTGGAGCCTTGTCTTATCCCTTATGTGCTGGGCTTATCAGCAGACGTGCTGGTGCTGGAGATAAGGGGGACCTTGGGTTCAGGCTGAGGCTGGTGGGGGGGACTGATGCTCCTTGTGCTGGCACTGGGTGAGCTGTGGGGATGCACGGACATGGGGGGTGCAGCCTCTGTGGTTGAGGACTGGGGAGGAGTCCCCCCAAGGCTGGAGCATGGAGCAGCCCCTCCAGCTGTGCTCCCACTCCCATGGTGGTGGCCATGGGGAGGAAATCCCTCCCTGAGGCTGTCTGATTCCCACTGCACCCAGTGCAATCTCATTGCTCCAAAGGCAAATTTGCTCTTCTGAAGAAGCATCTTAAGATCTCAGGGTCAGGGTGCCGTGTGGGGTTGGATCAGCTGGGATGAACTGGTCATGGTGCTCTGCGTGCTGCCAGCACTTCCATGGGAGCAATGGGGATGAGGAGACAGGAGGTGGCCCTGCCCTGGGAGGGACAGCAGAGGGTGCAGGGAGCTGCGCATGGAGCAGGGCTTGGCATGTCTCCTTGCAATCAGGTGGAGCAATGGTAGAGGAGGAGGAGGAGGAGGAGGCAGGTGCTGGGCCTCGTGAACAGGCTGTGATTGTTTGTACCGTAGCATCGCCCACAGCTGCTTGTGCAAGCGGGGCAGGGAGTTGGCTCAGAGCTGTGCTGGGCTCGTTACACCTGGGACAGAGGATCTTCAGGTGAAATCCGGCCCCAGGAGCTGGAGGAGCACGGGAGAACCCTGAGCTGTGCTCATGCCCTCTGCTCTCCCAGCACAGGGATGCCACGTGGTGAAGGGTCCTCATGGATGTACCCGCAAAGAATCTCTCTGTGCCAAGGATCAGCAGTCCTGGGGCTTCCATTACCCAGGAGCAATGCCCCAGCCCTGTGTTCCCCTTGAGGGGGCACAGCTCCTTCTCTCCCCGCGGGCAGCTGCAGGATGAAGCAAGCAGCCGAGCGTGCAGCCCGGCCCCGCCAATGGTATGTGGCCGCCCCGGTTCTGGGCTGCAGGTGAGCCTGGAGAATTGGGAAAAACAGGGCAGGGTTTTGTCTTCTCGAATGTTTCCTCCCACTGCAGGAAGTACAGCCACGGTGGCACTGGCACAGAGAAGCCCCACGGTGGCACTGGCACGCTCTGGTTGTTAGGAGATGGCGAGCAGAGGGGCTCTGCTGTGGGGATGGCAATAGGCACTGGTTTAGGGGTGAACCTTTTGGTGGTCATGACCCCATCGTGGGTTGTGCATGCAGCACCGCTGCCTATTGCTGCTGGGTGAGGGATGCAAATGTGCTCGTGAGCACGGGCATCTGCTTGGCTGACCCTGCGTGCTGCTGAACCCCTCCATCCGACGGTGTGAGGTTTCCATACTGCTGCTCTTAGCACCCACGTGGCACTCAGCCAGTGCCCACCACAGGGTCACAACTCCTTTGCCAAGAGATGCAGAGCTGGGAGGGGGGGGGACAAAAGCCCACGTGCAGAATGCCATACCCCAGCACCAGGCTGTGCTTGGAGCCCAAACCGGCGTGCTTAAATCCAGCACTGCTGATGGGGGTCTCAATGGCACGGCTGTGCCCGGCGGAGTGCTGGCGTGGCTGTGAGCAGGCGGGAGTGGCGTGCAAGCTGGGGGTGTGCGTGTGTGCGAGCGCCTGTTTATATAGCAGGGAGCCAACCTGCAGTCTCAGATTTCAGACCTTGCTTATCAGCCCCCGGCAGCGCTCGCTTGGACGTGGCGGCTCTCGGCGGCTGCTTCTCCCTTCCCTGCAGCCTTCGGCAGCTCCCAGAGAGCAGGTCAGGCTGTGCCTGGGTCTGGGTGGTTGGTGGAGCTGGGGATGGAGGGAGGGGTCCTGGAGGAAAAGGTTTGGGATAGTGGAGGGGGAGCAGCAAGCTGGGCTTTGCTGGATGTTGGCTGCAGAGCTGCTCATGCAGCGCTGAGGAGTCGGATTGGAGCTGGCACCGGTGGGCACGGATAAGGTGAGGGTGTGCAGGGGTAGGGGCACAGAAAGGCTGAGGATCTGCAGGGGTGTGGGCATGGATAGGGTGTGGATTTTGTCCCCATTTGCTGGCAAACACAGCATACAGCCAAGGCTCTGTGCCCACGAGCGCAGCACGGTGCCCATGTGCAGCCTGCCAGGGGTTAAATGCCCTACAGGGAGCTCAGTGGCACCTGTGGGAGCACCGATAGTGCTGGCAGGGCTGGGAGCAGGGCAGGGGCAGCCCAGAGGGCTGAGCACACAGCTGGAGTTGCAGCAGGATGCAGGCTGGGGTCCTGCTGTCTGTGCCCATGTTTTGTGCCATTGGCTGGCTTTGAAACCAGGGAGAGCCCCAACCCTTCTGGCTGGAAGATAGTGCAGCAAGTTGCTTGGAATGCTGCTTCGAGCCACCTCTGCAGCTGGAAGCAGGACATGGTTGCATCCTTCTGGTCGTCAGACACATCTCCCCTGCAGTTCCCACAAGCTGGTAGGGCTGCCCGCAGCTCCTGCATCCCCTCCCTGGGGTGTGCATGGATGGGGACACGACGCTCTGCACTGAACCCACGCTGCTTTTCCATGTCTGTGGTCACAGCAATTGAGTGTGGCAGCAAATCTGTTGACAGGGCAGTGGTGGCATCTTGTGTGTCAGGGTCTGTAACCAAGCCATCCCCACATCTCTTATCTCCTGCCCTGCTGAGATAAGGCAGGAAGCACCCATGCGTGTGGTGCAGCTGCAGTTCTGGATGGATGTGCAGAGCTGGATGTCATCTCTGCTGTCTCTGCATGGTGCCTGCACCATCCTGCTGAGCAGGAATGGCACATGGGGAGGGAGAATAGGCCTGTGAGCCCAATGCATGGCTGGCTTCCTTCCACTCAGTGGTCCCTAAGGAGTTAAGTTTGATCACAGCTCCAGGTGCAATCCCTCGATTCCTGAGGACTCCTAACATCCTGGTCCAGAAATTTCAGCCAAATGTGGCTGAGATCTGCAATCTTCATGCATGGTCCTACGGTTCTGAGTGGAGATCTGTGAACGAGCAGAGCCATGGCACTGCATGGATCACTGTGCTCTTCTGTACCTGCCCATGGAGCAGCAGAGAATCCAGCTCTGACACAAACCCATCCAGAACTGCTGGGCTGCCCCAGAACCTGCTGAAGGCGAGCACCCACCTGGATCTGCCTGTCTCTGCCCTCCAGAAACTCAATGCCAGCCTCTGGCTCTTCCCAGCGCCGCCTTCCCGGAGCAAACCAGTTCTTTATAGAGGGCAATAACCAGCTTTGCTCATCTCAACTGGGACAAAGAGGAAGCCTGATGCAATTCCTCAGCCCCTGCTGCTGGGAGCCTCCTCCAGGGGATGCTGCAGGCAGGTGCAGTGGCAGAGGGATGCAACCAGGCTCCAGCACCAGCTCCCCAGCTCCCATCCCACCTGCGTCCCTCCCCAGGCGCAGCTGCAGGCACTGAGGTCGCATCAGGCTGTCACCCACTGCCCAGGGCTGAGAGCAACACCGCAACCTCTGTGGGATGAGGACAGAGTCAGGGCTGGGCTGCAGACAGAGCCTGAAGTGCTGCATCTCCCCGCCTCGCTTGGAGCTGGATTTATTTACTGGATACTGGGGGAGAAAGGGGAACTGGCAACAGGCTCGCTTGCAAATGGGATTTCTGGGAAGTGGAAAGCTGGCTTGCTTTCAGCCTGAACTGTCCTGATTTCCAATTGGAAACATCCCACGGTGACTAAACTTCATTCAGGGGAAGATTTCGTTGTGTGGAGCTGACGCTGCTGTGCTGCACAGCGCAGCCGTGTGGAGGTGGTGACAGCAAAGGGCCGTTTGGTGGCAGAGAGGCATTGGTGGCAGAGAGGCACTGCTTTGGGTTTGCACTGACCTGAGAAGCTCTGTTCCGTGGGGCCGCAAAGCATTGCAGCTCCTTTTGCTTTTCCCACAGCAAATTTCTCGCTTTTCTCCCTGCAAATTCCTTGCTTTTCCCCCTGCAGCTGTCCCTGGGACCTCAGTGGGAGCACTGCTGAGGACACAGCCTCAGTGATTCATCACCAAGCTGTGCCCTCCTGCCCCAGTTCAGCCCTGCGACACGGGGTGTGATGGGCTGGAGGCAGCCATAAACCCAGGGCACGGCCGTCCCATCACTGCTGAGCCTGTCCCAGTGGCAACTGGGCTGAACCCCGGGTACTTTAATGGCTTGTGGAGGAGGCTGATGGCAGGGTGTGCAGTGAGCCCAGCCCTATCTCCTGCAGGCTGCACCACGGCGGTGCCACCCTTGGTTGCATTGCTGCAGCACTGATAGGAACCAGTCAGAGATGTGCCAGGAGACACAGCTCTGTTGGGGGACAGCGAGGCAACACCTTTTGCCCCAGGTCCTTGTCCCATCCTGGGGGTCTGATGGCCGTGCTGGGGAGCTGAGCCCCTCCATGCTTGGTTTGTGGGATTTGCTCTGAGTGCTCTGAAACACTGATCTGCCTCAAGCCGTGCTCTGGATGTGCAGCCCCACTTAGCCCAGCGGTGTTGGTGTCCCCCACCTGTCCATGGTGGCACTGCTACTGTGCCCTTCTGAGCAGAGCCACTCCTGCGGTGAGCTCGGCCAGCCCAGCCCATCCCATCCCTCTGCCTGAGCTCCGTGTGTTTGGTTTGGTCTGAAATCTGTTTGCTTACAAACAAAGCTCAGGCTGTGGGGAACCTTTGGTTCCTGCTCTGTTTGTACGTGGAGGCTGTGGCGTGGACGCGTGCGCATGCTGTGCTGGGGGCTGCTGGTGACAGAGCCAGGGCATGCAGCACATTGCTGTCACACTGGAGGTGCCACTCCTGGATACTGGGGAGCCCTTTTGGCTGCTCCTCCATTGCACACCCGTGCTATATTCACGTGCTTCTCCCAGGGCTGCGTGCAGGGCTGTGGGTGCTTGCAAAAACTGAGAGCCCCATTCACCCCACGTAGATCAGGGCTGCTGCCTGCACCATCCTTGGGAGCTGCCTGGCACCACGCACTTGCACAACCAAGATGCATGTGCTCTTGCATCATAGCACGGTTGCAAGCTGTTTTGAGCCTACAAAGGCATGGGATCAGATCTAAAAACAGTGAGTTTTCCCACTGCCACTGTCACACCCATGCAGAGGTACAGAAACACAGCGCTGTACAAGAAAGGCCCTTGGGATGGCAGTGGCTGTGGCAGGGTGAGACTGTACCAGCTTCGCTGCAGCATGGGGACTGTGAACTACAGCACATGAGCCTCTTTGCAGAGATCCAAGCAGGCTGCTTGTTCCCACCCCTCCTCTCCACTGTAACAGGTGTGGGGCTGCACACCGCGCCGGCACAGCCGGCAATGCCAGGAATGTGCCGAATGCGTCGGGGCTTGACTGCAGGAGGTCTGGGCACAGAGCAGCCAATGAGTCACTTGGAGGGCTGGCAGCAACCCATGAACCCACAGACAAGTGAACCCAAAGTCTCCTCAAACCCGAATCCACGCAAGAAGCAGCTGCCCTCCAACCCACAGCTGGCTGGATGCTCTGAGCCCATGCTGTGCCGTGGTGGTAGCAGTGGGGCTGAGGGTTTGGCATTGAGGGTGGAAGCAGAATGATGTTGTGCCCCCCCAGCATCCCGAGCTGCTGCCCCAGGAATGGGAAATCCAAAGGCTGCACCCATATGCAAAAGGGCCGAGCCCTGCTGCAGGCAGATCTTATCAGCCGCCGCATCTGTGCTTATTTACGGCTCACTCCTGTCTGTGTGGGTTTTTTTGGCCGTTCGATGGTCTTCTATCTTGATTAAAACCATCCCCACGGCAGCCCTCTGCTTTCCAGCCTGCACAGGGTGGTGCCGTGCAGATGTTTGTCCAAAGCTATTTATGAGCACTCGCAGCCTGGACACCCCGGGGTTGCAGCCAGGGCTGAGCTGCTGGAGAAGACAAAATCCACTGCGTGTCGGTGTCCGAAATCCCAATCTGCATCGGGCTGTGAGTACCTCTACCCCATGGCTGCAGCAATGGGGCCGTGCTGAAGGAGGGGAGCATGGGCTGAGCGTGGATGTTTGCTCCATTATTGCAGGAAAAGGGGAAGCATGGGGCTGGGGATGGAGATGCTGCAGCTTTCCTCACCCTGGGGGTCTCCGTTGGTGGCTGAGCTTTTTCTCATCCCCTCTGTGGCTGCAGGCACTGATGTGCTCTGGCATGGGATGGTGGGGGCTGGCGGCAGCTGCAGCCCAAGGTTAATCATCAGCTGCCCCACAGGTTGGCTAACAGCAGTGGGAAGGGGAGGAGATGTGTCCAGTCCCTGCAGCACTGGGGGGGGTCTGTGCCTGGGGAGTGGGGAGATGTTCCTGCCAAGGGATTAACCCTTCACTGACAGCACGCCTGGCTGCAGGTGGTGACTTTTGTTTGAGGGAACATACGCCCTTCCCAGAGACACAGGGACGGTGCCAGCTGTGTGCTGCACACCGAGGTTACCTTGCAGCATCCCCCTCTCTGCTATTCCCCGCTGCTCATTGGGCTGCAGAAAGCTGCAGAGTCCAGCCTCACTGCACAGAGGCAGGATGAGACCCTCAGGATCTGCACTGTGCGGAGACACGGAGCAGCGTGGGATGCTCATAATGAGGACTTTGCAACCCCCACCAGGTGCAGCCGCTCAGTGCTGTGGGGACAGCCACAAATCCCCCAGGATGCAGAGCCCGTTTGCATTGGGAGAGGGTGGATGGATGAGCCGCACCGTGGTGACATGCGAGGGGCTTTGGGACAGCGTAGCCAAAGCCGACGGAAGAATCCTACCGCTGCGGCGCGGTGCCGAGGGGGTTAAAGCAGCCGGGCTGCGGTGGCTGTTAATGATTGATACTGACCGCGGTCCCGAAGGGCTCTGCAGGAAATCATCCAGCGGCAGCGCACAGCCGCCGGCGTTGGCAAACGGTGCGGACGGAGGGGACGCGCGGTGGCAGCGGTGAGTGCGCGCGGTGCGGTGACACACGTGGGCCATTGTCTGCGGCCGGGGGACCGCGGGGTGACGCGGATGTGGCCGCCGAAGTGTCACTGCGGTGCCTGTCGCCGAAAGGATGCTGTCGCGATGATCGTGTGCGGTGGCTTAGGCAGGTGCTGAGGATTTAACCCGAAAGGATTTCCCCACGCTGCTGCCGTAATCCCCCACCCCTGACCTGAGTTGCCCGAGGAGAGCTCGGCTCTGGTTTGCTTTCTGCCTCGATTGCTTCAGACAGGTATTTCTGCTGCTGGAGGTGGTTTGGTAAAGAGCTTAGGGAGAGCTTTATATCCCCTAGGCCAGAGGTTGGTGTGCGGTTCTGTGGCCATATCTGTGCAGCACCTGGTTTGGAGGCTTTGCCCACAGCACCGTGCCAGACCCTGCGCCCACGTCCCCACTGTGACCACAGTGCCAGGGGGATGGTCTGCAGATCCAGAATGGTTCCAGGTTGGTGGGGGCTGTGGTGTGTGGGGGGAGGCTGATGGCTGTGTCCTGAGCTGGGTCATGCACTCCACGTCTCGTGTCTGCTTGCCCTCACTGTGCCATGTGCATCTCAGTGTCTGCACGGCTCTCTGTGGGCACAGTGGGTGCTGGGATGTGGGTGTGTTTGTCCCCAAGGAGGAACAGCGGGGTGATGTGGCTGAAGTGGGACACAGAGCTGTGTCCCCATCCTCGGTCACTGCTGTCACACCGCTGTGACATTCCCCAAATGTCAGCCCATGGATATGGGCTGCCCCAGGCTCTGCATCTCTTCCAGCACCGCATTTCAGCCAGGCTGTCCCTCTGAGGGATGCCTTTGCCTCTCCCACTGCCAGAGCCGGAGCTGTGATGGAGCAGGAGTTACCAGGGAGATCAAACATAAACTCTCTGCTTTCCCTGGACTCCTCTCCTTGGCCGGAGCAGGAGGGGAGCATCGGCCCCCCCGCCACAGGCAATGCTGGCTGCCAGCAGCTGCTTTGTTCTCTGGAAATCCCCTGAGGTCCCTGGGCTCCATCCCGCCCTGCAGTGCTGAGCACAGAGGGGGCTTCGCCATCCTATCTTCCATCTATCAGGGTTGGGACCCCAGCCCCATTAGGTACCCCAACCCCATAGGGTCCCTCAGATGTCCTGCTCAGTGCCACCTCCACCCAGCTGCGTGGTGGTGACGTTATATGTTGTGCTCACTGATGCAGAGTCACCCTGTGGGATGTGGGTGTGCAGGCAGCCACCGTGCTCCCTCCCTTCCGGGGACTTTGCCCAGCAGCTGCCAACCCCAGTGCTGCATGCAGGATCCAGCTCAGGCTTTGTGACTTTCCTTCCTTGTGCATCTCCCATGGATTTACTGCCAGGGTGTGTTTGCAGCCCGGAAAGCCCAGCCTGGCTGCGGTGCTGGTGGGCTCAGTGGCCCACCCCGCAGAGTGCACAGGATGCAGCAAGCCATGGGTGCAGGCTGACATCAGTGATGGATGGTGAGGTGTGGTGCTGTGGCAGCTGATGTGTGGTTTGTCACCAGGGTGGGGTGGCAGAGAAGATGGGTACTCATGGCACTCTCCCTCCTGGGGCTGCTCAGTGTTCCCTCCCTGCATGGCCAGGCTTGGAGGTCCTAAATGGCACGTGATGGCCAAAGTGGCCCAGCAGTGTCCCAACACCAGGGCCACCTCCCAGGTCCAGAACAGGGCAGGAGGTCAAATAAATGCATTGCATCCCCAGCAGCTGAATGGGGAACACAACAGTGCATGGGCCTATAGGAGCAGGGTGTGCAGATGCTGCTCGGATGCGTCCCCGCGCCGTGCCAGGAGCAGCAGGAGCCAGGAGCTCGTTGTTGTTAGCGTGGGGGCTGTGCTGGCTGCTGGCCCCCATCCCTGCCTCGGCGGTGAATGCGGCTCCGGAAATGCTCTCTCAGCTCAGCTGGCGGCGTGGCTGGGGTCAGGGCATGGATTGGGTTACGAAGGAAAACCGGCGGTGAGAGGGAAACCTCCATGCCTGGCTGTGCACCCAGCGCGGGTGTGTGGGTGCCCACAAAGTGCTTTCATCCCACGGCTGAGCTCAGTGCATTTCCAAGCTGTGCTGAGCCCGTGGCAGTGCCTGGTTAGGAAGTGGGGCAGGCCAGGGGGTTGCGTGGAGCTCTGTCCTCCTCTCTTTGCCTCCATCTCCTCCTCTCCCTGCAGCCTTTTCCCTTTCAGCCCCCCCCAAGCGAGCCAAGCCTCACGCATAACTCTTGTAAGCAGAAGAGAATTTGGAAACACTGAGAGCAGCAATTCCCAAACTTCTCCTCCATCAGCTCTGCTCCTGGCCACCGATTCCCCGCTCTTCCCTTTGTTCAACTGAATTCCTGTCCGCTTGCTCTGCCCGTCCTCCCACAGTGCTGTGACCCATGCTGGGGCTGTCACCGTGCACCACACAGCGAAACAAGGAGGGTGCACACCCCTTGTTATCCCACTTGGATCAGTTGGAATGGCTGCACAGGGAGCAGCCCGGCCCCCTCCTGCTGCCTTTGCCACGGCCCCTCGCTTTGCGTGGGGACGGCGGAGGAGCTGAGTGCTGGCGCTCATCCTCTGGCTGTTGGGTTGCTGCTGCGCCTGCAGAATTGCTTCTATTTATTTTTTTCTCTCACATCCAATGTGCAGAACTGAGCCTTGTGCTCTGAGCAGCGCACAGAGGGTCTGGTTTATTATCGCTCAGGGGGAAATAAATCTTCCCAGAGCGTCGCTGATTCCTCGCAGACAAAGCTGCTCCTTTGTGCTCCTGGCTGTGCAATGGGGCTGCTGTGTGGATGGAGGAGAAAGGCTCCGTTTCCCAGTGCTTTGCTCCCAGATTTTTGCCCTCTGCTCCCCAGCAGGTCAGGGCTCAGCAGTTTGCATGGGGCTGCTTGGAGGTGGGTTTTTCTCCCACCTCCTCACAGGGTGCCCATGGATGACACCGTGGGTGCCGCCGTTCCCTTCTTCCTGGGAAAACAAACAGATTTCAAGGGCTTGGTCAGAGGACAGGGATGTGGCTGAGGAGGAGGAAGAGAGGTGAAGAAAGGACTGGAAAAAACAGAGGAAGGAGGCCAGGATGAAGGGAGGGTTTGGCTCACAGCCACCCGAGCCCCTCGCCCAGGAGCTGCCTGGATGCTCGCCCTCGAAGCCGTTGTCGGAACGTGCGTAAATGCTCCAGATTTACACCTCCAGATTTACACTTCCAGATTTACACGGGGCCCCTCAACGGGGCTGGGGCCAGGGGCTGGGGAAGTGCGTGCAGAGCTGAAATTCAGGTTGGGGTGTGGGAGGACAAGGTGCTTCGTTCCTGGTGGCTTTCTGCCAACACGGGAGCTGGGGGATGCTGTTAGCAGGCTGGGAGCGCTTGGAGGGGTTGGCCTGGATTCAGCCTGACCAAGGAGGGGGGGGCAGTCAGGATCCTCTTCCTCACAGATCTGCTCTGGTTCTGGTGCTTGGCTGGTTCCCAGGGATGGGAGGAGAGGCTGTACTCCCCTACTCCCCTCCAGCTCCCAGCCCATGTGGATGACAGCTCACAGCCTCCACACCACAAGGATGGCCACAGTGTGGGAACGATTCCTGGGTTTTGGGTGCAGCTCAGAGGTGACTCGTTCTGTCCCCAGTCCTAGCTCTCAATGTGCTTTTTGTATCCTGGTGTATCCAGCTTGCTGTGCACACTTCAAGGAGCTCTGCCAATGCGTGGTAGCAGTGTGAGATGGGGTTACCCCGTGCAAAGGAACTGCAGAGCAGACTGGGCACCTGCATGGATGTGGAGCCTTATGCACATGACAAGCACTGATGGAGAGGGGCTGTGCATCGTGCCCTGGGGACCAGGAGGGGTCCTGACCTCCTGGGCAGGCAACTGAGGAGGAAGATAATGGGATGCAGAGAAACTCCAGGCAAAAGCCTGAGCTGCTGGGAACAGCTCGTAGGCAGAGGCAGTCAGCTGTGAATCCTGCCAGGAGTGCAGAGTGCCACTGATGGGCTTTGGTGATGTGCATGTGGCACAGTGCTGCTGCTGCTGCTTGCACCAAGGGGGATTGCAGAAGAGGGATGCACCCATGCAGCACTTTGGCCATTGCAGGGTCCTTGGATTGTACTCCTGGCCATGTCCCAAGCTTTTGTTTGCAAACGCTGGGCAGCAGTGACCTTCACAGTGCAGGAAGGGCACCGGGTGAGCCAGGAGGGTTTTCCCCATGGGGAAAGGGTGGGGTTGTCCTGCGCTCAGCAAACTTTAACTTTGGGGAGAGGGAAGAAAAGCAGCACCCAGAGAAAGTTTGTTCTTCACTTCCTGTGTTTATTCCCTTCCCTTTCTCCCTACCTTTAAGAAAAAGCAATAGGAGATTGAAAATATGCTTTTTGTGTGTGTGTGTGTGTTTACCCTAAGGAAAAGCCCCAGCTCTTCTCTCCTGAGAGATCCAGGGCAGCCCCCATCCAGAGCTGCTGCTCAGAGCCCCAGTGTATGGCTGCTCTCTCTGGCACAGATGTGGCCACAGCCATGGCCACCCTGGGCGACTGATGGCTGTGACATGGCCCAGCTGGCACAGGCAGAACAGCGCTGCTCTGAGATCACACAGCCAGGGCTGAACCCCACTTCACAGCTGGGAACCACTTCAGGCCACCACTGAGAGAAGCTCTGTGCCACCCTTGTGTGGGACCGGGGATGGGGCAGGAGGTGAAGCATTGGGGTGTTTGCTGGCTCTGGTGTTGATGCTGGCACTGGGTGCACAGCAGCGGTTTGGCACGTGCCCATGGGCCGTTGGGGGACCTTGATCACTGGTAGCAGATGGTGGCAGTGATTGGGGAGCTGCAGTGGTGTGGATGAGTGCGTGTGTCCCACCCCACAGCCAGCGGCGTGCCAGCAAGAGGAGCAGTGCATTGCTCCTGGCTGCTCCCAGAGCAGTGTCAGCCCGTGGTGCTCTAAAGGGGTGCACAGGGTTGACTGGGAGCTGCCACCTCAGCCTTGCTGGAGCATCCTCTGGCCTGGTGCTGGTGACATGGTTCTCATCCCCAGCTTCTCCCCGCTGCCCTCCTGGCATTGACAAGGACTGTTTGTGCTGGCCAAGGTGAGCATTGGGGTTGGCACCAGCATTGGGGTGGGCACCAGCACTGACCCTGCTCACCCCAGTCTGGTCAGTGAGGGAGGCTGTGCTTCCAGGTCTTGATTTTGGGAGGAGCAGGTGAATGATGCAATGCTGCTGATGCTGAGCTGAGCAGCACTGCATGCTGGCGGTGTCCCGAGGTGGTCCCAGGGCACCAGCAGAGCAGGGACGTGGTGTGATGGAGGCCAGCTGCTTGCTGCGCTCCGCTTCCTTCTTTGGAGGTTTCCTTGGAGGGGAGGGAAGGCAGCGCTGACATCTCAGTGCATTATCATAACAGTCCTGGTGCATTCGCATTGGTTTTTCAAAACGCCGTGCCCAGGGGGAGGGCTGGGTAACCCCGACTGTGCCTCCCCCCTTCTTCTGCTGGGTTGCAAAGGGCTCCCCAGACCCCATCCCCGAGTATCGAAGCCCCACGCGGTCCCCATCCCCTGTGTTGCACAGCGGTGGTTGGTGCTGGTGGGGGTCCCGTTGCTCTCCTGATGTGACCTGGGAAGGGACGGAAGCGCAGCAGGGAGGGAGCGGGGAGGGTTTGGGGACAGAAGCAGGGGGAAGGGACGCAGACAGCGAATGCAGGGCAGAAGCAGCGCCGGCACCGCACGGCTCCCTTCCTCACCGCCGCACCGTCCCCTCCCTGAGCACACCGCTCTGTGCTGGGGGGGGGGACCCCGCAGCCCCGCTCGCCCTTCGCTCGCCGGATCGCTGCACCTGGGTTTGGGGGGGGTTGGAGGCGGCGAGCTCTGCGCTGCCCTTCGCTTCTCCTCTGCTTGGGGACGCGAACGGGAGCCGCAAGCTTGTCCCCGCTTTGCTGCCTCGCCAAGCCGCACCGCATCGGGGCTGCCAGCGCCCGCGGGAGCCGCTCTCTGAGCTCCACCGCTGCCACCGTGGGAAACACCGATGCCACCGGCGCGGATTGGCGCAGCTGGGAAAGGACACCGAGCCCCACCGCGCGCTGCCGGTGTCCCACTGCCCGTGCGGCACCGCCGTGCCCGGGGCACGCGTGGCATAAGCGGTCGTTGGGTGGCACGGGATCTGCCTTGCCCGCTGCTGCCATGGTGGGAGCCGGCAGCCGGCGCTGAGCTTGGAGGGCATCATGCTGAAGTTTCGGGCGGATCGGAGGGTGAGGTAGGAAACCCCGGGGTGGGCAGGGGGAGGTCGGTGGTGCGGAGGTGGTGGCGGTGGCTGGGGACCCTCAGGCAGGGCAGGGACTGCTGCATTGCAGTGCCTGGGAGGCGATGTGAACTCGGAGTTTCTGGAGCAGGGTCAGCCGAGACAGATGGTTTTGGGGGGGGTAAGGAGCTTCTCTCATGTTTCTGAGGCCTGGGGTGGGAACAGTGCAGGGAGGGAGTGTGAGTGCCTGGGTTGGTGCCAGGAGGAGGCACAGGGGCTGTGATGCTGAGCGGGCAGCTTGGCCTGGGGCAGAGCTCGGCCTTTGGGCAGAGAAACCCACAGCAATGTGTGGGTGGTGGGCAGGGCTGGGGACTTAGGGGATCTGGGGGATGTGCTCAGTGGAGGCTGGGTGGTACCGGTGGCTCAGGGCAGCCCCTACTATGCAGGGCTGAGGATCAGGGTGCTGCTTGTTCACTGCATGCACCCTCCCTCTGTGTTAGCATCACAAGCTGCCCTGTCACTGCTGTGCTGTGGCTCTCCAAACTGGGGACAAACGGTGGCAGAAAGCCCCTTCAAAGCTGGGAGCCTCTGCAGAGGACTCACATCAGATGCGCTGGCAGCACAGAAAAGCCCGGTGCCAGGAGAGTGGGTGCTGCCCTTGCTGCAGGTTGCAGATTTTTAGGGTAACCCCCAGCAAAGGAGAGCTGGGTTCAGGACCAGGGTGGGACCTGCATGGGGGCAGCTCCCAGCAGGGCTCTGTTTGGCAGAAAGCAGTGGCTATTCCTGAGCCTGGCTGCAGCCCAGCCTCGGGGTGAAGCGTGCATGGATGGGATGGTCTTGGCAAATATTTTCTTGCTCAAACTTCCCCTGTTTTGCTGACACTCAGCTCTTTGGCAGCATGATGGGCTGTTTGCACGCTGTCTTCTTGGGTGGCCATGGGCAGCTGTGTCCCCATGCGCATCAGTTTTGGGGGACTGTCACCAAGAGGGCGTCCTTTGCACCCCCTGTTGCAAAGCAAACTTCCCAGGATTGATGTGGCAGCCCCCACCCAACATGAAGCAGCTGTGCTGCATTTTGGGCTCAGCTGGCTGCCAAAACCCCACCTGGGGATCTGCTGAGAGCCCCCCACACACACACCAGTGGGGCCAGGTGCTTTGTGACCCTGGCATTGTGGCAAATGGCTCTGAATCCAGCGAGCCCAAGCAGAGGATATGACGTCGGCGTTGTTGCTTTCAGCTCAGCCCAGGCTGAGCCACGGCTGCTGCTCCTGCAGCGATTTATTCTGACAGCTGGGGGGGGTTATGGAAATGTCTCACCACGCGACAGCCGCTGCTGTGTGATGTGTCCAGCAGAAGTAATGAGGTCTCAGCTGGCAGAGACCTCATTCCGGCTCTTGGCGAGGCGAGTGCAATCTGGGAAGCGCAGGTGAAAGGCGGTGCAAATGGTGCAAGAAGCACAACAAAGCGCTGGTGCTGGAGCAGCAGAACGGTGCTAAAAGCAAAGGGATTTGGGGAGTGAGCAGGGATGGATGGAGCTCTCTGCTTTGCATAGGTGGGTGGGCAGCACCTCTCTGGGTTTCTCTGTACCCTTGGACCCCATCCTCCCCTTTCCTGGGTGCTAACAGCCCACTGCATTGTGTCTTGCAGCCACAATGAAAGGCGGAACACCTTCCTGCACCCAGTGACGGGACAACTCCCGGAAGAAAACTCAAGAATAGACTTGCAAAAGTAGGTTGGGTCCCACCTCCCTTTGGTTTCAGGACCAGGGTGGGCTGCGGGGTAGGGAAACATCGTCCGGGGGAGAGGGGAGTGTGGGAACACAGCCATACTGACAGCCCCATCTGTGCCAACAGGCCGACCTTGGACATGTCAAGCAAAGCAGGCAGCAAGCGCCCGGCAAACAGCAGCAGCAGCAGCGAGCCCTCCAACCACACCATGGTGACAGAGGTGGCTCCGGAGCGACCCGGAGGCCGGGTGCGTGCCCGGGTCCACGTGGCACAAAGGGCAACAACGGAGCAGATGGGAAATGTGGGTCCCCCCCGGGCACTGAGCTCATCCTCTCCTCCTCTGCAGGCGTCGCGCTCCTCCCGTAAGGGCATCGCCTTCGGGAAGCGCTCCAACTCCATGAAGAGAAACCCCAACGCCGCCGTCACCAAAAGCGGTTGGCTTTACAAGCAGGTGCCCCAGCCCCTCTGTGCTCCATCCCAGGGAGTGCTCCTCCCAATGGCTGCGTGCTGCCAGCATCTCACTGCTGCTCTCTTGCAGGCCAGCTCGGGGGTGAAGCAGTGGAACAAGCGCTGGTTTGTGCTGGTGGATCGCTGCCTCTTCTACTACAAAGGTACAACGGTTGTGGGCGTTCTTGTTTTTGCAAGTGCTCACTTTTGTGGGTGCTCACTTTTGTGGGTGCACGCTTTTGTGAGTGTTTTTGCTTCGGCAGCTGCTTGCTTTTCATGACTGCATGCTTTTGGGGGTGTCTGTGCGTTTTGCAGGCGTTTTTGCTCTTCGCAGCCGCTTGCTTTTTTGCGGGTGCTCACGTTTATGGGTGCTTGCTCCTGTGGGTGCTCACTACGCTGGGGCACTGAGGGGTTAATGCCCTTCGCCCGCCTCCTGGCAGCTCACTCAGCTCAGTTCTCCTTGGCAGCCGAGGGCGAGCATGAATTATTGAGCAGGTTGGCGTGCTGAGCAGCGGCACTGCTTGCAGGGGAGGGTGAAGCAACAGGAAGGCAGCGCATTGCCACAGGTGGGCTGCTCACCATGCACGCCCGCTGGGTCCCACCTTGCCTCTAAACGCTCCTGTTTGCCCACCAGATGAGAAGGAGGAAAGCATCCTGGGCAGCATCCCCCTGCTCAGCTTCCGCGTGGCAGCCGTGCAGCCCTCTGACAACATCAGCAGGAAGCACACCTTTAAGGTGAGTGTGGGGCCGTGTGGGATTTGGGGGGGTGAGGAGGGGCTGATGCTGGTGGGGTCCCTGCTGTGCCCTCCTCTCGCTTTCTTGGTGGTGGGGCATGGAGCATAGCCCAGCTGCGGAGAGGGGAACTGCCAGAATCCCCTGGGATGTGCTGGGGAAACTGAGGCATGAAGGGGGCAAAGCAGCATCACCTCCCACTGGGTGGGCTGGGAATGCTTTCCTCTCCAAGCCCTGTTCCCATCCTGCCCATTCCAGTGGCGTTTCTCAGCAGAGCTCTCTCTATCAAGCACAGAGCATCCCCAGCTCCATTTTTTTTGGCTTGCTTTGACTGGTGCATTAGTTGCTGCTCATCAGCCCTCCCTGCAGTGGATGTAGGAAGGGAGAGCTGGAAGGCAGAGGATGACTGTCCCACATTTGTCTCTGAGCAGACCCCATCTGTCCCCTCCACAGCGATGCTCAGTGGCACTCACACAGCACTGGTGGGTACCAGTGTGCACCTTGAGGCACTGCTACCCCTGCTGCCATGGTTCCCAAGCACCTCCTTGCTGCCTTGATGCACAGCCCTACTTGTGCAAAGCTAAGCTCACGTTTTCCTGCTCGTGAGCTCCACAGACACATCCCTGCACCTCTGCACTCCCTCAGAATGCACCCAGACAGACCCTTCTATCAATAGAAGTACTGAGCCAACCCCCAGTGCTGGAGCTGGGGTTAGGGCACTGCAGCCCTCACCTCTGCACATGGGGTTTCCCATCCATGAGCAACGCACACCGCCAGCTGTGGGCTCCAGCACCTCAAGCACTGCTCTAAGTTTCACTGTGGGGATGCTTTTGCAATCTGAAGGGCATATTTTTGTAGTGCCACCCTGAAACCTAGTGCGAGCATGGCTTAGGGTGAGTACTGACAAGCAGTGATTACCATGTGCCCGTGCCCAGGAAGCTGTGTCTGTCTGTCTGTGTTGGGAGCAGAGCAATGACCCAGAAGTGGCTTGTGATGTGGTTGGGGAGGAGCCCTGGAGGGCTGATATTCACCAGCTGAGCTCTAAGGATGAGGGGCTGTGTTTTTGTGTGCACCCGAGGGTGCCCGTGGATGGCTTTGTCCCATCCCTGGAGGTGCCCGATGTCATGGATGGAACCCTGGGCAGCCTGAGCTGGGGGTGGCAGCCTGCCCATAGCACGGATGATCACTAAGTCCCCTCCAACCCAACCACGCTATGGTTCTCTGATTCCTGGGGACTCTCCAACCATGCTCAACATACACCCGAGCGTCCCAAACCTGCGGTGTCACAGTGATCCCCATCCACCTCCAGGGCTGAGCAGTCCCCAAAGCAAAGCGAGGGCTGCGCCCGTGCTTCCCCTGCTGTGCTTTGACCCCATCTCTGTGTTTCCTCCTCTCTCCGCGGGCGAGGATCCCCCAGGGCAGGAGGTCTCCGTGCGCCCGTCAGCCACGCCAGCACCCAGCATAGGTACATCAGCTTGTGTTATGGGTGCATGCAGAGGGTGAGGGGCTGCATGCTTTGCTCACCCCGCTCCCACTAACCTGGGGAGGAATTGGTTTGGTTTGAGCTCTTGTTCAAAGCTCTCGAGCTCTACGAGGGCTGGAGGGACCAGGCAGGAGGGCGTCCCTGTCCCCAAGTGGAAACCCCAAATGGAAACCCAAGGGAAGGTTCTAATCAGAACCTCCTTTTTATTTTTGGTTAATTAAAATGATAAAAATTGAACCCTGAAGGTCTTTCAGGAGGAAGAATCTGCTTTTTTTTTTTTTTCCATTTCTTCCTCCTTGTTGCCTCCTGTTCCTCTCCAGAGAGGGGGAAAGTGGTTGCTTCAAAAAGGCCTGGGGCAACCAATTCTGCCTACAGCACAGGGTGGGGTGTGGGCATGGAAAATGAACCCAAAGCGAACTTTTTCCCCCTAAAACATTGTCTGAACCAAGAAGCCACCTTCCCCCTCGTCCTGCATGAAGGGTAACACTTGGACTGGCTGGGGGTGAGGGCATCACAGTGAGCCTTCCTTCCACCCAGTGCTGTGAGGATGCTCCTGGGGAGGGAAGGACGGAGCACTGCAGCGCCAGGAGCTCTTGCCAAGCAGGAGATGGAGCTCTCACACCTCCTGTCTGTCTCTCTCCCCACTTCTCTGCCTTCCTGCAGGTGACGGTGTGCTGGGTGGAGGAGGTGCCGGCGAGTAACGAACAGTCCCTGTCTCCCCAGGCCGAGCACGCTGGCATCCGGACGTACTTCTTCAGTGCTGAGAACACAGAAGAGCAGGAATCCTGGATCCAAGCCATGGGCGAAGCTGCCCGGGTGCAGATCCCCCCAACCCAGAGGTCAGAGCGTTGTCCCTGTCTCACAGGGCTGGAGACGCTCCTCTGCCTCTTGGGAACGGGGTGGGGAGGCATGGGAGCAGAATGGAACTGGGAAGCGTCAGCATCCCGCTGAGGCTGTGGGAAGAGGGTTGGGATGTTGACAGCCATCCTGAGGGCGTTATGAAAGAAAGGTAATGCTCTGCTTGCATCTCCGTGCCCTCCAGACACGAGAAGACGGATTCTGAGAACATCCCCCCCAGCAAACACCACCACCACCATCGGAATACTGTGCACCACGAGCACCCCAAAGCTGACCCCAACTCCAAGACCCGGGGTGAAGGCGACGGCCGTGGCTCAGAGAAACTCGAGAGGAAACCAGAGAGGATGGAGAGCAAGAAGGAACCCTTGACCAAAGCCAACGGCATTGCTGGGCAAGAGATACCCTCTGAGCCCGGCAGCCCTTACCCCGAAGCACCTCGGGTGCCGACGAGCACAGAGCGGCCGCCCCAACCCAATGGTTGGCCCTACACATCTCCCAGTCGCCCTGGCAGCACTGCCTACCCCCCACCCGATGGGGAGAGTGCTGCCCACCGCCGCAGCTTCGCCCCCCGCACCAACCCCGAGAAAATCGCGCAGCGTAAGAGCTCCATGACGCAGCTGCAGCAGTGGGTGAACCTGCGCCGGGGCAATGTGCCCCCCGAGGAGCTGCGCAGGTAAGGGCTGGGATGTTCTCCTTTTCTCCAGGGCGATGTTCTGGGTATATTTGGCCTCTTTCCACCTGTTAAATCCCCTTTTGGGATCAACAAATCACGTTGGCTCCAAGCTGTAGGATACCCCAAAAAGCAAGCAGGGTGGGTTTTTGGAGAGGATCACCTCATGGTCCCCAGGACGAGGGACACCAGTCAGCTTTCCCAACGCTGCTTGCTCTAAGGGTGTCCTTGCCTACAGTGACCGCTCAGTTCTCACCCCTCTCTTCTCTTCCAGCCCCACCAGGTTTTACCCCGTGTCTCGCCGGGTGCCTGACTACTACCCCCCATACTCACCCCAGTACCCCGAGGACTATCAGTACTACCCACCCGGCGTGCGCCCCGACAGCATCTGCTCCATGCCCGCCTACGAGCGGGTCAGCCCTCCCTGGGCATTGGACAACAAGCGCCATTCCTTCCGCAATGGCAGCCCCTACCAGCTCCAGGAATGGAAGGAGCACCCCGGCTTTGGCCGGCAGGATGTCCCGGTCTGGCTCCCTGGTAGGCAGCCGACTTATTTCGATGAGGTGGATGCTGCCTCGGGGTCACTGAGGAGGATGTCACTGCAGCCCCGCTCCCGCTCCGTGCCCCGCTCACCCAGCCAGGGATCCTACAGCCACACTCGGGTCTACTCCCCGGTGCGCTCTCCCAGCGCCCGCTTCGAGCGGCTGCCGCCCCGTGGAGAGGAGATTTACGTCGACCCCGGCACCTTCATGATGAGGAGATCCATCAGTTCTCCCAAGGTAAGCGCTGGGGTGTGTCGCAGTGGAGGGGGAACCTGGTTGAGGGCTGTAGGGTGGGGATGCTGCAGCGCAGCTTGTCCCCTCCGTGTGCATGTGTTGGCCTCGAGGTGCCACCAAGTCCTTGATGTGCAGCTTTAGTTCCTCTCTTAGGACTTCCATGAGCAAGGCAGTCCCAAATGGGGCATGCTGATGCTCCTGCATGGCTGCTGCATTGCTAAAAGCCAGCCCTGACCCTGCTGCATGGCTGGGCTCTGCGCAGAGGGGAGCAATCCGCCCCAATTTGCAGCAGTGCAGCATAGAAAAGAGGGGATACAGGGAGATACCACGTACCCCTCACCTGTCCATGGGGTTTGATGGGGGTCTCCTCTCTCCTCAGTACGACTACCTGGGTGACAGGCGGCCCATCCCTGCAGGAATGTACCCCTACCACTACCCAGGATCCCCAACGGTCCATGACAAGATGGTACGTATGCTGTCAATGTCAATGGGCTGAGCTGGGGGGTTCACAGCCAGGAGGTTCACAGCTATGTGCTCCTCGCTGCCCTCAGCCCCATGGGATGGGGTGTAGGGTCTGTTGTGGGGCACAGCTCACCCTGCCTTGGATGGGTGAGAAGGAAACGGCTGCTCCAGAGGGTTGGAGATGGGTTGCAATGAGGCAAGTTGGGACCGTGGAGCTTGGACTGATGCCTCTGGTCCCTCCTGGACATGCTTTATGGAAAGCCCCTGGCCCCATGCTGGGGTTGAGGGTGCACTGAAACACCCTTGCACCCTCCCTATGCTCTGCGATGCCCATCTTGTCACTGCTCCCCTGGGGCTGGGGTGAGGTTGGCGTGCTCCCTGCACCTCTCCTCTCCTTGTACCTCACTTTGGGCTGCTGCTGCTGCTGCTTGTCCCTAGATGGTGGTTTTTCTCCTTGATCGTGGAGCTGGACCTGCAGGTTCACATAGTGCAGCACAGCCCTGAAACTTCATGGCAGGAGCAGCCACTGCAGGAGGGAGAAGCAAAAATTTTCATCAGCTGTCCATGCTGCCATCCATCCTCACCAGCAAGAGATGTAGGGACAGTGAACAAAGCCCCAGCATAGGGAGAGGGACCTGCACCATCCGCAGCCCTCCTCGCTTTGGGCAGAGGAGGTGGCACTTTGCTTCCCCAACCGAGGGGTCTTTGCATTTCTGCAGCCTTCACCTAACCGCTTTGCTTCTTCTTTTATATGTTTTGTGTGTTCGTTTCTTGCCGCATGCCTGCTGGCTCCGGGTAGGATGAACTTTTAGACCTTCAGTTGCAAAGAAACCTAGAGTATTTGGACCAGCAGGTAGGCAGAGCTGGCTGCAAGCCTCACGCTGCTTACATTCCCATGTGCCCCATCCCCAGCAGCGTCTCCGTCCCTCCCAGTGCAGCATCTCGTCCCCTAACATCCATGTCACCCTTCTTGGCACTAAAGCAGCACGTGTCATCTTTGATTTGCTTCCTCCATCCTCCCCCTCCGTAGGGTTGTTCATTGCTTGGCAGAAAACCACCCCCAACAGTGTCTTCTGTGTGGTGTGCTGGAGCTGAGGGGCAATGGGGGGACATCCTTGGGTCTGGGGGTGCCTACAGCATCAGTGCTGCAGAAATAGTAGCCCAGGGCTGGGCACAGCACCCTATGACACCCATAGGCACGGAGGTGCTGGGGGGTCGCCCAGCATCCACACAGTGCTGCAGGGGGAGGAAGGCAAGCATGGTGCTTTGGTGATACGCTCACCATGCGCATCCTCCAAGGCTAGAGGTGGGATGCAGAGCTCGGATTGGGTGACCGGCCCTGAAGTGACAGCTCTGAAGTTTGGCATGCTGTGGGGTGTTTGGAGGAAAGCCACAAGCTGACCTCATTCTGGGAGCAGGGTGAGGGAGAGCCTTGGGGACAGCTGTGGGAGTGGTGGGGTGGGAATCGCCAGCACCAGCTGCCACCAATGCGGGGTCCAGAGCCATCGGTTGTTGCTGCCGCCTGGTGCTCGCTGCAGGAGCCAGGTTTGCACTGAGGGAGCTGCTCCAGTACAATCTCATTAGTCTGTGAATCCCCATCGGTGCAGCAATCACCAAGATCTGTGTCTGCCTTGGAGCAGAGCCAGGGACACGCAGGAGCACTCGGTGCAATAAAAGCTCTCTGGATTATTTCAACGCCGTCAGCAGCAACGCTCCCTCACCGAAGCACTTTAAAATGCTCCCTAAAAAGGCTTTCCATCTCCTCCTCCTCTCCTGCTGACCTCTAATTCAGGGCAGTGCTGCCAAGTAGCTCTTTTAAAACAATTCACCTCTTTATTTTCACTCTCCACGTTTATCCAGAGAGCTGTGATGTGTCACCAGTTGGCTCCCGTGGCTGCACCCCAATTGGTGCTGCTCCCCAGCGGGGTCCTATCCTGGATCTGTGCTGCAAGGGCATCACCTCTGTCTGCAGCACTCACATGTAACATATCCCCATGGGAGCACCCAGCTCTGCTGCTTGAAGCCACCAAGCTGGAATGGGGGACACCGCTGTCCCCATCCCCACCTGAGCAGGGCCATCCCTCTGCTATGAAGGCAGGACACAGAGCTGTTTGTTGGCCTGACCTGTCTGTCTGTCTGCTGGGGCCATGCAGTGTGTTGCAGCAGTGGGCATTGTGCAAACTTGTGTCTGTGTGTGCGATTTGCTGCCCAGCCAAGGCTGGGTTCAATTTGTTTTCATCCCCAACAAAGCTTTCAGCTCCTGGGATGCTCTCAGCCTGAGACAGCTGATTCCTGGTGGCTCGAGCCCTTGGGACATCTCTTAGAGGTGGCACCTTGCAGCACAATGCCCTGAGGGTTCCTGGCCAGCGCTGCGCCCTCACCTCTCCGCTGACCTCTGACATTTCCTTCCCTGTCTGTCGCAGATGAGCGAGAGCGAAACCCTGATCAGTATGGTGAACAGGATGGTGGAGAGCTCCTCCCCTAGGGCTCAGCTCTACATGCAAGTAAGCCTTGCTAATGCCCGTGCATGGCAGGCCACGCCAGCCGCCCCATGCCATCCCTGAGGTCACCTCCTGCCATTCTGCTCATGCAAACTCCAGCATCCACACAGTGCTGGCACATCACGCTCTGGGGGTCCCGCTCGTCCATCCCAGGCTTTGCTAAATCCATCCATGAGCCATTCCAGCCCTGTAAATCCTTGTGGTTCTCAGAGCACAAGGTTGGGAAGCAGCGGTCCTGAGCTCTCATCTGTGTTCGGGTGCTTTTGTGTATCAATGTGACCAGAAGGTCGATCTGGAGGAGCCCAGCCCAAAGATCTGCAACCAAAGCAACATCAGGGAGAGGAAGCAGCCCATGCACACGGCTGCTCTTTTTCTGCCTGGAGATGGAAGAGACTGCAAAAGCCTGGGGACATCTGTGCTGATGGGTGCGGCTCCGAGTGCTGATGCCCTGTGAGGAGGGGAGGGTGTGTGGTCCCATCCCTGTGCAGCAGGGATGTGCTTCAGGGTGAAGCTGGAGCTGTTGTGATGCCTTCGTTGGCTGAGCTCTCTGCAGGGTCTGCATCCACCAGGCTCTGGCATTTCCCAGATTCGGGTCTGTTAAGCATTGTCCTGTGGTTTTAAAACACTCTGAAGTAGCATCTAGCTTTCTAGCAATAGTGATCTCCTTCTTCCTATATTATGCCTTTCATCTCGAGGTCTTGGAGGCATTTAATTGGTGAGGTCCCATTAGTAATTTAGATTTCCAGGAAAGGCAAATGACTCACAGAGAAGCTGGATGGTAAACAGGTCCTGATGCAGCAGCTGATTTATAGGCGCTCTGACTCCACTCAGTGGGATTACAGCTTAATCTTGCTGCCTTCATTTCCCTGCCCGTGGAACGGTGGCAGCTGTACACCAGGCAGTTAATGAGTCACGAGACATCTCTTGGCGTCAGGCAGAGAGCTTGGCTCGGTGCTGCTCACCCAGCCCATGGCACTGGGGCTGGCACTGGGGCTTCCCAGGGCTGGGGCAGAGGGGCTGCTCCTCTATGCAGGGTTCCTGGCAGCCCCTGAGACCCCGGAGCCAGGCTGACCCCATGCTCTGCTTGCAGGTGACGACACCTTTCCCAGAAGCCTACAGGGAGACTCTGCATGCCTAC
The DNA here is from genome assembly GCF_987193195.1 of Phasianus colchicus. Lineage (NCBI taxonomy): Eukaryota > Metazoa > Chordata > Aves > Galliformes > Phasianidae > Phasianus > Phasianus colchicus. The sequence continues at coordinate 4,463,466 of NC_143460.1, forward strand.
AAGATAAGCGAGCAAGACACTGATGTAAGAGCAAATATCCGTGCTGCATGTTCTCAGTCTGTCCTGTGCTATTGCCTCTGTCCCTGTGTGCCCTGTTTCCTGCAGGCTGAAACCCACACATTGTTCCATCCAACCAATGCCATGTTCTATGCCCTGGCTGCATCCTATCTCTCCTGGAGAGAGATCAGCCCACTCTTGGCCCTCCTCTTGGCTCTGTTTGCAGAGGTGCCTGGAGCATCCCACAAACCCATTTCTGGGTTCTCACCCTTCTCTTCCTCTTTTTCTTGCTGGGAACAGAAGCTGTTGGGGAAGCTCTGTGAGCAGAACAAAGTGCTGCGGGAGCAGGAGAGGCTGGTGCAGCAACTCCGAGCAGAGAAGGTTCGTGGTGCGCATGGTTCTGCATGGTGCTGCTGCAACACCAAGTGCCCCAGGGCTGAGTGCATCTGGGGATAAACCCCACTGCAAGGCAATGGGGATGGCAAGGAAGTGGCATGTCCTGCTTTCCTGGCGTTCATCTGTGGGCTGGGGGAGATGTGCTCATGTCATGGTCCCATGCATTCATGGCCCATTGAGAAGGGAGAAAGCTACTCCTGCACCAGGATGCTCACAGCTGCAGCACCTCTTGTTCCCCTTAGGAGAGTCTGGAGAGTGCCCTGATGGGGACGCACCAGGAGCTGGAGATGTTTGGGAGCCAGCCTGCCTACCCTGAGAAGCTGCTGCACAAGAAGGAGTCTCTGCAGAACCAGCTCATCAACATCCGCGTGGAGCTGTCTCAGGCCAGCACGGTAATGGTGCTGCTCTGCATTCCCTGTCCCCACCCATCCATCCCTAAGGCATGGAGCACCCAGCAGAGCTTACACTGGAGGCAAATCCACCAACCCAATCCCCCTAATTCCTTCCACAGGCCTTGGCCAACAGCACAGCTGAGTATGAGACCCTGGAGAGCGAGGTGTCTGCCCTGCACGACGACCTCTGGGAGCAGCTGAACCTGGATATTCAAGTGAGCATCCCACGTTGTCCCCAGTCCTGTGCAGGTGGAAGCCACCTGGTTCCTCTGCTGAGAGCTAATTTGCAAGCAGCTGCTGGTGCTCAGCGTCCTGCTTTGACCTTGCCTAGCAGCACGTAGGTGCTAATGAGGGTGCTTTGCCTTGGGTGCTGATGAGGGGCTGCACAGGGCCAGGGGGGGGGGTTCCACCAGCTCCACACCAGCCTGCAGCTCCCTGTGGGATTTGAGCTGTGGGTGCGATGGCTCAGCACCCTCAGGGCTGTGTCTGTCCCAGCTGAACACCCCAGGCCCCGTCGCTGGGATGCAGCCAGGATGGGATGTGCAGGGCTGGGTGTGGGGTTGGTGGCAGCAGGGGCTGCTCTGACCGCTGCTTTTCTCCCCCTTCACAGAATGAAATGCTGAACCGGCAGATCCAGAAGGAGATCTGGCGGATCCAGGATGTGATGGAGGGGCTGAGGAAGAACAACCCATCCCGCGGCACTGACACTGCTAAGCACAGAGGTGAGATGGCTCTATCCCAGCATGGCACAAAGCCCAGCATGGCACGTCCCTGATGACAGCACTTTTGGAGGCACTGTGCCATGGTGCATGCACTTATTTCTGCTTTTCTCTGCAGTGGCTATTGGCCCCTCAGGCACCTACAGCTCCAACAGCCCTGCCAGCCCACTGAGCTCCGCCAGCCTAACCAGCCCCCTCAGCCCCTTCTCCCTCATCTCTGGCTCCCAGGGTTCACCCACCAAGCCAGGTCCTAGCGAGGTGAGTGAGCCAGGATGTGCTTGGGGAGCCCTTTGTCACCGTCAGGTCCTTCCTTGTCACTTTGCTCATGGGTTGGCCCAGCCTCCTTGCTCTCAGGTGATGGATGGGCACATGGGGGGCTGCGGGGTCTCCTGGAGACATCTGAGTCTGTGCTCCTCACAAGGTATTGCAATCTTTGGGGTCCTACACCAAGACTTGCTCAGCTCTTTTTGGCACTGCAGTCCCTGCTCGCTCAAGGTCCGGTAGTGCTGAGCTCACCCACATCCTTGTGAAGTTGAGGGTGAAACGTGGGGACTCCCCACAGCTGTGCCAAGCAATGCTGATGTCTCCTGGAGGCTGACAGCTCCAGCCCTGCCTGACCCTACTGGGAGGTGGGAAAAATGCCCCTGTGCATGGGGATACCCAGCAGGCAGCAGCCGCTGCGCTCCCTCCTCCTGTCCTGGCCTTTCACTGTGTTTTGTCTCGATCTCTTTCTAACTCTCTTTTCCTTCCCATCTCTTAGTTTCTCTGCTCTCACGCCTAATGCTCCTCTCCACCCCAGGAACCCGGCCCGCCTCGACCTCCCCTCCCCAAGTCGTACATCCCCCTGGAGCCTCCTCCGACCGTACCTCCACTCCCTAGCGAGAGCCGCCCCTGGCCGTACCCCACCTCCCCTTCCTGGCAGCGAGGCGGCGAGTCGCAGAGGGGACAGGTACCAGAACCTCTCCAGAGCAGCCCCAGAAGCGTCCCTTCCCTCCATCCCTCCCTCCCTCCCTCCCCAGAGGCTGGTACCAGAGGATGGAGCTGCCCACAAAAGTGATGCTCGGGGGACAGCAGCACGTGGCACTGCCTCTCCAAGGGGCACAACGGGCAGGGTCCCCATGGTGGCTTCGCCATGTCCTCTCCAAGTCCCCTGTGCTGGTGCACATGCTCAGGACAGGGACAGGCTCCTCCTGGGCAGCTGGAGGAGATGCAAATCTGCTGCAGCCTCTCTGCTTTCCTCTGCCCTGTCCTCTCTTGCTGTCCTTCCACTCACCGCTGTGCCAGGGGCTCAGCTGGCCTGGGGTGACCACATAAGTACACTCAATCCTAAGGATCTCTGGTGACGTCTCTGCCTGGGAATGGGACCATGTTTGTACTCTGGAAGACAGAAGCAACTTGGTGGTCATGAGAGGGGCTTAGGATGTGTGCATGTGGGGCTGTGAAAACAGGGAATGTTTGAGCAAATAGCACCTCCAGCATCCATGCAACCACAGAGTAATCACAGTTGTGCCATGGTTGTGCCAATCTGTATGGTGTAAGGTATGTTGGGGTGCATCATCTCCATGCAGAGTAGAGGACGGCAGTGTGGGGTCACACTGAGCTCTTTAGTCTCTCCCTGACCCTCTCCATCATGCTGGATCTGTTGCACTGTTATCGGGCAGGACTCTGAAAGCAGCCCTTGGCTTGCTCCCTGCTGCTGTCTGCTGTCCTATAGGGCCCCGTTCCCTCCTGCACACAGGGACTGGAGTTCAGCATTGGGCACCTCCATCCTGCAGCTCTTGGATGCCACCTCTGAGCCATGTCAGGACTGTCCTCCTGTAGACAGCTTGTCCCACACAGAACTGCGTCACCAGGACGGCGTTGGGTGCCTGGCCCCAGTGGGTTGAGGCAAGAGCTGTGGAGCCCTCCCAGCCCATGTCCCCACTGTTGGAGCTCATTTGGGGAGCACAGATACTGCCAAACAAGTGCCTGTGTGTCCACCTGCTCCTGAGGCTGTGTGCCAACCCATGGCAGCATGCTGTGCCCAGGCAGTGTGTGGCCACCCAGCAGAGCAGAATCTCACCACAGACTCACTTTCTCCCCACAGCCCAAACCAAGCTTGGAGCAAAACAAGAAGGAGATGCAACGAGTGGCTGCACCCGGCCCCACTGCTGAGGGGCTGCAGAGCCGGCAGGAGCAGGAGGCAGAGAAGCAAGCTGCCCTCAACAAAGGTAGGTGCCACCCAGTGGGTCTCCTCCAACAGGCTCACTGAGCTGCCCCAGCATTTGTACAACATGCTGCAGCTCTCTATCAGCTCTGTGCATGACCAGGACTCTGCTCTGCATCCCCAGAAGGGTTCAGCTCCATGTTTTGCTTTGTTCTGCAGTGGGCATTGTGCCACCCCGAACCAAATCCCCGACGGAGGAGGAGGTGGTGCCCACAACAGGGATGCTGAGGAGGAGTGCCAGTGGCATGGCCAACGGGCTGGGCTCCCGGGTAGGGGCTGCTGCAGGGGGCTGGGCAGGGTGGGCAGTGCCAGGGGCTGGGCTGGCAGCTGGGGGCTCAGCAGTGTGGTCTGGAGAGGAGGGGGAACACATCTCTGTGTCTCAGCACTCGGCTGGGAGACACCCAAAAGTTTGGGTGTCCCAGGAGCAGGCTGAGCGCAGCAGCCCTCTGCAGAGTGATGCAGTACAGGTGGATGGGGTTGGATCCTGTTCCATTTGGGGGGGGTGTGACAATGGGGTTGGGCTCTCCCCAGGAGAGACCGAAGAGCGCTGTGTTTGCCAATGAGACAAAGGTGAAGATGAGCGTGGAGGAGCAGATTGACCGCATGAAACGCCACCAAAGTGGCTCCATGAAGGAGAAGCGGCGCAGCCTGCAGCTGCCTGGCAGCCAGCAGCCAGAAACCCCTGGCACGAAGGCACCCGCCTCATACAAAGTGGTGAGTCCCCGCACCCACACAGCTGGGTGCAAAGCAGGATTGGCTTTGTGGGGTGGGCTGAGGTTCCTGAAGGAGTAGAAGGGGCACTCGGGGCTGTGGCAGGGCACTGTTTGCTGGGTGTGGGGGCTCAGCAGGGCTGGGGTTCCCATAGGTGCGCCGGCACCGCAGCATCCATGAGGTGGACATCTCTGACCTGGAGGCAGCGCTGCGGTCTGATGAACCTGGCAAGGTGCACGAAACACCCCGAGAGGAGATCGCACGGCTGCGCAAAATGGAGCTGGAGCCACAGCACTACGATGTGGACATCAACAAGGAGGTGAGGACAGGAGCTCCGTGGAGATGTGGGCACGGGGTATATCCCCTTTGCTGGAGGATCAATCCAGCCTCTGCACTGTGTGGGGCTCTGGTGCTGGAGTGAGTGCTGCTTCCATGCCTGTGTCTGGTGTAGTGGGAGCTGGGAGTGGTTGTGTAGGGAATGTGTGTGCTGGGGAGGGGATGGGACCCTGCTGAGCAGTGCTCAGCTCAGCCCTGCACCCAGCTCTCCACGCCGGACAAAGTCCTCATCCCTGAGCGGTACATCGAGCTGGAGCCTGACACACCACTCAGCCCCGAAGAAATGAAGGAGAAGCAAAAGAAGGTGGAAAGGATAAAAACCCTCATTGCCAAGTCCAGGTGAGGTGCAACGCCCGCAGTGTGCACCCCAACCCCAGCACCCCTGTGCATCCCCCTGAGCCAGCGCTGTCCCTGCAGCCTGCAGAATGTCATCCCCCTGGGTGAGGGTGAAGTGGACACTCCCCAGGACCCCGAAACACAGCTGCAGGAGCAAGAGAAGAGGATAGAGATCTCATGTGCTCTGGCTGCTGAGGCATCCCGCCGGGGCCGCATGCTATCAGGTAAGGCATGGAGGGATACAGAGGGTCCAGGGCGCCCACCCACTGCCTGCCAGCCCTCCAGGAGAGGGACTGGAGGTACCAGATGGGCAGGAGGAATTGCTGCAGTGTGGAACAAGCAGATTCAGTGAGTGGGTGATGGACCAGACAGGCAACAAAGGAACAGGGGCTGTGCACACAGAGAGCATCCTGCATTGCTGTAAGGCAGCACCGTGCAGCAGCCAAGCCAGGTGATGCTTGCAGCTGCCAGGACAGCAGCACCGAGCATTGCAGAATAGAATGCTCACCATCAAAATCTGCCTACCGCACATCCAAGGGAAGGAACCCAACTCAGGGATGAGGAAGCACTGACCATGTCCAGTGGTGGCACACAGTGCCCACAGCCTTGTCCAGGAGGAGCCCTCTGGGAGCTCACGTGTGCGTGCTGCAGCCGGGCAGTGGCTGCTCGCCCTGCTTCCTCCCTTCCTTCCTCTTGGTTTCCTCCCCTTGCTAACCTGCCCGCTGTGCTGCCTCCTCCCCTCTTGCTGCTCTCAGCTTGTGTTCTTCATGCCCTTCTCCCATTTCTTGTTTCCAGCTCAATGCACTACCCCAAGCCCTCCCACCTCCCCAGCTTCCCCGACTCCACCGACCAACCCCCTCTCGTCTGAACCATCCCGGGTCGCCGACTGCAGCCATTTTATGCGTGTCTGAGCCATGAAGTAAGCACCTTTTCTCTTGTACTTCATCCCATCTTCTCCACCCAGGGATGGGCGGGGGGTGCCACTCCCCCCGATGTCTTTTCCACCCGGCCTCCATCCATCACTGCTTGCTCCAGCTAACACCTCCGAGCCACGTCAGCCCCATCTCCTCCTATGGAACAAGTGCAGTGTCCTCTGTGGTGTGGGATCCAGCCAGGGACCCCGGTGTGGGCATGGGGCTGAGCTGGCTGCTGCCCCCCAGGATGTGTTGTTCCCCAGGAGGTGCTGGATGTGGGTTTGAGTCTGTGGGGTTTTACTCCAGGCTGCTCAGTGGGCATCTGTAGGGATCACAGCACTCAGCTCTGCTCCTCTCCCTCCAGCTCAAGCCCTGGCAGCCGCTGGTGCCATCAAGTCTCATGGGGCCACGTTCTAGTGCAGCACTACGTGCGCCCTGGCTCGACACTGACCCTCTCTGCGCCATCGTTTTTGGTTCTCCTGGACCCCCTCCCTCCTTCCCATCGATGGCATCACCATCGGGATGGATGAGTGGGGAGATGCAGCCCCAACGCTCTGCCCCATCCTGGAGGAGCAGATGCCACAAGTCCCCAAGGACTGGGGCCACCGAGCTTCCACCCAGCACTGGGACACAGCTGTGTTGTCCTGGGTGCGTGGAGGGACGCGTGCAGCTGGGACAGCCCTGGAGGAGTGCAGCATCCCTCAGCTCTCCGTGCGTTGGTCACACAAAGGGGACCGTCTGCACTATGGATGGTGCATTCTCCACGTGCATCTGTGCTCCTGGCTGTGCCCTGAAAGCTTTCAGCACCTTGCTGGAGGGAGGTGCCAGCCCCATCGTGGCTGCAATGGGAACAGGGTGCACGGAGAGGAACACACAGGTGTCCTGAGGGCCAGGATGATGAGGGCTGCCCAGCACAGAGCCACGGAGCAGCAGGTGCAGGCAGGGACAGGGGATGTGGGGAAGGAGCAGATGAACGGAGAAGAGTCGATGGGCCAAGCAGCAATCTGCAGGATGGATGGGGATGGTGACAAGGAAGGGACCGGGCTGGAGCCGTGAATGCATCCAGGTGGTAGCAATGCTTTGCTCATGGTCACCTCTATCACAGCCCAGGTGACCCAGCAGGATTTCCATAGGACTGCACACATCCAGCACTCCCTGGTCAGCCCTCTGTGCTGGAGGAGGGATTCCTTCTCCCGCAGCACCGGGGATGGATGTGGGGACAGGAAGGGACATCTCAGCTGCTCAGCATGGACTGAATCCCTCCGGTCTCACCACACAGCCTCGCCATTGCACTCCAACCACATCAGCTTGGTCATTTCTCCTCCTGCAAGCCTTTATTTCATTTTATTTTCGCTTTCCAAACAGAGGGAAAAACGCTGTTTCTGCCTGAAAACACAGCACCATATGTGGGGGGGGTGGGGGGCAGAGGTGGGGGGTGGGTGGTGTCCCCATGGCCAGATCCTGATGTGTGCCCCCTCTGCATCCCAATCCCTCCCCCCCACTCTTAGCAATACTCATAGCATCACAGGAACCCCCCTCCCCCTCCTTCTGCAGCCCCCTTAGCTCATAAAGCTGGCCCTTTATTTTGCTATTACATGCCTTAATATATGTTTTATGGAGAATTATACATTTATTATATATATATATATATAATATATATATATATATGGGGTTTGGTTTTTTTTTCTCTTCTTTTCTGGGAGGTAGTTTTGTGCTGATCTCTCCGCAGGGCTGTCGGCACAACAAGAGCAGATTCTTTGCCAGTTTATCAGAAAATAAAAAATTAAAAAAAAAAAAAAATTAAAAAACTATTAAAAAAAAAAAAATATATATATATATATATATATACACATATATTTTTTTCTGCTTTTATGAAAAGCAAATTTATTTAAAAATAAAATACATATATATATGTAAAGAGACTGTAAGGTGGAAGAGGTGACGCCTTTATTTCCCCAGCTGGGGGGCGCACAGGGCAGAGCCCTTTGTGCAGGGGGGGTTGGCTGGGGGGCAATGGGCCTCTCCCATGGCTGGAGGAGATGGGAACCCTCTGTGTCCTCATCCCACAGCTGCTGCAGTGCAATGGAATGGGGTCATTTCGGGCTTTTTTTTTTTTTTTTTAAGAAAACGACGATTACAACAACAAAAAAAGGGCAAAAAAAAAAAAAAAGAGTTTCGATGCTGAGTTTTTATTTTGGTTATTGTTTTTCATACCACTTCATACAGCAGCGACTTGTAACAGAGAGAAGAATTGGCATTGGGAGGAAATCTATTTATGCACTGGGTGTGGGGGGGGGTTGGGGGGAAAAATTTTGTTTTCTGGATTTTTAGGGGGTTGTTTTTTGTTTTGTTTTGTTTTTTTGGCTAGCGTTAGAGAAATAAAAGTATCTCTGAAACGACGTGGTATTGGTGTTGTTTGTGCAGAGGTCGGATTGAAGAGGAGTGGGACAGAAAAACCTGTGCAGCCCAATGCTCAGCCCGTGTGTGCTCTCCTCTCATCCTCATCTGGGGTTCCTTTTCCCACTGAGGTCTCTTTTCCCAGCAGGGATTATTTTGGATGCAGCTGCAACTGGAACAAAAAAAAATATCACATTGATACCTAGCAAACGTGCCCAAAAAACCTCAATGGATTAAAGCATCCCCTTGCAAACAGAGCTGTGGGGTGAGCCAGGGTTTGCACGCGCCCCATAGGGAGATCCCCCCCCTCTCCCCTCTCACCCCGAGCAGATCCAGGGCCGTTAATGATTTGCAGGATGACGTGGGGACTAAAGGGCTTTCCAAGGGTCACTGCCAGGGAGCGCCCGACACGAGGAGCAGTGGGGCAAAATGGTGACTCTGAGCGACTTCCAAAGTGAGTGGGCACCAGGGTGAGATGTGCTGGGGGTGCTGACCCTACAGTGGGGCTGAGGGCACAGGGGAAGGGAGAAGGGGTGATGGCAAACTGCATGGTGTTGGGGTCACGGGTTGGATGTGATTCATAGGGGGATTGGCACAGTGGGGTGGGGGCTGTGTGAGGAAGGCAAGCAGGGAGGTGCCCAACCCCTTGCCTCCACCATAGCATCTGATCCACCCTTCGTGCAACCACCTGGGATAGTGTTGGGGATGACCTTCCTGGTTAGTTTGTGATTGATTCTACACCTCGCAGCCACCCTGAATTCATTGGTTTTTCAGCCTCCCCAGGACTTCAGCAGGGGGAGAGAAATCATAGGGACGTTTCTGGGAGGGAATGGGACGGGGTGGCCCTGAGCAAAGCAAGCACTGCCTGGGGGGGAGCAGAGCAGTGCACCCAAACCCTCATTTCAGCCCATCCTCTGCAGGGATTGGTGTGGGGCTGGTCGGCTTCGGCATCTTCTTCATCCTCTTTGGGATGCTCCTATACTTCGATTCGGTGCTCCTGGCTTTTGGGAACGTGAGTATGGCACAGCAGGGGGGATCTCTGGAGCAAAGGGGCCATAGGGCAGGGCTGCTCTCACCCCTCCTTGCTGCCTCGTCCCAGATTCTCTTTCTCTCCGGTTTGGTCTTCATCATCGGCTTCAGGAGGACCTTCACCTTCTTCTTCCAAAGGCAAAAGATGAAGGGCAGCAGCTTCTTCCTTGGGGGGCTCCTCATCGTCCTCATGCGGTGGCCGCTCCTGGGGATGCTGCTGGAAGCTTACGGCTTCATCACACTCTTCAGGTCTGCGTGGACCCAATCCGTGCCACCAGCATCTACCATGGCAGGCTTAACAGAGCCTTTTGTTTCGGTGCAGGAGTTTTTTCCCAGTGGCTTTTGGCTTTTTGGGCTCGCTGGTGAATATCCCTGTTCTGAACAAGGTGAGCAGGGTGCTGGGCAAGGCGTCACCTCTGGATGCGGACCTTGGGGGATGCAGTCCTTGGGGGATAGAAACTGCTGGCATTGCTGCATTGAAGCAGCATTGTGGGCATGCAGGAGGAGGTCGGCACGGTCTCCCTGCTGCTCCTGGAGTGTTGTGCTGCTAATCAGGAACGGTTCATCTTACAGCTCTTGGAGAAACTGGGTGACAGCAGCTCCATAGTGTGACCACGGGATGGATGATGTCACAGGTGGGACAGCACGAGTGGTCCTTCAATCCTGCTGGGGGTTGGAGATGGTTGTGCTGCAGGGATGGTGCCTCGCAGGCTGCGCCAGGCAGGCTTTGTAATTATTATTATTGTTGTTGTTGTTGTTGTTGTTGTTGTCTTTCCCTCATGAGAGCTGGATTTAATTTAAAAAAGTGTGTCTGAGACCATACTGAGGCTGTGATATTTTTCTGGGGCTTGGAGCCTACTCTTAATGCCACTAAGAAGCATAATGGCCATGGCTGGAGGTGACATGGAGACCTTCCCATGGCCACGACTGGAGGTGACATGAAGACCTTCCCATGGCCATGGCTGGAGGTGACATGGAGACATTCTCATGGCCATGGCTGGAGGTGACATGGAGACCTTGCCATGGCCATGGCTGGAGGTGACATGGAGATCTTCCCATGGCCACGACTGGAGGTGACATGGAGACCTTCCCATGGCCATGGCTGGAGGTGACATGGAGACATTCTCATGGCCATGGCTGGAGGTGACATGGAGATCTTCCCATGGCCATGAATGGAGGTGACATGGGGGCAACCCCAGTGGCTGCAGCTGCCTTCCCACGCACCCAGCAGGACCGTGGGCTGTGGCAAGCAGAGCCCAGGGAGCAGAGGGAGAGGGCAGGAGAGGTTAGGAAAACACCCATTAAACCATAATAACATTTCATGACCTGATCGGAGGAGAGTAAATTACCCCTCTGAAATCCAGTCACCATGAAAAAGCAAATGACATCCAAGATTATGAATTAATTGAGATATTGGGGTGGAAGAGGGAGGTTGAAGCACTTGTAGGGCAGCACGTGGACACGGGGCTGCTATCTGAGCACTCACATTTCCCACAGCCCCATTTCCCATGGGATGCAACCAGCTGGGAGCAGGGCTGGGTGTACTGATGGCAGCACAGTGGGGCTGGTGTAGGGCCAGTTCTGTGAGCAGGGGACAGGAACTGCACTGCTGGGGTGAAGAACAGCCTCTCTCCAGGAGAGAACAGGTTGGGTAACACCACAGCTCTGCAGTCAGAGGAACGAGCTCAATGGATACGAGCTGGGATTCTATGAGCACTTGGGAAGCAGGGTGCAAGCAATGAGTTTAATTAAACCAGGGCAATCACATCAAAGCTGGTCCCTGCACAGATACCTTTCTTAAATGGCAGGAATTAATTAATGAGTTTGAATTAAACATGTTCCCTCCTGATTGGAGCGCAGCCTGAGCGTATCTGAGGTGCTGGCAGGGTCTGCAGCAGGTGAGAGCAAACTTGAAAACAGCTCAGCTGATGTGGAGTGGTGTCTCCTCTGCCACACCTGGGGTCCCAGAGCTCCCCAGCAGGAATAAAGCACGGTAGCCCCCTGAGCTTGGGGTTCTTCTGCTGTATGTGGGGCTGTGCTTATGGGATGCTGCTGTCTGGAGGGGGGGGGTGTCTGTAGTGTGAGCACAGGTTGCTAGATCTTCTCCCCTTGAAGCTTCCTCTGTGGTTTCCTGGTGCCTTGGAGGATGGCAGAAGTGGGGCTGGTCCTTCTTTAAGTCCAGCCTTAGTGGCAAAGCACTGAGGATTGGAGCTGGACAGTTGCTTGGTGAGCCCAGCTGGGCTTGGCCACTGTGCAGGTGAGTGGGACCCACAGCATCCCTGGTGTGTGGCTGTGATGCTGTGTCTGCTTGCAGGTAAAAAGCCTCATTTGGGCTATAAAGCAACTTCTTATGGCCAACTTGCACCTTTTGGGATGTTCATAAAAAGATTTTCAGTGTTTTTTTCCCTCCAGTTCAATAGGATGCTATTTCAATGCATCCTGCTGCAGCAGTGCTGGTATTAAGAAATCATTTTAGGTGAAGCCCTGACACTGCTGAAGTCGATGGCCCAGTTCCTTCAGTGCTGGTGCAACCCAGACCCTCCATAGTTCTTCCCAAAAGCTGCTTTGGTGCTCGAGCTTTTCAGTCATTCCTTGCAGGGAAGCTTTTGTTTCCCTTTGGAAAGCATTTTCCTTCGCTTTTAGCTTAGTGATTTGGTTCCTTGAAAGCAGGCAGGAAACCACTGAGGAGTGGCTTTTATTCCCTTTTATTTCCAGATATGTTTAATTTCCATCTCTGTAGGATGAGGAACGGTGTGGAGCAGCTGGTCCAACACAGCAGCAAGCGAATCAAATGGGGGGAATTTCAGCCTGACATCCTCCCATCCTGAGCCTGCAATCTCAGGTTGGGTTGATGTGGGGAGCAAAGCTCCTCTGTGCTGTAAGGCTGCATGGGAAGAGCTCAGCATCAGCAGCTCTGCTCTCCCAGGGGGTGAAGAATAACATCACTGAGTCTCAAAGCAGCTGATGTCACTGGGTTTGTTCCCCCTGTGCTGCCCTCCAGTAGGCTTAGCAGTGCTGCTTTCCCTGCAGCTCTGTGCACAAATGCACCCTTTGCTGGTTGGCTGAAGCCCTGTGCCAGGTCTTTCTCTCACTGCTCCCGTGCACCAGCTGCTTGTTCTACTGGTGGTGGAAAATGCCTCGTGGGGTTTTTCCTTGTGTGGAGGGAGGTTCTGTGCACTGAGGAACATCCTTGGGGTCCTGTGGATGTGCTCCTCCTGGTTACAGCAGAGATGGAAACCTTGGAGCCCCATGCCCTGTGTTCACCTTCTTCTGGCTGATGTGGCCCCTTTAGAAGCGATGCTGTACCCCGAAGTCCCTCCTCTGGGGACTTGTGAGCACTCAGGATGCCCGGAAAGGGGATTTATGCTTGGTGGCTCCTTGCCAGGGATTGGGCTGCTGCCTCCTGACCCCACAAGGCTGCCCCTGGTGACGCAGCCCCAGGGCCTGGCATGGGAAAAGACGTCAAGGCTGGGAGAAATGAGGCCGTGGCAGATGAGGTGCCCACTGAGTTCAGCCCTCTCCTGGCTCCAAACACTGTGACCCAAAGCCCCGGGGAGTTTGGGGTGGAGGAGGCTGTGAATCCCCAGGTTTGGAGGTGAGGTGGGGGGGAGACCCTCCTTGTGCCACCCCAGCTTTTGTGTCCCCAGGTGAGGGTGCCAGCAGTGCCCTGAGCAAATCCTGGCAGCAACAGGAGCACACCAGTGTGTTTGTGTAGCTGAGGGCTTCAAGGAAGGGGCAAGTGTGTCATCAGGTTTTTTTCTGAGAATATTTTTATTGCTGCTGCAGTCATTTCCCACCAAGGTTCCCTGGGTCCTGAGGTCAAATGCTGGGCTTGGAGCCACGGGGCTCAACCCAGCAGCCATCCCCCATGCACCAGGGCTGGGTGCTGAGCAGGGAACTGCAGCAACGAGAGCTGGGAGCCAGCAGCACAACTTGTGTGAAGGAGTCCTTTGCTTTGCAGTTCTTGAGCAGCTCAGTTTGCTGTCTGCATCACCTGTGCATCCCCATCCTGTGCTTCTTGGGCATCGTGAGCTGTGCTCCTCCACACTCTGCAGTGATCACATTGTGCCTGGCCAAGCTGCAGCTGCTCATACAACTGCGATGAGTTCAGCTGTTCTGTGCACGAGTCTCTGCTCCCTCACTGGGGTGAGAAAATGAGGGGGAGATTTTCCCCCGTGCTCAGAGCAACCTGCATGAGGGCAGCAGGATTTGGTAGGTTTATGGCCAAGGATCTGTTGTTGCCATTCCTACCCTCAATCCTATAGGAAATCCCCATTCCTCTTCCCCTCTTTCTCTGCTCCTTAGCAGCATAGCCGGACCAGACCTGAGCCACCACCCTGTGTGTCCCCACCACTGTCCATCTCTCCTGCCTGATGGCAGCAGGCATTTGGCCCATGCCCTGCATGCAGTGAGCTGTTGGTGCTCAGGGCTGACATAGCAATGCTATCATCTGCAGAGAACAGAGGTTATCAGCTCCCAGCTATCCACAGCTGCCCTTGCTAGCCCTGATAAGGGGCTGTGCCCACCTACAATCATGCTGCCCTCCATCATGGGCAGCCTAACACTCCCTCAGCCAACTGGGAGGAGAAACCCACAGGGAGGCAGAAACCCAGCCTATAAAGCATCCTCTCCTTTGGGATGTGGAGAAGTCTCCGGTGAAGGAGGAGGCCACGCTGGGAGCACGAGATGCTGGCAGGAGGCAGCAGGAGGGTGCAGCAGTGTCTGCTCATCGTGACCATTGCATGGAGCGCTGGCTTCTTCCACTCACCAGCCCTGGCTTTACAAAGGTAGAGTTGCTGCTAAAGGAGCACAGCATGCTGGGTTTTACCATCTCCTTGCTTGTTTGTTTGTTTTTTGGTGTTGAGGACCACAGAGCTCTCTTTTCTGCTCCTCCAGGCTGCTGAGAAACACCTTTCCTCCTCCTCCTCCTCTCTCTGGCCCTAAGCACACCTCACCCTCCTTGCTTCTCTTCCCCTCTCCCTCTGAGCACTGCAGCACTTCTCCCTCCATTCCAACCTCCGAAGCCAGCACGACGCCTTCCACTTGCAAAACCAACGAGCCGAACCTCAGCACACCATAAACCCCCCGGTGTGTGTGGGGTACCCTTACAGCACGGTGTCCCATCCCCGGATCCGCGCATCCCTCTGCGGGGCCGGGACCCAGCGGGCAGCTGCTGCCACCTAGAGCTCGGATCTTCCAGGGCAGGGAGATGTGGTCTCCTGGGGGTGTCCCACAGCCCCCTCCTCTGCCCGCAGGATCGCTCTGCGGAGGATGCCTTCCATCCGACAGACGCTGCAGGAGATGGGCGTGAAGGTGTCGGACGTGTTCCCCGAGCTGCGGCAAAAGCGCGGCGGGGCGGGCGGCCCCCAGAACGGAACGGCTCCCACCATCCTCACCAACTACCTGGATGTGAGCTCCTCCCCACGCACGGAGTATTTGTTACCCCCCTCCATCCTCCCCACCTCGCGGGTTCTGTCAGCCGCAGGAGGACCCACCCCGAGTCATTCTGCTGGCGCTGTGCTTCTTTCAGACGCAGTATTACGGTGAGATCAGCATCGGCACCCCCCCGCAGACCTTCAAGGTGGTCTTTGACACGGGCTCAGCCAACCTGTGGGTGCCGTCCTGCAAGTGCTCCCCACTCTACAGCGCCTGCAGTGAGTGCTGGGGGTGGGAGGAGACGCTCTCCATCCTCGCCCTTTTGTTTTCCAGTGGGTGTGGGCAAATCCCTTCATCTCAAGGGATGCTCGGAGCTCTAGCCGGCCCTGCTGCCCCCTCCCTTGCTGTTTCTGATGCCTTCCTGCCTCTCCCCAGTTTCCCACAGTCGCTATGACTCCTCCAAGTCACGGACATACATAGCCAACGGTACAGGCTTCGCCATCCGCTATGGGACAGGCAGTGTCAAAGGCTTCCTCAGCCAGGATGTGGTCATGGTGAGAGCACACCCTGAATTTTGGAGCAGTTGGCTCTGCTCCCCTTATGAGTACAACCATTTACCCAAAAGTATGGGAGCTCTGCTGGGTTTTACCCCCACCCCCCTCCCCATCTCCATGCAGAGACCCTTGTGCCCTCCCCAGGTATCGGACATCCCCATCATCCAGGTTTTTGCTGAGGCCACGGTGCTGCCTGCATTCCCTTTCATCTTTGCCAGGTTTGATGGGGTCCTGGGCATGGGTTACCCCAGCCAGGCCATCGATGGCATCACCCCTGTTTTCGACCGGATCCTCTCCCAGCAGATCCTCAAGGAGGACGTGTTCTCTGTCTACTACAGCCGGTGGGTTTTGAGATGGGGAGGGGGTTGCTTTGCAGGGCTGGGTATTGCAGCCTGAGAGTGCTGGGGATGCAGCTTGGACTGTGAAGAAGCTATGGCTGGGGCTATGGGACCCAGGCTGGGTGGAAGTTGCCTGCAGGAGCTGGGCTGGAATGAGGTAGCACAGGAAGCAGATGCATGCCTAAGTAGAGACTGTAGCTCTTTATCCCATCTAAAGATGGATTCTTTAATAATGCATGAGTCCCAAGGATGCTAGCTGCCATTGCAGCCTGGTTGGGTTGCTGCTTCAGTGCCCTTGGCACTCTGGGATGCAGCCACCCACAGACCACAGGCTCCCAGAACATCTCTCTCTTTGCAGAGCTTCAAAGTAAGAAGATGAAAAGCACGAACTCTCTGGAGGCAGCACCCACTGACAGCATCACAGACCCCAGTGCTGGCTCCTATGAGCTCCAGCCCTGGGCTCTGCCCTCTCCTGTCCTCAGCACCCACCTGCCCCAATCCTCACCCCTGTGGTCTCGCATCCCCTTCACTAACCCAGGGTTTCTCCTGCTTTGCCACTGCTCACTAGGCTAACAGCACTGCATGCTCCCTGCCCCAGGAACCCCAAATGAAGGAGGGTCACCCTGCTGTGCTTTGCACCCTAGGAATGCTCCTCTGAAACCCGGTGGGGAAATCATCCTGGGGGGCACCGACCCAGCCTACTACACTGGGGACTTCCACTACCTGAGCATTAGCAGGAATGGATACTGGCAGATCAGCATGAAGGGGTGAGGATGTGTGGCACATCATCCAAATACTGTCCTGGGCACACAAATGTGGGCTTGGGAGAATGGGGCTGTGGGCAGTGGGATGCTTTCTACTCGAGGAGGGAGAGGGAGTGGGGTCAGTTCCTCCAGCACAAAGCTGCACCACGATGATGCTCAGCTCATCTCACAGTGCTGGGGAATGCAGAGGGGGAGGCACTGTGGGTTGATTCCACTTGGAAGCTGCGGTGGAAGAATTTAACCCCTGTCAGCCTGCAGGAGCAGTGAGAGATGCTGAAACAATTCTGCTTTGTTTAGCTTAAAAAAAAATAAAATAAAATAATAAAATAAAATACCACCGCCAACACCAACAAAAGATACATGATGAAGCCTTGCTTTCACATTTGAGGAACTCAAAGGGAGTGATCCCAGAGGGTTTGTGTGCTGGAGGCACTGGGATCAGCATGTGCTCTGGCTTCTGAGCTGTGAATATCATGAGAGCTCAGGATTCCCTTCCGTCCCAGGGTGTCTGTAGGGGCTGAAATCTTGTTCTGCAAGGAGGGCTGCTCAGTGGCCATTGACACCGGAGCATCCTACATCACTGGCCCAGCTGGCCCTGTGTCTGTGCTGATGAAAGCCATTGGAGCAGCAGAGATGACTGAAGGAGAGGTGAGCAAAGCCCAGCTGCACCCCTATGCTCTCCCCAGCCCATCCCCGGGCTCAGCACCGCCTCCTCCTCCTCCTGCAGTACATGGTTGACTGTGAGAAGGTCCCCCAGCTGCCCAACATCTCCTTCCACCTGGGTGGGAAGGCATACACGCTCAGCGGCTCAGCCTACATCCTCAGGGTAAGCTGTGCCCTGTGTGAGGGCAGGGATGGGACACTGGTGGGGATGCACTTCTCCTGGAGCATCCCTGCAAGCAGTCACAGAGATGCTGCTCACTGTTTCTCCACATGCAGCAGAGATGTGCAGGTGAGGCAGAGCAGCCCACTGCTGCTCCCTTGGGTTGGGGGATGGAGCCAGCAGAGCCAGGCATGGGTATCCCTTTGTGGTAGAAGGGAAATCGATGCCAAGCACAGGGCATGCACTGAGCTGGAAATCTCCCTCCTGCCACCTCTACCATAAAGTCTGCTCCTCTCCGCAGCAAACCCAGTACGGGGAGGACATCTGCGTGGTGGCTCTCTCAGGGCTGGACGTCCCCCCTCCAGCTGGACCCCTTTGGATCCTGGGTGCCAGTTTCATCGGGCATTACTACACCAAATTCGATCGTCGCAACAACCGCATCGGCTTCGCCACCGCCCGCTGACCGCCGGGGGGGGCTGGGAAGCAGCTGGGAGGCAGGGAGCATCGCTGGGGAGAGAGCGATTCAACACGCAAACGAGAGCAGAGCTTCCTTAAAGCACAGCCACCTCCTCTCTCTGCACTGAAGCAACTGCAAAGCGTCGTGTTCTCCCACTCCAAAACCCCCGCTCTGCTTCCCGAGAGCCTCCGCTGCCACGGGGGGAGAGCAGAGCCTGGGAGCATCGCACCGAGGAATCAAAGCAGGATCCTGCAGCTGGAGCTGCACCTCCCGGGGCTTTGCAGTGTGATGTGCATTGCTGCTGGCTGGGGCAGAGGAGCTTTGCAGGTTGCAGACGCTGTGGTGTGATGTTTGGTTGCTGTTCTTGTTGTTCTTAGATGGGAGGCAAATTAATCGGTATCATTAGGCTGCTTACAGTGATGGTTCTTTCAGCTGGTGTTAACCCTGCTCCTATCTGTAATTTAATATTAAACGACCCCAGAGCAGCAGGAAGCTGAGCGTTCTGCAAGGAGGGAGAAATGAGGAAAAGTTCCCTTATGGGAACTGGGGAAGAAGTGTTCTCTGCTGGGATCCACCACTGTGCTGCACTGCAGGCTGCTCTTCCCTGTTATGTTGGAGAGCTGAGAACCAGCTGCAAATCTGAGCCCTTCCCAAAGCCAAGCAGCTGGCAACGCTCTCATCTCTCCCTGCTTGTGAGCACAGCTGAGCCCTGCGAGCACACCTGTAACGAGCACAGCACTGTGCTGCAGGAGCTTCTCCTCCTCACCCTGCCACCAGCAATGGCTGCTGATTTCCCAGAGTGATGGTTGGGAGCAATTCTCCTTCCAGCACAGCATGGGATGCTGCCAACCAGGCTGCAGCCTTGCCAACTTCCTTTCCTGCAAGGCCCAGGCTCTGAGCAATGGCCAAGTGTCAGTTTTTGCCCTTGGCAGGGTGTTGGGCAGCGTGTAGCCAAGCTTGAGTATTCAAACCTCTTACCACCAAGCTGCACATCCCTGGGATGGGAAAGGCACCCTGGGTGCCCCTTGCTGCTTTCCATTCCCTTTCTGCAGCGCTGTAAGGCAGGGAGAGCAGTGAGGATGGCTCTCTGCGTGGGGGCAGAGGGAAGTGACCCCCCCACCACCACCCGCCCTCACCCGGTGCTTCCTGAGCACTGTCACAGCGTTCAGCTGCTCTGCAGCACAGGAAACCCAGGGAATGGGGAGAAGCAGCCGCGGGGGGGAGGGGGGTCTACACGGGTCAGCTCTGGAGCCACAGCCTTACAGCCATAGGGAGATGCTTGAAAGCTGTGGGGCCCATCCGAGACAGGATGCATCTTTGGGTCTGGTTCTGCTCCTTTTCAGTGCAGTCGCTCGGAGCAGCAGGAGAGAAAAACGTTTGGGCTGCTGCTGGCCCTTCAGCCTGCCCATTAGCACCTCTAATAGCCTGTGCCAGGGCCATTTCCTGGTGCCTGCTGTGCAGAGCTGGCTGCAAGGCACTGCTAACCCGCAACTGCCCCGTATTAACACTTGTGATCGTTACAGGCGAGCAATTAGGCCACGCTCGGCCCAGCAAAGAGACCGGAGCAATTACGGCCATCCTATTAAAACTGACAGCGCTCGCTCTATATATAGCAACGCAGGGAACTGGTTTATTTTCTTCCCCTTCCTTGAACGATTTTCCCCAAGTCTCCATGGTCCATTTAGTCGGCTGCAGCCGCAGCCAGCTGTAAACTTTGGAGGGGGCATTCTGTGCTCGGAGCCGTTGTTATTTGCCATGATAATGAACTGAGGCTGCAGCGGTGTCAGTGGGGCCGGCGGGTGGGTGATGCTCTGCCTTTAACCACTCAACCTCTCTGCAGCTCGCCTGTAAATCCCAGTTGATGTGAGGTGAATGTATTGCCTGGGTCCGGAGAGGACAGCACAGGGAGAACTGGTGGAGATTCTAAGATTGTAGAATAGGATTTTTTGATTTGGAAGGGACCCAGATATCAGCTTTTGGGTTGGATGGGACCCACTGAGTGCAGCTCCTGGTGGAGATTACAGAACTTCAGAATATTTTGATTTGAAAGAGACGCAAACAAATCACTGAGTCCAACTTCTGAGCTGGAAAAGAATCCAACTCATGGATGGGCATCACTCAATCCCCAAACCACAGGATGCCACCCAGTTATCTCAGGGCACAACCTGCACCTCGGGGTGCCGCATCCCCTCCCAACCCCATCCTGACCCCTCGCCGCAGCCCTGCTCTAACCTCCTTCCCCTCACATTTAAACCCCGATTCCAAAGCCCAACCCTGATCCCAAATCCCCCAGCAACGTCAGCATTGCCGAGGGGTTTCGGAACGCAGCCCGCAGGTGCGCGGGTCGGAGATGCCCGGAGGCGGCGAGCGCAGCGTTCGGAGCGCTCTCCGGTGCGGGGCCGGTGCGGGTCCCGCTGACCTCACAATGCGGGCGGGCGCTGGTGCGGGAGGCGGGCGGCGGGAGGCGGGCCGGTGACTCATGGCTTCCCAACGACGGGCGGCTCCTCCCCGCGGCCGCCGGCCCCGCGGCAGCCCCCGGCACATGGGCCGCGGGTCGGGGCGTTCGGAGCCGGGGATGGCCGTACCGCCCGGCCGCTGCCCGGATTGCTGGGATACGGAACGGGGAGGCGGTGGAGGTGGAAGTCGTGGGGTTCCCGGCGTGCTTCAGCTCGGTGTGTTGGTGGATGAAGGAGACGTGCTGCCCGGAGCGCTGCGGCTGATGCGGGAGCTGAGACCCAGCTGGGAGCCGGCCAGGGTGAAGACCAAGGTATGGGGGGTGCACGGAGGGGGTCCCGTGAGGGGGGTTGTAGGATGCTGTAAGGCCTGACGTGGAGGGTATGACACACCGGTGCCCCGTTCTCTCAGGGGGTGAGCAGGTGTGCAAAGCTCTCGCACACCGAGCCCCCACCCCACCCCCCCCACAGGCTTTGGGGACACCGTGAGGAGCCACGGAATGGGGACGGTGGGTGCAGAAGGTCTCTCGGGGCTGGAGGCTGGGGGTCGTGCTGTCAACCCCCGGCATTACCCCACAGGTGCTGCACTGCACCGGACACCACATGTCACAGCTGCAGGACTTGTGGCTTAGCAGCAGGCTTGCACTTTTACCAGGTCGGTTCCTTTGCACAGAACAAGTTGAGATGGGTGCTGACATCCTGCATGGAGCAAGGCTCACCTGTCCCAAGCTGGCACAGCAGTTCCTGGGACTTAGCAGCTCCCGTCCTCTTCTTCCAAGCCTCTACCCAGGTGTGGGGTGCAGAAAGGAGGCTGCAGGGGGCTGCAGTGCCATGGGATGTCTTGGGATGGGCATGGAGCAGGCAGGCAGCGGAGCTGGATGCACTCAACCACGCGTACGTGTGCATGCATGTCCTCTGAAGGCACACGCTTCCTGTGTGCCTGGAGTGCCATTAAAAATGTATTAATAGCCAAGTGTAATTAAATCCAAGAAGCTGCAGGAAAATACATACGAAAGGGCAGATGGTAAGGGACAGGAAGCTTGGAGTTTGAGTTCCTCAGGCTGCATAGTTGGGAGGGCAGGAAATGTCCCAGGCGCTGTGCAGCACCTCGCACAGCTCTGTGGTGCTTATGGGGAGCCTGGAGGGAGCAGGACCACAGCTTTGTGGTGGTCAGGTTCTGCCCAGGAATGGAGAGGAGTTTGCGTTCAGCAGCAGCTTGCGTGTGCTGTGAATGTTTTTAATTTAGAAAAGAAAAAGAAAAAAAAAAAAAAGAATAAAAGAAAACTTAGGAGACATCAAGGGGAAATCCTCCAGTTGCATTTCTCTCTGCAAGAGGTATTGGGAGAGGATTGGAGCGGTGTGTTGTTCTCAGCTGGTTCCTATTAGTGTTCCTGTTAGCTTCCCTCTGCAGACTGGAGCAGTGCCTGGTTCACACCGCCTCGGTGTGCAGTGTTGGGGCACAGCTGCCTTCAGGGACTGTACCAGGCTGTGCCTGCAACATGGAAAACCCTCCCGGCGCTTGGGACAGGGTGCAGAAAACAAGGAGGTCGGGTGCTTGGCCTCATCCAACTGCCAGGCTCCTCAGCCCCATGCACTGCATGTTGTGCTGCTCCTCATCCCTTTGGTTCTGCTCCCTGGGCAGCAGTATCTCCATGCTGGTGTGGTGTCACAGTGACTCAACCAGCATAAACACCTCCAAAGGGAAGCAGCAACACTGAAAGGATTCAGGCACGGCAGAGGGCTCTGCTGTCACTCCTAGGATTTGTTTTAGCCTAACTTTGGCAGCAAGATGCTCTGCTGCAATAAGGGCCAGCGCTGCTGTGATGTGCTTGGTGCTCAAGGAGAGCCAGCGTGGGCATGGGGACACAGGGCTGCAGGAAGGGGGCAAGCAGACACAGAGCTGCACCTCTTCAGTATCTTTGCACAAGGCTTGGGGCTGCTGCACAGCTCCTGGTGCACTCGCACTTGCTTTCCCCTTACACACACACAGTGCATAGGCATGCAGGTTGCTGCCGAGCCATGTGCGTGCAAGTCCCCAAAATCAATGGCCTGGAATTCAAAGGGGATAAGGCTCTGTAATCCCATTAAATCCACTGGAAAGGGCTGATGGGGCCATGAGGCAGCAAAACCAGGCGCTGCATGGACCTGGCATGGAGGCAGCGCTGAGCACCTCGAGGAGGAGCTGCTCACCTGTAGATGTGCACGTGCAGCTGGCAGACATCGGCACAGCGCTGCAGCATCTGCTGCATGCTGCATTTCTGGAGCCTGGCAGGGCAAGGAGAGCTGAAATCGTGGTGGGAACACAGATTGGCCGGGTAGGAATTGCAGCTTGGTTGCTTGCAGCATCACCCTGCCCAGCTGCGGGTGTGAGGATGATGGACACCGCAGCTCGTTACGCCTGGCTGTGTAATTCCAGTGCAGAGTTTCCCTCGGCAGGCTGCATAGGGAAGCCCTATATATAGGCACCCCACATAGGAGCGTGAGTTGCCGAGTGAGCCATCTAAAATTAGCTGTCCCACCCCCGAGCATCGCTGCTCCCTACCACGCACCCTCCCAGCATCGCACCGGCTCCGTCTCGCCAAACAGCGAGGAGATGAAGGGAGAACACACCGGGGATGCTTCCCCTCCGTGGCTGAGCATCCTGCCTTTGTGATGGGAACCCAAACCTCTCGTAATACCCATAGAGATGGCGGCTGCTCCGTGCTGCAGCCCAGGGCAGGGTGAGGACCCCGGCGCGGGAGGAACGGGGCCCGCATGTGCGCGGGCAGGCGGCCAAATTGGGGCTCTGGGAGAACAAAACTCTCTTTCCATCTGTGAGGAACCATCAGAGCAATGACAAGAGACGTCCCCAGCAGAGACGTCCCTGCCTATCAGCGACTCGTGGCTCCGCGGGGAGGGTCAGGAGGAGGAGATGGGGTGGTGGTGTTTGCTCAGCCTTGTTTGCAGTGCTTTTGGTGGTTTCTGCCAAAAGGGGTTTTTTTGGGACCGGTTCCCAGGGTCGCTGAGATGCCGGTTGTGCTTGCAGCACATCTCACTGCCCCTGAGCAACAAGGTGAAAAACACCAGTGGGTTTCCCCCCAGAAACACTCACAGTTTGGTGCAGCTGAAGCCTTATGCCCATGCAGGTTGTGCCTGACCCCATGCAATCTTACGCCACCTCCCATAGGAGCTTTTCCTGCCATCCTGCTGCTGCGTGTTCCCCTTTCCCCATTGCCCATAACTGCCAGTGCTGTATCTGTGCCATGAGGAAGGGGGTTCCCAGTGCCCACCCCGCATGGCAGGGACGTGCGGGCATCGCTCTGCCGCCCCTTCTCCCCTGCAGCTCTTCACCGACGGCATCACCAACAAGCTGGTGGCCTGCTACACGGACGAGGACATGGCAGATGCAGTGCTGGTCCGTGTCTATGGCAGAAAGACGGAGCTCTTCGTGGACCGGGAGACAGAGCTGAGGAACTTCCAGGTGCTGCATGCCCATGGTTGTGCCCCTGACCTCTACTGCGCCTTCCAGAATGGGCTCTGCTATGAGTTCCTGCCTGGCATCGCCTTGGGGCCCGACCATGTGAGGGACCCCCGCATATTCAGGTGTGTGGGACACCCAGTGCTGAGTCATATGGGGTCAGGGAGGGAGCAGGATGAAGTGGGACCGTGTTTTCAGTTCTCTTCCTCTCTGCCTTTGCTCCGAACTGGCACCCAGGTGCTTCAGTCCTATCCTTCCCTTGCTCAGATCTGGGTGGTGATGGGGTCAGGATCACCAGTGCTGTGCACCCAGGTGGGGCCGAGTCGGCAGCTGTGATTTTATGCAGCTTTTTGTGAAAGGAGACTGCGTGAGGATCGTGGCTTCTGTCTGAGCTCACCTGGAAAGGTGAATGCTGTCCCAGATGAGCGTTTGAGACCCTTCAGAGGCTCAGGACTTGCATGGAACAGGGAGTTAGCTGGGCTGTGCTTGTGTTTTGGGGCATCTCTGTTGAGCCAGCTCCATTCCCCAGCTCAGACTTAATCACACCTCTGCTCGTTTCCAGGCTGGTGGCACAGGAGATGGCCCGGATGCACGCCATCCACGCCAACGGGAGCCTCCCCAAGCCCATCCTCTGGCAGAAGCTGCACAAATACCTCACCCTCGTGAAGATGGACCTCAGCCCAAAGGTACCCAACCCCAGGTAAAGGCAGAGGGATCCCAAAGAGCCAGGCTCTGGCTTGGGCACCCACTGCCCATCCATCTGTAGGTCTTCCTCCTATGGGACGTGGGTCTCCAGGTAAAGCCTCTGCTGGAGTCTAGGCTTTGTGAGCAGGGGCTTGGGGAGTGCTGGCCACGTGTGATTTGTGGTTCCTCCATGAGCAAAGTTGTGGACAAACCCCTGAGAGCTTGGGGTGCTCATGGGATGGAAGCACCCCTGCCTGCTGCAGGAGGAGCTCTGTGCTATGGTTGCACAGCACCTGGGCAGCATCTGACCTGAGCCATAAGACACCCATGTGCTGTGATAACCCTCCTCCTCCCTGTGAATCTGGCTTGTGTTTTATGCCATCATTAGAAAAAGATGGAGCCCAAAGCCCTTCTTACAGTGGGATCTGAGCAGCAGGGTTCTGCTAGCACTGCTGGAAGGGATGCTGGCAGCCCAGCCCCATTTCAAAGTGCTTCATCCCATTGCTGGGAGGGCGATGCCATGCTGGGAGCCCGGGTTCGTGTCAGGTGAGTGAGGGCACGTCAGCTCTGTGGAAGGATACAGGCAGCTCCCAGAGGTGGCGGAGGTGAACGAACCCCAAATCAAGCAAATAATTAACCCTGTCCCTGGGATGGGACGCAGGGCTGTTCCCAGTGCTTTACCCAACTCTGCACCTTACCTGCAGCCAATGTGGTAATTATTAACGTGCTCCATTCTTGGAACTGCAGCTGCAGAGGTTACTGAGTATGGGGCCTGGAGGATTCAAAAAATTCCCATCACCTTTGGGTCGGTCTTAGAGATGAAGGGAATGGCTGAGGCTGTGCCATGTGCCCTGGGGAACATAGAGGATGCACCAAATTACCCGAGCTGAGCTTCCCTGCCAATGATTGCTCTGTGTCGTTAATGAACTCATTTATAACATGCACAGAGGGAAGTGGGGGCAACGCTTCCCCTCTGCCCCTATGGGAGCTCCCCGTGAGCAGAAGTGATTCCTCCCCTTCCACTTCCCCAGCCTCCACCAGGATGTGCCCAGCTTGGAGATGCTGGAATACGAGCTGGCCTGGATGAAGGACACATTCTCACAGCTGGGCTCCCCGGTCGTGCTGTGCCACAATGACCTGCTCTGCAAGAACATCATCTACAACAGAGCTCAAGGTCGGTGGCAGCAGCAGAGAGGTCACTTTGTTCCCCCCTCCCTGGTGCTGATGGCTCCTGCCCCAACCCATTGCTTTGCTTTGCAGAGCACGTCCGCTTCATCGACTACGAGTACACTGGCTACAACTACCAGGCTTTTGACATTGGGAACCACTTCAATGAGTTTGCAGGTGAGCTGGCTCCTATCCGTGGCTCTGAAGCTCCCCCTGGGTTGGGGCAGCTCCCCACTATCTCCCCATCTTGAAGGAGAGAGCTGCATCTCTTGAGCCACGATGGGAAATGGACGCAGTTCCTCGGGTGATGTGCAAGGCAGCATCTCTGCTTGCCTTGATCCACTGGTTGAGGTGTGATGACTGCAAGAACTTAGCTCTATCTACCACGTGGGTGCCTCAAATCAGAGGGCTGAACACTCTGTGCGAGCCCAGAGCTGCAGTGGTTTCACTCACAGGGGGAAAACACCCTGGCCACATCAATGTGACCTGAAAGAGCCATCCTGTGGCCACCAATAGCCCCTCTCCTCTTGCAGGTGTGAAGGAAGTGGACTACCGCCTGTACCCCAGCAAGGAGACCCAGCTGCAGTGGCTGCACTCCTACCTGCAGGCTTACAAGCAGCTCACCCAGGGGGGGCAGGGAGGCAATGGGGTCACCGTGTCCGAGAAGGAGCTGGAGGCTCTCTATGTGCAAGTGAACAAGTTTTCTTTGGTGAGTGCTGGAGGTGGGAAGGAGCTGACTTTGGTCCCTGTGTTCTCCTTTTCACTCGCAGGGTTCAGGTGCTGCTGGGGTGAGGGCTGGGGGCTGCCCCACAGAGCCTGGCTGTGCTCGGAGGTGCTGAGCTCCAGGGCAAGGTCAGAGATAGTGCTGGGTGAGGACACTGGGATTGCAGATGGGATGGTTGGCAACCTGAGCAGCTTGCTTTTGCCAAGAGCGTTTACGAAACTGAGTTTCAGAAAGGCTGAAGCAGGAGCTGTTTCTGTGTCTGACAGCTGAATTGCAGCCCTTTGAACTGAGGCAGGGAGCTGTGTGCTGGGACATCTGTGCTCTGCCCTCACGCCTTCCAGCAGAGCTGTTTGCTGCAGCAGGGACCTTCCCCAGCATGACCAAATCTCATGTTGCTTGTGGGGTCAGGAGGGATTTCCAGCAGCAAAGCTGTACCCTGGGCACTCTGCACTGCTGCTCAGCATCCTTCCTCACCTGGGCTGCCATCCACCTTTGGAGCTTATAGAAATCCACACCTGGGCTGTGCTGCTTCTGATCCCTGTTCTGTCTGTTGCAGGCATCCCATTTCCTCTGGGCATGCTGGGGCCTGATCCAGGATAAATACTCTACCATAGACTTTAACTTCTTAAGGTGAGTCCATGCTGAGCTCTGCAGAGCTGAGGGGACCAATGTCCAAGTGCTCAATACTGGATGGATCCCAAAACCCTGGCTGGGTGCGTGTCTCACGTCCATCCCTCTTTTGGCAGATATGCAAAGCTAAGGTTTAGGCAGTACTTCAAGATGAAGCCGGTGGTCACAGCCCTGCAGATCTCCAAATAGCAGCTCTGGCCCTTGGGACCCTGAGTTATTTTGTCCTTGCTGCATCCACAGCCCTGGCACCTCCCTCGCCCCCTCCCCGCCCAGGGGTGAGGGCAGGTCCCGATGGTGGGAAGGGAGAAGAGGAGCTTTACCCCAGCCACCGATTAAAGGAGACCCTGGACATACCCAAGACTGGACCATGAGATGCTCAAGAGGACCACGGAGGTCCCTGCCTACACAAGGACATCTCACCATCGCCTTACAGCGAGCCTGGCTCAGCCCTGCTGCCTGACAGCCCTGTGTCCTGCTGGCATTGCTGCTGCTGGGCCTGGCACTGGGAGGAAATGGGACCCCTCATCCATCCATTCAGCACTGAGCACTGCTGGGTTGCTTTAGCTGCCCCATGCTCACACTGTGCCTGTTGGCTTCACTGTTCCCTCTTGTTCCCCTCTGCCCTGCCTGCTCAGCGCTCTCGCCCCCCAAAACCACCCTCCGTAGGTCTGTGTTCACCCCAGAGCTGGGGCTGTATCTGAGCACGGGACCCTTTTCCAAGTGGGATGGGTGCTGCTGTCACCCAGCTCCAGGCTGAGCCACGGTGCTGCAAGACAGCGAAGGCAGCATCCTCAGCAGTGCTTCAAGCACTGCTCTGTGCTCAGCCTGGGGCTGCACCTCCCCACGGCCCCATTAGCTTCACTTGCAGCATCCCACAGAGCAGCAGGGGGGCTCCCAGCCCTGTCACCTCCTGTATCCCCCAGTACTGGGGGGCTCAGTGCAGCCCCAGGTATGGAGTGTGGCTGCCCCATCCCTGCACTCTTCCTCCCATCGGTGCAGCTCTGGAGGCCCACATGAGATGCCCTGGCAGGAGATGGATGGAGCCGAGCTGTCCCTAGAAGTGGGCACAGCTTTGTCCTCAGCTGGCATTTGGCTGCTGTCCCCTCTGTAAGGATGAACCCACCCCACTGAGCACTGCCCAGCTCATGACAGTGGTGGTGCATCAGGTGGGGGCTGGGGGACACGGTCACTTGTCTCAGCTGCTTGGCAGATGCCAAGGGACAAAGCGTCTGCCCCCTCTGCCAGGGCACAGGAACCTAACCCAGCAAAAACCCGCGACTTTTGTTGCATCTGGTGTTTGTTTTGGTGCACAATAAAAGCTGCTGGTAGCTGGAAATCGGGGGCCGATGGATCTGTGGTGCCTGGTTCAGGACTTGGGTTAATGCAGAAGCTGAGGGGGCCTCTCATCACAGGGTGTGCTGCTGCTGCTGGTCCCCTCTGGCAGAGCAGTGTCCCTGCTCCAGGCAGGGCAGTGTGGAGCATTTGGCTGCAGGAGGCAGCGGGCAGAGGAGGCTGAGCCCCAAATGTGGGGATGAGACAGGTAAGAAGGGAGGGGAGGGCAGGGGAAAGAGCAGTGGAACAGCACAGAGAAAGCATCGTATAGAACAGGAAGAGGGGTGGGAAGGGGGAAGGAAACCCCCAGATCTCTACGCTGGAAGCCTGGATCCCAAGCCCTTGGCTTGGCCAGACCCAGTCCTGAGCTCAGCTCCAAAACATCATCTTTATTGTGCCAAGGGGTGGGGAGGGCAGTTTGTAAACAAGTATGTGAAATATACAGGTTAAGTTACTCGTCGTCTTATTAACAAAATAAAGCTCTATCTATATTTACAGTCTTAAAAACAAAAAAAAACAAAAAACAAAAAACAGAGAGAGGAAGAGCTGCCCCTTCGGTGCGCGCGGCCGCAATCCAGCCCCCAGCCTGAGCTGTGCCATGGGGGGAATAAATAAAGCACTGAGAAAAGGGGGGGTGGGCAAAGAGAAAGGACCCCCACTGGCTGCTGTGGCCCTGGAGTGCGAGGGAGCAGCAGTGCTGCTGCAGCCCCTAGCAGAGGTGTGATGCGTGCAGCACGGCTGTGCCTGGCTGCTGCCACACGGCGGTGCATGTGCTCCGTGCTGCTCCCAGTGCTGCATGCACAGCCAGTGCTGCACCCACGCTGGGTGCACGGGTGCTGAGCAGAGCCAGGTATTATTGTGTTTTTGTGTTTTTTTTACCCTTTAAATCGCTGCTATTTTTTCCTCTCCCCCCCCTTTCTTTCCCCTCTCCTCTGCTGTTTCCACGATGCATGGGGTGAAGCCTGCGCTCACAGAGCTGCGGTGCAAAGGAGGCACTGGGGGATGCGTGGACCCAGAGCAGTGCTGTGCACTGGGGCTGCCCAAGGGCTGGGGCACAGCCAGGGAACAGCACCCGCTTTATTTACAAAGTGGGACAGAGCGTCGGAGCATAAAGGGCTCCTCAGTGCCCTTGGCTCGCACTCGGGTCAGGCAAGAGCTAAAAAAGGCTCCATGGGAATTCACTGGCAGGCTGTCACGGGGAACTGCAGTGGGGTGGAGAGGGCTGGGCTGAGCTTATGGGTGCCCCCGCGGCCAGGGGGTGGCAGGTGGCATAGGTAGGGAATACAGGGCTGGAGGTTTCCCACGTCCCAATCATCTCCTCAGGTCCTTACTGGGGGCTGCAGGCTCCTGAACCATCAGC
The DNA here is from genome assembly GCF_987193195.1 of Phasianus colchicus. NCBI lineage: Eukaryota > Metazoa > Chordata > Aves > Galliformes > Phasianidae > Phasianus > Phasianus colchicus. The sequence goes on from NC_143460.1 coordinate 4,493,018, forward strand.
TCTCAGCCAAGCTGCAGAGCCCCATTCCCTACAGCACCAATGGCACCACCACGTACCCAAACCCCCACCATCACCCACCACTGCTCATCTCATCCCTGCAGCTGCTGGCTCTTTGCCTGCACCGCATCGGGGGTCACCAGCGCCTGGTGCCAGCCAGCCCTGCTGCCCCCCACCCGGCCCTTCAGTCTGTCAGCACCACCAGCTCTCCATCGCTCTTCTCCTCTCCCTCCGAGTCCTCCTCCTCGCTGTAGCGATACATCTCACCATCCGCCACCGAGTGCCCGTCGTCCCCTCCGCCGTCACCTTCCTTCAGGCTACGAGCGCTGACGATGACGGGCATGCTGGGGTCCACACCACGGGGCAGGTAATGCTCCATCAGCGGGGACGGCAGCTGCATCCCCACCGGCCGAGGGTACAGCACATCCGAGGAGCCGGGGGGCAGCTGGCTGCCCTGAGGACTGTAGGATAAGGGGGAGGATGGGGAGGGGATGCCATCAGCTGGACGGGAGCGGGGCGAGCCCCTCGCTGCCCCCAGGGCATCCCTCTGTGTTACCCTATTAAATAGCCCTGCCGGGCATCCTGCCGCCGGTTCCTCATCAGCGCTTTGTATTCCCCCACGCGCAGCCGTTTCCCCTCCACGATGCACGTGCGTTTGGGTCGGGGTTTGTACTTATAGTCGGGATATTTCTCCAAGTGCTGCCGGCTCAGCCGGGCTTGTTCCTCGTAGTAGGGCTGCTTCTCCTGGTTTGTCATCGATTTCCAGCGGGAACCTGAGCACAGAGGAGCCACAGGGTGTGCTTAGCCACTGCCGCACTGCAGCTTCCCCATGGAGATCCGTGTGCACGACCCCATGGTAAGAGGGGATTCACGCTCACGGGGGCTGGATTTAGATGATCTTTAAGGTTCCTTCTGACCCAAGCCATTCTGTGGTTCTAGGAATGTTCACACGCTGCCCTATGCACGCTACACTCGAATGCGCAACAGTGGGACACATCCCCAGATTATGGGGCCCTCAAGGAGCCAGGGCTGGGGTTGGTGGCACCCCTGGGATCCCTGCCATGCATGGTTCCCAGTCCTGACCTTCTGGGGCACCTCTCCAAATGGGTGCTGTGGCTGCAATAGGCTGTCCTGGTGTGCGATTCGGATTCCCCCAGTGGCTGACCTGCATTGTCACCTCCACCTGCACCCAAGGCAGGGGGGGAAAGGGGAGCACAGCACAAGGCTGCTGGCTGGGGAGGGGAAGGATGGGATCAGGGGCTACAGCCAGACCCATGTCCAGGTCTGGGGAGTGATGGTCACGCTGGAGGGATCGCATGATTGCACCATGGGGTGAATCTGGGATGGCTCAGCCCAAGAGAAAGTGCAGGGGCTTTAACTGCAGCTTCCACTGCTTAAAGGGCATATGGGGAAGGGTGAGCCCAGCTCTCCTCACAGGTGCACCTTGAAGGACAAGAGGCAGCAGATGAAAGGCAAATTACAGCTGGGCATGAGGAAACAATTCATCCCGCTGGGAGTGGGGCAGCCCTGGGAGAAGGTCCATGAAGGGCATGGGATCTGTGGTTCTAGGAATGTTCACACGCTGCCCTATGCACTCTGCACTTGAATGCGCAACAGTGGGACAGACTGTGGGGCTCTCAAGTGAGATAGGAGCCAGGGCTGGAGTTGGTGGCACCTCTGGAATCACCCTTAGAGATGCTCAGAGCCAACAAGAGAGCCTTGAGCATCCTCATCTGATGATGATGCTAGCAGTGCTTATGGCCTCAGACTTCCAGAGTCCCTGCCCCCATTCCCTAAACCCTCCCTCGGGTCTCCATCCCCTAGAGCTCATCTCCTTCCCCTGCACCACCAGTTGGGTATTCTGGGTAAATCAAGGCATGAAGCCACACGCGCCCCACATCCTCCCCCTGCTCAGCCCCTCGTGCTGCCTCAGCCCCACGTTCTCAGCAGCAGCCACACAGGAGAGCACACAGCAACCAAAACCCCCAGCCTCGAGTGAGCACCGGTCCCAACCCGCTCGGCTGCAGGTTAAATTTGCCCCAGTGAACAGCGAGCAGCCCTGGCTCCCCATGCAGAACTGCGCCAGCTATTTAAAGCCACGGACACTGAATGTGACAGCAACCAGAACACCACACGCGTCCGCTCCCGGACCCCTCTCCGACCCCCAGCGGTTGCGAGCAGATCCTGCCTGTGTGCTCTTTCAAAGGGAGAAGCTCAGAGGTTGTTTCGGTTCTTTTTTAAAGAGCAGAGCTGCTAAAACGAGGTGGTGGCGGCGGAGCAAAGTGTGTGTGAGCCTTCAGATGGGGTATTGGGAGACCACACCGATTGCTTTTAATAGCTGGGGTGACAGCGAACTGCTGGTGGGGAGCTGGGGGACAGGGCTGGAGGATGCTGCCAGGTAATTGGGGATGGTGCAAAATCACACAGCAGCATGGGGTGCAGAGAGCATTGCGGGGGTAAAGGGGTGGCAAGTAAAGTGCTGCACTTGGTGGAGGATAGCAATGAAACAGTGCTGAGCTCTGTACCCTGGCATAGGGGGGCATTTGCCCCAAAGGTCCCTGTCCCACAGGATGCCCACAACCTGCTGCTCAGAGCAGAACTAAGGAACCCAGCAGTGGGTCCAGGTCCACCCTCACCCTGAGCATGCAGTGCGCCCTGCTGCTGCCTCAGCCTCCTCTTTGCACACCTTTGTCAATCTGATATCATGGCCCCATTGCTGTGCCCCCCAGTGCTGTGGGATGCGCAGAGAAGGCTTTCCTTCTCCTTTCCATCCCACACCACAGTTGGGATCCCCCACCCAGACACGGTGAGGCAGGGTGGACGCAGAGCACTCACCCAGGATCTTGCTGATGCTGGAGTTGTGCATATCTGGGAAGGCCTGCAAAATCTTCCTCCTCTCATCCTTCGCCCACACCATGAAGGCGTTCATGGGCCGTTTGATGTGGTTGTTGTTCCTGGACTCGGGGAAATGCCGCGTTCCTATGAGAGGAACCCAAAGGTTGGGTCAGAGCAGGAGGAAGGAGCCATGTGGCACTGCCCCACGGCACCCACTGTCCCCATACCGTCCATCTCACAGCTCAGCAGAGTCTCATCCAGGCGGTGTGTGGGTGTCTCCTCCATCCTCTCCTTCACAGGGGAAGCATCGATGCCAACGTGGTCCTGCAGGAAGAGTGGATGGAGTCATCGTGGGGTGCAGTGATGGAGGGGTTGGGGGGTCAGTCTGGGTTCGGCTCACCTTGCGGTAAGGGTGGCTCAGCGCTCCCTCCATGGCACCACTGTGGCCATGCAGCAGCTGCCGTGCATCCTGGATGGCTTTGGTGATGGCATCGCCCTCGCCCAAGAATCCTGGTGGGAAACCAGCCCAGGGCACCCATCAGCACCCCAAAATCCCATAATGCCTATCCCCAACCCAACAAAAAATGGGGCTGCGTGGCCCTGTGGGGCGGCACGGTGCACCCAGAGCACCCCCAACAAGGTGGGACTCCAAGGAGCAGAGCTGTCTGCTGCCTCTGGGGAGGTGTTGTGGGGAGGTTTTAGGACCCTCCATGGGTGGAGGTGATGGGAACCCACCCAAGGGCAGGTTGGACGGGCTGCTCTGCAGGTCTCGCACAGCCCCATGGCTCGGTGTGAGGGACTGGCAGCTGCTCATCTTCAAACTGGGTGAGCTGGAGGCACTGGGGAGCTCGGAGCCTTTGGGTTTGGCCGTCAAGTTCAGCGGCTGCGAGGTCTCCTGGGGCAGAGGGAAGGCAGGGTGTGATGTACAGCCCCTGGCACACCCAGGTGCAGGGGAACGGTGGGTGCTTTGGGGCTATAGAAGCACTTTGGGGCCATACCTGCATCTGGAGGTGGCCAGAGCCGCTGGGTCTCTTTAGCGTGGGAGGAGGAGGGCTGTGCAGCAGCTGCACGGGGTAATCCACTGCAGGGAACAGAGGAAGTGTTGGGGGATGAGGGCACCCCACAGGCATTCCTGCGCCCTGGGGACTCAACTCACCTGGCTTGCAGGGGATGGGCTGGATGGGCAGCGCTATCTGGGGGTCCTGGGTCACGGGAAGGGGCTGATGGCTGGGGGTGAAGGCAGGGATCATGACGTAGGGCATGTTGACCTGCTGGAGGAAAGAGCACCACGGATAACGGTTGTGGGATGGCATAGGTGGGCGGTGTCCCCACTGTCTGGCTCTGCAGGTGGGTACAGGGGTGTCCCCCACCTTTACCTGGATCTGTTGCTGCAGCAGGTTGATTTTGTGCTGCTGCTGGATGAGTTGCTGCTGCTGCTTCGCAATCTGGAAGAAAGGAGACAGAGGGGCTGAGCAATAGGAACAGGGGCTCCTGAGCCCCCATGGGGCTGCCTAAACCCAAAAGGGATGTTCCCAAGGGCATGGTGGGCTCCTGTGGTTGGCCCAGGAGATGTCTCAAGGGCCACAGGGAGATAAATGCGCTGGGAGGGACCATCACCATACACCATGTGCCAGAGATGCCAGCCCTGCACTTGGCACCGCTGGGTCACCCATACCCTGATGTCATCCCCAGACTTAACACTATTAGGGATAAGAGGAATAAATCAATGTTCAAAGAGCAAAGGAGGGGGTGGCCAGGAAGAGGCACGTTAAGGACTTCCTATGATTCATCCTCAACATGTAGATAAGGGATGGAGAGCTTTGACCCTGAGCCACCCCATAGCAAGCAGCAGGATGGGAAGTCTTGGGATGGGCACAGAAACAGGGATGGTTTCTGGGCAGATACCAAAAAGAGCTTCTTCCTCACCACTTCTAAAGGGATTCTGTCCCCTGATCCCTGTCCCTCTGGTCCTGCCTCTGTAATCAGAGGGTACCAAAGTGACCCCTGAAGGTACACAGGTCTCCTGGGAGCCCACCTGCTCCTGCTGCTGCCGTGCCAGCTCCATCTGCTGCTGCTGCTTCTCAAAGAGCATTGCAGCCATGTTCTTCTGCTCTGAGTGGGCTGTCAGGAGCTGATCCCGCAGCGTGGACAGCTGGTTGATCATGACGAGCAGCTGGAGCTCTTTCTCTGCCAGGCTCTCCTGGGTTCCTGCATAGGGAAGAAGTTGGGGGGCTGCTCAAGAGCAGCATCATCACCATGGATGGGGGCTGTGGTCAGAGGGCTGTTCAAAAATCCCTCTGTGCCATCAGAGCAAGGTTTTAACAGGAACGCCCAGTTCTGGGTAATGAGTATTTTGGGTAAAAAACTACAAATCTCCACAAAACATGAGGCTGCAGACACACCTCCCCTCCTATTGATGGGGGAACGCAAAGCCATGCGGGCATCTGAGGGGGGCACAGAGCACTGAGGTGGCACAGAAGGGACCTCACCCTTCACTTCTTTGGTCTCAGCAGCGTTTCGGCCCAGCAGCCTCTCCTTCCAGTCGCTGGAGAGTAATTTCTCAATGGTTGGCATCACTGTCCCCATCAGCAGGCACCGCAGTCAGCAGAGCAGAGTGGGGAGAAGAGAGCCAGGTGAGCACAGCCTGAAGCTCTGCACCGTGGCTCTTCCAATCCCAAACCTTTCCAAAAACAGAGAGGTCCCAGAAACCTTTCTTACCCTCTTTTAAGTTCTTGTTGAAGTCCAGCTTCTCCTGGCTGCCAACAGCCGGCTCGAAGGCTGAGCACCGCGGCTCCAGAGCATCACCAGCAGGTGAGCAGGATTCCTGCACACACAGAACATCACTGGGTGGAGAACCCATGGACAGGGACATCTACATGTCTCCAAGCAGGAGACACCAAGTTGATGGGGTGCTCAGAACTGATTGGGTGCTTGGAGCAAATGGGATGCTTGGAACTGATGGGATGTTTGGAGCTGAGGGATGCTCAGTGACATCCTGGACCACGTGCTCCTGCAGCACTTCCCCAGCTTGAAAGCATCTCAATGACTAAGCCCTGCTTTGCAAGAGGTTGCTATCATTTCTTTGGAGTGCCCTGCTTCTCCAAGCCCAGGGACTGAGAATATTGAGCAGAGAGAGAGGAATCTCGAGAGCAATTAAAACAGGAAAATAAGTGTGGCTCCTATCCTACACGTGGGGACAGTGGAAGATGTCTGCAGGTGGCCCTGGAGAGCTGAATGCCAAAGGCAAATCCCAGGGCTGACCAGAGAGCACTGACAGCAGCCAAAAAGCCTGAGGGGAACCTCAGGTTTCAGCTTCATTTCCTCAGGATGAGGAATAAAAGCTCAGGAAAACGACAACCTCTGTCTGCCTGGGGTGGGATGCAGCGCACTGCCAGCCCAAAGGGACCAGGGCTCAGTCAAAGCCAGGAGCAGAGGTGGTTTCAGTGATGGGACCCACCTGTGGCAATGCCTGGGGGTCTGTGCCCTCTCTTGGTGGTGGTCCCGGGGGGTCGTTGGGATGGGGCTCAGTGCTGGGGGCAGCCCCTGGTGGGCTCTCGTAGCCACTCTCCTTCTTCTCCTCCGTCTTGATGCTGCAGTTCACCATGCTGCCCGCCCCATCGAGCTCCAGGTGGGGAGAAACGGGGCTCCTCATGGACATCCTGCAGAACAGCGGGGCTGTTAGCAGAGAGATGGGGGTCTCCCCTCCCCCCCACACACCAGGGGCACCCCTTTGCCCAGCCTTGCCCTGTGCTGGTGGTGAGGCTGAGCCCTGGGTGCCCTATGGGCTCTCCATGACCAGCACCCAGAGAAGCACCGTGGGGCTCAGAAATGTCCTAAGGGCATCCAGTGGAACACCAAGCATGGCCAGAACCAGTTTTTTTTCTCATGGGATGTGCCCTCAGCAATGTGCCACAGCCACATCCCCCACGCAGCCCCAGCTTGGCACAGCTTGTGTCCCCAAATGCAACAAGCTGGGATCCCACTGCATCCACTGCAAACTCCCAGCAGGAATTCCCCCCCCCTCCCCAGACCACCAGCCCTCACAATGCACAGCAACAACAGCACCAAATGCCCCCTCCCCACCTTTCACCTTTCAGGGAGGAATAATGGGAGAAGGAGACCATCAGGGATGGGATTTACACCGGGATGAAGGGCACAGGGGTCACGGTGTGCATCCTCCAGCAGGGAACACCCAGCCCTGCACCCATCAGGGGGTCCTGCCTGCACCCCACCATCCGGGGGCCCCCAGGACAGGACCGGGCTGCACCATCGGGGCAGCAGTGACACAACAAACAAAGCCCGGCTCAAGCTGCGAATTAATCAAACTGCTGAAAATAAAACCTTCCTCTCAGGAACTTCAAACAAAAGAAACGAAAACAACAAGGCCGGCTGGGTAATGAAAAGCCAGGGCTCTGAATAGGGGACAAAAGGAAGTGGAACAATAGGGTGTTGGACAAAAGCAATAAAGTAAAGGGAAGTGTGACAGCTCAACAATGGGGCACTGTGCGCGCCAGAGTTTCTGATCTTAGCAGGGCTTTTTTTAATCTCAGTTCCCTGCCCTTCTCTGTACAAACCCACGGTGCTCTCCGGGCTCTGGGCTTCCTCCCAGCTCCAGCCCTGCACGGTATCTGCCCGCATCCTGCAGCACCGCCCGCTCCCCCTTCCTGCCCCCTGCCCACCTCGGGGGGCAGCCCGGCAATGAGTCCATCCCACCCCCCCCCCCCGGGATCGATGCTCATTAAAACACCCCGCGGGATGGGGAGGAAATGGGCGCTGCTGGCAGCAGGAGCAAACAGGCGTGCAGCCAGCGGGATGCTGTGCTGTGTGCTGTGTGCATCCAGGTGCCCCGCGGTCTCCCAGAGCCTGAAGTGTTGCAGGTGGGGAAACTGAGGCAGCAGAGCGCAGCCCCGGGTGCTTTTGTGGCTCAGGAGTTGGTGAAGGAGTAAAGAAAGGAGTTTGGGTGGGCGCTGAGTGCTGCTCCACGTGCGTGGGGCTGCAACAGCAACAAGCTGAGCTCGGTATGGGAGAAGAGAAGCAAGGTTGGTGCTCCTTCCATCCCTTTTGAAGGCACAAAGCCCCGCTCTATGCGTTCCTGCCATCATTTCCCCTCTCTCCCTCCCGCAGGGATGCAGTCAGCCCAGGGATGCCCACACAGTGCACAGCACAGAGCGATGCCCGAGGCTGGAGGAGCACAAAAGCAAAGTGCCAGCGCTTGGTCAGGTCACCTTCCCATTGTGCTTCACCTCCCGGTGCCACTGGAAGTTTACTCTTAAAACACGGCCGGTGCTTTAATAGGGGTCCGTGTGAAAGGGGCCTCATTGTGGGATTATTATACGGTTTGCTGAACAAAAAAATAAAAAATAAAAAAAAAAAGGGGGGAGAAGAAAAAGGAGAAAAGTGAGTGGTGATCTTGTTACAGGGCTTGTTCCCATAGCAGGGCTGTGCCGGCTGTCTCAGGTGTGCTCAGCTCAAGGGCTCCTCTGTTGCACAGACAATAGGGCCAGGAACAATTGCCTTGGCACAGGGAATACATCTTCATGTAAGAGATCTTCGCCTTTAATGTTTGCTATTTAATGAAGGGCGGAGGGGAATGGAGCGAACAGAGCACAGATGAGCAGTGCCAGCCTGGAGAGCCACAGCCAACAGTGCAAGCATGGGGACAAGGTGCACCCACAGATCAGCACGAATGGGGCTCCTTTCCAAAGCCCTACGGCTGCCACCCCAGTGCACATTGCTTTGCTCACCTTACCTGCAACCAGGCTGCCCCAGCTAAAGCCCAGAGCTGAGGGCTGAGGTTTGGGGATGGCGACAGGCAGCTTTTCCTTCTCCATTCGTACCCCTCAATGGCACATCCTGCAATTCTCCCCTTGTGCTGTGCCACCCTTCCTGGCTAGGAGCTGATCCTATCTGCCCCGTTTGTGTCGCAGCCGAACAGCTCGTTAGGGCAGGGGCAGAGCCAGCAACAGCCTGGCACCATGGGTGATGTGAATGTGACTCTTGCTAAGCCCCCTGGACCCCTAGAGCATCCCCTCATTCACTCACCAGCCTCCAGGCATTGCAGAAGACAGCACTCGCCTCTGCAAAGCAACAAGGGGGAAAAAAGCCAGCAGAGATGCGCTGCAGGCTGCACCAGGCTCAGAACTGAGGGTTCCTGCCCCTCAGCCCAGGGTAATCCCACTCCATGGGATGGCAGCACTGAGGGATCCCACAGAGTGGAATGTGGGAGAACATCCCAGCAGCTGATGGGGTGAATTGGGTTGCCTGGATTTTAGGATCGGTCCCACCTGCCCATCACCAAATGCACCAGCGGAGCTGAGAGGCAAATGGCTTTTTTCTTTTCCTCTTTCCACACAGAAAAAAATGTCAATTAATAGATTCCCTTCCACTTCCCCACACACACAGCAAGCCAGGGGAAAAGCACCAAGCATAGCCAAGCACAAAATCCAACAGGGGAGAACAGCACACAGCACAGAGCAGCGGGAAAGCACCGCAGGCACGAGCTGCGAGCACCCCCAGGAGAGAGAGCAGGGGGAAAAATAAACCACACACAGGTTCTCTCCTTCCAAGCAGGGCCCAAGGAATCCCTCCGGTCACCGGCACAGACAATAGCCCGTCTCCTGCCAGACGAGAGGACTGCTTTCCTGCCAGACTTGGAATGTCCTTTCGGGGCCCTTTCCAAGCGTTTCCGCCCAGCGTGCCTTCGCACATAAAAGGAGGGATGGCTTCCTCCTGCCACGGCCACTGCGTGTCCAGGGGGGTGGCTGAGGTGAGGGACACAGCTGGGAACTTCACGAGGTTGCCATCCCATGGGGACGCAGGGACAGCGGGGTGCATGGCAGGGAGAGGGCAGCACTTCCTACCCTGGGATCGGGGCTCTGGTGTGCGTAAAAATAGAGGGTCATGGGGTCAAGTCTCACCTTTTTGAGCTCGCGAGGGATTGCAGCCAACCTCTGGCACTCCACACTAAGGCATATCTGCTGTCCCCAGCGCCGTGCTGTCACTAGCAGGAGGAAATGGTGACCTTTGGGGATGCAGCAGAGCTGGAAGCGCAGCCCGTGTGGCTTTCAGCCAAGCAGGACTCAGCAGCGGGGCTCCTGCACAGAGCCATTCACAAACACCCAACAGCTGAGGATCCATGCCCAGAAATGTCCAGTGTAGGACCATGAAAAAGCAGGTTTTAAGCCCGAGAGACACCTGGATGTCAGGATGCTGAAGTCACCCAGAAGCCACGGATGGCTGAAGCCATCCTGCTGCAGAGCTGCCATCACCTCGTGGCAGCCACAGCTCCACGTGTCCCCGCCAAGCCAGGCAGTGCCGCAGCGGAAACGCTCTGCGCTGGGGCGAGCCGACGCTTTGCACATCCTCTGCAACACCTCACCTGCAGAAAGCCCCAACCTCCACCTTCCCAGCATGCTGCCGAGTGCTGGCGTTGCTGAAAAGCTGCAACATCAGTGCCGAGAAGGGAGAGATTTGGAAAGCATTGCTCCCTGTTCATCTCAGCAAAACTTTGGGGGCTCACGGGCAAAACCGCAGCTCCAACAAGGGCTGGGATTTCCCAGTGCCCACACGGAACACTGTACTCTTTGTCTGTTCACCGAAGGCTCCCCGTGGCTCTGATTGGAGGGTGATGGCCTCCGGAAACGTCCCTGTGGGCTCAGAGCACAGCGGTGACACCAAGGTGACAGAATTGGCATCATGGAAACTCTTGGCAATGGGCACGCAGGGGAGGTCACCCCTCTGTGTGCCACCCCGGCACCTGCTGCCACCCACATCCCCTCCATTCCCAGTCCAGTCAAGCCTGAGATCCATATCCCACAGGGAGGAGGATTCTCCTTTTGCTTCTAGAGGCTCAACTCTCCAGCACTGCCATGCTGGGGCTCTCGGTGGGGTGGAGCAGCAATTCTGCATCGCTCAAGCGGAGCGTAGAAGTGCACGGCTCCTGTTGCTGCACAGCCCATGAAGCTTTAACCCTAAAGCAAGAGGAGGATCCTGGAGGAGCAGAGTGGTGCTGTGGGATGCTCAGTGTGGGGATGAGACAGCAAAGCCCCGCATAATAATAGTAAGAGGTGAACACTGTGTGCTGCCATCCCTGGCACATGGGTCCCTTTGGCACAGCCTGCAGAGGTCTCAACCACACCACATCCCCGGGGCTCCTGGTGGTCCTTTTTACTCACAGTTTCCAGCTGGCTGTGAATTCTGCTCTCACAGGGCTTCCTAAGCTGCTCCTTACCACGCTGCTCTGGTTTCATACAAGATGGCAGAGGGACACATCACCGCCACGAGGCGCCTTCCTGTCCCCCCCCAGCACAGGGGCTCAGCCAGGACCTCCCCCTGCTGCCAGCACCCCACACCGAGATGGGGGCAATGAGCCTCACAGCACAGCTCTGGGAGCATTAAATCACATCCAATGTACCCATATTCACCCCAAAGATATAACACAAGCACTACGTGCCCGGCAGCAGCATTGGAGCCACACAAATAACCCAATGCAACAGCAAGAGCCTTTCCAGGGCATCAACTTGTGCAGGTCCAAAGCAACAGCCCCAGCACGGGTTTCTTTGATGGGACGAGCAATAGGATGATTTAAGTAGAGGAAAAATCAAAATGACCATCAGGTAGACCTCCCTGATGGAGCCCATGGGATTTATTGGGTGGGGATTTATCGGCGCATTCGAATTATTGAAGACCCACCGAGGACCAGGCACAGGGAGTGGACCTGGGCAATGGGACATGTGGTCATTCCCCCTTCCCAGCCTCGGGGTGAGGTTATCTGCCAGGATTTCTTTCTTTTTTTTTCTTTCCCTTTTGGTATCACTGAAGGGAAAGCACTGCGCATCGCCAGTGCTGCAGCCAAATGGGTTTAATGCCCAGGTTGCATTTGGAAATGTCCTTAGAGAAAGGTCTGGAAGCACCCAGATGGGAACCACGACACAGCAGGGACATGGGTAGCATGGGGACAAGGCGGCACCGAGGGTTGGGTGACTCCCTATTACCATGTGCTGGGCAGGGAGCAAACAGCACTGAGCATCCCCCCAAGCCCTCACCCTCTCTGCACAGCACGGCAGGAAGCTGTGCAGCCATGCACAGCATTGCTTTGCACGCCGGACACTCAAAGCGTTCTCATCTGCACGTCTTCAAGAGTTTTTTCACCCCTGCATGTCTCTAAATACCACAGCAAAAAAGAACAAGCCCCACAGCTGTAATATTTTCCAAGTCCCCCTTCCTACTGAGCCTCTTTTCCCCTTTTAAATACTTTTTAACGCAAATCTTGTCATTCGTGGAAGGCTTCGTATGGGTGGAATGGCCACAAGACCCAGAAGGGTCTGCAGGTGCTGATCACACAGGGGTGGTCGGGCCAGGACCACAGGAGGTCCTCAGAGCCCCTTCCTGACCTAGGAGCCCTCAGAACCCCTCCACCCCCCCCAGCCATCCACAGCACGCTCAGCTGCCCACCCTCTGCCCCTTGCAGCGCAATCAATTCGCAAAGAAAGAGCAAATAAAGGAAACCTTTCCCATCATGGAGATGAGGACGGGGACGACTCACCCGGCACGGCGATGCCGGAGCGCACGGAGCTCCGTCTCTGTCCTCTTTGTTGCAGTTTCTGCTTTCTCTTCACCCCCAAGCAGCCCTCGGGTTTATCGCAGAGGCCGATCTCGGTGCAGGTTTGGTGCTATTTCACTCACTCAGCGTTTCCAGGCAGAGTTTGTTCACAAACAATACTTTCCAATCGCATGACGGAGGGGCGAAGACATTTGACCCCTTTCCTCTCCCGCTCACCACCTCAATAAGAAGGAGCTCAGCTCAGCCAGGCTCAGCCCAAGCACTTGGGGACTAAGGGATGGGATGGAGCACGATGCTTCCCAAGGCACGAATCCCCCTTTCCCACCCCTTGCTGACCACCTCGTGCCATTTTACACCTTCCATCAGCGGCACTTTTTTCCAATTGCCCCCCCAGGCTTTGAGATTTTTGGGGAGCTCCTTTTTGGGAGATTCAACTTTGGGAGTTCTTTGGGGGTTTCTCTCTGGGGGCTCTTATTTGGGGTACTCAACTTTGGGGGACTCCTTTTCAGAGGTCTCCTTTCTGAAGGGTACTCAATTTTGGAGGGTTCTTCTTTGAGGTCTCCTCGTTGGGGTTTCTTCTTTGGGAGCTCCTCTTTGGAGGCCTCAATTCTGGGGACTCCTCTTCGGGATCTCTTTTTTTAGGGGACTCAACTTCAGGGGCTTCTCTCTGAGAGCTCCTCTCTTTTAGGGTCTCCTCTTTGGGGCTCCCATCCCATGGTATTCTGGTGTTTCCAGGCTCACACACGTGTACCCAAAGCAGCTCAGGGGCCCCTTGAAGACAGCACCAAACCCCAAGCCCCGCAGCCGCACGCTTCCGCCCGTGCCAGCTCCGCTCTCCGAAACCCACATTGCCCCAGAAACCGTCGGCTTCACCTTGTATGGGTTTGTAACAGCAGCAAACAGCCCCGTGCACCCAACTGCTGCTTGGCCACAGGGGCATAAAGGCTCCATCGAGCCCACCGGGGGGGATTTCACCCTCTCCAGCTGCCAGGGGGGCTTGGGGAAGGGGTGACGGCCACCTCCCAGCTGTTGGGGCCGTTTGACATTTCAACAACAGATTTTTGCTGGTGTGACGGGAGCTGATGGCACCATGGGCAGCTTCCTTCGGAAAGCAGAGGGAAGCTGGATGTCAGCAGTCACAGCCAGGTGGATCGGGATGGAGAACCCCAAGGAAAACGCTCTCAGTTGGACTTCTCTCCCTTATTACTGTGAGCTCCGGTCACTGTGATGGTGCTGATTTATGGGGCAGATCTGAGATCCCGTGCTAAGAACTGAGTGGGGAGCTCGTTCCTCATTGCTCTGTACCCCTCCAGCAAAGAGTCCCTCCCAACACAAGGAGGTCACTCCAAGCCCAGCTCTGGGAAAGGGACTTTTTGTGGCACAGCCCCCTCTGAGCAACAACACTGCATCACACTCACACATCCCACGACCACCGCACGCACTCAGGTTCACCTCTTTCCCTCCCCTGCTCATTTCAGAGGAGATCACAGACCGTGAAAACCATACAGAGAGATGTGGGGACAAGCTCCTACTGGCCCGCCAGGATTATTTTCATTGCACGAGGGCGCAGGCTCTCCAGCAAGCTGCAGACAGCCCTCCCTGCTGCCATGGGGTGTCCGATTGCCCCTGACCACCCCCATGTCCTGCAGCACACAAGGGGCTCTTTGTGCCCAGGCAGCCACAGTGGCACCTGTCCCCCTCTGTGTCCCCACATCCCCTCAAGTCCCCAATCCCCCTGCAGCAAAGGGCTTAGGCTTTACGTGCCCAGCTGGCTCCTGCGTGGCTGAGCAGGGCTGAGGGAAAGCACAGTTGCTCTGTGCACACATATTTGCAATCCCTGCTGCTTTGCACGCTGCTTTTTGCCGTAGGGGTGCATGAGCCTGCTGTGGGCTCCTCTGGGCTGTGCCCACCTGGTGGCTGCACCTGGGAGAGCCGCATCCCATAACCAGCACCAAGCAACCCTCCCCTGCAAAAGCACGCTTTCCCCAGCTCAGTTCCCAGGATGGACCCACAAACCTGATGCAACACAGCAAGAAGAGCTGGGCATAGGAAGCCCAAGAGCAGGTGCTGCAGGTGAACACACAGACCACAACCCGAGAGCCCCCAGGAAAAGCAAACATTGCCCTCTTTCTGCCCACGCTGCAGCCTACAGGGGTACAGAGGGGTCTCAGAGCTGCACAGGCACAGAGTGCCCTTAGGACCCCCCCATACAAACCCTCCTGAAGTCCCCTTCCCTGTGCCCGTGTCATGCACAGCAAGAAAGGTGAGCAGGAAAGCTCCTGAGCCTCATCCATTGGGGAATTCACCTGCAGAGCCCCAGGGGCTGGGGATGTCCATGTCCAGGTTCGTGTCCTCACTGCCAGCAAAGCCCCACGCAAAGCAGCCCCACAGGCGGCTCCGTGCAGCCCCTGCCCCAGGGGACTCGCTTTCCGGCTGGGCGTGCAAGGTAGAACAATGGGGCCGAGCCCTCTATTGTTCCAGACAAAAGATAAGCCGGGCTCTGGCATTCCCCAACCGGAGGGCAGGGACTGGCCGAGCCCTTCCCTGCCCCGGCTCCATGGGGACAGGTGGAGAGGGGCCGCAGGAGGTCCTGCCCCTTGCGCAGCCCCCAGCTCACACCTCCACACACACACACACGTGCACACCCTTGCACACACGCTCCATCCCCACAGCCCTGCAGGCTTTGCCCCAGCTCTGCATTGCCCTCCCATTTCTGCAGGCTCACGGTCTCCATGTGTCCCCATCTCCATGTGTCCCCATCGTCCAGCTGTGCACCCAGCGCCTCCCCAGCCTCCTTCCAGCCCTTGGTCCCATTCTTTCCTCTCCCTGAGCTGTTCCTCTTCTCTGGGACCAATTTATGGGAAGGATGAGTGCTGCTACCCCAACAGCTCACAGCACCTTGCACGGCACAGCAGGCTCAATGCACCCCACAGAAATGGGGCAGTGCAGCAGGGATGGGGGTTGCCCAGTGGAACTGATTGGGGCCCCCCAGCCGTGTCCACTGCAGCCCAACCCATCACCCACACCTTCACTTTTTCTGTATTTTCTCAGAACAAGGCTACCAACACTCCCCTATGAGAGAGGAAGAGCACAGAGTGCTGCGTGCTGCATCCACGGGGCACCCAAACAGGAGCAGAAGGTGACAGCCTAGGGGTGATAATTGCTGCAGTGGTCATTAAATATGGAATGTGTCCATGCCAGGGAACAGCACCGCTGTTGCACAGTGCTGGCAATGCCTGCAGGTACTTCTCTGCCCGTTTCTATTCCTTTGCTTCTTTCCAGACTCCAGCCCAGCCCTCAGTAACTCCATTTCTCAAGGGCAAAGAGGACCAAATACCCCTCTGCCATCCCACACCCTTTGAATTCTCTTCGCCACACATCTCCTCCCAGCAGACAACCAACTGCCATTCGCCCCCTTCACCAACCAGAACAAACAAACAATGCCTCAAACCATCAGATCTCAGCCAGGGCCACCCAAAATGCTGCTGGAAGGATGAGCCCCATTACCTTGTTCCTCTAAGATGAAGCAGCCTCGGTGGTGGGGCTGAGCTCCACTTCCAGCACGTGCTCACGACTTGCATCAATGCTTTGTGGGATCCGATTTGGCCGCTGCATTCCCCACACTCCTTTTCTCCCTGACCCATCCCAGCAGTCCCAACACCAACCAGCAGTGCTCCCTGCATCTCCCCAGTGCCAAAGCGACAGCACCGGGCACACCAAGTGCCCTTGTTTGGGACTGGAGCACATCCAGCATTGGACATATGGCCCCGGAGCAGGTGGGGTGGTAGAAGAGAGGAGGGGGAAGGGAGAGCTTCCAACTGCAGAACCATTTCCAAAAGTCGGTGCCTTTGCCATCGCTCCTCCTGCTGGGAGCGGCCGGGCTGAGGGAGCCCCATGCTGAGCATAGGGCACAGCCCGAGGGAGAGGGTTTGGCTCTGAAATATTCTCCAAAAGGCATAGGATGGGGGGAAGGCACCGACTGCTTTCCCAGCAGCACTGTCACAGGCCGCCCTAATTTATTTCCCTTTTGTCTGTTCTGTGCTGTGCAAAAACTGGGTGGAAATGGGGTGATGCATCGCGACAAACTTTTGAAGCAGCCCAAATCTTCCTCCCCCCCACGCAGCACAATGAGACCCAAACCTCCAAAGCTGATGAGAAACCAACAGCAGAGCTGGGGACGGCCCAGAACTGTAGGGACACCATGGGGCTGCAGACCCCCAGGGCTGAGTCCCCATCAGACCACGGCCAGACCCGGCTGCTGCTGGATGCACAGAAAGAGGCAGCTCACATTTCTAGCAGAAAACAAACACATTTCACCAGCAGTTTGCACTGATGCTCTGCTCAGCACACAGCCAAACCAGAACAGAACAAAAGAGTCCAATGGGTTTTCCCCATGCTGTTGTCCAGAGCTGCATGGACAGGGCAGTGTTTTGATTTCAGTACACAGTTGGTAGGAAAATAAACATGATGCATTTTACCAGCACAGCGGAGCACTTTGGGGTGTAAAAGCAGAGCAGAGCTGTGGTGATGCGCGTTGAAGGCTGTCCATCTGGTGATAAAGGCTTTTCTGCTCTGCAATCACACGCACAAAGCAGCTCCAACCCTAAGTGTTCACAATAGGATGGGGCTGAGCAAGCAGGAGTGCAGCATCGTGTCGGACAGACAAAGCTGGGTGCACATTGGGTGGCATGCCCTGTGTCCACGAGGAGGGACAGCCAGGAGAAGAGCCAAACTGCACCAAAACCCTTTCAACTTTGTTTGCTGCCTCAGCTCCGTGGCCATCCAAGCATCCCATGTCCTGCACCCCACAGACCACCCTCACCAACAGGGTTACTCTGAGCCACCCCACGTGCTCAGCAGCAAACTCCAGACCCTAAAGCCATCCCCGCCCCATGGCACCGAGCCCCCATCATCCCCAAGCACTCACCTCAGTGCAACCCACACTGTTGGCCACCAATGCCCCCATCCCCAACCTCTGTGACAGCAGCCCAGCATCAGTTCCAGGAAGGCAACAGGCAGCAAACCCCTCCAGCAAGTAACAAATGTAAAAATAAATGCGCTGAAAGGAAAGATTTACTGTGCTGCTGCTGCTGCGTGCCCTGCATGGAAGGAAAAGCCCATCCTCAGCATCCCATGGATGGGGTTAAATCCCCTCCAGCAAATAGCAAAGTTTACGAGTTGCTCCATCTCACTGCTAGGGTGCAGCTCCCCATGAGAAATGGGGGGACAAAAAGCTCAGCTATTCCCCCCCTGGGGCACTTCAACCTTCTGGAACAAACTCTGCTCTCAGGATTGTGCAGGCTCTGTGATTTAGGAGTCAAAAGCAGCAGCAGGGAACGCACGCCGCGGTGCGCTTTGCTTTGCGCACCCAACAGCTCCTACCAAACAGCCCCCAGAGCAACAAACGTACTTCAAGGAGAAGGAACAGGGATATATATTTTAAAGTTCGTGGTCTCTGCTCCTACCTAATGGTGCTGCTCGCTGGGTGCTGAGCTCCTGTGGGGCGATGGGCTGGCAGTGCAATGAGAGCTGCTAAAAAATGTGGCACCCGCGAAGCCCAACCTGCACCACCTCCACCAAAGGACAGCGGCTGTTTTTAATGCGATGGCCCCGAAATCGCAGCCTTTCAAAGAAGAAGAAAAAAAAAAAATCGACCCCATGCTGTATCAGTGTCAACAGAATGGATTCTGTGCAAAATTAAATTGAACTAAAAGGAAATTGCACGGATTACAAGCGCGGGTTATTGGCTCAATAGGGGAGTAACTGAGCGATATTATCTGGTCTGCGCTACGGAGAAAATAACATTAGCTGAGCTAATGGTCCTTTTTCACTCCTAAAACCTATTACTCCAGATCTGCTTTGGAAGCAGAGTATATTTCCATGGAAGTACCTTGTGAGACGGAGCAGTTTGAGCGCTGTGCAGCCACAGTCTGACATTTTTCCCAGAGAAATCCCATGTCCACCACTGGCAGTCAGGTTGGGGTGGAAAGGAGCAGAGCTCTGCATCTGTTTGCGCACTTCACATGAAAACTGCTCAACTGCAGCTCAGGGTGACACAGCTCTGGGTTCCTCTCTCCCACCACTAACTTTATGTGAGCTGCCCTTCGGGTCCCACCACACACATACCTGAGCCGAGGGGTCACACCAGATGGAAACCCCCACATCACAGCAGTGCAGGACCCCCAGGATCCCACTCAGTGACCCAAATCTGCCCTGAACTGTCCCAAACCACAGCTCCGGTGCGTGGCTGCATGATGCAGTGACACGGATCAGCTGTAATTTGGGCTCAGACAGCAGACAGCTCTGTGCTGACTCTGGCTGTGCCCCGTGGCAGCGCCGCCGCTGCACTGTTGGAGCATTTTGTTGGATGGACAAACAGCCGCACGGTGCTGCCAGCAAGTTTTCCTGCCCTGCGCTCTGTGCCGGTATCCCGACGGCGCTGCAGGGATGTAGGGGGGATCAGAGCGATAATACACACGGGCAAATTGCCTCTGCCATCCAACAAGGCAGCAACAGCACATCCATCCCCTGGGGGAGAAGGGACGGGGACCCAAAGGACGGGGACCCAAAAGACGGGGACCCAAAAGACGGGGACCCCAGCCCCGCAGCCCTCCGAGCTGCGAAGCCCCACACGGCCGCACGCAGCCCCGCACACCCCGTGTGTGGCCGAGTCCGGCTGTGCGCGGTGTGTGCCGGCACATGGTGTCTGTCTGTCTGGCCGTCCGCTGCGTCCGCCTGCGTCGGCGGGGCTTCCAGCCTTTATAACCCGCTGCCCCTAAAACAGCCCTAAAACAGAGCGCACGACACGGCACGGACAGGAGCTGGGACGCGTCCCACTGGGGGTCCTGGGGAGGGGGCTGCAATGGGATCACACTGAATACGAAGCGGAGGGGGGAGGGTGCCGCGGATTAACCCCTTCCCTGCCGCGCTCTCGCTCCCCCCGGCGCTGCTCTCGGAGGAGTTTGCAGCCCCACAAGTTTGTAACAGGACTGGGGCCGTGCGGGGAAGGACGCGGAGCTCCGCTTTCCCCCTTTCCCATTCTGTTTAAGCAAAGGGTTGATGGGGTTCTGCCATGCGGCCGCACAGCCGGAGTTGGGGGCACCACGACCCGGGACGGTGCTCAGCGCCCCAGAGCCGTGTCCGTGCACTCCCCTCTCCTCTCCCCCCACGCAGTGCCCCACATGGCCGTGCCTCTGCCCCGCTCCCCGCTCCGCCCGCACTCACGGCTCCGCCGCGCTGCAGCGCTGCGCCCGGGTCCCGGTCCCGCTCCGGTGCCGTTCCCGGTCCCGCTCCCGGTGCCGCTCCCGGTGCGGGCTCCGCCGCCTCTCGCACGGCTCAGGTCCGCTCCATGTCCCCGGCGCCTCCGCTGGGAGCTGCCCCGGCGCCGGGCGGAGAGAGGGAGCGGGGAGGAGGGGGGGTAGGAGGAGGAGGAGGAGGAAGAGGAGGAGGAGGAGGGCCCAGCAAACCAGCAGCCGGCTGAGGGGCGGCCCTTCTGCCCCGTCCCCTCCCCTCGGGACCCCCTGCTTTGCCCCGACGGGGGACCCACGCGGGACGCCGCTTCTGCTCCGTCCCGGACTCGTGGCGGTGGGGAGCGGAGGAACCCCCAAGGACTTGGGCAGAGTTTGGGAGACGCGTCCCCGTACCCCGCATCCCGCTGCCAGGAATGAAAGGCGGAGGGTCGCGGCTACGCTGGGAGCGCAGGGATGGTTGGGGCACACACGTGTTGACAAACGCTCTGCTTTGCAGAATGAGATCTTTAAAATGTTATGTCAACATTGAAGGAGGACTGTTTACGTTTTGCCAACAGGGAAAATTCCCATTGACTCGAAGCCATTTCCTCCCCCCACACCATCGTTTTCTTCCATGGGAATTTCTTTTTTGTTTTCAAGCTTTGTTTTCATCCAGCCCCAGGAGCATGACACAACAGCTCCGGGGACCTCCTCCCACTCCGTGCAACTGGAAATTGGGCTTTCCGGGGGGAGGGGGGGGTTATTGGACCCCCCCGACACCCCATGTCCACCCCTCACCATGGGAAACCTCTCCATCACCACTGCAGGGAAGGGAGCAAAGAAACGTGCTGAGCTGCAGCCACGCTGTGGGCACAACGCAGAGGGAAGAGCGAGGTCAGGAGTGACCTGGGAGAGCTCCTGGCATCAATCAAGAACATTAAACACAAAGCACGGGAGCGCTGGGAAGCAAGAGTAGAACCCCGCAGGTCAAAGAGCTGCATCCACCTACGTTCCCGTTTTACATATGGAGAAACTGAGCCCTGCAATGCACGTGGAGCTGTGCAGAGAACTGCAGGCCTGCAGCAGGGTGGGATGCAAAGGCAGCTTCCCAATCCACTGCCCCCCGACCCTCCCAAAGCCCCCCATCTTATCCCATAGCAGGAATAGCCCCCGGCCGCCCCACAGACCCCACAGCCGCTCTGCGGGCAGAGGCGCATCCCCTGAACCAGAAAGGGAAACAATTAACAAAGGGGCTGAGGACCCACACAATTAAACCCAAAAGAGGGAGAAGAGGCTTTGTTCGGGTCGCCATGGCAACAGCCAGCCCGGAGTAGCGGCCACGGACTTTCACTTTCCGTTCCTTCCTGGCGGTGGTCGTGGTGGCCCCGGTGGCTTCTCCACTGAGTGCCGGTGCCCATTGCAGTTCCCTGGCTCTGGCATCACCCCCAGATGGGTGCTGGGCTGAGGTGGCCCAACTGGGGCTGTCACCACGCATGGACCCTCTCCTCAGCCCAGCTCTGCTCCTTGTCACATCCTCCTTCAAACAACACCAGGTGCACCTGCACCTTCTCTCCACCTCCTGCAGGGCACTGCCAGGACACACAGAACATCACCAACAGCCACAGAGCATCACTGGGACCCACAAAACACCCCCGGGACCCATGGAGCAGCCCCAGTATCTACGAAGCATCCCAAGATCCACAGACCAACCCTAGGACACATGGAACATCACAAGGATCCCAGGACCCACATAGCATCCTCGGGACCATGGGCACGAGGTGGATGTGATGGTGCAGAGATGGTCCTCACCCCTCCCAAGGGGCTCACGTGGTGCCTCTGTAGCTCCATCTCTCCCCACCTGGCCACATCCAGGCTTACAACCAGGGCAGCTCCATGGCTGTGGTTCCCCCTGCAGCATTCTGCTTTCCTCAGCAGAAGGAAGCTGGGACAATGGGTGGAGGGACCAGGAAAGCTGGTGGGGGCAAAGATCCCACTGCCTCCAGTGCAGGGGGCATGGAGGGGAAAGGCACAGCCAGCACTCGCCTTCCTTTTCCCAAGCCCCCCCACCCCTCCATGCAGCCTGCAGGGCCTCCAGCCACGGTAGCAATGCCTCCTGCTTTGTGCTGGCTGCAAGTCCCAGCCTCCAGATCGCAGGATGCTGTTGCCTGAGTCATGGAAATGGTTCAGACAATGGCTTGGCCCCTTTATAAGTGGCCAGAGGGGGCAAAGCAGGGAGAACAAATCCGACCTTGCTTCCTGCACGGAAGTGGGCCCATTGTTTGGGAATGGGCATGTGCTTTGCTCCTCACCAGCCTGGGAAAGCTGCAAAGCCATTGCGAGCAGGGAGTGAGCCACACAGCTCCCCATCCATACAGGAACCGAGGCAACGCTGCTGCCACTGCCCTCAGCAGGACCACTGCTGAACCACTGCCCCAAAAGTCCCTCACACATCCAAGGGATGCACATGTAACGTGGGCTTGCACTGTGTCAGTGTGCACACACACACACAGAGGCAGACAGACACACATCTGCAGCCCATTAGAGCCGAGCTGATATGACTGTTAATGGAGAAGCTCAAACTCTCTTGAAACTGAGTGGCAGCTCCAGGGCTGTCCTCACTTCACCTCTTTGCACTCGCATCTTGAGGGCCATTGGGACGTGGCACACCAAGGGTC
The DNA here is from genome assembly GCF_987193195.1 of Phasianus colchicus. Classification (NCBI taxonomy): domain Eukaryota; kingdom Metazoa; phylum Chordata; class Aves; order Galliformes; family Phasianidae; genus Phasianus; species Phasianus colchicus. The sequence continues at coordinate 4,515,316 of NC_143460.1, forward strand.
CCCTGCAGCCAAAGGACCAGGTCTGGGGCTGAGAGGGAGAACACAGAATCACAGAAACATCCAATATCCCAACTTGGAAGGGACCCATCAGGATCATCGAGACCAATGTAGGCACTGGGGGAAGACTGCTGTGACAGAGGTGCCCAAAGCCCCCCACACCTGCAGCATGTCCCCTGCTCATCACAGCACAGGCTCTGAGCAGAGCTGCAGGAATCAACCTGCTGATTGTCCCCACCCAAACCCTACCATTCCCCCGAGGTGCTGGGAGCTCCATGCTGCCTTCCTCCCTGGCGCAGGCACTGCTCTGCTCCTGCAGGGAGTCTGCCCACAGCCTCACAGGCTCTAATCTGGCTGTAATAAAACCAAAATGCTCTGGGATGGCTCTGCGGGGAGAGCAGCTCCACCAGCACTCAGAGAGAGCTCGACAGAAAAAAAAAAAAAAAAAGTAAAATTGAGCAAATTGTGGTTCTGCAGGAAAGCAGAGCTGGCTGGGGCAAAGGGCTGAAGGCACAGGTGAACCTCAGCCAGTGCACGAGCTGAAAGAGCTGAGCAGAAGGAAGGGAAAGGCTCCCTCCAGGCCAGCATGCACACAGTGCCAGCTAAAATCCTGGCTCTCACTGTGCCCTGGACCACCCCTCCCAGTGCAGACCCCGACCACAGGTGATTTTTGCTGGCGTTTGCCCACACAGGAGCAGAGAGGCATCCTGGGCACAGGGCTGGAGCACAAACAGCATCCCAAGGTTGGGGTGTCAGGAAGCCCCCAGCACTCTCCAACTTCCCAAAACCCTGTCACATTTGAAAGACACGGGGGGGCCCCAATGCTTCCAAATGCATTGCAGCTATAAGCAGCTAAAGCACTGCAGGCAGGAGGACAGAGTGCAGCTGTGAGCACCCCGGGCTCTGGAGAGGCTCCTGCCCATCACCACCCCCATCCATCACCACCACCTCTGGCTGCTGTGACCATCACCATCCGCCCAACCCTGGGTACTCATTGCATCCCCCCAAGCACCAACAGAACTCCAGTTCCAAACTGGGAATTGACAGGGAGAGCAAACCACGACGCATCTCTGCCACTCTGTACCCAACCTGAACACCTCTGTTTATCCCTACCCAAAGCACAGCCAGCCCCGTGGCCACAGCTAGCCACACACGTGGCAACGGCCTGCTGCTGCTCTCCTAGGGTGAGGCCACGGGGTGGGGAGCACACAGCCATCCTGGCAGCCTGAAGCTGTGCTGGGGCAGTGCTGGGTGATGCTGAGCAGGCCGCACCACAGAGCTGCAGGGGGTGGGAGGGGGTGCCTGGACCACCCAGCGGGCAGGCAGGGCTGGGGGCAGCGCGGTGGCACAGCCACGTCCCCAGGCTCCCTGCTGCCACCCGGGATGTGGCGCTGGGGGACGAACCCATCGGCTGTGTTTCAAAGGCAGCCATGGGCTCTGGGGCCCTTTGCTCCCAGTTGGGCTCCAGTAGGAGCACGGCTCTGCCTGTGCCACCCACCGCCCACCGGCCGGACCCTCCAGCACAGCAACAGAGGGTTTTTTCTTGTCCCCCCCTCTTTGTTTTCTATTTTGTGCTTTTGTTCTCCTCTCTTTGGTCCTTTGTTCCAGCTTGTCCTTTGTTCCAACGCCTTTGGTTTCTCGTCCCTTTGATGCTTTGTCACTCCCTTCATCTTGGAGCTTTTCTTTCCCCGGGTTTTGAAGCTGGCGGTTGTTTTCTGTCCCCGCTCTGTGCTTGGCATTTTTATCCTTTCTCCTGCCTCGTCCACTTTTGGGTCACATGGGCCCGGCCCGGATTGTCTTCAAAATCCCCATTTGTCTTGTGTCGGTGCCGGGTTTCCCTGCCTTTATGTCCTTTCTTAAGAGACTCTCAGCGAATTTTTCTCCTCGTTGAGGGAAGCAGGGAGGGGGGATCGGGCTTAATTAATTACTGAGCGTAATCTTTAGATGCGCGGCACTGCAGGATGCGCGGAGCGTTCTCACTAATCGTTACGATTGTGATCGGCGTGTTAAGGGTTAGCGAGGGTTTAAACACCAGCTAATTGCGGCACAGAGCTCGGACTTCGCAGAACTGCGTCGGGAAGAAGCAGGGCTGAGAGAGGAGCAGCACTGCCACACCACTGCCGGGGCAGACGGTGAGCAAAGACACAGCAAAGGGCTTGAATTTTCAGAGAGCGCTGCAGCACGGCGCCTCGAGGCAGCGCTCACAGCACAAACACGACCACAGAATCAGATACGGGGCGGTCAGGATCAGGGAACCGTTTTCCTCCGAGAGCGACTTCAATGCGCGGCGCCGTTGCTTTGCTTTGATTTAATGCCCCAAATATTTCCCCCCACGCCCCACTCAACCCCTTTTCCCCATAGACCTCGGTGAAGCCGATCCCATCGGGATCTGCAGGGCACAACTCTGCTCGTTGCAGCATCACAAGGGCTCGCTATGCGACCATGGGGTCCCTTCCCACCAAACACCACCACACCCCCTATGCCATCCCCAAAACACGCGTTTAAACATCTGTATCTCACAGCAGTGACAGCTGTTAACCGGAGGAAGCAGCCAAACTTAGCAACAGGATGTACCCTGAGATAACATGATGGATATCAGCAGCGAGTGCCGGAGCCCAGCTGCAATGCTGGGTGTCAGATCAGCACCGATATCAGCTTGCTCTGATGCTGCCTTCGCAACACCCAGAGTTCTCCCCCTATAAATCACTTTGGGGTACCTCAGTGACATCCCCGTGGTTCGTCTTGGCATGGCAGCAGCTCTCAGGGGGACATCACACCATGGCCGAGCAGATGGGGTGCTGCAGGTTGGGTGTTTTGCCCTGCAGTGACAGCCCTGTGCCATTGACAGATGCTGCTGTGACCCCGGTCCAGCATCAGGGCCAGGGCACAACGTGGGAGGCTCTGCAGAAGGATTTTGCATGAGAGAACGGGCCCAAACGTGCACCAGATCCACCGAAATCCACAAACCCTCCTGAAAAGGCTGGGATGGTCACCTTGATCTGCAGGCTGGATGTCTGCAGAGCCTTGACCGACCCTCAAGGCGATGCCATCGCCATGCTGGGTGCCTCTTCCATGGTCACAGAGCTGGAGACAGGCACAGCAGCGTCCCAGCCTACTAAAAGTCCCACATTCCTTCCAATGTTTCAACCTCCAGTGTTCTGTTGCAACAGCAGCCAGGAAAAGCCAACCTTCTGGTCTGCCTGGTTCTGCCCTCAGGCTCACGAATGCACACGGGGCTGATAAGGGCTGGATGTGAGCCATCCAACACCCCACCCCAGAGGCTGGCTGCTCACCCCGGGGTGCTGCCCATACCACGGCCATGCAGCCACACTCATTGCTGCCAGGCGATGCTCCAGCAGCCCTGCATTGAGGTCTGTGCTGCCCGCCTGCCCTGCCCAGCTCTCTCAGAAGGGCCAAACCTGTTCTTATGACAGAGCTGGCACCGGGAAGGCAAAGGGAAAAAAAAAAAAAAAAAAAAGAACGAACCCCCCTCTCATCTCTCTATCTGCAGCCATGCAAGGAATATTGTTCAGCGCAGCACAAAAGCATCCCTGAAAATAGAAGCGCCACGGCCAGGCCTGCCAGTGGCTGTGTGAGATAACGTCTACTTGCAAACAGTGTGCCTTTGTGCCGCTGTCACTGTCCCCATTGTTCAGGAGCCTATTGCCTCGGGGATATTGTTCCCTCCTTTTGTCTCAGCCCGGCTCCTTTTTGTTTGACTTTACTTACCATTTCATTCCTCTCCTTTGTGCCGGGGTTCTTTCTTTTGTCTCTCTCTCTCTCCTTTTTCTCTGTGTGATTTGTATTTAGCAATTGTTCCCGGCCCATTGGAAGCACAATGTGCTCGGGGCTCTTTTCTCTCCTCCATTCATTACCTATTCAGGTGGGTTTGGCTGCCGGTAGGTAAGCAGGAGGAGCGGGGGCTCAGAGCTCCATCCCAAAGCTCGGAGGAGGCTGAGCCGGGCACTGCCTTGGGGCAAAAGGGGGTCCTGTTGTTCCCCAGCCCTGCGCTGGGTTCCCAGTGGGGTTGTGACACGTGGCAAAAGAACAGAATACAGGCAGAACGTCACCCCAGCTTTGCTCTCTTAGCAGATGATTGCAGATCTCACCATGCGCAATGGTGACCACATGCCACAGCCTTTGTCTACATCAGGCCCGAGCCTGGCCAGGCAGCCCTAGTGGTTAAAGCTACCTTAGAGTGTCCTGGGAGCCAGCTATGGGATGAGCAGCGCTGCTCCCAGTCAGCTCCCAGCAGCTCTGCAGGAGCACGGAGCAGCTGCAGGCCTGGCCAGGCTCCTTTGGGGCTGGCTGGATGCAGCCAGGAAGCAGAGACAGAGAGCAGAGATGCCCTGGAGTGGCTCAGGACAGAAGAAGTGCAGCTCCTGCAGGGAAATGGGACCCTGCATCCCATCCTCGGCTCTGCCTCCCATGCAGTGCTCGGGGGTTTGGGTGTCTGGGGTGGGCACTGCTGTTGTGGTTGCTACTCCCCAAGGAGAGGACGTATCAGGAAACCTTCAGAGCTGACAAGAGGCCATCCCCAGGAACAACAATGCCGCATTGTTCTCCAGGGCTCGCACCACATGACCTCGCAGGACCGCTCCATCCCTAACGCTGATGAAACCCCGAGGATCAAAGCTCTGCTGGAAGCCGCTTCCTTCTGCTCTCAGGCACAACCAGCGAGGGGCTGGGAGGCTGCAAGACCCCGGGGTTCACCCCACAAACAGGGGACAGATGGGAGAGGTGGGTGCAGGATGGGAACGGGGCCGTGGGCTCCTCGGGGACAGCGCAAAGCCCCGAGGCCAGGCAGCACCGGGCAGCGGGCGGAGCGCAGGGGGCGTGCCTGGGAACCAGCGAGGCGGTCTGGGATCCATTGTTTCATTGTTACGGCTTCAAAGGACAATGGGGCATTGTTGTCTCTGGGGATCCCATTGTTTGCTTTCGCTGCAGATCCCAGCCGCGCCGTGGATGGAGGTTTCCCGAGGGCCAGGCAGGCTCCGTGTGTGGGACACTAAATAATGAAGCAGGCATGTTCCCTTCCCACCCCTCTCTTTGCCACCCTTCCTAAAAAGGCACGATGTGTTGAAGCACGCGTGTGCCCACACAGGCCAGGGTGCAGAATGGGCAGGGGCAGTGGGACCACCCGTCCAAGCAGGGAGCAAAAACCAATGCAAACAAGGGGAGCCGAACCACACTCTGCATCACCAAGCTCCTGTGCTGCTGCCGAGGGAACCAGGGGTGTCCAGGGGTGCCCCAGCTGTGGCCCTGCCACGTTCCACTGCCCTGTTGGAAATAGCTGCTGCTGATCCCTCTGAACCCACAGGACATGCAGGACTACTTTGCAGCATCTCAGTGTTTAAGCCCATGGCATCCCCTGAACGCCATCGCTGCCCAAGCACGTGGCACAAAGGGCATCTGCCTGTCTGCTGCAAAGCACAGCATCCCCTTCAGTACCTGGGGAAAGGACAACTCAGCTCTGGGTCCCTGCTCTGCTGCCTGTGCAGCACCCCAGGATGGGGACCTATTTGCGTAGCACCTTCCTCTGTAAAAATAAATCTGAATGCTGTGCAAAACTGAGGAGGGGATGGAGCGGGGAGTTGTCCCCAGTCCGTGGCTGAGCCCTGCAGGCCTGCCACTGCCCCAGCACAGTGGGAGATGGGCAGAGCAGGAAAGACATTCTCCAGGACACCCTTAGAGCAAAGAGCTGCTCCAGGAGCTGGGGAAGGGAGTGACTCACCCACAGAGCTGAGGGTGGGCCTGGGGAGAGGGCCAGGGACATCACCCTGCAGAAATTCAAGCAGATTGGAACAGCTCTGCCATACTCTGCCACCAGGCACAGAGTAGAGCCCCCTTTCTCAGGGGTCTGTGCACCCCCCCAGATAAGCCAAAGGAGCTGAAAGAGCTATTCTGCACAGTCTGCCCTCCCTCTACTCCCCCCCACCTTCTGGATGGCAGCCCTTGCGCCAGAGGGCTGAAAGGACGCGTGAGATCTGTGCTCAGACCAGCTGCCACTGAGCGTCTTTCCCCACTGCCCACGTGCACCTTGGTGCTGTCTGGGTGCCAGCTGACCCTCAGCCCCTGCCACCACCCCAGAGAGGGACAATCACATTGCAGGGGAGCAGCAAAGCTCAAGCACAGCACAGGCAGGTCAGCCCCAGGCTGCTGAAAGCTGGGAGGGGATACTGCTGGCGGTGACCATCCCCAGCCCTGATGCCACACAGATCTGGGCAGTGATCCCATCTTGCACCAGGAGCTCGCTCACGCTCCCAGCAAGGCTCACTTACACAAATACAGACACACACGCATGCGCTCTCAGCCCCTCAAATAAAACAATTTCCTCTCAGATAAAGAGTTCCTACCGCAGCCCCCCTTTCCCTCTCCCCCCAAACTAGCGCACGTCTCACGCACCCATTTCAGAGCCCACCTTGGGCTTTGATATTATCTCACTTCCTCGATATGAAATATTAGCTCTGTTGTTGATTTACGATAAAGGGATGGGCTCCAAAACACTGTACTTTGGGGAGGAGGCAGGGGTGCAACAAGGTCTGCTGTGCTCCGAGTGAGAACAAAGCCTTTGAAGGAGCGGATGCTGGTACCCGCCACCAGCGCTGCCCATCGGTGCCCTGACACCTGCATGGGGCAAAGTGGGGGGCCCTGGGAGCAGCCAGCACCTCCAATGCTCTGCAGGGAGCTCGGGTGCTCTCACTGCCCCTTTGTTTGGTAACTTCCTAATGCACAAAAGGCAGCCCAGCTCTGGAAGCTGTGCACGATGCCCCACCAGCTGGTGCTGGCCCTGCTACCAGCTCAGCTCACAAAAGCCACCGCTTGAACCATCTCCTTAACTCTGCTCTGAGCCCCCATTCAACCGAGAGCACAGGAGATTGTCCCCGGAAAACACAGATTTATTTGGGAAGCAGATTGGCAGGCAGCAGGAGAGCTGCAGAGACGGCGGGTTGGTGTGCAGTGCTGCTCCGCTCAGCCGAGGACTTCGCATCGCTCCATCAGCCACCACCCCCAGGGGACTATTAGATATTGCTCCTATTTTGAAGATGAGAGACTGAAGAATAGCAGATAAGGGCAAAATCTGAAAAGCAGCAGCCAGCATCAGGGCTGGGCAGGGAGGTGAGTTCAGTTTACTGTTGGAGCTCTTGCCCTTGCAACAAAGCAAGCCCTTGGGCAAACCTGATCCCATGTGACTTTTCTGGTGAAATAAGCAGAATCTGGAATAGAACTCAGGCATCCTGGGTCTCATGGTGAGTAATGAACACTCATGTGTGAGCAATACAAACTGCCCAAACCTCCAGCAACCACGTGGCTTTGTTTTATCGTGCCCCAAGTCCTGCAGCGAGATTCCACACCAAGCAGAGCTGTAAAGAAACATCCCCATCCCTGCTGCAGACAAGCTGCAGGAGACCAAACCTAACATTATGCACCATGACAACACGCTGGGTAAGGAGCACGGCCCAAAGATAAATGCAGAAAACCTGGGCTTAAATATCCTAGCTCGAGGCACAGGAGAGAAGACAACCTGCAGGAAAAGGGCAAAGCAGCACCTTGTGCTGAACTCCTTCTGTGCATTCAAAGCAGGGAGTAAAACCCTCCCTGGGGCCCAGGTTAGGCTGGCAGAAAAGCAGCAGTGTCAAGCAAGCTCAGCAACACAAGTCCAGCTCCTTGCACGCAGGGCCCTGCTGGTATGCGAGGCAGCAGAGCAGGGGGCGGGCGTTGCTGCTGCTAATGTGGCAGAGTGTCCCTGCTGAGGGCAGGCAAAATGCCCATGACTCATTTTTCCAAGAGATGTTACAAACAATAGTAATGATGCCCCTGGTGGGTATGAATGTGAAAAGGCACGATGGGGGGGGGGGCAGCCATGCTGGGCACCTTGTGTGTGGGCTGCCAACGGAGGGTACTGCTGCGAACAAAACCTGCTGCAGCCAGTTCTTGGCATTGTGTACGGTGAGAACCCTTCAACAAGGACTTCAGGGGGAGAAGGGTGAAATGGCTGCACAGCAAACTCCTTTCTCCAGGCTTCTGATCTGTTTTTGACGGATACCAATCTTGTCTTCGGACTAAGGAAAGACCATTTTTTATTACTCATAGAGAAGAATGGAGAAAGAGGTCCCAAACTATTCCATCTCCTTGCAGGACTGGGACCAGAACAGCAAGCAGGGACTTCAGGGAAATGTTACAGCACCATTTCAGGCCGCTCTCTCTTCCTGAGCTCCCGTCTCTGTCCTCCACACAAGTTTTCCCTATTCAGATGCTGCCCTAAGGGTACAGCTTCTGAGCCATTTGAGTCTTTGACCTTCCACTGTTGTCAGTTTGATACTATTATTTTTAGGCACACAATCCTTAAAACATACCAGTACTTGAAATATGCTCTCAGATTATGTGCACTAAGCACAGTGCGGTGAGGACCTGAGAGGAGGACACTGTGGGATGGAGGGAAGGCGATTCCACCCTTGTAAAACCCACACAGATACAAATCCCATCCCCACTCCCACCTGCGGTCCTCTTGCCAAGCCAGGCCTGTGTCCTGCCTGGGGACTGAGCCCAGCACCTCCACAAGCCTGAGAGAAGTGAGCAGAAGTGCAGCAGTGACTTTCAAGAGCAGGGAAAAGCACACAGAAGCACTACTGGTGACTCCACTGAGACCAGGCTCTGATATCCAGGTTCCAGCACAATCACCCTACATCCTACCAGAGAACCACTGAGAAACTCTACGTCAAGAAATCCAGGACCACTCTGCCTCCCTGCTTGGAGCTGTTTCACAAGCACAGTCCCATGAAACTGGGCTGGGCCAGGGCAAGCAATTCCCAAGCGCAGCAGGGAAGAAATGCAGTCTTTTTCCCAGAACCCTGAAGCCAGCAGCAGAGACAGCAGGCAAACATTTACTCAAGGTACCCTCCAGTACTGTTAAAGGCGATAGCAGCTAAAAGAAAAAAAAATAAAGTCAAAGCAAACATTGCACAGCCCCACCTGGACCTGAGAGGGTCGTCATCTGCCTGCCACAATCAATGCAGTGGTCTCAAAATGAAATGCTGTACCAAGAAATCTCTGTTTTACTCAACCTGTGCCATCATTAGCACAGACACAGGTCTCTATTACTCATTTTTTAAGAACCAGCTCTATTCCTACGAAAGGGAAGAGCGAGGTGGTATCTGAACCTACCATCAGCTCAAGTTTTGCTTCTGACAGATATCCGAGTGCTGTTAGTGGTGAGAAAACTTTCTCTGGCAATCTCCACCATGGGCATTTTCTTTCTTGGAGATGTGTGAACGCTACTGTGTGGTATTTTTTTGCCACAACACAACATCACACCGCAATAATCCAGCATGCAGGGCACTCCTAATAATGACACCTCAAAGTAGCACCTTCGTAAGGAGCCTTTAGCCACCCCCAGACCCACCCCGCTCCTCCTCACTCCCTCACTGAAAGGAATTTGCACATTATAGAAAAGTACTTACAAAAGCAAACACAACAGGCTTCAACACAGCAGAAAGCCAAGCAACGGGAGCTTTCTAAACACAGAGCTCAATTGTAAGCATTCACTCTACCTTGCTCCTCCTCACTGCCTCTTGCTCAGTCAAAACCAGAGCCTCGTGCTCCTCATTCCGTCCAGGAGCAGGACACCTCAGCAGGGATGAGCCAGGGAAGGAGAGGGCACCCTGCCTGGCTGCTGCCTCGACAGAGCACAGCTCCACGCCAGACAGCCCGGTTTGCTTTCTTCCAGGTTGTTTGGGAGCCAATGAAGCTGCTTGAATGCTGGGGAACTCTGTGTTCCTGCGGAGGCTTATGACACTTAGCTGGAGGGGCAGGGAGCTGGCCGAGCCCGCAGCACCCTCTTCTGTCTAACGCACTCTTGTGCAGCCAGCTCGGGTCACTCTCCATCTGGCACTGCACACTCAGCCCGATGAAACATCACCTTCTGGCTGCCTCCAGCTTGGAAATGCTCAGGAGGCTAGGAGGATTCGGGGTTAAAAAAAAAAATTCGGCAAGCATTTAGATTAGTCAGCCCTGTGGTTTTTATGAGGACAGACAAGTGCTTCTTGGGAAGGCAGTTCGGCTAAAGCAGAATTGTTTTTGAGCCCCATCTGTGTGCTGGTAATGCCTAGAAGCTCTGTTCTCAGGCTGCAGCACTCCATTGCCAGGCCCTGCACAAACAATGGGGCTGCATTTCCTCCTGGCCATTCACACACATTCGGACTCTCCTGGAGGCTCTCTGCAGTTTGTGTGGCTTCCTGCTTGGGAGCTTCTCATTTTCTTCTGCAGCAACCCCACGCAAACAATTACTGCCTATTTTGGTGCCTTATCATGAGATGCTTCAGAGCTGATTAGCTTGGACTTCCTTCCTCCCATCAGTAGCCTACTCCTATATTGACGTTCATTTGCACTAATTTGATAATATCAGAGAGCAGAGGAGCTCTAGGAAGCATTACAGTGACTCGAAGTGCACAATTTGGAGTTGGCAGCAGCACTACTGATAAGAATGAGCTGTTTCTCCTCATGCCCAAATCTCACAAAGCAGCTACGCACAAGAGGAAAAACAGACCCTGGCAGGTTCTGAGTCAATGCTACTTCAGTGGCCCTAAACTGGACCCAAGTGGCATGAGGCAGCAGATCCCCTGGTAAATAAGCTCTTCCCAACTCCATTCCTGTGTGGTATTTCCCACATAAACTTGGCAAGAAAAACGATTAACTCAAGTAATTAATTTTAGGTAAAAGTCTCAAGGCTACCACCTTTCCATAACAACAAAGAGATGCAGGCAAATGAATTTTACAGGCACTGCATCATAAATATCCCTCACTCAAAGCCTGTGAGTTACAATTATAGCAAATAATTTCCTATTTCTGAGGTGTTTTTTTGTTTTTTTTTTTTTAAATCAGAAAAAAAAGAGGGGATGGCTCATCCCAAGCAAGCCAGGGAACTGACCTCTGGCTGATGGACAAAGAAATTCAGCTCTCTTATGGAAACTTAAATAGGACGGATCCTTAAATGGATGATAAAAGTAAATCAAGTGATAAAACCCAGCCATGTCTGACATCCCAGCTTACTTAACAGAAGAAGGATTTAATCTTGACACACTGTCCAAAGAAGAAATTACAGATTTAATCCCAACCAGCTGCCCTCTCCAACCATATTTTACTAAAGTACACGTATTAATAAATTTGTGATGCTGGATCACTATACCACAGCCTCAAATCCATCACCAATCCACTAAGAGGCTTTTACTGATTGATCCATAATTAACACATCCAAGAAATTAAATCTCATTTATCTTACCAGAAAGCACCCAAAGAACCAGTTGCTGTGACAACTGCATGTAAAACCTCTAACAAACTTAATTAGAATCATGCAAGCTCAAGTCTGCAAGTGACACCAGAGCCCATCCTGTCTCATACTGCACATGTAACTTCCCAAAAAGCACAGAGTTATCAGGAACTTATCAGATCTTGATAATTGATAACTTGATGATTACTTCCCTGCCTTCTCCATTCACAGAAAGACAAGAATAAAAACAAGCAGATTTACATTTACAGTCAATGTGAAAAATGTTTATTTGGGAAATACATCCTGTATTGTTTCAAACTACAAAAAAAAATTACTCCCACAAAAGGAGGAGACTTTTTAGCTCAGCATGCAATGCCAGTTACATGTAACTTTCTATCTACCAGCAGGTCAGGCTCCCACCAGAACTTTCTTCATTCACTCAAACCACTCTGAACTGCAATCACTGCTCTAAGAACAGCAATTTCTAGTTAGAAACACTTTGTAGAAGAGTGATATTGTCCCCTTTTAACATGATCCGACCTGCAACACAGAAAGGAAACAGGGGATTAGAGAAATCCCAGAATCCAAGAATAACTTCATGTTTTCAAAAAATATCTCACGACAGAAGATCCCTGCAAGAAGATGCCCCTACTACACAGGGGGAGGGTTGCACTGAACCCCTTTCCTGCTGGCAGCCCCACACGGAAAGCAGGGCAGGGCCCACACTCACAATCCACTCTCAACTCTCAGTCACCATCTCTGCTCCAGCAGCATGCTGTCCCTGCTAAAATCTTGATCTAAATCAAAGCATCCCTCATCACAGACAGTTTTTATCTTCGCCAGCAGTGGTAAATAGTAAATACCACCACTCCTGCTCCAGCCCAGAGTTGACCCAGCAGGTGTGAGAATTGCTCAGGCTACCAAGTTTAGAAGCAGCCAAAAGGAGTTTTGACCTGATTCCTCCAGACACCTCAGCTGCACAAAGACAACATATGAAAGATAACAACTTGTCTCAGGCACAGAGAGATTCTCCTTTACATTCAGCAAAATCACCACCTTTTAAAAAACAGCAGAAACAAAGACTGAGCCACCACCTGCCCACTGTACTTCCAAACCAACGCTTGGCATGTGTTTTTACCTTCAAGTGCTGCTACCAGCAAGGCTCACCCAACCAGCTTTCACAGCACACACCATTCAGGCTACACAAACATGCTGACATACCCAATTGCTTCCTTGATTTTGTTTTGGAGTGAATCTCCTCTGCATCATCCAGCACCAAGTTCATATATTCATCAAAGCCCTAAAAATCAGCAGCAAAAGCACTCAGTTCAGCAGCAGCAGTACAAACTATCATTAGTTTTCCTAACATGGGCTGGACATTGAGACTAATCATTAGAGAAGTATGAATAGTTTTTTCCCTTGTACTACCTTTTCTTGGTAGCAAGCAAGGGGGGGAATTCATGGGGAAACCAACAGTAACATGAGGACATGTTGATACTCACAATGATGCAGCCTTCTATCCGCATGTTCACCTGCTCATAAAGCCACACCTGGATCCTGGACCTCTGCAAAACGATGGGGGTGAGCAAACTGGAAAACAAACACTTCAAGCAATGCTATTCTTTTCTGTGCATTAAGAAAGGACCTGTTGCTAGCAACAAGAAATCTCTGCAACCAACAGCCCCTCAGTTCTGAAACACTCCAAGGAGCAACTCCCAAACGCAGAACCTTGTAGGTGTTGGGCTATTGGGTCTGTGCTACAATAGAACACGCGTTTTGAAACAGCCACAAAGGAAAACGGCTGCATGCAAGGGCAGTTCCCGTTACAGAGATATCAGTGCAAAAGGGGAACGGCTCTTCCCATGCACCAGAACAGCACCAATCCTTCGTCCAACGCCGACGGGCTCCGAAAGCCACCAAGAAGCTACAAACCGAAATGCGAACCCCGCCCCGCGGTACTCACGTTCTGCAGGTAGCGGAAGATGAGGTTCTGAGCGCGGCGTTAAGGACGGAACGACTCAGCGATACGGCCCACGACCCACAGGGCCGCTCCCACCCTCCGCTCCCCGTCGGCCCCGTTCTGCACACCCCTCCCCGGCCCGGCCCGGCCCCGCCCCGCCGGAGAACCCGCCGGAGAAGGATACGATGGGCTGCACCATCACCTTCTGCACCTTCTGGCCCTGCCCGCGGTACGCCATGGCTGCTCCCGGCCCGCCGCCACCGCCGCCACACACTCCCGCCGCCACACGCTCCGCCGGAAGTCGCAGCGCTCACCGGAAGCCGCTGAGCAGGGCGGGAGCGCGCAGAGGATGCTGGAGATTCGCCCTCCGCGGCCGCTCTAGGAAAGCGGGAGGACCGCGTCTCTACTGCTCCCGCCGCGCACGGATAGATCGCACTACTGCTGTCCCGCACCGGGTTAATTTAAAAGCGCGGCCGAGAGCTGCCGGGGCGAGCAGCACAAAGATGAAACGGAAGCATAAAATATTCACAGGAACAAGGGCATACACAAATCCCCTCCCAGCCCCTCTACGCCCCGCGCTCTACCAGCCATCCCCCCCCCCGCAGCCTCGTCTTATGGCCCCGCCCACCGCTCCCGGCAGCGCGGTGACGCACGACGCAAGGGGCGGCGCATGCGCAGTGGCGGCGGCGGCGGGGCCATGGCGGGCGAAGCGCCGCTGCCCTCGGCGGCGCGGGCGCCCCCTGGCGGCGGGTCTGGAGCCGTGGCCGGGCCGGGCCGGGCCGAGGGCACCGAGGGGCTGTTCGTGGTGCTGGGCGCCGGGCTCGCCGCCGCCAGCCATCCGCTGCTCTACGTCAAGCTGCTCGTCCAGGTCCGGGGTTTGGGGGGTGTGGGGGGGTGTGTGGGGGCTCAGACCCCCGTTTGGGGGCAGGGAGGAAGGCCTGCGGTGTTGGCGGGGGGGATGAGGGCATCCTGCGGTGTGGGGCATCTCTATGGGGTGACGGCCTGTGTCGTGATGGGGAACCCCTTCCTCCTTACAGAGGGCTGTGGGGTGAGGTGTGAGGACCCCCGTGTAAAGGGAAGCCCCGTGTGTAGCAATGGGAGCTCCTTATAATGTGTGTGTGGGAGGGGGGGGTGGAGGACCCCCTTGTGGGGGCAGTGGGGGGGGGCACAGGGTGTGAGATGGGATGGCAATCTGTCACCACGATCCCTGTGTCACAGAGATCCCAGCTGTCACTGAGAGGATGGAGGTGCCTATAAGCTGGGGAACGAGGATATTTCTGCATCAGGGACGGCTCTGTAACAGGGAATGGGAAATCATATATAACAGTACAGAGCCCTTTGTGTGACAGGAGTGAGGAGCCCGTAGAATGGGACAGATGAAGATACCCACACCGTGGGGATTGCTATATAACAAAGGATTGAAAACCCTTCTAAATCTTTATATGACACTGTGGGTCATCATCCCTTTTCATCCTGAGAACCCCTCTGTAATAGGGACCCTTATAAAATGAGGGGGATGAGGGCCTCCTGTACCCCAGGAACCCTGTGGGACAGGAAGGGGATTGCCCATGTCACGAGAGCCCGGTCTGTCATAGGGTGATGGAGGGGGACGCAGCCATTCAGGCAGATGGGATTGAGGCCACACGGTCTGTCAGGTTCAGACTGCCAGAACTGCACTGGGGATCTGCTCACAGGGTTTGTTCTGCAGGTCGGGCACGAACCACTACCTCCAACTGTTGGAAGAAATGTATTGGGAAGGAAAGTACTGTACTTGCCTGGCTTTTTCACCTACGGTGAGTCTTCCTGTGGCCAACCCATGCAGACTGTGCTCTGGCAGGGCAGAGTGCTCTCTGTGCCTCGGCTGCTTCCCAACTGACAGCAGCCTGGTGTTTTCTTACCCAGCCAGACACATTGTGAAAGTGGATGGGAAGAGAGGCCTCTTCCGTGGCCTTACTCCTCGCCTCATCTCAAGCACTTTATCAACCATCACCAGGGGGAGCGTGAAGAAGGTAAAGGTCGGCTTCTCTCTCCATAAATCAGCTTGCTGGGGCAGCCAGTGCTACTGCAGCAGAGCCACAGAGGCTGCACATGCTTGCAACCGGCCATGGCTGCGTGTGCTGTCTCCAAATAGTCCTCCAGGACAAAATGAAAAAAGTACCCATATCCCCAAAACTTATTTTATTGGGAATCTTAGTTTAACTTGAACGATAATTTGCCTTTTGTCTTTGGTAAGCAGTTTTGTGACAGTTTTCAACCATTTTTACTTTCCACCCACCCTTCCCCTGTCTTTCCTTTTTCCTGGATTTTTTTTTTCCCCTGCATTTTAGAGCACAGCTGTTCATGGTTTTCCTCCTCAGAAGTCAAGGGCTTGCAGGTCAGCATCTCCATCAGTTTTGACCATATGTTTCTTCTCTTCCTCCTCAGGCCTTTCCACTGGAGGACATGGAACACGTGTCTAACAAGGATGATGTGAAGACTTCCCTTAGGAAAGTGGTGAAAGAGGTGAGAAATGGATATGCAGTGTCAGTGAGTGATGAGGGAGACCACACTGGGGATGTGCCTTGAAAGCAGAGGCGGTTTAAACTGTGGCTTGTATGTGGAATTACTTGTGGAGAAATTCCAGGTAAAAAGGCTGCAGTATTTAGTAGCCACTGTATGCAGATGTGAAATATTTCGTAGAAATAGAGGCTTATCACAAAAAACAGATTTAAAAGCAGGTCTGGGATCTGAAGTGGGTTTAGCTACACTGGGAGAAGGGACCCAATCTGCACAGGAGGAGCTTTTCATGCCACTGTTCCATTTTCTCCCCAGACATCTCACGAGATGATGATGCAGTGCGTGTCCCGGGTTGTGTCACATCCACTGCACGGTGAGTCCTGTCCCTCTGCCTGTCCTCCCCAGACCAAGGAACCCTGCCCTGACTGAAGACAGCCCCCAAAACTCTGATAGAGAAGTACATCACGTAAACAGAAGCTGCTTTGTATGAAACCACAGAACAGATGTGGGTCCCAAGTATTGTGATGGCTGATGCTCAGATTTGCCACGAGGATCTGACCCATAACTACATACTGAGGGAGAGAACCAGTATGTAACGTGCCTTGCACTGATGAGGGCCATTGAGAGGAGCTGATCTGCATGAAGAAAAGGGATGGCAAAAAGATTGGGTTACATTCTCCTTTGCATCCATTGCAACCCAAACTCACTTCTTTCTTTCCTCTTAGTGATCTCTATGCGCTGCATGGTCCAGTTTGTCGGCCGGGAAGTCAAATACAGGTGAATGGCTGCAGTTCTGGAGAGTTTGGGCACAGAAAAACACAAGCCCTGAAGTCAGGCCTGCCTGGTGATCCCACGCTGTGGGGGATATGGTAATCCAGGAGGTCTGGGAGCCAGAAAAATGAATCTGAGCTATGTTTAGAGGGTGGATGACAGTGGGGTGAAGGGATGTGGGAAGGCTGGACCTCTGTCCCTGGAATCCCTTTCGGTTCAGCTTTGTGCCAGTGGGTGTTTTGGTGGCTGCAATGCACCTTGCTAATTACTCAATGAGTTTCCTGCCTTTTTGTTTTAAATGCTAATAGAAAGGGAAGCTATCCCTTTCTATTAGCATTTAACAGAGACAACCTCCACATGCTTATAGCTCTTCTCCTTTCTTGGCAGTGGTGTATTCAGAGCTATTGGCAGGATATTCAAGGAGGAAGGGATCCTGGGATTCTTTGTGTACGTGAGTTGTTTGAATATCTTCTCCCATAGGTGCTGATGACCCCCTGAGCTCCCTCCTACCAGTAACCTTGTCTGACTGCAGGACTCTCACATCACTCCTATGAGCAGAGATTGAATCTGTGCCTTTGACAGAGCTCCAGTTTGACCATTAAGTTTTCCTCTGATCTTATCTTCAATCATATTTGTAGAGCCCAGGGAAAACTCAGTATTTTTACTTAGCTTTTACCCCTCCCACACTGCTCGTGCTTCTTTGTGTTTCAGCAAAGAAGCATTTAAAGCATTTGTTTGTGCAACAGGCAGCAAGTTCAAGTGCAACAATGAGGCTCCTTGTTGAAATAAGAGCCAGGGCCTGGATAAGAAGCACATTCCTCTGAAAAGCGCCATGGCTACTTGTAATGAACAGGTGGTTCATGCTGGCAGCAGGTTTGCCCATCTGATAGGAGCAGGACATTGCACAGTACAGGAGCACTGCTGTCCAGAGCATCTTGCCCAAAGAAGCTCAGACCCCATGTGTGAAGCATGGTGAACTGACAGCATCACTAAAGCAGAGGTCCAGCAAACACCTTCTTGCTTCAGTTCTTAATTAACACTTCCTGGCTTTTTCTCACATCTATAAGACAGAGCTTCCTGCTGCCTCTGCTCCTGCTGGGGAGGTAGCTTGCTTTATTACTTCAATAATGGTAAAGGCAGCTCTGAAATTTCAGGAGGGGCTTTCAGGCCTGATGTGTTTGGCTCTGGAATCACAAAATCTGAGCTTTCAGATGAAACATGAACACATCAGGGAGAGGCGAACAGGGTGCCTCACTATTTTTCCCCAAGGAGAAAGAGCTGGAGGTCTACAGAGACCCCCCTTAATCAAGTGTCACCACATCTAACTGTTGCAGCCTACAGCTGTTCTGCAGGATCTGCAGCTCCACATCACCACTGAATACCACTTCCTCCACGATGCTCCCTGAGCTTCAGCCTCAGTCCCCTCTCCTCCAGCTCCCTAAAAAAGCAGCCTGTGGAAGGAGCTGGCTATATTCCCTTTTTCCAATAAAATAAACACTGTTGGTAGCCTAATTAAACTTAATGGTTCACAGGAAAGGTTTTAACACAATGCAAAATGTCTCAAGAGGGCTTTGAAGTTATGTATGCTCTGCGACTCCGCTAGGAAATCACACTGCCACAAGGGGAACACAAACTACATCTGCAGGACCAAACTGTTGCTGTCTTGCTCTCAGCACTCCTAATGCCATCTAAATGCCCTTAAAATCATTGAGGACCATTTATTTCAACCTCTGTGTAGCCATAACAGTGGCACATGCTCACTCTGAGGGCATGTCAGCTAGAGAAGAGGATATTTCAGTGGATGGACTTACTTTGCTTCCCCTGGTACCTGCAACAGTCTCCTCCTGCAGGCAGACCAGGACCAGTTCTTTGGGCTCTGAAATGCTCTTGACAATAAAATAGCAAGTGGAGCAGACTGGTCCAGAGTATGTTTTCCCTACTGCTTTTCTACTGCTGCAGCAATCAGAGCAGGAAACAAAACCGACCCCCTGAGGTCCACGAGAGCTCCTCCCTAAAGCCTTCCCTTCTCCTTTCAGTTCCTCCCAAAATAAAGATGCATTCTGGGGAGTGGGATTCCTCCGTGTTGGCAGAGGAAAGGGAGGGCTTGGACCCTTCTGCACCTCACACCTGTGTTTTTACCATTGCAGAGGTTTAGTCCCTCACATCCTGGGGGATGTCATCTTCCTCTGGTGCTGCAATCTCTTGGCTCACTTCATCAACACTTATGCAGTGGACGATAATGTGAGTGGAACTGCCCAGCAAAGGGTTTGGGAATCTGTGCCAAGCACTTCGAGCTGCAAGGCATCAGTGGGGAGGGGAGACTAACACTGAAATAGACTAATCTCAGGCTCAGAGGGATGTCACGTAGCGACAGGGGCAGCCTGGTATTATCCACCTCCTCCATAATCCTTTGGCTTCTCTTTTCAGTTCAGCCAAGCGTCGGTGATCCGGAGCTACACGAAATTTGTGATGGGGGTATGTAGACAACTGCCACATCGTTCCTCTGCCTCCTGCTGTCTGTGGGGTGAGAGCTCGTGGTGTGGGGGCAAAGCGGGTGCTTTTGAAGTCTGTGCTTTACATCTAAAGATGAGGATAACTTAACTAACATGCAAAAGTTAGAAGTCCCGCTTTTGTCACGAACGTCAGAGATGCTAGCAGACTTCTGTGCTTTCAGATTGCAATGAGCATGCTGACGTATCCATTTCTTCTCGTGGGAGATCTCATGGCAGTGAACAACTGTGGGTATGTCCGTCACACTGAGATCTGATGCTTTCCTTCCAGTCTCTTGTTGTCTCAAGCCTTTACAATTGTAAAGCTTCCGTGCAGAACCATAAACTATATGGCACTTTGCATAGTCACCTGCTTTCCCATCCCAAGTTACTTACAGTGTTAGATCAGAGGGCACAGGCAAGCAGAATGAAAGCTCAAATGGAGAGGAATAATTGGGAGAGTTGTGGTGGTGCAGCCTGATCTGAACTAGACCAGAGGCAGAAAGGATCAAAGGGAATATGCTGGCACCAGGGAACAGGCATGAAGAAATGCAAAGCTGTTAATGCAGCACAGGGAGACAGGTGCAGGTAGGAACAGGACCAAGCAGCAGTAGCTCCTTCACCTAGCCTGCTTTCCCAGTTCTACTGCTTCTTGTGTCTTTCTGTGTGCGTGCTTATGGGAATGGGTTGGAATGGATTGGATCTCACCAACTGGCATAATGCTCTCTTGGTATCTGCTCCTTGCAGGTGTAGATATAGCATATAGTCCTGCACTCTTAAGGTATTCAGGTAACACTCCTTGTTTGTACGCTCCTGGGGTAATGAAATTACATGATCCACTGCAGTGTAACAAGCTGGTCATTTGGCCTTCAGCCCAGTGCAGGCACTGTGTCTGTGTCCTCACTTACACTTGTGTTATCTCTGGATATTGTGACAGCTGTACAGATCAGCTCAGCTATTTTTCATTGCCATGCAGGTTGCGTGCCGGCCTCCCTCCTTATGCTCCTGCATTCACATCCTGGATCCATTGCTGGAGGTATCTCAGTAGCCAGGTGAGGGAGCAAGGCACACGCAGTGCTTTGGGTTCCCTTCACTCCTTCCTGAGGGCTCTGGCACCGCCTTCTGGTACCTGTGCTGCATTCTTGATGTCCTCTGTAACTGTTTTCATCCTTCCAGTTACAGCAGTGGTACCAGGCATGGCAGTACTGGTGTGTTCCTGTTACCTTAGCTTGCAGCCTCCAACCTCAGGCATTGCATAAGAGCAAAGCCCCACAGCTCTGCCCTGTCTGTCAAGCACCCTTGATAGAAGTAGCTGATCCCAATGCTCCCAGGGTTGAAGCCCCACTTTCTCTTCTGTAGCAAGCTGGGGTGCTCAGGGCTGGCAGCCCTGCAACAGACACATCTCATTCCTTCCCTGCTAACCTAAAAGCAAAGCAGCACTTCAGCATGGAAGCCCTAACCCCATTGTTTTCCTCCTCAGGGGCAGCTGTTCCGTGGCTCCAGCCTGCTCTTCCGCAGAGCACCCATGCAAGCAGCCTGCTTCCCTATCGACTGACCCCAGCTTGCAGGGAGAAGTACAAACTTGGACTCCTTGAAGAACCCTAAGCTTGTTTCCATATGTATATTTGTTCTTTTTGATCCAAAGTCTGTGGTGCCAGAACAAGACACCTCCTTTCCAGCAAGGCCAACCACCAGTTGGCCTGCAGTGATCTGGCTTCAGGCTCCAGCTGAGTCAAAGCCCCTTCCTCATGGCTATCTCGATCAGGACGCATAGGAGAGAGAGCAGAAGGATGTTTCTCTGGTCCGGGCTGTGAATCTGATGATACTGGGAAAGCCTGTGAAACCAGAAAACGCCCGGATGCTAAAGAAACCAGCCCCAGGATGCAGGGACAAAAGACTGCTTCGTTCTGCCTAAGCTGAGAAGCGGCAAAAGATCCAGGGCTGCCCTGCTGGGAAAGCAACAGCAGCACAACCAGCTCCTGCCTTGTCTCTCGTGGAGAGGGCTGATGTGTGTGGCAGGTAGCTTGTACTGGACAGAGTCAAGACTGAGACGTATATATTTCAGGGTATCTAAACATTAGGGAGCAGCCCAGCTCCCTTGGGCATGAAAGGGAAATAATAATTTCAGAACAGAAAAGAGAAACGGTCCTACTACAATGAAGTACAACATATGTCCTTAAGAGAAAGGTATGAATTGACTCCAGGACAGCATCAGAAGATGGAGAAGGCACTTGTGGAAGGATGTGTGTGTCTGCTGTGGGAAGGCCTTTTGCAATGGGAAGAGTGCATTTAGGATGCACCTCACAGCCCAGTGAAGCTGGGTGTACTGCAGGCAGCGTGCACGTTTCTAAGGGAAGGGTTTGGTCCCTGGTTGGATCAGCCCCTGCTCAGGTACAGTGTTTCTATGCTGCATCACGTGAGCATCTCCCACCCAGGGTGGCATCACCACTCCACTGATGGACAAACACAGAGCCCCGTTATGGTGCTGGGCTGTTGGGAGGTGTTGATTTGCTAACTGCTCCAAGCAGAACGGTTTGTCTTGCAATAGAGGCACCAGGCCCATCACTGTCTGAAGCAAAGGAATAAATCTCAGCCAGCCAAAGGCTTGGGAACAGAGCCACAGCCTTCTCACACATGCAGTGACACGGCAGGCCCTTGCATGGCAGGGCTCACCTGTGACAGCAGTGCAGGATTTATCCTCAGTTCCCAGACACAGAATTACTGTTGTTCCCCTCCTCCCCCCACCCCCCCCACGAAGCAGTCTTTTGCACAGAGTTCAGTGTGTTACTGCACTCCCTGGGAAGAATTTTGGGGCCCTGAGCAGGCTGCAGGCAGGGGCAGCAGCAGCACACATGGAGGCTGCTGTCCCCAAAAGCTCCCTTTGGTGTTGTGAAGTCGGTCCTGTCTGTCCTCCCCCCCCCTCCCATATGGTTTGTGTTATGGTAACAACACTCAATGCATGGCCCTGTCCCCTAACCAGAAGTTATTTTAAAGAGGATTTAACTATGCTCCAAAATACAGCTATAAAACAACTCTCCTTGCTTGTTTCTTTTTCTTTTCTAAGGCAGCGTTGATCTGTTTTGTACAACAGGCTCCTTTGCTCAGGAAGGGTTTCCATTTCAGGCATTTCTTTTAATACAGGAGCTGATTTCCCATGTATCTGAACAGCAGGTGCTGCACAGTCCACATCAGGCAGTGCTTGCCCAGGAACCTGGTCTTTATCCTCAAAATAAAGGCCACCTTCTGCTGGTCACATACCTGTAAAGCCTCCTGTAGCACCTTCACCTTGCACACACCCTGGCTGCCATTTCTGCATTGAGAAGTACTATTTCTCTTAACCACCTCTCTTCCATTCACTGTGACTCACAAACTTTGCTAGAAACAACTCTTAAATGCAGCTTCCGACCAATTTAAATGAAAATCAGGTTTCAAAGGCCTTTAGGTAGCACACAGGAGGTAATGCTCAACCCCAGCCTGACCTCAGAGCAGGGGCCATCACTCACACGGTCTTTAACTTCCTTACCTCCTGCTTTCTGGTTCCTCTTGTCCATTGCTTCACTTCAGGCATCCCTCTATAGGGACAGCAGCTGCACCAGGAACAGGCAAGGAGAAAACACCACCCAGGCAGCCCCTCCCTTTTAATTGCTGCCTGTTAATGGGTGCCCAGCCCCTGCAGCACAGGTGACAAGGATGTGGCCCTGCTGCTACAACAGAGGGGCTCAGGGCTGAAACTGCAGTTGGGAGAACAAATGAAGTGGGATGGAAGGAGGGCTGGGTCTGGCACCGAGGACCCATGCACAGCCCTGGCGTTCCCCTATCTAGCCAGGAAGCAAACTTGTGTTTAAATATTGACTCTCCAGCACAGAAATGGGATGGGTGGAGTTTGCAACCGCCCCGTGCCTGCAGTTTATCGTTCTCCAGTGGAAAGCGGAGATTACTGGGACTTTGGCCTCATCTGCTCCCAGCTGCCGAGGGGACAAAGGAGACAGAGATTGAAGCTGGGAGAGGGAAACTCAGGTCAAGGCAGCCCTGAGCTCCCCTGGGGCCCTTTTCCCCTGCAGAGCTCTGCTGCTAAAAGCCCTTCAGCTAAGACAAAGACCTGAGCACACCTTTCCGGGTGCTGTCACTGCAGTGTTAGGCTTATGGGCAGCAAGGCAATGCCCCGCAGCAATGCTGCCCTCTGCGAGTCTCTTTGTGTGCCTTTCCTGCAGCAGGAAGGTCCGTAGAGGCAAATAGTTACTCAATAATAAAAATAAACCCTGGAAAGGCGACTGGTGCAGCCCGGTCCTGCTGGGAAGGGTTCAGGGTGGGGAATTGGGACTGGGGCACGGTGGTCACAGAGCTGTCCCCTCTCATGAGGGTGGGCAGGAGTGAGGTGGGAGGTGATGGAGAGCATTGAGCGGGACCTGCTGGGGGCACAGAGCGAGAGGCAGAGCAGGGGAAAGAACAGAGGGAAATCCTGGCTGGAGATGAGGACGATAGGCAGCGGTGGGTGCAGCCAAAGCACTGAGCTGCCATGCAGCCGCGTGTCCCCACGCACAGCCGCATTCTCTGGGCAGCTCCGAGGTGTCGAGCAGCATTTCACACCCCCTGCTTTGCACAGAGCCATTTGGAGGAAATTCTGCCCGCTCTCCCAGCCAACCCCCCCATCCAGCAGCACGCGGGGCCCCGCGGCCTTGCTTCCTCCCTGCGACAGAGACCCCGTCGGGCCTTCCTCCCACCCTGCTCCATGGCCCCCCCGCCCCGGGGGGGGGGGGGGGAGGAGAGAGCCGAGGCCACGACATTAAGTCTCCCCCGTTTGCAGCGCAGCTCCTCTCCCCATAGCACAGCCCCACACGGGGGTCACAGCATCGCCGTCCTCCTGGCCGCTCACCCCGCTGCCGTCCCTCCCGGCCGCCCGCTGGCAGCCCCACGCTGTCCCTTGATTAAAACATCCCTAATTCTCTAATCTGAGCGAATTGAGTTTCTTCCTTAAAAGCCGCCTGCGCTCTCCGATCCCGGCAGCGCGGTTCTTGTCACTCTGCCAAAGGAGGTTGGGAGCAGCGTCACATGCAGCAAAGTTTTACAAGCCGAGTGAGCCGGCTCGGGAGAGGAACGGCAGCGAGACGGACGCAGGGACGCGCAGAGCGCAGAAACCTCCTCCGGGTTGACCTGAATGTTTTATTTTTTTCCTTTTTTTTTTTTTTTTTAAATTGTTTGGAAGAACAAAGACTTTCGGGCGTGGGGTTGGTGGTGTTTGTTTTACAGGGTTGGTGTTGGGGAAGGGGGGGATGGAGGCAGGAGTCGTCGGCTCGAAGCCCCGCGTCGCCCTGGCCATGTTGCCGAAATCTCGCCTTGCAACTTGGAAGAGGAAAGAAGGGGGGAAAAGGAGAAAAAAAAATAAATAAAAAAATAGAAAAGACATTAAAAAAAAAAAATAAAATATGATGACGTCACTTCGAGCTGGGGTGCCTTCCCCGCTGCCTGTCAGATGTGCCTGAAAAGAACAGGGCAATAAAACAACGGCCGCCTCTGTCTCCCTCGTTAAACACGGCGCTAATTGGATGTTAATTTCTCCTTGCTCTTCTCGCTGCTCGATTGTGAGGACTCTGCCTCGCTCTCCCTCTCGCTCTTTCTTTCTTTCCTGTTGCGATGCTCTTGGCAGCTCGGAGGGACTCCGGACTGCGGACTGGAATCGTTCAGGAGCACCGCATGGATGAGGCGTGGGGTTCCGAAATGGGGCAGGCGAGATGGATCCCGAGAGCTGCGCTAATCTCCTGTCCCCCACGCATTGTCTTGCTGGCTGGCTTGGAGCTGTTCTCTTCCCATTTTTCTTCCTTTCGTGTTGTGTCCAGCAGGAAAAAAAAAAAAAATTATATATATATATATATATACGGTCAAAAAAAAAAAAAAAAAAAAAAGCATGATTCAATGACGACAAACCCCCAAACCTCCTCCCAGCTCCCCCCGTCTCGCCGCACACCGCGTGGAAACAGGCGTTGGAGGGAGCCGGAGCAGGAAGTTGTTGTTCTCGGTGTTGCCCAGGTCATCCTTCACGGGTACGTGTGCAAGAATCGGCGGCGGCGCGTGGGGCGGCCCTATGGGCAACAGTGTGGGGGCAACGCCGGGCCTGGGGGCAGAGCGGGTGGGGAGAAGAGGGAGGGAGGGAGCGGCGGCGGCGGCTGCTGGGGGGGAGCCATGTGGGAGTCGAGTCCTACCTGGGAGCCGTGCCAACTTCCTGCAAAGGGTTACAGCCCCGCGGCTCCCAGAGCCCACCAGAGGCGAGTTGGCTCTTGTCACGCATCCAAGGCGAGAGGAAGACAGCGGGAACGGAGCAGGTACCGCCGACGCCGAGCGGCCTCGTTCGCCCCCCGAAGCTCGGCCGCTTGTTTTGATTTAAACCCGCCCAAAAGGGAAGGCCCCGCACGAAGGTGCCAAGGGTTGGGGTGGACGGGGCCGGGGGTCCGCGTGCATGTGGGGAAGGGAAAAGAGGAGGAGGTAGGGAAAGGGGGGTGGGGGGGGGGGGGGGGTTGGGGGGGGATGCTGGCACCGCTCGCTCCTCGTCGTTTGGATTAACATGCGGGAGATGCGCCTGTCACTTTGCTTACTGTCAGCGCCTGCTCGGGGATGGGTGACGGCTTTGTTTGGGGGAGCCGTGCCAAGGCGGGCTTGGCAGCCGCTCCCCAGGAGGGCTGCGGGGTGCACGGCCGCCCCTCGGCCCCCGGTGCGGGCGAGATGAAAACGTGTTTTGTTCCGTGCTCTTGGCATCTCCCCAGCAGCTCTCTCAGGCCCCTCGGCCCCCCTCCCGAGCCCCGCCGGGACTCCCTTTTTATCATCGGCGCAACCCATGTGCTCGCGGCAGCAACAACAAAAAAAAAAGGCCCCAAATACGCCCTAAAACACACAAACCGCCCTCGATCTGCCCCCTCGGAGGCGGTTGCTGCCATGCTGCCCTCATGGCGGGCGCGTCGCTTTCGGCTTTTTTTCCCCCCTTTTTTTTTTTTTTTGTATTTTTTTGGCCCTTTTTTGCACCGAGCACGAGGCGGGATGAGGGGGCGTGCGGGCGGGAAAGAGCACACGGCAGGGGGGGGCACAGAGCCCCATCCACGTCCCCAGGCCTTTTGTTTAACCTGCGTCGACGCACAGGAAGGTCCCAGCTTTATTCCTGCCCCATTTATTATTATCATTATCATTATTATTATTATCGCTATTCCCCCCCATCGCCCCCCGCCCCGTGCTCGTTCCCTTTGGGGCAGAACTCTTCAGAGCGGATTTTCGGAGCGCCGAGTGCAGGAATTCCTGCCAGCTCGCCTTTGTGCCAGCCTGCCCCGGCCTTCGGCGTCTCGTTCGGATGGAGCCTGGCATCCAGGCACCGCCCATTTCTTGGCGTTGAGCTGAGAGGAGAAGGGAAAAGGGGAGAGAGCAAACGAGAGAAGGGAAAAAAAAAAAAAAAAAAAAGCTGTCTCACTCCAACTGGCCTTTCTCGGAAAAGGATCCTTCCCTGGTGACTGTCCGGATAAGCGGAGCTAAAAGCAGCCACTGCTCCACAACACAACCACTCTGCCGGCGCTGCGTCCTTCTCGCTGCCTCGGTACGGAATCGAACCTCGCTCTTCATTTTTTTCTTTTTTTGGTTGGTTGGTTGGTTGGTTGGTTGGGGTGCTTTTTTGCCTTTGATTTGAAATACCGTTTCGTTCCGCCCGGCGCTTTGTTGTTGCTGCAATTCGCCTTCTTCCCCCAAAAACCCCCTTCCTCGCAGCCCTGAGACTCCAATTGATCCACATGGAGGGACGTTTCCTCGCGTCCCACCTCGGAGCACCACTCCGAGGTGCTTTTTCCTCTCGCCCCGCTCACCGCCGTCCCCCACGCGGGTGCTTTGTGCTTCCGCCACGGAGGGGGAGGAAAAAAAAAAAAAAGAAAAAAAAAAAAAAGATGTCGACTCATGTCGGATTTGCAATTCAACATGGCAGCCGCGGCGAACGTGGTGGGAGCCCACAGCCCCCCGAACCCCGTGCTGGTTGTGGGCACGGGATGGATGCCAGGAGGTGGCCCAGGTGGGTGGAGGAGAGAATAAGAGGATCGGGTTCTTTTTCTTTTTTGGAGGGATGTGCGGATGAGGGAAGCGCTGCAGTCTGGTTCTGGTGGTGTTAACTGTTTAGAAGCTGGCACAACGTGTCGGGATGGGCGAAGCGCCGTGGCCATAGCTGGGCACAGGGCTGCGCTGGGCAAAGATGGGCAAGGGAGCAGCAGGGAGGGCTGTCGTGGAGCTCGCGGTGGCCTCTGGAGGTGGCTCCAGCTGGGACCGGGCTGCCTGGCCAAGGCACGGGGCGTTGCAGAGGGCGATTCGCGGAGCTTCACACCTCTCCCGGCTGTGCCGAAGCTCTCCAGGTCTTGCTGAGCTCGGGGCTATTGTCCGTAGTGTGCGGGACTCTGCCCTCTTTCTGTCAGACTTAATCGAGGCTCGTTTGGGATGCAACAAAAGCAGCCTGTCCGCAGGGCAGGGTCTCCCTGCCTCCTTCCTGCCACGCACTATGCAGGTGCTCAGGAGCCATGCGAGCTGCCCCTCCTCCTTCACCAAATTTTTCCTCCTCCTTCCTCACTCCTGGCTTCCCCCTCCTCCTCCCTTCTCCAAAAACAATATTCTCTCTCTCAGCAAGTGACGCACAGCCCTACAGCAGAGCCTTTGAACTGACTGCACAGCACCCAAACGCCCCAGCTCAGCTTCACCTCAATCTCCCACCCATTCTCCAGGGTTCATCTCTGAGTTCGTCCCGCACCCCGCTCACCTCCTAGAGATGCTTTCTCAGGTGCTGGGTGCCTTATGGGCCTGGCAGCAACCTGCGCTGCCTTGTGCGTTGCATTTTGGATGCTGGGGTGCTTTGGTTCTGCTCTGAACCTTCCCACTTGCTTGCTCGTCAGCTCTAAGCAGTGGTTGCAGTGGGCTGAGCAGATGCATGGAGATGCTGAAGTGGGTTCTGAATGCAGCTACTGACCTCCTCTTCGGGGGGAGTGCAGCTCAGGGCTGTGGCCTTTGCTGGCAGTTCCCATTTTTGAGGCTGCTTGCTGTGGTCCCTGGCTCTCGTGCTGCACAGTGGTTGGCTGGGGAGCTGAATGCCCACGTTGCTGTTAGCAGGAAATGGGGCCGCTCAGATCTGGCCCCAAAATGTGGCAGAATACCCTCTGCAGCAGAGCCCATTTACATCTGGTTTACATCCAGACCTTTAATGTTAATGAGAAGGGAACACGAGCATTTTACTCATCGCCGTAGCTTTTCCCTTGCAGATTTTTGACATAAACAGGGGCTGGGGTGGAAGCAGACCTTTCCCAGTTTGCCCCCAGTTTCTTTTGCTTCCCTGGGAGAAGTTGGCAGAGGGCTGCTACCAAAAAAAACCCAAACACTGAAGCTGCTGGCATCTCTGCGTTGGGCTCTGCATGGGCAGAGGAAGTCTGAACTCGAGGCAGACACTTTGGACGTGCCCTAAGCAAAACATGTGGCCCCTCTGTAGCAGCCCTCTGTTTTATTGCATGCAGCTCACAGCAAAACTCAGGCTCGGGCTTCCAGATCATGGCTCAGCAAAAAGGACAAATTCTTGAAACTGGCAGGCAGAGCATTCTGATGCTGATTGCATTCGGACCTGGAGTTTGCTCCCTGGCTGTTGCAGTGCAAGCTCCATCTCTAGGGGAGAGCAGGAGCTTCCCTGCAGGGCTGGATGCACACACAACTGCCATAACCCCCCCAGTGGCCGGCAGAGCTGTTCTAGATTTGCACTGGCATTCCTGAGAGCAGGATTGGGCCTCTAGGTTTGTCGAGGGTGGCTCTGGGAAATTTCCTTTCCTTAAAAGGGCCAGGTTTGGCCAAGGCAGAGTCTGGATTGTGTTTTCCTTTTTTTCCTTTTTTTTTTTTCCCTCCTCTCATTTTTTTTTTTTTTTTTAACTTGAAGCTCTGATGAAACTTGCCTGATTTGCAGTTGCAGTGCTGCCATGCTCGGTTTGTGTGCAGGCTGAGCCCATGGGGACCATCGTTCACCAGGTTGCACGGTCCGTACAATCAGTTTTATTTCTCCAGCAATCACTTCTACTGGAGAAATGGGATGTTAAAGGCAGGGAGAGCAAATCTGGCCTTTGTGGGCTTCTTTCTCGTAGTTGCCAGCTTGTTGCAGCGGATCTGGGGGCACAAGTTGAATGAGATCCCAGTAGAAACACATCCAAGGGATGCCCACAGTTCCATGCACCATGGGGGACATGGGGTACCCAGTGCCAGCTCACCACTGAACCACTCCACAGCTCATCTTTAGAAGAATCACTATTATTTACCTTTCCTGCTGCAGTTTTTACTCCCTGTCAATCACCTCTTTCATTCTCTGATTTCCATCCACTTCTTCCATCATCCTGGCTTGCTGTTGTGAGGTTGCTCATGGCTACTCTTCATCTTTGATGTTACCTGGCTGCTGTGAAAAGTGAGTTGGGGGAGGACAAAGCAAAGTTTGTTTTTGTAGGGCTGTCTGTGGGCACTGAGCACTGCCTGCTTCCCCCACTGAAGCCCGTGAGGTTTGCACTTTGTGTGCTGGATTTGGCATGCTATGTTTACTCCTGAGTTAGTCCTGTCTGCAGAAAATAGAAGATGCAGCCTGACAAGGGGCATGCTGCACAGGGTGAGGTAGCCTAAGAGGTAGGTATAACATTATTCTGATGATGACAGCACAGTATAACCCTGTGTGCACCACCTCGTGGTTTGGAGAGGTCTGTACCCAGGTGCTGCTGTGCCATATGGCTGCTGCCAGCACATCACTGTCACTGAGCTAGGGATAGAGGAGCTGCCCAAGAGGTTGGAGAGGGCAGGGGGCTTCTCCTCACCTGCAAGACCAAGTGCTGTGCTTCCTCCTCTTCCTCCTGCCTGGAGGGGTCTGCAGAGTGGCCACGGCTCTGTTCAGCGTGGTTGACTGCTCAGTCAGCATCCTGGGGGTTTGATCTGAACTCTCAGGATGGCTGTGCTGATGTTTCAGTGCCAGGCATGGGGACCTGAAGCAGCTTTGGCTGAGCAGGAAGGTTCTGGGAATTACACCAAGAATGCAGGGAGTGGTTCTCCTCTCCTTTGGCCTTGGCTTGCTCAGATCCGTGCACCAGCTCGCAGGGGCAGCACGTGGCATCCCATGGCATCCAGGGATGGTGTGGGAGCTGGCACACACTGAGTCTGACAACGCAAGCCTAGGAACAGAGGCACCCTCAGCATGTAAGGAGAAAGGGTCCCCCAGAGCCCCACGTGGAGCAACAGCTTGAGTTGTAGCATTTTTCAAGCTTACTCCTCACGTGGAGACTCCATCAAAAGTGAGGGCAGTGCTGCTACCAGCATGACCAACAGCTTGAATTGCCATCTGCTCCCAGGTCTCCTGTCTGTGGATGAGGATGGGGCTCAGACCCCCCCATAGGGGTCACCTCGGGCCATCCCTGCAGCCATACTGCTTTGGGAGCAGCTTCCAGT
Source organism: Phasianus colchicus (assembly GCF_987193195.1). NCBI lineage: Eukaryota > Metazoa > Chordata > Aves > Galliformes > Phasianidae > Phasianus > Phasianus colchicus. Next base: position 4,545,752 of record NC_143460.1, read on the forward strand.
GGCTGAAGAGAGCAGGGGTGGATGCAGAGAGATGCAGATAAGGGAGGGTGGGAGGTTTCTGCTCCTTTCTTCAAGCTGGCACTGCTGACCTAAGCAGGCTATGAAACCCGACCGCTCAAGATGTTTCAATCTCCCAGAAGCAAGAATGCAGTTAAGTTCTCCAACATCACCTCCCAGTTCAGCCCAGTGAATCATCGTGCAGCCTGCTGGAGGGTTGCTTCTGATGTTTTAAGCCTGCAAAATCCTTCTTTATTCCCTGGCTTCACTGGATGTGTGCCAAAGACGTACTGGACATTATCTCAGAAGTGGCTGCATCTCAGTGCAGGACATGGTGGCACACAATGCATTGATCCCCAGTGCAGTCTTTGATGCACAACATGCTCCAAATTCTTCCCCATTGTTCAGAGAGGCCATGGAAGGCAAGAGGAGTCTTGCAGTGGGTTCCCCAAGTGGGAAAACATGAGCCAGGCTGTGCCAGAGCTGAAAGACAGGATAGGCCCATGGGCTGGAGCTGCATCCAGCCATGCTGGAGTGCTGTGGGAGTTCCCATCTGGATGTGAGCTCTGCGGTCTGGGCGCAGGGAATTAGCCCAGACGTGGTTCCCAGGGCGGGGGAAGGGCCTAATGAACAGAGACAGGATAAAGAAGCAGGTAAGGGCTTCCTGTCCTTCAGGGCTCAGGAGGAAATCCTGCAGCTGGTGAATCTGGATACGATTAGTGTCCATTTCTCCCTGTGTAATCAACCCATCTGTTCATCCCTGCGCATTAGCAGCGCACACCCCACTGCAGGCAGATGCCTCTCGGGCTCTGCTTTTATCTGTGCCTGCCATAGCTGCTCCATGCAGCCCAACAACACGGCTTGCTCTCAGACATGGATGCCACAACCATGCCTAAATTTTGCCCTATGGACTCAGCCAAAGCCTTTGGAGAGCTGTGGCCACCAAACCACCACGATCACAGTGAATGGCAGTGCTGAGCCCCCAAAGGGACAGTGGGTGGGGGTATTCTCCAAAGGGCTTTGCACTTTCTGGAGAGATCTTTGTACTGTGCTGATAAGCTCAGCCTTCCGGACACTGCCTGTTTCCTTGAGCTCAGCTCTGCTATAAGGAGGTAAAGGTGGATTTGTTTTGGCTGCCACAGTGAGACTGCAGAGTTGTGCTGATCCTGAGTGCAGGTTATGCTGTCTCACTTGGTGATGGGAGGGACCAAGCTTTCAGTCTTGCTCTGTAGAAATGCTGGTTAAAGTTGATAGGTGCTGATGCCACTTCCCGAGCAGTCGTTCCACCTTCTTTCCCTTGGCAATCTTGCCCAACTATGCAAAGCTTCTGTCAGCCCTGCAATGGCTTGAAAACACAGGGCCAGATGTCAGCGTGGGCTGAAATGAGGTCAAAGAAGGAGCTAGCATGTGGATCAGTCTGTTGTTGTAATGCAGGGGTGTGAGCCTGCGTGGTCCTTTAGGGTCTTTGGAAGGGTGAGGCTTGATGGCAGAGTCAAGACAAAATCTAGCAGTGACCATTTCCAGCCCTGGTGTCCTGTATACTCAAACCATGTAAACAAGCTCTTGCTTGTGTCACATTTTCTCATTGGAACATCTTGAGGGATCCATTGTACTCAGTGCTGTCCACGCACAGAAGATAAAGATGGTCCTAACCTGAAGCAGAGTACACACACAGCCCAGATCTCTTGTGTGCTAAGCAGTCCAGACACAAAGCTTCTGCCTTGTTCAAAGAGCCAAAACCCAGCCAGAAACAATCCGAGGCATGCATCAGAGATGAAACATCTTTGTTTTCAAGAGCTATTTGTCGCTTAACTTCTCGGTGCAACCTGTCTTCACCCCCTGTTGTATGGCTCAAGACGGAGCTTTGGGTCCTTCTGATTTTTGTTTGCTTTCAAGTGCTGTGATTTACCACTGAAGAATAAATGGAAAGCAAAAGAAAACAGCAGCACATGTTTGCATAGGGCCTCCGTTGTTCTGTGCTCTGCCACTACTTAAACAGAAGCAGTAAATCCTGCTCCCTGGACAGAGAGGGGCTTTTGGGCAATGGCTGCATACAAGGCTGGGGAAGATAAACAACCAGAAAAATACTGCTTTTAGGAAATGGCAGTGGAGGATGGCCAATCCACGGACTGCTCAAAGCCAACACTGCCATCAGTCAGCAAAGACTTACTGCTATTATCTCTCCGAGGCATTTTTGCATCAACAAAGAGGAAAGAGATTGATCTGTGTTATGGTATCTGTGGTCAAACTTGGCTGCAATTAGGAATCTATATGGTTTCTGAGTTGGAGCAGGGAAGTTTTGTAACGAACTATAGAAAATGTGGGCAAACAACCTCTGTAAGCACCAGTGGTCCCATCTTTGTTAGGACCTGTCAGAACCAGGGGACAGCCTTCACTGTGGGCTGCAACTTCACCTCAGCAGACACAGAAGGTGCATGAAGATGCATTCAATGGTCTTTGGATGAGGTCAGGACTGGTCAACATCTAAAATAATTCGGTTTTTGGGATCACTTGCAGCAACAGCTTCAAATTCAGTATCCAATGAGTCCCAGAGATATGGAAAAGGTGCCTCTCACCTTAGCAGGCAGAATGCTCCCTACCATTATCCACCTCCTAGGAGAAGGGGGAGACTGCTTTTGCAGTATGCAGTCAGTCCTCCAGCATCAGGTGAATACGGGTTTCAGATGCTGTGGCACACAGCAGACTGGCAGTGCTGTCCGAAAAGCTATCTTGGATTTCTGCTTCCTTGGGCTGGAGCCCCAGGGTCGGTGAAAGAAAAAGGCAGGGAAGATCTGGGACTCTGCTGATATGTGCTTCAGATGAGCTGTAGCATCAGTATGAGCAATGCAGGTAAGTTCAGCTCTCTTCTCTCTGGCAGAGGGCGAGGTGTCCTGGCTGATAAGAACCAGGAGCCCATCCATCCAAAGCCAGTGTTAGACCTTCATGAAATCTACTGCCTCAAGCAAAATGCATTGTTCAAAACTTGTTCACCTAATTAGCAGATTAACTAATTAACCTTCCCACCATCCCAGGTAGGGAGCATCAATCTCCCAGAGGAGAAAACAAAGGCAAAGTGACTCAATAAGACTAGATGCAGGAACTCAGCAATGCAGTTGTGTTAAGTCTGCTGTTTTCCTTCCCAAATCATTTTGTTGTTGTACATCATCCCCGATAGACAAAAACAGAGGAGTCCTGAAGTCTTCTGAGAAGGGGAAATGAGGAGAAGTGCCTCTGGACAAGACTGAAGAAGAAAAGAATCAGCCCACAAATATACAGAGGAAGCGTTTTGGTTCACCCGTGCTCTTGCACCAACTAAGGAAAAAAGCTGACACACTTCCTCCCCATTCAAAAGAAAAGTTTTTCTCATCATCAAAGGAATAAAATTCCTTTGCTTCTTACTCACATTTTCATCCCCTCTAAAATTTATGAGCCAGAAGCCAAATGGTCAGTGTGGGGAGGAGGAGCATCTGCAATAAGGCAGTGGGGCTACATTTGTATGGGCTCACATTGAGGGAATAACCAGGAGAAGACCTGAAGACGCTCCAGTAAACAGCCAGAGGGAACGCTTTGATGCTGAGGAAGTCCAAAGACACAAACACATGATGATGAGCAGCTGACTGCCACAGCTGTACAACATGGTAAGAAAAAACAGAGCTAAAGCACAAGGACTTTGGCTTGCGAGACCCCTGGCAGCATCACAGACTCTGTCTGAAGAGCCCTGGTCTCAAACAGAATTTGGCAGTCTTCTTCTCTCCCCATCCATCTTTGATCCAAAGCCAAACAGCATTCTTTGTTCTATCTACCATCAAACAATGATCCTTGGCAGAAAGTAGCATTGAAGGATGACCACCAACTCCTCCATTCAGAAATTATTTTCCTAAGAAAGCCTCCTGGGGATGGAGGAGGGGCCCACGTGCCTTACCAATGCCATGCTCCTGGTTTTTGACTAGCTTTCATCCAGACAGTGAACCCCCTTCACATCACTGAGAGACTGAACAGTAACATCAAGGGTGTGCCTTGAATGAGAGCTCTGGTGAGGCCACAGCATCAATATCTGAGACAGAGAGCACTGAGAGCAAGAGTCCTGTCCTCTGGGAGAGATGTGGCCATGAAAGCAGTCTCAGTTACCACCAGTGCAGCTCAGAGGCTGCAGACTGGAGGCCATGAGGACATCACCTCATCAGTGGGCTTTGCTGTCCCAAACCCTACTGAAACAAACAAGACTTGGATCTCTCAAATACCTTCAAAGTTCCCAAACTTTGTTGGCACAAATAGCACAGGCGTACCTACGAAGGAGTTCTCACAGCTGCCCACCAAGCCTGCATGAAAAGTTGTGACAAATGCTGACAGTTTGCTACAGGTGATGCTCATCTTCAAATAAAGAAAATCAAGCAGAGCAATTTAAGAAGTGATATATTCACAACCATTTTCACCTGAAGACCTTAGGATCATCTACAGGAAGTTAGGGATAGAGTGAGAAACAGCAGTTATTAGAAGCCTGAGCATCCTTGGTTTCTTCACAGCAGTGCTGGCATTGCAATTCTGCTCCAAATTACTCTTCAGGAGAACTGTCCTCCCCTCTGACTCAATAGCTTACCAGCTTTGTCCTCCAGTGCTTCAATTTATCCCATATGGAAATGTGCACAGAGTGTCAATTAACACCCCTCCTTACAGGTTTTCCCACAAGGTCTGCACTGTGCTTGGTTGTGGCATTTACATTTCCCTTCATCCATAGGGATAGGGTTTGTAATGGGATTTCTCACTTATCCTAAGGCTTGGGAACATCTGTGACTCTCACAGCTTCATCTTGCTCTGTGTTGGGTGCTCTCCCATGAGCTGTGTCCCTCTCTGACCACCTGCTCTGGGTTGGTTTTAGTCAAAAAGAGACCTCACCTCTGTTGTGGACAATGGCAGGGTAAGGGTGATGCCCACACACCGCTCAGGAATATCAAAGATGGCTTTTGTGGAATGGTTTAGGTTGGAAGGGAGAGCAGATGGTTTGTTCTTCACATCCAACCATTTGGGAACCTCTGTCCCGAAGACCTTGCTGATTGCCCTGGGTTCCTTTCCCCCTCCCCACGCTCTCCTGTGGGTGTTATTTACACCGTTTCCTTCCCAGGGAAGTACAGGAGTTGGACGTTACCGTGTTGGTTTCCGTTCTCCTGCCCTGCTCCCATCGGGAGCTCTCACAGTGAACAACCCCACAGAGCTGGTCGTGGTGAGGCCAGAGGTGCTGCCAAGACCTGGCAAAGACACGTAACCCTTTCCAGGACCTCACAGTGTGCTGGAAACCCTGACCCACAGCCCCATACAGCTATGTGGCTGGACAGGGCCACTCAGCAGGAGGCAGGGAGGACAGAACTGGACATTTCTGCCAAGCTGTTCAGTTCCTATTGCATCCTACCCTCCCTTTTCCCCTCCCTTCCTTTCTTCCCTCCCATCTCCTGCGAACAAAATGGCTGCATGGCCATTTTGTTTTCTGCCTGGAAGGGGGAAGCGAGGACGCTGGGACTTGGCTCTTTCTTGGAGGCTGCGGCCATGTTCGAGCCCAAAGTCTCCCGTCTCGACGTGGCACCGGCTGTAGCAGGGAGGGGGAAAAAAATAAATAAATAAATAAAAAGGACCTTTTGGAAGGAGACCAAAGTCAGAGACAGAGAGTGGGCAGTTTTTGGCATATGTTGAGCACTGAAAATGCCTGGGAATTGCCAAACCGAGCTTTTGTGTTAGCGGGGTAAGGCTGCTGGGTGCACGCAGAGCCGCGGGGCTGCAGGGTACGGAAAGGTTTGTTGGCTGTATTCAATAAAACAGCCCTCTTTCCTCGTGCATTTATAAAGTACCAGTGAGAACTGTTGTCTAATTTGTTTTTGGACGGGCGGATGGTTTTACACATCGGCTTGGTATGATTAGAGCCGGTCAGCGCCGGACGGTAGCAGTTTAACCTGTTGTGTGTCCTTTCGTTTTTGGTGCATATGTGACCTTTCTGCAGATTTGGCTTTAGCTAATGGGATCCGGAGCATTTTTTATTTTTTATTTTTTTTTTAATTATTATTATTTTTTAGGGATTTTTGTTTTGTTTTGTTTTGTTTATTGCCTGAAAAGTTTTTGTCTCGGGAATAAAAATCTTCATTTAAATGTTAAAAGATTGAGCTGCTCCTGGCTTTTTAAGCACTCGCTTTCCTTGCTGGGATGGTGCAGTACTGTGACAGCAAAGCTGTTTACTGCAAGGATGCATATCCTGCAACACAACAAGCCATGGGAAGCAACGTGCCTTAAAAGTTGAAGGGAACTTGGTGGCGTTACCATACAACGTTGCGCAGAAGCATGGCAAAAAAAAAAAAAAACCCAAAAAAACAACAACAAAAAAAAAACCACCACCAGAACATGCGCCAAATAAAAGCCTTTTTTTTTTTTTTTTTTTTTTTTTTTTAAGTGATTCTGCATTTCCCTCAGTTGCTGGGATGGCTTCGCAGTTTGCAGTCGTGGCTCTTTGCTCCCAAACGGCAGAGGGGAATGGATTTCTGGTGACATAATGGGGATCGGCTCTGCTGTGGGTCAGCTTTGGGGTGGTCTCACCTCTCCTGGAGGGATTGCTGGACATCTGGAGAGATGCTGGGAGCGAGAGCAGGAGCGGGGGGATCGCTGTCCTTGCATAGAAAGGTATTTGCCTCCGTATCTGCTTGGCTTTCTTACAAAAGGACAATTGTGGTGGAAATGGTGGTCTTGGAGTTGGGGGTGCATAGGTGGGCGCCGGGAGTGCGTTGCAAATTCCGTGTTTTGGTCCAAATGTATATGTTAGGGGTAAACGTGAGCCTTTTGCAAGCAGGTTTTGAACTGAAGAAGAGCAGAATTAATGGAAGAGTCCTACAGAATGTTGCAGGATGTTCTCTGCGTAGGTCTTTGTGTTGTCCTATAGCATTGCGTCATCCTATAGCATTGCGTTTTCCTATAGAATTCCGCTATCCTATAGAATTCCACCATACTGTAGCATTCCATTATCCTATAGAATTCCTGTAGAATTCCGTTATCCTATAGCATTGCATTTTCCTATACAATTCCATTGTCTATAGCATTCAGTTATCCTATAGAATTCCGTTATCCTATAGCATTGTGTTTTCCTATACAATTCTGTTATCCTATAGCATTGCGTTATCCTGTAGCATCGTGTTATCTTATAGAATTGCATTATCCTATAGGATTGAACACAGAGCAGTTAAAAGTTTGTTTTTTTTTTTTTTTCCTTTTATCTCTTTGATTTTTACTCTTCCGGAGGAATTACGAAACATTAATTGCACTTGTTTTTAATTTTGTGACAAAAAAAAAATCTGGGATTTTTATTTTTCCTTTAGGAAAGTGTATGTGATATGCTGATTGACCAGCATTTCTTGCAACCTTTAATAATGGGTTTATGAAGGGTTAATCAAAGACAAATAGCATTAGGAGCATGTTACAGATGCACATATTGTAGATAAAAACACCAAATTGATGAATGAGGACCGAGAGGTTGACAAACATCCAACAGAACTCGAGACAACCCCTGTCAGATGAGCAGGAATTCATTAGGATACCTGTTAATTGTTTCACACGACAATAAGTGCTTCATACAAACAAGTGAAGAACTGCCGACAACATTACAGCCCACGGAGGAAAGCACTGCTGAGATGCGGGGCTGTTTTGGGGGGTGAACTTTCCCAATTTTGGTGTCCATCTCCCCTTTGCCTCTTTGCATTGCCTCCAATTAACTCTTTCGCATCTTCACGCTCGGCCCCAGGGTCAGCTCTGCTATGCTTTCCCAGAACACAGCATCCCTGCACCCATCAGGAGCTCCCGAAAACTTTCCCAACTTCTTTTTTTTTTCCTTCTTCTTCTTTTTTCCTTCTCTTCTTGTCTATTTGCTTCTCATTTCCCCATTCCATGTCGCTACGGCCTTCCCCACCGGCAAAGCCACGGCGACAAAATGGCCGTCAGGCAGCCATTTTGTGGGAGCCGGCAGTGGCTGCGGGCAGCTCTGCGTTCCCCTGCCTCCCTCTGTCTGCTCCTGCCGTGGCTCCATGGGGCTGAAAGGACTCTCAGAGACTCAGCATTTTCCTCTGGGAAGTCCTGCCCGTGCCCGGCACATTTTGGCACCGAGCTCAGCGCTGCTGTTATACAAAGGCTGAAAGCTGCGCCTGCTTTGAACGGAGCGACCTTGTTGTTGCATGGTTTCCTCCCCCCTCCTCCTCCTCCATTTCATTCACTTCTCCTTAATAAGCCAGATCAGCTCCTCGAAGCTGTTCAAGCTCTTTTCCGAAGCTCCGTACCACCACGATTTGAAAGGCAGAGGCTCTGCTGGGCCTCTTCGGCCTTCAGACCCACAGGCAGCTGTGGGTCCACCATGAGGCATCTCCCCAAGGTCCCCAGAGTTGGCTGCAGTCATTTTTCCATCTCGAAATACAAGCAGGAAAGCCAGGATGGAACGGACGTTTTACCTACGTGAAGGATCTTGAAGAAAGCTAGCTGTCATTCACCTGCCAATTTCTATCCCACATTTGGCTTATTTTTATGTCCTCGTGCGGATCTGGAATGGGAGAGCAGCAGTACTGCTCCCCAAAAATCTATGCACAGAAAATGGTGTTTTTCTGGCTCGTGGAGGTCAAGCGTCTAAAAATCTTCCAAAATTTCAGGTTTCATGAACTCAGAAGGCAGCGGATCGCTTTGGGGTATGGGCTCCTGACCCCTGTGGACCCTTTTGGCCGTTTTATGCAGCTTTTTGCAGTGCAGTGTTGCATTTAGGCACTTGTAAATGTGTGGTTCAGCAGCAGTGTGCTGGAAGGGAAGGTTTTGTGCCTGGAAACTGGGAAGCCATCATGATGGGAAGGTGCCTGGAGACAGGAGCAGGACCTGCCCAGCGTGGTCCCACTGCCAGCTTTCCTATGGACTCATCCTGTGATCTTTGGCAGATTTGATCATATTGCTGCTTCTTTCCTCATCTTTACACCATAATCCATCCTGGAGAGGGGCATCCTTACAGCACCAGCTGTGACAATGGCACAGGGGCCACAAGAGTCACACTGATCCTCACAGCATTTCTGAATTATCCTATTTGACTGCTTTCTTCATAGGTCCTGGTAGGAACAGGATTGCAGTGTCAGCAGCTCGGTATTCCTGAAACCTATACTCATTAAGACAATTATCATAATTAAATCTCCTGTTTTCAGGATTACTTGTAGAAGTCAGAAGGGATTTTTTTTCTTTCTCCTCCCCATGTATAATTAGATTGATGTAAATGAGGGGCTATGTAACATAATTTCCCATCCACAGTTTGATATTAACCCAAACTCCTATTCTCTGCAACGGTATCAAAAGTGAGCCTGTAAATGCCTGCTCCTCTGGTTGGTGTCTATGGCACCAGCTTAAGTTTTGGGAAGCTAAAACACTTTCAGATAGAAAAACAGGAGTCAGAAGGAACCCACGAGGATCACTGAGCCTAACTCCTAAACTTCTGACTAAATGAATCCCTCTGTTCCTGGTGGTAAATGCCGCAAAGCTCTGGCTGCTGTTGCATTAAGCATTAAGGAGGGAGGTTTAACCTCTGTGCATCATTTGCTAAGCCAATAAAACAGGAAGAATATTATTCCCCATCAGAAGGCTGTTTGGGATTCAAAGCGCGTGGCACCGTGGATGGGTTGGGTACTTTAATGCTGTAGGAATCAGTCCTGCAACGCTGATTTTCTAACACTGTTTATATGTTATCACACAGGGAGAGGCCTGGGCCAGATGGCCTGGCACAGTGGGTCATCCCAAGGCTGAGTTTGTCAAAGGAAATTAAAAGAATTAACTGGGCTGTGCTGACTGCTAGTTGAGAAGGATTTCTGGACAGCTCGTCGAAGGAATGTGGGCACTGTCCAAGCCTCGTTGCAGAGATATCCTTTTTTCTGCCCATCTTAAACTCTCACCTTGGGGACACCAGCTACAATAGCTGACCAGAGCTTTGGGTATCTCACTCATGCACTCTGCTGCCTGTTAGCTGTGGAAATGCAATTCATTAGGCATCCTCTGTCCCTTTGGTGATGTATGCCTTAGCCCCTGCATCTCCCATCCAGCCGTGGGCAGATGGGACCCCTCCTGCTTCACAGCACTGAGTTCTTTTGGGAAGTCCTTTGGGTCTTTGCTGTGTTGCACATGCAGCCCCTTAACGTGCTGCTGGTGACTCCCTTTTCCTTAGATCCTTTAATCTTTAAGGGAAAATCTTTTTCATTGCAAGAGAACCTCACACATCTTCTAAACTGCCAGCGTAATACCTTGCATCTGTAGTTAGGTGTACAGAGAATGAAAAAGCCTCAGAAGGTGAGCCAAGGGCTTGGGGGGAAGCCAGCCTGTCTCTGCTCCACGCTAATAGTGCCTGGCTGTGCTATAGCATTAAAGGACCTGCATGTTGCTCTCATTTGTTTGGGAAATGAGATCTGCCTTGATATACTCAATACCATTACATGTGCAGCCTAAAAGCTTCCTTGTACTCAGTTACTTCTAATCTGCTCAGTTCCCTGGAGTGCATAACAGCTAAATTGATAGATTATTTTATCTAGTCTGGCAGGTTTGTTCTAGATATGCTGTGTGTTCAAGAGGTGAGGTCAGCTTGCCTGTATATTATTTGGTGTTGCTGTGGCTTCAGGAAGGCTCTGCTTGCTGTGTGCATGGTCTTGGGCTCAATCTGCAGATGTGCTGCTTCCATAAGCTCTTGGGCACATAAAGTTTGCAGCCAGCATCATTGCCAAGGATATATGATAGTCCAAGTGGAGCTATAAGGAGGAAAGGGAGCTCCACGACAAGGCTGAGTATGAGACTTGCTTCTTTTAGCAGCACAAAGCCTGATGAATTTTTATGCATTTCTCTTCACAGGAACCACTGAGCAGTCAGTACCTGGATAAGGATCATCTCATTGCCCTAGATGGCAATGGTCCCAAGCTGTCCTTGAGGCTGAGGTAGTAGATTGAATAGTTGTGGAGTCCTATCCTCCCTTTGAGCTAACTATACAATCTACTGTCTTTCCTAAGGAGACAGTCAGATCTTCAGTTCATCTGCTTCCACACAAAGCATGGAGAGAGGTGGTGCAAGAAATCCTGCTCTTCCACAAAGCCAGGGAATCACACCAGACCTCTGTACTGCTCTGTGGAGGTGAGGTAGTAGGTTGTATAGTTTGGTGGGAGGGATTCTATCCCATTTCAGGTGATAACTATACAGTCTATTGCCTTCCTTAAAGAGCAGCAATGCCACCAGAGGAGATGCTCAGCCACAGAGGAGAGGTCCTGGAGCAAAAAAAACCAGCACATGGCACTACTGAACAACACAGTGGGTCTTCTACAGCACCTAGGATTGTGTTATTCCAGGGAATAACTACATAACACCTACATAAAGAAGAATGCATCTCTCATTTTTAATGGCTGCAAGAGAAACAATGAAATGAGCTGGCTTAGCCCATGGACTGAAAGCCCTGTGAGCTGATCAGATTTTGGCTGGTTGGCCCCTGGAAGTACATTCTGGTTTTGGACAAGTTCCCAGCTCTCCCATGGGACAGAGTTAGAGGGTGGTTCTTTCTGATTTGATAATCTCTATCAACCCAACTCACATGCAAACCCTGCTGGAGAGATTAGGGCTCCTATGTATTTATGTAAGATAAGCCAACAATTCAGACCAATGCCCCATCCTCCTCAGGAGACAGGTGAGAAAGAGAGATGAGCCAAAGGCAGCAAGTCCTAATCCTTCCTGTTCCTGCCAGGTAGGTGGCACTGACATCTGACAGCAGATGCAGGAGATGACAGCCTGCTTCAGAGCTCTGGCACTTGACAAGGGACAGAGAATGGTTATTTCTTCCCCTTGTGAGAAGCAGATGGGACAACCCCTCTGCCACATTCCAGAGTAAATAGAATCCAGATCACAGGAGGGACTGTAACTCGATGAGGGCTGCACCAGTTTCTCAAGACTGAAGGATGTCTGGGGACATTATCACTGGCATCTCACTGCCAGGGGAACATGTGAGATCTGAGACACTGAGGAGCAAGGGCAAACTGAGGGCACCTTCTCAGATGAATCGGGAGGAAGAGAGCTGCAATAAGAAATTGGAGCCCTCAAATTTCACCCTGGAAATGAAACATGGGGCGATTCAGACCTGGCTGCTTGGGCTCTGGGACTCTCATCAGTGATGCAGCTCATTTAAGGCTCCTCTGCTTCTTGGGATAGGGCGTAGCTTCAGCAAGGCTGGGATGGGATTTACTCAGGCTGGGCAACAGCTGAAGGGTGGGGATGCTGAGTATCTAGCAGCAGAGGAATGCAGCCCTCTGCTCCATACATCTGGCTTTCCAGGAGTCATGGGGACCTGCCACACAAAGCTACAGCTCGATTCTCTTCTACACATTCTAACCCTCTATGTACCTCCTCAGGGGAAGGGCTTCTATCCCCAGCATTGCTCGGAAGGTACCAAAACAGCAGCACAAGTATGGGAACAGGGCAGCACGTCAGCTTCATGTTTAAGGGGTGTCCCCTGGAAAAGGATTAATCCTGTGGGTCCCCAATGAAATCAGTTCACTCCCCATCCACTGCACTGATGTTAATGCAAAGAATTTTAAGCAGTAAAATAGTATGAAATGAAAACCACGAATAAAATACCACTAGAGATACTCTTCTGTGAAAATAAACTTGCTTTGACTATTGTATATATATTTTTTTTAATAGTGTCTTTTACTGCTTGAAACAAGCATGGCTGATGAACTGGGGCCAGGGTTGGCTCCTAACTGTGTGTCACCCAGCAAACCCTCCATGTGACCAAAGCCCTGAACCCAAAGGGGAAACCAGGACATGACAAGGCTGTGGGGGAGGTGGGGTTGGCTGAGCAGCTGAGGCTGTGGGTCCTGCTGTCAGCAGGCACTGTGCTGGGGCCAGGATGGGAAATGGGGCAGTTCTGTTGCCACAGACCTCCATAGAGGCAGCAAGGCCACGTCCAGCAGGGATCCTCCATGCCAGGGAAGGAATGGCCACATGGAAACCTCCTCTTCATGTGACTCTGGACCCCCAGACTCCTGCAGCAGCTTCGCCAGGTGCTTGGCTCCTTTCCTTCCAGGAATCTCCCACCAACTCACTTCAAAGGCCGAGCATCCTTCAGGCCATCCCCAGAAACAGAGCTGGAAATGCTTCACAAGTTTCCCTTGGATGTCCCATGCCCTTCCCTGCTTACCAACCACACTCTCAATCCACGTTTGCCACGCAGTTACTTTCCCTCCTTCCCTAAATCCTCCTGATTTGGGACTAAACCAAACCATTCCAAATCCCCACCCTGGCAGCGCTCAGCCCCACTGTCCCAGGGCACAGGGGGAAGAGGAAGGAGAATCTGGCTTCTCGTTTTGAATTTGCTTCTGCAAGGAACTCTATAAATAGTGCTTGCACCATTCCATGACTGCAAGTGTCAAAACTTTCAGGAAAAGAAAACTGAACCAGAAAAAAAAAGATAAAATCCTTTAAAAAACTCCGGAATGCTTTGCATGGGCCTCATGCAAACTCTGTTACTGCTGCTCTGAGCCCCACGGTGGTTATTGAGGTAGGCAGGAGAGGGGGAGGCACCCAACACTGCAAAACAAATCCGATGTTGACCAAGTGCTCTCAGTTCGCTGGGAGGAGAAACACTTTTCTGCTCTTTTAATCATTGATAGGGAATTAATGATACACTCTCCTTCACCCAGATGGACAAACAGTTGCAGCCCCAAAGTGCTGTCCCAGCTCTGTCCCTGCTTTACCCCTGGTAGGGCTGCAGGCCCTTATAACAGGTGAACAACAGCTGCTCTGGCCGTACTTCTGTCACTTGTCAGCAGCCCCATGCTGGGTGCTTTTCCCCTTGCAGCTTGCAGGAGCTCAGCCTGCAACGAGACCATGCAACAACCTGGACGAGAGGTTATTTTAAAATCTGATTCTTAACTACATCTGATGCTTGGGATTAAATAGAGCACTGTACAGTGAGGTCAAAGCTGCTCAGTGCTCCGCAATGACTGTCCCACTGCCATCTGCTGGTCACCATTCAGCAGGGTTAGCAATGACCATGACCTAAAAACACCCCACGGGCAGCTGCTTCCTATCAGGGAGTTGTGCTGCTGTGCTCCTGCAGCAGAACTGCAGGGAGAGGGGAAGCACAGAGCAGCCTCAAAGCTACAAGCAAAGGTCCAACGTCAGCATCATTCCTGTGCTGTGGGTTCACTCCTTGCAGTGTGGGTGCTGTGATGTTGAGCAGGCTGTGGGGAAGGGATGGGGAAGACATTGCATTTAGCTTCTTTTGTTGCTGCAAAGATGAAGACGTGCTGGGGTGGGAGGAGGCTGCTTGGCCTCGTAGCAGGGAACCAGAAGCACTCCAGCATTAATTTCATCTTGGTTTCTTTTTGCTCTGAGCTCCTTTCCTCTTGCTTTCCTTGCCCAAAAATTCCTGCTGGAGACACATTTTTTGCTCAGCACTCAGCTGGGAGCTGGGGAAACACTCCCTACATCGTGCTGAATGTCCTCCTCCTCCTGCTTTTAAATGGGCTAAAAGCATAAGTCATAGAATCATGGCTTAGTTTGGAGGGGACCTTAAAGACCATCGAGTTCCAAAAGATAAAAAGGCTGCAATCCTGCAGAACCCAGCATCCAGATGCTTTCGGAAAGCCAAAAAATAATAACAGCATTAAGCACTTGGAAAGAGCCACAGTGATTTGCAGCAATTCTACTTAAACACACAACTGGGATTGTTTTTCAGATACAAGCCGACTTCTGGATATCCCAAAAAGACACTACGTGCCCCACAACAGACTTTCAGAACAGGATTTATTCAGTGCATGCTCTGGAGATGCACAGCACACAGCATCAGGGGGAGGACTCGGACTTATCTCCACCTCATCTATTTAATAAACCAAAGAATGCAGCAACCAGAGAAGGACTGGATTTTCTCATCCCTTCTGCTGGTCTGCAAAACTTGTCCCATATTTAACACCCCCTGCTGGGAATCTTCAGGTGAACAGAGCAGAAACATGGAGGAATACAACACACAGTGCTCCAGAGAATGAAAGCCATCCTGCAACGAGTCCTGGAACCACTGGTACCCTCTAACGTCATTCACTTGGCTCTCTCAAGCTGAAATTGCACCAGCAGACCTGATTATTTTTCCTCCTGGATCCACATATATACATCAACCAGGATCTGTATCTAACTGCAAATACGTCGTACACTTAAGTTCTGCAAAGAGGGAAGGCGTGCAGAAGAAAGGAGCAGTAACTCCTCTCCAGTGCTGGAGGATTTTCTTCTGTGCAGGCACACACGTGCAGGCACACGCGTAAATAAAGGCATGACAACAGAGTAACTGTTGGAGCAGAAGTGAGGAAGGAGGTAAAGACTGCAGAGGGATGGCAGGAGAAGGAGTACGTCTAGACACTGGCCATAGCAAGAAGGAAACACAAACCTCTTCTGTGGACAAAAATGCCGTTTTTGGACAGGGAAGGAAGAGGTGACACTTCTCCAAAACTGAGACAAACAGACACATGAGGAGAGAAAGAAAGCATTTCTGTTAGAAATCCATCCTGATACACAGACATCAGACTCAACAATCGTGTCTTGCCTCCAAACAAATACCAAAACCAACCACCGTGTCCCATTGCCATTTGGGTTTCCAGGGCATTCTGCTTTCCCTGGGACGTGGTGCAGCAGGACCTGCCGGCCACACAGGGCAATGAGAGCTTATCGTCTCCTATTGGAAACAGAGTAGAAGCCCAGGCTGGCTGGGAAGAAGGGAGAAGTATTGGTGCCCAAGTTCACTAGCATGATGGCAGACACCCTCCTGCCCCTGGGCTGTCTTAGGAAGGGCACTGAGTGCCCATGTGATGGCCAGTAGCCCTTGGCACAGCAGGGCTGGAGCGGGTGAGCCAGAGGAAGAAGAGAACGTGTCAACCTGAACTGTCCGTGGTGTCTCCCAAGCCTACCAGGGTGGTGGGACAGCCAATGCTGAAGAAAGCCTTGGCGACCGGTGCAGGGACAGCTGAGAAAGACTGTTCAAAGCAGAAGGCCCACCAGGATGACACTGGGCAGGAGAAAGAGCAAAAGGCCCCTGCGGGTACTGGGAGCTCCAGCTGTAGGCTGCTGCTTGCCTTCATGGTCTGAGTTTGTCTCCAGCTCTTCAGCACTCAGGGCATCTGCTGGCAGAAAAGAAAAAAACAGCACAGAGTTAGAGGGGAAGATGTGAGCAAAAGAGAAACTCCCATTCATGCAGGTCTGTCAGGGATGTGCACCACGACACCACGAGGTGCAAGGCAGCAGCACACAGATCCAACGGAGACACGACACAGCTGGTGGGTGTTAGTGAGGAGCAGGCTGTAAACAAATCCATGCTTCACAAACCAGACATCCAAACAGACCCTTTAAGCATTAGGGGAAAGAGTGAGGAAAAGGGTTGTTGCCACATCAAAGATGAGGATCCAAAGGACCAGTCTGATACTGGTTCCTCCCAAGTGTGCTCCATGCTGCTTGGGGATCACTCAACGTCTGCATGTCCATGCCAGGACAGACTCCACAATTACCTTACCTGAGAGGGAGGTCTGGAAAGCAGGGCTCTGCCCCTTTTCTTTGGAAGATGACGTTAAACGCATGAAGATGGGTTCTTCAGGGCTGGAGACCACTGACTTTGAGGAGGTTATGAGCTCAGCTTTATTGAAACCTAACTTGATCTCTGGAATAATCTGGCTGGGGGATGGAGTTGAACTGGAAAAGAAGGCTGATTTCTCTTTCTCATCCTCTTTCACACCGTTATTTGTTTCTGGGATTGATTTGGGACTGATGGCTGTGCCCATACTTTCTAATAAGTCTGGATTCTCCGTAGTTAAGGAGGCAACAGGCTCTTCAGTATCTAACTCTGCTTCTGGAAATACTCTATAATCCGAGTCTAACGTGGGCTCAAAGGAAAGTGTTAACCCAGTTGTTGCAATATAATCAGGACTTTCAGTTTCAGTCTGTTCTGTCTTTGTTGTGGTGGTGGATTCTGGCTTTGCTGATGTTATAGCAGTGGATGTTGGCTTGGCTGTAGTGGTGGTAAATGCTGGTGTGGTGGATGTTGGCTTGGCTGTAGCAGGTTTTGGCTTTGCTGCAGTGGTGGCTGTGAGTTTTGGCACAGTGGGTGTTGGCTTGGGTGTAGTGGTGGTGGTGGGTTTTGGCGTGGTTGGTATTGGCTTGGTTGTAGTGGTGATGGTGGGTTTTGGCGTGGTTGGTGTTGGCTTGGGTGTAGTTGTGGTGGTTGGTTTTGGCGTGGTCATTGCAGGCTTTGTTGTGGTGGGTGCTGGCTTGGCTGTAGTGGTTGTTGTGGGTTCTGGTGTGGTGGGTGCTGGTTTAGCTGTAGTGGTGGTTGTGGGTTTTGGTGTAGTAGGCAGTGGCTTGGCTATAGTGGTGGTTGTAGGTTTTGGCATAGTGGGTGCTGGCTTGGTTGTAGTGGTTGTTGTGGGTTTTGGTGTGCTGGGTGCTGGCTTGGCTGTAGTGGTGGTTGTGGGTTTTGGCGTAGTTGGTGCTGGCTTGGCCATAGTGGTGGTTTTGGTGGGTGCTGGCTTGGCTGTAGTGGTGATTGTTGTGGGTTTTGGCGTGGTGGTGGTGGGTTCTGGTGTGGTGGTTGTTGGTTTTGGTGTGGTGGGTGCTGGCTTGGCTGTAGTGGTGGTTGTTGTGGGTTTTGGTGTGGTGGTGGTGGGAGCCGGCTTGGCCATAGTGCTGGTTGTGGTGGTGGTAGTTGTGGGTTTTGGCGTGGTGGTGGTGGGTTCTGGTGTTGTTGTTGTTGGTTTTGGTGTGGTGGGTGCTGGCTTGGCTGTAGTGGTGGTTGTTGTTGGTTTTGGTGTGGTGGTGGTGGGTTCTGGTGTGGTGGTTGTTGGTTTTGGTGTGGTGGGTGCTGGCTTGGCTGTAGTGGTGGTTGTTGTGGGTTTTGGTGTGGTAGTGGTGGGTTCTAGTGTGGTGGTTGTTGGTTTTGGTGTGGTGGGTGCTGGCTTGGCTGTAGTGGTGGTTGTCAGCATGGTGGGTTTTGGCTTGGATGTAGCAGTAGTGAATACTGGTGTGGTGTATGATGGCTTGGTTGTAGCAGGTTTTGGTTTTGCCTTGGCTGTGCTGGCTACTGGTGTGGTGGCTGAGGGCATGGTTGTGGGTTCTGGCTTGGCTGTGACTGTGGTGGGTGCTGGTGTAGTGCGTTCTGGTGTGACTGGGGTGGATGGGCTTGCCTTTGTTGTCACAGAGGGTGGAGTGGTCTCTTCTATAGTGGGTTCTGGTAAGAGATGAAAAGTGCCATGGGTTAGCACAGGGGTCAGCTGGCCTCAACTGATCAGGGCCAGCAAAAGTCAACAGTGGGCAGAAGGAGCAGCCAGAGGCTGCTTAGGTCACTCTGGGCCATCTCCCACTCTAGAGTTCCCAACATTGAGAAATCTCATCTCCTTTACACAACCTCCTTCCCCTTAAGAATGGGGCATCCTCATGGAGCAATAACCACTGGCTATGGGAGGTCTGAGGTCCTGGTTCGATCCTCCTCATCTTTTGGCAGTTGACCTTTCTCAGGGGCTGCCATCACACGTGATATGTCTCATAGTCCAGACCTGAAGCTGCTGGTCCAGGTTCAGAATGTGGACCTCAACCCAGGGGTCTCAGTCCCAACAGCCTGACAAGGCACATGCATGGCTTTGCTTTACTTACCACACAAGGAGTTGACACAAACTCTGTCCTCAGGACACTGTGAACAAGAGGGTCCTTCCCTGTATGGCTTTCGGCCTTTCATGTTACCCCTGGAAGCAGAAGACACCAAGAAACAGAAAATGTGAGGACAGGGCAGAAAACACCCATTCCTGAGAGAGAGTGTGATTCAGCTGGAATATCCCAGCCAAAACAAAACTCAGAATTAAAGCGTGTCTTCTGCCACACACTTGGATCAGCACAGTTTGATCCACGTCCTGAACACAAGACTGCTAAAACCAGGGGAAACAGTTCTGTGGACCTGGTCTTTCACTGCCCCTTATAAAAGAGCAGTCAACGGGCATTTGGAAACACGCCTTCATCTCCCTTTTGCTAAACACTCCTAAGAAGGTCTGCTGTTGCTCTGCATTTCAGAATGAGTGATCCCTGAGGTTAATCCCAGGGCTTCACAGGCAGGCACCCACCCTTCCTCCCACATTTTACCATTGTGGTAGAAAACATGTTCCCCCCTCACCAGGCTATCCCTGCTCTATTGGGAAGTACCAGGCACAGAGCAAGCAGGTGATGTTTGTACTTTCAGCTGCTGCAGCACCAGCCTTGAGCAGCTTTCTGGGGGAGTTCCCTCCCTGGTCTGTGCCAGGAGCTGAACCAGAACACAGGAATCACAATCATGGGTGAGGATCACCAAACAACCCTTCCTTCCTTTACAACCAACCCAAGATAACAAAAGCCTTTCTCAAAATTGTTTTGCCTTTATCTTTGAGCAAGACCAAAGGCTTTTCCTGCCATTCTATAGGGACTGGTGGCAGGGCATTTCCAGCACAGATGCCCCACCAAGATGAACCAAATCATTGGAGGCATGGGACTTACGGGGGATAATAGTTGCAGACAAGCAGGTACATGTCCTCTGTTTCAATTCCTTCAATCTTCTCACAAAACTTGGACCCACAGCCAATGCGGTGCGTGCTTGCCCAGACCACCTAGGACAAAGACCAGGGGTGAAGGTGAGGTGATGATGAAGGCAGATGCCTTGTTGACAGGCCATACTCTGGCCTTGGAAGCGGCATCTGTCTGGAGCACCTTCCCAGCCTAGAGCCACAGCTTTTCTACTCCATAGCATCACCACCTCTGTTTTGATCCTGGGCTCCTTCATAGATCCATCCTGACACTCACCACCACTGACCACGCTCCTCTCCACTCCCACCACTCACTCACACTGCAAAGACACACTCAGATTTCATCTCTGCCTGAGGCAAGCTGGCACCCAGCTCTGCTGCACTGCCAAAAAACAGCTGCAGAGCGATCTTCAGAGAGGTCTTATCCAAAAGGCACCGTGCCCAGGTCCCCCCCTATATCAGTCATTCCTGGCTGGTGCCCAGCACAGATTCCCCATCTCTTTGCAAAGACCCCAGGAGGACCCAGGGTTCTGATACAGCTCCTTCCCCACCAACTTTTCCCTCTGCCCCAACAGGTTGGTACCTGGGTGTAGTGGCCACACATCTGCCCAGAGACACACGTGGAAGTCGTCAGGTTGTAGAATTTCTCCTCCGCATTCCAGTCCTCCACAGCAAATTCCAGATCCAGCATTGGGGCCATAGCAAAGAGGTTTTCCCCCCGTCGGCCCCTCTCCTTGTTGTGGTCCCAGATGCACTTCTCTGCATAGGCCTGGGCAAAGGCCTCCAGCTCCGTGTCCCAGCTCTGCAAGGAGCTCAGTATCAGTAAATGGAGAGGGACAGGGGGCTCTCTGACACACACAAGAGGGACTCCTGAGCTGCCTGGTCATGATTCTCCCATTCAGAAGTAATATTCAAATCCCTACTCAATACGTGGGTGCCCTGAGTGTCTTCTGAGGAGCCCATGGGGGAAGGGAGCTCCTCAGTCCGTCCCAGCACAAACCAAACATATCAAACAGGAGTAGGTGAGCGCAGCAGCACGATTCTCAGCCTTGCCTGGAGCACCTGAAACGTCAGCACGGAGCACCCTCAGCTCAGCATGGAGAGCTGTAAGTCAGATGGAGGACAAGAGGACCCTGGGTCTCACAGGAGTGGGGATGAGGACGGGAGTGGAACAGGACAAATCTCCCCTGACAGCCACACAGAGCCCCCTCCAGCATGGGGAGCAGCAGTGGACCCCCATCAGCTGAGGCACCAGAGGCTTTCTTGCGGGGAGATGAGAGGGAAGCCCTGTGCTGCAGCTGCTTTGACCGTCTTTGCTCCATGTGATGGAGACAGCAGCTTTGCTTCTGCAGCAGGTTGGAAGGCAGCCCAGCAAACAGAGGGTCCTAAGGGGTCTTTCCTGACTAGAGCCAGCACTGTGGGTGCAAAGCAGCACAGAACGCAGCTCTGCTGCAGGGCATTTGGCCATCAGGGTGTGGAGGGGACAAGGACAGCCCCTGAGCAGCACCACTGTGGGGAAGCACCAAAATATCTGGGTGGGGGACAGAGAGCCAGCTGACCTCCCACCATGGCCCCAAGCCAGGCTGAGAGCAACGGGCTGGAAACCCTGCTTGAGAAATGCACACCGTTTCCCTCTGGCACAGAGCTGGGTTCCATAAACAGTGGGCTTGCACCTGCAGCATTTGCCTCATTTTAAAAGAAATGGCTTTAGGCTCTGAATCCCCCCATCATCTATTTCCACAGCAACCAGACCCAAACAGAAACGTGGTGCAGCTGCAGGTGAGGTCAGAGTCAGGGAAGGCACAAGCAGCACTGTGTCCTGGGGAGGGAGGTTAGAATGGTGCTTTCATGGAACTCCTCTAACAAGAAACTGTCAGTGCTGCTCGACACTGAACATCTGTGGTGCTCCTGATCTGCAGTGTCAGGAGGTCCCGTGTGTTTAGAGATTGGATTAAATGAAGAAACAATGCAGCCCTGCAGAGGGGAAACGTCTCAAAGCAAGTGATCTGCCACCGCTGCTACAGCACTCCCTGCTTCCAAATTGCCACCAACCTGAGGATCCTGACCCACATTTTAGACATGTGGGAAATTGTTTCCCTCATTCTTTCCCTAAGAGCTTGGCTCCAAATTCCCTTTTCTGCATCTTGCTGTGTCCATGGGAATCGTGGTGGTTAGGAACATGACAGAAAGCCCAAACCAAACAACCTGGAGTCACCCCTGAATTTTGGATCCCAATCACCTGCAAAGGTAAATGAAGCACATGGAGCAGTGCTTCACCAGCTGCTGGAGCAGGATTCCCCCTCTGCTGTGTAGCCCTGCTCAGCACCACAGCTCAGGGCAACATCTGCCTTTCTGAATGAGTTTCACATGAGTGAAAGATGCTCTACTCTCACAGAGCATCAGGAGACACAGACTGTGCTCGGGAACTTCCAAAAATGATCAGTCAACTCTACACATGAAAAGAAACTCATCCCTGTAGAGGCAATTTGGGGAACCTCTCCATTGATATCAATAGCACTAAGCAATTATTGCTCTGCTTTCCCCAGACAAAACCCCAACTCCTGCAGGCATTAAGATTAAACCTTGCACCATTCCACTCTGGGATTCCCTGCCATAAAAGCCACTTACCATCTTCAGCATATCCACAGCAGGAGGAGAGACCTGAGAGCGATATTTATTGTGCTCATCCAAGATGATCCTCTTTTCTTCATCAGTCAGGGACCAGCTCAGCTCCAGTGCTGTGAGCAACAGGAAAAGAGGAGAAAGACCTGAGCTCAGCATCGTGCAGACAGCTTCTGCTCTTAGCAGCCCACAGCTCTGGCAGTCAGATTTAAAGCACCTCCCAAAAGCAAGGAACACCCAACAGCTTGAAGATTGGGGAGGAAACATCGTTCTTTATTAGAGGAGTTTCAGAGCCACATGGAACACACCCATCTCACATATCAGACTTGATGGAGAAGCAGAAGTGGATATAGTGCCAAAGAGCTCCCTTGGTCCACTCCCCAAGGCAGACCCTGTGCATCAATCCTAATTCCCTGCAATGGCATTTCCATGTAATTCTCTGCTGTTCCAAACGTCAGACATCACCTCAACCATCTGTTATGTGGTCCCTTTTCCACCTTTTGTCCTGAACTACAACAATAATAATAAAACCCAAACAACTGACAGATAAATGCAGAGCTCTGTTTTACACAAGGGTGTTCCTTGGTCACTGAGGCGCTTCTAGAAATAAAGGCAACTGCAACTGCTGAGAACAGCTTGCAGTGCTGTAAGGGCTCCCCTTGTCCATCTCCTATCTCTGTGCACTGGTTGTGTCAGGGGAAAGCAGCAGGCAGTGGGAAACAGCCTCCTGCCCCCTCCATCCCTCTAAGAAGAGGTAGCAGAGGGTCCCTGCCCTGTGTCATCAGAAGGATACGGAGAAAGAACAAGATCCTGAGCCGGAATTGCCCCCAAAAGGGGAGTTAGCAGTCAAGAGCTGCCTTTAAGTCTGTCTGGAATAGCAGACCATGAGCTCTGCAGGGACAGACTGTGCTGCAGCCACAGCCAGACACCTGGAGGGCTCAGGATCAGCATCCCCAGTCACACACTGCACCACTTGTGCTGGAGACAGTCCTGCAGAGACCCCCTCACCTCCTCCTTCCAGCTCTGCTCCAGGAGCTGCCTCTGGGGGCCACACACTGTTCAGAAGGATCAGCTGGGGGGGCAGCACTGGCTAGCAGAGCTAAGTTCATCACACATAGTCAGTGCTGCCTTCCCCTCTCCCCTCCCAGTTCTCCAGGCCCTGCTTTACTGTTGTCCTTCTGCTTCAGACCACTCTCATCACCCCTCTTGCTTCCATTGCTTTCCTACATCCCCACCAGATCTTACCTCCACATATTAACTTCTCTTTTATTAGGTCCAGAGTCTAAAATGCTTTCAGTAGCCCAATAACTTCTGCAAGCAGGATCTGGAGCTAACTTCTCACCACAGTTCACATTTATTGCTAAGGTCAACATCAGGCCTGGAGTCTGGGTCAAGGCAAACCCACCTCCTTCACAAGACACTCCAATAGCTCTACTGCATCTCTGGAGACCTGGAGAAACAACTGGAAAGGAACAATATCAGGACCCAAGTCCTACCAGCTCACCACAGCTTGGCAGATGAAGAACAAGGCAGTGTGATGAGAAGACTTCAGCAAACCAACTGGTATTTCCAAAGTGATGCAGAAATGAAGGGCTAAGCCTTAAGTAGCCCCTGGCACTACAGCATCCTCACCAGACCTTACTGAAGCAATAAGGATTAAAAAAATTGGGACACACAGTGCTTTCGGGGAAAACAGGTCTGGAAGAGTCACAACCAGGGCACGTGGCTCGTGGAGAGACGTGAGTAACAGCCAGTGCATCTGGC
This sequence comes from Phasianus colchicus, assembly GCF_987193195.1. Lineage (NCBI taxonomy): Eukaryota > Metazoa > Chordata > Aves > Galliformes > Phasianidae > Phasianus > Phasianus colchicus. The sequence continues at coordinate 4,569,718 of NC_143460.1, forward strand.
AAGGTCAGGCATGGCTGCTGGTGAAGGGGGGGGTGCAGCACAATTTCCCAACTTCCCAACCTACCCTAATGGCTCTTTGTGGAGCCAGTGTCTGAAGCGTGGAGATTAACAGCACGAGGTCCAAGCCCCACCCTGGAGCTGACAAACTCATGTCCAGCCGGCATTAGTAAGTGTGTGAGGAATGCAGCTTTCCTGCTGCTCACTCCAGTCTGCTGCACCCCTGGGAGCCAGCAGCCTCAGCATGAGACAGGAGTTCCATACCTGATGGGGGTGTAAAGGATTCAGCTCAACACTGGTGGGCTCCAAAAAGGCCCAAGTCTACACTGCAGAAGCAGCAAAGCCTCATTTTCTACTGACTCACATCTTGAAGGTCTTCAATGTGGCTTCTTGGGTGCCTACCAAGGCTTGCACGTTATCCTGGTAGCAGTGGGAGCTTTCTCTCCTCTCCTTGCCTGCCTTATTCAGCTCTGGAGATAATCAACTTCTGTCCCTCTGTCAGTGTTTGGCTGAAATAAGCTGAATTGTGAAGGAAGGACAGACGCTGTTAGTAGGAAGAAAGGAGAGACAGACAGTGCCATTGCAGCACCTTTGCTTTGGGAACCAGCTTAAAATTGGCAAAACATTTTCCAAAGTATTCCAACTTTTCACTCAAAATTTCCACAAAGTGTCCTAAAAGGGTTAAATGACTGCTCCATGGCTGAGACACAACATGAAAAATAAGAATCAGGAAAGGGGGAGAGGTGCAGTAACACTTGCATTTCATTGCAAAAAGTAAAAACTTTTCTTTTTATTCTTCTTTACATACAAATCTCATTTATTTACACGCTTTACAGACTTTTTTTCCCAAGTATTTACAGAGTTCTCAATATATTAAATTATGACCATCCATAAAATTCTGCATTAATTGCATATTTACATTCTTTTTCTTTTAATCCACCATTGAATTTATAGTGTTCAGCATTGAAACAGTCTTTATGCATATATAGCTTTACTTCCCTGCACCCCTGAGCCTTTATATTGCCTCCCCCTCCCTCCAGACAAAGCGACAGCACAAAAAATAAATCACCTGCCATTGGTTTGAATCTCCAAAGCAAAGGGGAAGACCAGCATCTCCCTTATTTAACTCAGCAGGACATGAAACCTATGCTTTATGAGAATTAGTTTCCTGAAGGGGAAAACACATGGCTCTACAAACAGAATTTGCAGAGAGGACACCTCTTCTCACTCGGGGAGTTCCCACGCTGTGAGCTGGGCTTGCTGCTACCAAACCAGGGAGAGAAGGGAGGTGCTTTGAGCCAGCCCAGCTCCTTGCAGTAAAACCAGCTTCCCTGCCAGATCCTTACAGCAGGAGAAGCCAAAGGCCCAGGAAACCTGAGCGTAGAAAGTTCTCCAGGGTACTGCAAAGGCAGCTGGATGCTGGGATCAGCAGAGATAGACAGAAAACAATCAATAGAAACTGTCAGCTTGGCCCCTAGAAGTGATGCTGATTTCCTGGTACTGAAGGAAACACTCCTTGCTCCTTCTTTCAGTAACCTTGAGATCAGGACTCAGAGCAATGGTCAATGACCCTGCTTTTGGAAACCAGCTTTAAAGCACAACCATCCCGAGGTCCAGCATCCCATCTCTCCAGCTCAAGGAGCAGAGAAATGACCCTTCCACACTTCTGCCCACTGGGTTCTCAGTGCCTCACTGGTGTGACTTCGGAGAAGCTTTGCAACCTGTGGGATGTCAGGTGAATAGAAGTCCCTCTCTCCCAGCTCACAGGCAAAGAGCTCTGAGGCATGGAAATGTTAAGAATAAGGATGCACACATTTACTGAGCACCCCGCTGAGCTGGCCAGGATGGGAAGTGGGGTGTTACCCAAAACAGGGTGCACAAGTGCCAAAACAAAGCTAGAGGCAAGAGAGACCATGACAGACACACTGCAACAACAAATGTGATTGGATGAGTCACAATCTCTTGATTGAGCTGAGAAAACAGACACATTCCCCTCAATTCTGCACCAGGCTCAGCTAGGAGCTGCCTGCTCTATGAGTGAAGTTCTGTGAAGCCAGAGCCCCAGATATGGAATATGGCCAGGGCTCAGCTGCAGCCACATGACCAAGGTGTCCAAGTCTCTTTTTGGCCATCTGAATTTTGCCACTTTGGCCTCACCTCTGAGTTGTTGGTACCCGGCTCCCTGCCTGTGCTGCAATGTGGAAGGTGTTAGCACTGCTCCTCTGGCAGCTGACAACAGCAGCTACTCGAGAAGCTGCACTACAGATTGAAGCTCTGCACTCAGCAGCAGCTGTGGCCAAAATCAGCTCTTTATCAGCAAGAGAATTACCCTCCTGTTTCTGCTTAGCAGTTAATTCCTTACAGCTCTTGGAAAAGGAAGAGAAAATATACTGGAAGTTTAAAAACAAATGATGTAAACTCCAAAGGGAGTAAGGTTGGGACATATGCAATGTATCACCTAGACGCAGATCTGGAAACTTTATGCAGAGACCATAAAATGCACTTGGAAAGCTAATCTGCCAACAAGTCCAGATTCACCATCTCCTGGCCAACCAGCTGTAACACTGAGCAGTGGGGAAGCAACACGTGAGAGCACTTTCGCTAAGTAGGCACAAACTTACCCTACAGTCCCTCTTCCCCCAGTGTAAACAGCGACATAAATAGATCCATTTTCTCTGCTTTTTCCCAAAGGATCCAGACAGCCACAATGGCTTAAGTGTGACACTTGAAACACAGGCATCTCACAGACACTCATTGTCTCCGCAGCTCTTTTAGAAGTTTCATTCAAGGGTGCTTAGAAGTAACAGCATCACCAAATCACCCTCAATCCCAGCAGTGATGGGCCCAGCAGGTCCTTCCCACTGCACCTCTAACCAACGTGTTACAGAAATGGACCAGGTACAAAAACAGTGAGAGGTGAGGTAACCTTGTCAGTCCTTGAATTTGACTTGAGAAGCTGCCAAAGCGTAAATAGCAACAGTCACTACATGGGCCCTAATTCCAGCATCACTGAACTCCTGAATTTCCATTAACTAAGATCCAGGCTTTGAGAAGAGGGAGAGGGGTGGTGTGTGTGTGTGTGCTGGCATGTACAAGATTGCATGTCGTGTCACAAGGGTAAAACACACCCCAAGCATTAACAATATTAACAGAAGTCTGATTAATCCAATTCCCTTTAATATTTTACTACAACTTAAATTAGTCTTTTTCTGTTCAGAGTCAACCTCCTTCAGTTCTACTGGACTTGGAGCACATTGGTGCAGTATGAAAGGCCAAACACACAGACTAACACAAGTGCTGGGGCTGTTCTCATTAGCTCACAGGAGGAAAAACAAGGGTTATGCACAGAAATGTTTGTGATGCAGACTAAATTCTCTCAGGCTAAATTCTTTGGAGCAGGAACCGTCCTCTGCCTTATCCTTGTGCAGGAGCCAGACGTGGTCATCCCACTTGGCAGCTGCTGTCAGCCCCTAATAAGATTAGTAAGACATTTGCTCCCATGTGCCTGCTCTTGTTCAAAAACAAAGGCTGGGTAGACATTTTTCCAATCTATCATTTTAAGTATATCTAAAATATTTACAGAGGAAAAGGTTCTTGCTCCTGAGAACGGAGTTAACTTGCTTTCAAACAAAACCCCTCCCAATTCCATATTAACAAGTGTGAGAGTGTGTACTGAACCCCAGCCCTGGCCTATGAGTTCAGCCTGACACATCTGTAAATGATCTTCAGCAGCAGGAACAGACCCAAAGGATCAAACTTGGAAGGGACAGCAGCATCCGCAGCCTGCAAACACTGAAACCAAGCCTCTCTCAGGGCACTGGATAAAGCAGTTGCTCAAGCAACAGGAAGTATGCGAAGGCAGCTTGGAACAGACTCAGGAAAAACCAACATTCATTCTGAAGACAAAGTTTCAGGTCTGGAAGAAATTGATGCCAAAAAAAAAAGAAAAAAGAAAGCTAGGACATGGAAAATTTCTGGTGCTCCCACAGGTAGCCTGGGCTGGGAACACAAGCAGTACCTCAAAGCAAGGGATATAGGAAAGCCATCACACAACCCCAATGTCTCAGGTGCACAATCAGAAGGTGATCTCGCAGAGAGCTTCTCTGCATCCAGCCCTATCTCCAAACAGAACTACTACTGCACTCTCAGCACCTCACAGAAACCTGCATTTTTGTTGCAGGGAAAGAAGTGAGGAAGAAGCCCAGTCACAGTTTGACTCACCTGCAGCCTGCTGATAGAGAACTGCAGGAGAGTGATCACAGAGGTCTGAACAGATTCATTTGGTACAAGAATGATGTGGTGAGTGAAGCTCTGCACTGAGGCTGCAGTGCTTGTGTGAGCCCAGAAGCACAGAGCTGAGGCTGGCGATGCAGGGCACACTGCTGAGGCACACAGCTACGTGTGTGTGAGAGATGGGGTGGAGGTGGGATATGTCAATTCATTCCCTTTACAGAGATGGCCTGACATGTCAGACTTCAAGCCTCCTCCCCAGGAGGAATGTATACAGAAACGTCACACACAGCCTCCACTCCCAATGTTCCCTTCCCTCCCTCTCCCCCCCCCGAAGTTTCAGAAGTGCCATAAATCCAGAAAGGACACAAGATTAATCTCATCCTGAGAAACCCTTCTGTTGCTCCTGGAAAAAACCCTTGCTGCCAGCCCAGAGCTTACCTGAGGGGACAGGAAAGGTCATAAATAGCTTGAGCTTCTCCAAAAATACATCTGAGAAAAGGCAAAGAATTACCTCAAGGGTCAGGACAACAGTCATTTTTTAACACTGTAAACACGCAAGGTGGCAAAGCTGCCTGTCACAGTTGCCCCACTCTATCACTTTCAAGATGTTGCCTTGGCTTCAAAACTGAAAGTCTTCTTGTTCTAGAAGTAGCTCTGTTTTCCTATGCCACAGTCCTTAGCTAGCAGCTCCATAACAAACAACCACTGGCTCTGTCCCTTTGGCCACGAAGCTCATCGTCCAGTAATCCATGCTGGCATAACCTTTGGGAGATGCAATGAAGAAACATCATTAGTTCAATTCATGCCTAATGACTGCTTGCCTTTCCCATGAAGGGAAGAAGACATGCAGAAGCAATTTGAGCCCCTGCCCTGAGTGGCATGCTGGGTTTGTAATACCCAGCAGAGCACTGTGTCTTGTGTAGCCCCTATAGCTCAGTTTTAGGAATCTTTACACTGAGCATCTCATGGCATGCAGTTGTAGTGCAGGCCATGAATTCCAGCCCAAAATCACCATGTCTTGCTACAAACACTCACTACAGGCACACACTACATCCTTAGGTGTCAGCTATGAAAAACCCAGCTCCCAGAGCCTGAAGATTACAGCACAGGTACTCACCCAAATCTCCAGCTTCCAGATCCACCTTGAACATCTCACAGTGTCCTCTGCACTTGTTCAGAGGTACAACAGTCATGGTGAGCTGTCCACTTCCAACAAGAAAGAGGCTGTGCAAACTGTAGCTCTAGGAAGAGAGAAGAATACCTCAGAAGCCTTGCCAGCTTTTCTTGAATCTGTCTGATTAAACAAGGGCAGGTTACTATCCTGCAACAAGGTGAGGCAGCACAAACTACAGGTTTGCTGCTCCCTCAGATACCAGAGATATGGCAAAGCCTCCCAAGGCAGCTCCTCCACAAAACTCACATGGAAACAAAGATCAGGCTGGCAACACTCATTTCTGTGATGTGCCCCCATTGCAGGTATCCCAAAATGGGTAGAACTTACCAGGAACAACTCCCAAAAAGTGCCTCTCAAGTGAATTGTGCCCAACTGTGCACACACAAACCAGGACATAAATGTGAGGAGCTGGGACACCCCATAGGCATTTCTAACTGCTGAGGGAGGTGGACACGGTGTCCCAGGAGCACATAAATAGGCACAACATGCTTTCTCCCCAGTTCTGGGGGGTACAGCAACCTTGAGATGCCACATCACACAGCAGTGGAAAGAACTGAAAATGTGCAAATCCCCAAAAGGCCTGGAGATTCTGAAGGACAACTCACAGTCAAGGAGACAATGGCTCCAGGATGAATTTCTCACCTTATTCCCCAAATCTGGACGGCGGATTAGAAAGCAGTTCTCTAGGGAGACTGTCTTGGGGAACGACAGCAAAGAAGAAGTAGGGAAAAATTCCTGCAGGATGTGAGTTCTGTTCACAGACCTGTTCCTAAAAAATAAAAGTGAAAAAAGTCCAACAAGAAGAACATTGTATTACAGAAAGATCACATTATGATAATACTTCCAAGAAGAAAATTGTTCACAAACACTGATGCTTGATAAACACAGATGCTGGCAAGATCAGTCTGTTTTTGGAGGGGGAGATGGGGGCAGACCAAAGAAGCTAAGAGCAGAAACATCACTTGAAAGTAAAATACGTCTTCCCTAATTCTTAACCTAAGCTTTTCTAGCATATGCAGCAGGACAATGTAAACAGGGAACAAACACATTGTGGATACCTAAACAATTTCCTTCCCCTCTTCCCTTCAAATTGTCCAATTATCCTGCAGGATTCCCTGGTGCTTTGCAAAAGTCATGGTACCTCTTCTCAGTCAATAGAGACAGTGAAGGACTTTCCAGAGGTTATTAAAAATGCAAATTAGTTGCCACAGGTGATCAGACCACCACCCAAATGATTAAAACACGGCCTGAAGAACAGGACCAAGCAGTCACTGGGATATTTTTATCATGCATGAAGCCACAGCATGCAGAGCTTCATTTTTAGTGCATACTCTGCTTGGATCAAGCCAGAGTCAGTAGGCAGACACAAGTCTGTAACCCACATCTCTTCCCATTCCCTCTGTTAAAGCACAACTAGCAAGCTCCCGAGAGCTCACACAGGCAAAGCCTGTGCAGCCCTGCAGCAGAGATGGACACATCCATCTCCTCTGGATGGTTTCATCTTTGACCCACCAAGGAAGGAAAAATGGGAAGCTCTGTCTTGGAAGGCAGCTCCACAATTCAGATGAATTTTCTTCTATTATAATCTCTGCCAGTTCAGGATCCTGGGACTGAAAGTGCTTTAGTTCTTCATAGGAGAGAGATTGTCCTGTCTTAAACAACACAGAAATAAAATAAAAAGCTGCATACTGAGGGTTTCTCCCCTCTCCCATTTACATCCTTTGAAGAAAATCCAAGAGTGACAGCCACCAAGTTTGCTATGTGTCCAACCACAATGATAATCAGACCAGATCAGAGGAACAACGTGCTAAGGATGCAGACAGCTCTTCACCCTCCTGACGTATTTAAATTTGGGCTAAAAGTATTCTTCGGTGTACATTCCACCTCAATTAATTACAAATTATGAATCCAGGTATTACCTTGATTAAAAAAGGCTGAGACCTCTGGAGTTTTTCTGATAGTTCCCCGATGTCTGTCACAATCTGAAGGCTTTTCACAGTAGAACATGCTGTGCAGTTTGCAGAAAGTGTAGAAGTGTTCTGTCTGCAACCTGCTGCCCACCAGTCCTGGCATTCTTGAGAAGAAACAAGAGAAATGAGCTTAATTAGACCAAAAACGAAATGGAAAGAAGACAAACTCAATGATATGTGGAATTTCACCAAGACGTGGTGCTGATGTGTTCCTTCCTCTCATGCACTGACCTGAAGATAAAATGGGGAAAAAAGTCCCAATATCAGGAAAAACTTGGTAATATACGTAACAACTTGCTATATAGCTACTTGCCAATTTCCCCCTGCACTACTGCCATGTCCATTTTAAGCTTCAGAAACTAGCTGAACTGGCCTGCACTGAACGCTGCATATATTTATATCTTCAAAACTACAGGTTTTAAGTGAAACCATTACTTGGTGTCTATAGCTCACCTCCCTCCTCCAACTTGCAGCACTCCCAGCACAGAAGAGCAAGTAAATCTTCACAGAAGTGACTTGTTGCAGTACTGAACAAACAGGACGAGGGGAAATACTGCTGAACATCCCATGTATTTCTGTGTTAAGGGATCCACAGCTGCATCCAGGAAGGCACAGCTCTGATTTAGTGGCAGCGACAGCCATGGCGTTACAACCTCAGTCCTTCAGGGAGATGCTGAAGTTGGGCAGATGCAGCAAATCCACCCAAACACCTGATCTGTCAGGGTGGGTTAGGGCAACCCGAGGCCCTGGACACGCCTCAGATGAGGAGTCCAGAGATCTGTCTTCACAGCAGGCCCAGCCCTCCCCGCAGTGCCAGCACATGTCAAAACAGCTCATGCCTAATGGACATTGTTGCAGAACACCCAACAGGGAAACAGAGTGGATGAGACAGGAGAGAGAAAGAAGAGACAGTGAAGCCTGTCTGCAAAATGGTTGAGAAGTGATGCACAGCAGCTCCTCAGGCCTGCAGCCTGCGCAGTGCTACGACTGTGGCATCCAGCCATGCTAACACTCCTGCTTACAGCTCATACTTGATGAATACCATTTAACAGCAAAGCATTTGCTTCATTTTTCCCTCTGACATCTGCAGCAGACAAAGAGTAATGTCACGGGGGGGTTGTAGGCTCATTGGGGTGTTACAAGAAGGAAACGATTGGGATTCGTTTTGCTTTTTTCCTCTGAATATCTCCAATCAAACCCCACATGCTGCAATTTCCCACCCTACTGCTGCGATATGGATGGGAAGGGATCAGGATGCAATCTGCAGTCCTGCTGTAGGGATCATCTATGGTGGTTTTGGGGAAAGGAGTAAAAAGGAAAAACAAAGTGTAAAAACCTTATTGCAAGCAGAAGTCCCACTCCCATGAGAAACTGTTCCAAAGCATTTTCCCTCCCTGCTCACAAGAGAAAAAAGAAAATCTTTGTTCCACTGGCTGTAGAAAGCTTCGGTTTTACTACAAAAAACTCAACTCACAAAAAACAGCTGGTCAGCAATGGGAAACAAAAGGCTGAAAGATCTCTCCAGAGGAAGGGCAGTCACCATGAAGAGAACAAGAAAACATATCTTATAGTCTGTCATGATGCAGAGAGCAACACCACTATCATCTGTTTCTCTGCAAAACTCAGAGAGCTCATCCCAAAGCTTTAAGCTCAGACGTCCCAAAATTCTCTCCCAGGTCTCAAGGCAGCACCCCACATAGTTGGATGCTAATCAGCTTTGACAGTACAGAGCTTGATTCCTCCTTTGAGCCAGGCTGGGATATTTGCATTCTCAATTGCTTGATTCAGGAGGTTATTTCTTTTCCCCATGAATAACCCTAGCGAAGCACAGTTGAGACGCATTTCAAATGCTGCAAGTGGGACTGTGGGACTCTTTTTTTTTTTTTTGTAATTAATCTTTTAGATTGATTGTTGAGAGTGTTAGTCTGTGCACCAGCATGTGTGTGACTGGCATGACAAGTATGGGCAGCATGGAGGGCCTGCCCTTCCAAGAGAGGGAGGGAGATGGGACCGCACGTAGAGGAGAGGGCACGCAACTGCACACTGGGGACCAGAGCAGGAGGTTTACCAAGGATGCTTATTCTTCCCTTTCAATTACACTCCCTGCATTCCTTTTACATTATCACCCTGCCCAGACACCCTGGGGGATTATTTTGGTTTAAGCCAAGCAAACTGTCTGTTCACACACAGCCTGGATGGATACTGAAAGATGCACTCTCCATCTCCACGCAGCCGTCACACGATGGTCCCATCCACTCACATGAAAACACTGAAGTGCTGGGTGTGTGCAGTTATCCCTATGGAGTCTGGCAGCAGGGAAGCAGCTGTAGCAGTGACACACTCAACTACCCATTACGTGACACAAGTGTGGGCCAGTCCCAGCGAACCTCTCCTCTGCACTTGTGCTTTCTCATCGCCCTTGGAGGAGCAGCTTTCAGTTTGTTACACAGAACCTCAGCTCCCCATTGATCACACTCACCCAATATCTGCTTTTGTTCTTCATTAGCTCTACAGAACAAGGGCTGTCTTCCCCCCTGCGCCTGGATAGGTCCTAGCAGCACCACGGCTGTGGACTTCTAGCTGCCAGCATAGCACAGATGAAGAGATAACTTCCCTTAAAACGCGTCTATGATTAATGCTGGCAGGAGTTTATGGCTGTACTTTCCACTATGCAGAGAAATAATTTTCAATTTACAATCAGTTTAACATGTGCACCCCGCCCTACTTGGCCACTACCAGAGGATCTCCCAAGTATTTTGGCTGTCCCTAAATCTACAGAGGGGTGTGTGTGCACAGCCCCAGAGATGCAGGGTGGGGACGATCACACTGGATCTTCTGAGGTTACTAAGAAGACCTGGCCCTGCTTCTGCCCACTGCACTGAAGCAATAAAACTCATGGAAACTTGCCCACATAGATGTGAGAGCAGCAGCAAACCTCAGCAACAACCCTGCTCTCTTACGGGTCCAGACAGGAGGCTAGTATCAGTCTGCTAGTGCAGTGGTTCAGAGGGAAACCATCTAGCAGGGAAAGCTTTTGCTCCAGCATGACAGGTGGAGTCGAGGGTAGCTTTGGACCCTACCAAAGTGCTGCAAACATAAACCTTTCTGCATGCAGAACTGCAGATGTGGACACAGCTTGCTGACCCCCCACCAGGTTGTGGTCAGGTTGTCCTTGGTTCTGAGTCAAGAATGGCCTCCAGCTGTGTTGGGATCTCTGCAGACTTATGGATACACACTCCTCAAGTAAACAGCTCGTATCTCCTTGAGCAGCAAGCTTATCACTGCACACTCTTTCCCAGACTTTATGGGAACTTAAAATTATATTTTAAAAAATTGAAGGAGTTCACAGGCATCAATTCATTATTACACATCAATTTGAAGTCAGGCTAAACTGGTAGGTTCCCAAATAAGTCATAAACAATGCTTGCTAGTTGTAGTGTACAAGTCCTGATCAAGGAAAGCATCACAATGAGGTTTTAAATATACACTACACAATGAGGGCCCCTGTTCAGCACAAGATCCTCACCTCCTTCTCACACTGAACACTTCTGTAGCTCTATTTTGAACATATGCCTGGAGGAGAAAGTAACTCCCAGCTTGCTTCGTAGCATTTTTAGGAAAAGCTAGCAACAAAATAACAGCTACAAGTAAATGCATTAATAAACCCTTATTTTTGAATTGAGTGAAAAATCAACAGCTCAAAGAACTACTCCCTCATGTCACTAATGGGTAACGGCTGGTCAAACAACCGAAGGATGATTAGTCAATCTCCAATGAAGCATAAAAATTATTTTGATCCAACAAGCCATTGTGAAATCAAGTCTGCTCAGCCCAGCCCAAGAGGAACTCACAGTTCTGTGGGACAAAAGAGCATCACTTCCAGGAAAAATCTTCACCTACCAATATACAAAACTGAAGGCAGGGATGAAGCTGTCAGGAAAGCCTCCAAAGCCCACTACAACCTGCACCTCTGGTTCTGTGCCCTGTGCTGCTCTGGCAGTGTCTGACTTGGAGGAACAGTGTGCTTTTGAAGCAGATCCCTCTCAGTTGCTTCCACCTGTCTGACACTTGAGTCTGCAGAAGGTCTGACATGCCCATGTCACCAGTGCAAACAGAGCTCTGCTACATGCCTCTGGAACAGGTTGTACATGGCACAATCCCTCTTTGCTGGGATGTAAACCAAAATGAGAATTTACTTTGCAAACAAGGAGAGAAGAACTTTTGAAGACACCAAAATACAAAAGCAACAGGAAGAGTTCTTCATGTTCTGGATTGCCAGTTAGTTGGAGTCAGTTTACTATCAGCAAATCCAAATAAACATTCCACTGGCTGAACCAAGGCCAAAGTAAAGCAGCATTTGAAAACAGCTTGGCATCTCACTGCACTGCAACGCCAGCCTTTTTTTAATCCCCCTTTGAATGAGCCAACACAGGTGTCTGCTGGTCTGCTTCAGGTTGTGTTATAAAAGGATGTTTACATACACACAGATCAGATAAATGGGCAGCTGCACGAGGATGGAAGCAAGCCCTGTCTGCAATCCATGTCATGCTCACGTACACCTCAACATGCTCAAGCCCCTGAAGTGGGAACATGAGTGTATGCACAGATAGAGGAGCAAAAGAGCTTGAGCAGACAAAATGCACCTTCTTCAGGAAGCTAAAAAAAAAGATTCATTGTGAGCAAGATGAGAGGGCTGTGCTGAAGGCAGGAAAGAAGGGCAGTATAGTGATTAGACCATTAAGATAAGCAAGTTAGAAATCAGACCCTACTTTATGTCCCAAGCAGCTTTCTTGTTCAAAGCTTTCATTCAAAGCAGATCCATGCTCCTTGGGCTCACAGATCAGTGAACCCAGCAGGTCAGATGCAGCGTGGGCTGCAAAACCTCCTGAGAAAGGCAGACTGAATGCTTAGATTCTATGCCCACGCTGAGCTCAGGAAGCAGAACCTCTCCCTCAGGTAAAACAGGCATGCTGGATGCTCCCTTTTTGCATGGAGCTGAGCCAAGGATAAACATGCTTCAGGGCTACAATAAGAGGGGAGGCAACAAACTTAGAACAGAGAGAAATTTGGTAGTGGTTGGCCCATCACAGGCTGCCTGCAAAGGGTTAAGTCCAGAAAGAAGCCAGAGCCTGGCCAGGAGCCAAGGCAAGCCTGGAGCCAAATTGAAGGTAGCCAGCCAAGAGGCAGAGGCTGCTGTCTTCTCCCAGCTGAGCAGCTCCAGTAACCCAGCCTGCTGTGACCCATCCCCACAAAGAGCTCTCAGAAGCACCTGACAGCCTCCCCAGTGTGATACTGACATGTCATTTATAAGGTGTTTTTAAACACAAGGAGTCATCTCTCAGCTGGGGATAACTGCACAGGATCAATTTTCCAACACTGAGCTACATGTACGCTTGCATCTGATTTTTGAGGTGATGAGCAGCTATTTATGCAGCTGATTTTGAACTGTGTAGGATATATTTGGTCAGGACAGGGTCTCATTATTAGAAGCAAAGCTGGCTATTCCTTTAGGTCGTCACATGCTGGTAACAACCCCTGTAAATGGTCACACTGTTGGATGAGAGCCTATTCACCACTGACCAAGGTTTCTGAGCTGCAAGGACTTTGCATACTTTGGCAGACACACGAGATAATGTAAGAACAATTCATGCTCTGCTCATCCACATCATTGTTCTGTGTGGTTGGCAAGGAACAGTTACCAATATGACACCTAAATTCATATTTAGATATCAAAAAAGCTATAAAGATGTCAAACTGCATCATAAAGGGAAGAACCACTGATAAATATGTAGTGTCTCACCTGGCACCTATTACTACACACTCAAGGAGTTCATTGCATTTCCTCCTAACACTTGCAAGGGAAAAGGAAGCACTCACAGCCCTACTTTGAAGGGAGAGAACTGAAACACAGATAGAGCAACTTCTCCATCCCAGAATATCCAGAAAAGAGAAACAAACCCAGGTTACATAGGCCCTGCGACTTCCCTGGGAAGTCCTCTGTTAACCCAAATGCCTGCTCAAAATTCAGTGTTCCTTACAAAACATAGATCCCAAAGGTCAGCAAATCTCCCATCTCCCTGGGGATAGGTGCAATGTGAAGCACTCAGTTGTCCAGCAGAAAGCAAAATGCTCACGTGATGAGAGGCACTCGCCTTGCCCAGAGCAGGCAGTGTGACCCAGCACTGGGGTTTTCACAAGCTCTACATAAACATGAGCTCAGGAAGAGTAAATGCAAACCACATTTGTGTACAGCCTTACCCCAACCAAAGAGACCTTGGTTCCTAACCTTGGGAAAACAGCTGAAACAGAGGCACAGGGGCCAAACCCAAAGATACAGGGTTGGCTTTGAAGCCACAAAGGGTGGGAGCATTAATTTTTATATGGGGATTGATCTGAGGGATAAAGAAGGCAAGGAGCAGAAGAGAAAGACAGTCAAAGAGGAAATTTACTTTGGACCCAATCCTACAAACCTAATGCAACAAACACAGCTTTGCACACACTGCACTCTTCACTTTGGCTGTGAGGTGGAGGCTCAAAGGTCTTCCCACAGCCACTGGCACAGGCAGCCCTTGTCATCCACAGCATGGCTCCTGGGGTAGAAGGGACTAGGATGAAGGTTAAGAGGAATGCAGGTCACCCTGAGCTGGAGGGAAGAGGAGCAGCATCCCACACCCCTGCTCATCTCAAAGTGCTGTCATCACTCTAATTTAGGGCTCTGGCTTTTGGGGAAACCTGGCTGCCCAGCCCACATCTTCCAAGGGAACAAGCTCCAATCTGCAAACCTGGAAACAGGAAAACTGCTTCAAACCCACTGCTTCCAGAGCAGGCCCAGGAGGGCCAGCACAGCCTCAAACCTCAGCCCCACGCAGCCAGGCTGCCCCCATCTGCCCCAGAGGAAGTGAAATGAGCCACCCACACAAGCCTGGCTGCATCCAGCCTTTGTCCACACCACTTTGGGCTGTGCGGCCAAGGGAATGCTGCCAGCACCACTGGTGGGCCAGGGCAGCCTCCAAACTGCTAATGGGTGGCTTTCAGCATGAACAGCCCAAGCTGGACTTGTACTGGTGCCTGAGCACAAGAAGTTTCATCCGTGTTTCAGCCTCAGCTCCTTCTAAAAATTAATCTAGCAAAGACCTACTCAGAGGACAAAAGAAGAGTCCATACGCTGAGTCACTTGGGTCTTGTTTTTCCTTTGCTGTGTAGACTCCTTGCATGGTGTCTTCTATACAAATGGAAAGTGCTAGGCCTACTTACAAGATCCCCTAGTCTTGACGGATTTCCAGAACTCATAGAGGTATGAGGGATTTTACCCGCATTTAAACAACCACCTCACATCCTGATTCCCAGAACCTCATGTTCCCTTTGGAGGTTTTTTGATCAGCTGGTTTTCACACCAGTAGCCCAGGCCTGGGCACAGAAGTCTCCATTTGTCTCCTTCTGCATACAGAAGCAGGAGTGTTCACAGACCCACATAAACACCGACAGATAAGCAGGCCACTCATGTCAAATGGCTATCAGAGCCACCACTTCACCTTTGTTTTTTCCTCTCTATGAGAGATCCCAATGAGTAAGGGAGGAAGCAAACAGTGGGGATACCCCAGCCAACCCATACAAACCCAAATGAACAGCCAGCCACACGTCAGAGGAAGACAGGGAGACACAGAGAGAGAATGCAGAATGGTGCTGGCATTTCAGGGAGGCATTTTTAGCTACAGCAGGAAGGTCAGACCCAAACAGAGAGCTCCAACACAATGAGCTGCTCATGCTAAATATAAACCACCCGAGGGCACAGCCACTAGAGTTTGTTTTTACAGTGAGCCAACAGACAATCAGCACTGTGCCACAGCCCTGCTGAAAATAATTCACAGAGCCCATGCTTTTGCCAGGTGCTAGCCTAAGTCAGTGGAAATGATAACTGAGAATGAGAAATACTCACACTTTTCCATTTCTGTTATGACCATCTCCCATGACAGCACCATCTCATGACAAATCCATCTAGCTTCCTCACAGACACACCATTCCTAACGTTACTTTAGCTGCTATGAACACTGTAGGCTCTCAAGCCCACAGTCCTTTCCCAATATGCCACTTGGCAAAAGCTACTTTTTCTTAAACCCAGGTCACATGTGGAGGTTTCTACACTCTGTTCACAAATATGAAAACAAATTGGTTTTGTATGCCTAAAGGCGACATTTACCCAGCATAGCTATCCCACCATGGTTCCAAGAACTGCAAGAAAACAAGAATGTGCAAGAAGAAAATCATGAAGTGAAGAGATAAAATATGCTTCAGCCCCAGTGAATAGAAGGGAAAGTGCCCTGGCTAGAACTCAGGAAGCTATTTTTAAGTACAGTGGTAAGAAAAGGGAAAACCGTGGTGTCAATCTAATATCATATTTGTTATTTGGTACCCAAGGAGACACTCAAGTGATTTGTGTGGATGGTATTTAAGTTGGTATTAAGTAGGCTTCTGTTACAGAAGAAAAATGATTTCCTTACTCTCAAGCATGTACTTCTTGGCAATAGGGAGAGAGAGCAGCCGGATGTGACCGATGAGGGAGCCCCAGGCATGGGCTCTGGAGAGTGGAGTTTCAGGTGGCAGAGGGCTGTATGGCTGGATCACAAAGTACACAGTTAGCAAGACCAGTCCCAGTGTGAGCAGGCCCTGCAAGAACAAACAGGCATGTAATTAATTACACCGCAGTGAGCTGATGTGTCCTCAGCACAGGACACACGTGAATGCTGAGGATGTGCGCTGTAAGATGAACATCCAAATTTCCACTGTGGATCCTCACTTAACCGTGGTGCTATTTACATACACAAAGATGTCACTCGGTTTCATTGCTATCCAAAACCAAAATTAAGCAGCCTTCAAAACAGAGCCACACAACTCTGTCCATTTATTTCAGTGCTGCTATTCACCCAGCACCAAAGCAAAGAAGATCATCCACAGATGGTTCCGATTCCTCCCACCTCACCAAAAATGAAAGCCTGCACTTCCACCATACCTCTTACACAAGGTTTTCAAAGCTTTTTGCAAACATCTGTCAAGCCTTGAAACATTTTGGCAGAGGTGGTGCCAGCTCCCTCCCCCACACCACAGTCCCAAAGGAGCCTTCAAGAGATGACACCACGCATTTCTCCCCAGCAGACAAAATCAGAGTGAACCAACAGCAAAATCCAGAAGAGAAGATGGAAGTTCAAGTCCCCAGTTTCCCATTCTCCAGCCTCATTTTACAGCTTTTATAGGAAAGGAAGATAACAGCTTGATTACTTTTTCTAACTGGAAACCACTGTGATGATTCTGCAAAGACAACACTAACTCACCGCTGAACATTATGCCACTGAGAAGTTCTTTATACTTGTGACATCTCCTACCTACTTAACAGAATAGCATCCTTTCCCCTACTTGGGAATGCTTTTTACAGCATCTTTTAGTTAAGTTTCTGCAAGCATTTTTCTCTCATCGAGCATCACGGCAGTAGGTTCATTTTGTGGACTAGAAGGAGAATAAAGTTGGACGGAAACTCAGGACAGAATCAGAAACAGAACTTGGATGCCTTCATTATACAACCCTGAACTTTAAGAATCTCCTTCCTTCCTCACATTTCCACTGTGAGTGCTGACATTTGGAATCGTTGCCTGAAAAATCAATCCAAAGACTTCGTTCTTTAATAATTTAAGGAGAGGGAGGTGTTGACATGTTCAACTTTCAATTCACACGAGTAATTCCAAATCTCAGTCAGTTGCCTTCTATTTTCAAACCAGCTTATGGAGGGAAAGAAGAAAGCTATCCTTAACATCTTCTTAAATAAAGAACTTGGAAAATGCAATGGGAAACAAAAGGTTCAGATGCAAAGGGAAAAATTCAGAGCCTCAAATGGGCTGTGCATGCACAGAGATGCCTTACCTTGTAGATGGCCACTAAGACAGGGTAGCGGGGAGGGCCCCTCTGGGGTTCATTTCTTTCCAAGAGCTGCTTGATGAATTTCTCGATGGCTTTTTCTGACATCCCACACTGGTGCCCAGTCTGTCTCACCAGATCAATTGTCTCTGATAGCTTGTCATAGATGCTGAGCTCGTTGGCTGAAAGCTCCATGGCCTCCGATGAAAAATCCCTGTGGAGAGAGACTCAATGCATTACAGAAAGCACACTCCAATCACCCATCTCAACACCAGCATGTGCAGAAAGATCCCAGGAACACAAAGAAACAACGTAGCTGCAGTCCTCATGATCTCTGCTGGGCCGGTATCTTCAGGGGACTGAAAGAAGCAGCAAAATTTCTTAACAGCAAAAGAACCAGTGGAGATTTGCAGATTATGTAAATGAACAGAACTTCCCAGAAATCAGTGAAACTCTATTTATTCATCTGTTCCAAATGATCCATCCCATAAAGCGACTGCTTACCGAGTACAAGAGCCAGCACTACAAAGCTGATCACCACAGACAGCAGCCAAGACAAGCTCTCCTCCTCTATAATTGTAGTTGCTTATTTTAACATAGATTTGTTTTCATTAAATACCCCATCAGCAATAAGAAGAGGGCAGGGAAAGAAGCTGTATGTGCAGGGTAAAGTTCAACAGTTTACAATTTGTTCAAATTTTCGCAACCTCATGTCCAGGCCAACTGATTATTAAGTAACAGTAATAAGATAGCAGCATGCTCTGCAGGCAGGAGAACTCTTGTGTCCCACTGAGGGGTTGCCTCCAGGTCATCCACATGCAGAAATGCAGGACAAACTGTGTTGTGAGCTACAGACAGACAATAAATGGCACCTGACGGCAATTTACTTCTCAAAGATTCCCAAAGAGATTTCAAAGGGAACTTGTATGAATGCACCCTATGAGTGGTCAATGTTAAGACACTACAAAAAGAAATCCGTTCCTCTGCTGCTCCCCTTGTCTGCCACAAAGGCAGAGCTCTGCAATACCAAGAGGAGCAGATTTGTCTGCACAGAACAGGCTGAGAATTCTCACCCCAAACTGTGGGTTTCTATGGGTTTCTACAAACCAGACCTCAAACAACAGCACTTCTAATATTTTTCTGCAATGCTAGGATGTTGTTCCAGAGAAAAACAAAACAGATCAAAACCAGCAATACTACCAGCTTCTGCAACTGCTTCACTCATCTCAAGAACATCCATGTTCCACTCTTGCACATTTACGTGGCCATACAGTGAATCAGATCAGAAAAACCATCTTGCTGGAGAACAGTCCCACCTTGTTTAGTCAGCAGCTGCCTATACACCTTACTCAGACACTTCACATCAGATGTTATAGCAACAGCACTGTCAAATATTTAACTACAGCTTTAGAAACACCAAAAGAATATATATTTAAAAAAAAAAAAAAAAAAAGAACTGAACTCAAAGCACACAAGGAGAACATATTGCACTGCATTGCTGGGTTAATTACCTCCCAGCCCTGTTCTGCCACCATTCCTTCCATTTCATGCAAACATTTGTCCCAGATCTCACTACCTGAGCAGACTCATGGGCTGGCAAAGCTGCCCAGAAGCAGGTTTGGTCAATACATCGTTATGGACTGTAAGCTCCCCAAGGCAGGGACCTTTTCCTCTGGTCAGCACAGCACGTGGCATGCACTCAGCTCTATAAAAACAATGCACTGCTTTACTAACTCTTTCATTTATGTAATAAAGAGCCAGCACATCTGTATGATATTAAATGCCTTTTTTTCCCCCTCAGCTTTTACGTTGCCTTGACAATGCAACTGGTATGTGACAGGTTATCTAGCTTCCTCTTGCTCTTACTTTTGCCAAAACTTTTGCCTGTGAAGCTCTCCAGTGCTGAATTCCTCTGCTTGCTGGATCTGCCTGGAGCTGCTTCCACACTTATCCCTACAGAAATGCTGTCAAACACAGCAGCATCCACCTTTCCAAACAGCAGAAGCATCCTGCTATAGTAAACCGCTGAGACACATCTTGACACACTGGAACAGGCTGCCCAAGGAGGTTGTGGATGCCCCATCCCCAGAGGCATTCAATGCCAGGCTGGATGTGGCTCTGGACAGCCTGGTCTGCTGACTGGCGACCTGCACATGGCACAGGGGTTGAAAATAGATGTTCAATTGTGGTCCTTTTCAACCCAGGCCATTCTATGATCTTAGCTCTCTCCACCCCAACCTTTGTATTCAGCTCTGAGCAAGCACATTTGCAGACAACCCCTGCGAGTTACAGGCAGTGAAAAGCCCTGCATAACTCCTTGGCAAACCCAACAGCAAACTGCATCCTCAACCGGGACACGAGACACTACTGAAGACATCGTTTTGAGAACAGACGAAGCCTTAAAAAAAAACAAAAAACAAAGATAAATAACAATCCATTATGCTCCTTCCTATCAGCACAACCAGGCCGAGAAAATAACAACAAGAGGCCACTGTATGCAACGTGCTGCTGATCACACACACACTGAGTGGGCCTTATTCACAGCAGCCTCTCAGGGCAGGCCTTCCCAGCACGACATCCAGACGTTTTGTGCCATTTTTGATGAACTCTGCCAGCCCTCGAGGGACTGCTTGGTGACCGCAGGGCCGGGCAGCAGCCACACGTCGTCCCAACAAACAGCCAAACCCAGCACTGTGCCCACAGGGCTGGGAACGGAGGGTTTTAAAAAGAGAAATATTTAGCAAGGAGAGCTGTTGGGAAAAACCCTGAGGAGGGAAAGGCTGTGGGAAGATTTACACACTGCTCAGCAGGCCCAGCGCTGGGTGCTGGATGCACCGTGCGCAGAACGAGGCCTGCATCCCACCGCCACAACACGGCTATCGCTGACTGCCGAGAATCAACGTCCAGGCTTTAAAAAAATAATAATAAATTATTAGAATTAAATCAACAGAGAGAAAACGTCTCGATGGCCCCGCGCGGCCCATAGAGGCCCTTAGGCCTAGGCTTAGGCCCAGGCCCAGGCCCAGGCCCAGGCCCAGGCCGCCCCCCCTCCCCGTCTCCCGCCCGCCCCGCGCCCCCCCGCCGCCCCCGGCCTCACCCCGCTCCGCCGCCCGGCTCCGGGCTCCTCCCGCCCGCGGTGGAGGCGGGCCCGGCCTCTGCTTCCTGCTTCCGGCGGAGGGGGGGTGAAGGGAGGGGGAGGATTTTCCTTCTGTAAAAGGAAAATCCTTTTTCTGCCTTATTTCTCAATTGATTTTCACCTCCCCCCCCCCTCACCCCCAGGCTGACCTCCCCTCAGCCTCTTCTTCTCCAGCCAAACAGAATCACAGTAACGCCAAGGTTGGAAAAGACCTATGAGATCATGCAGTCCAACCATCCACCAAACACCCTCCTGTCCCACCCTCCAGACCCTTCCCCACCTTCACAGCCTTCCTCTGGATGCTCTTTTATATTGTTATGCCCTTCTGACGTTGCGTGCCCTCCATCAAGGCACCCCTGCACCCCTCAATCCGCTCCCCGACCCCCCAGCCATTCCCAGCTACGACGATCGTGGGTTGGCTTTGGTATCTGCTGCTCTCAGGTCCCCATTTCAGCCTCATTCCAGCTCTCGGACCCAACAGCAATGAGTTCTGCAGCTCGATCAGACACTGCAAGGATTCTGTTGGGATTCCCTGCCTTCCCAACCCCAGCTGATGATGTAGGGAGGTTCTCCATTCCAGCTTTAGCACGGTGCCAGGGGACTGGAGGGAAATCCTTCAGGATTACAGCTGGGCATTCACAGGCAAATGCTGGCTTTGCTGAAAGCTGGCACCTGGCACTCCTCACACAATTTGTCCCAACACGTCAGGATCCCTTCCAGTTTGCCGGCTCTCAAACAGAGCAAAGTGGTGGTGGACACCTGATGACCTGGGGCTGGACAATGAGGTCTGCATTCTTGATGCAACTTGGGCAGCTCCTCTCTTCCTTGTGGGGCGGCTTGGAGAGCTCAAAGGGAAAGAACCTCATTAAAAGAACCACATTCCTGTGGTCCAAACGTGCATTTCCCTGTTGCTGTTCATATCTCAGACCTCAATCCTCATTGAAATACTCATGAATGTGTTTGCAAGCGAGCATCCTTATGGTTCAGTAATCATAGAATAGAATCACAGACATTTAGGTTGGAAAACACCTTTGAAATCATCGAGTCCAACCAACTCTACAAGCCCTATGCTTAGCCGTGTCCCTAAGTGCCACATCCATGTATTTCCTATATATTTCCAGGGATGTCAGCTCCACCACCTCCCTGGGCAGCCCCGTCAGTCCCTGCCCACCCCCTCTGTGAAGGAACCCTTCCTGACACCCAACTGGAACCTCCCTGCCACAGCTCGAGCCCATTTCCTTGCATCCTCTCACTGAGAACAGAGACCAACACCACCTCTGTGTTTTCCAACCTGCTTTACTGCCTTGCAACACATCCAGGCACAGATTCAGTCTTCTTCTACAGACATGATTTCCAAGAGAACAGACGTTTCTTTCTGTCTGCTGCTCTGCGAAGCTTTTTCTTTTGCAGATCACTTTCAGGCCCTGCTGTTCTTTGCTTGGAACAGCAATGAAGGTATAGCCGCATTTGCTGCCATCTAACGGGGGAATTAAGGCTCAGCTCCTTACACTTTTGCGAGCAAATAAAATTGCTTGTGGAGCAGCAGTGGGATTGCACAGGACAGGCAACATCTGCTGCACATAATCCCAGCAAATTTAGGGAAGGGGAAAAGCAGATCTGCTGAAGGGCTTCGGTGCACGGGCAGCTCTGCAGGGGGGTCATGCAGAGCCAGTGAGAAGTGCCCATTTGAGCTGGCCAGGCTGGAATGATGCTCCTCTCATCATCGACCAGACTTGCAAAAGGTGCTTGGGATTATATTGCTTTAAGATAAGACAACAAAGCAGAAATAGTGAAGATGGGCACAAAAAAAAAAAAATCCTGCTGTGGGTATCCTGAATATCGAGTCTGGCCTCAGCCCTGAGCTGAGCCATGAAAGTTCTTCCTGAGTTGTTCAAGCCAGCCCCATAACACACCCAGTAATAAAATCATTTTATAACAAAATGTGGCAGAAGGGGATTGCCATGGAGTGCATGGGAGCCTATATTGCATCAAGCAAAAAAGGTCCTTCGAGGATTAGGGCCAAGGGAGGACAGGCGGTGGCAGAGGGATGGGGTGGGAGCAGCCAGGTAGGGGATGGAGGCTCTGGTGACACAGAGGTGCTGAGGCACTGAGTTGCAAAGGAGATGCACGTGTCTAAGAGAGCTGCTGGAGCTAACGTTGCTTCTTCAGCTGCTGTCACTGCAATATCACACCTTCCTTGGTGGAATTCATAACCCTGATTTCTCTGAGCAGTCATCCTGTGGTCTCTGCTCATTTCCAGTTGCTTTTCTGGCTGCCATTGCAGGTTCAGACCACAGCAAAGACTTTCGCCATCACCAGCAGCATCCTTTTTTCTTCTGAGGCAGCTTTGGTTCCTCTTCTGCCTTATTTCTCAATTGATCTTCACAAACTTTGAGTGCCCTGGGCAAAAAGGAAGCAAATGAGCCATGCATTTTCCCCCGTATTTTATATTGCTCTTATATTCATTGAGTGAAAGGGGCCAGGGGCCTTTCCAGCTCAGTGTGCTTTGAGAACTGCAGACTGCTGAAAACCCCAGCCTAAATCCAATCACAGACAGAATTGATTTAAGCAACCCAGGGAGAAAGCAGCAGCATCCCGAGAAGTCTTATTTTTTCCACCTCTTTGCAATGCAGAGCACCCAGGAGATGTCTCCCAGCACATCCCCACTTCATCCCAGTGCTGCTCTGTGAGCTCTTCACGTCAAAGCTCCGGTGGCAGTGACACACTAACATTTCCCATAGGAAATTCAGGTGGGAGCCCAATAAACCTTGGCAAAACCCAAGCACACTCCTCACCTGACCAGGCTGACGATGGACTCAGTGACGTTGTGGCCGGAGGCAGCGCTGCATTCATAAAACAAGAGCTGATACTCCTGGAAGACACAGAGCCCACAGAGAAATGTGCTTCCCTTGCATTGCAATGACTCAATACAACAGTAAATAGCCAAGGAGCATCATGGTCAAGCAGAAACAGAAGGAGTTGGGAAACAAGTAACCCAATAACTGATGGACTGTAGCGTGAGGGTACAATGCACCTTTTGTGGTGGCTGCAAGACCAGCATTTAGTGCTGAGGAATGGGATCCCAGCTGGGCAATGCACTGCAGCAGGGCCATGCACCCACCTGAGCCAGGCGTTCCCCCTCCTGCGTAGGAACCTGCCTCTCTGCAGCACAGTCTGTTTTGTTCCCCAGTAGCAGAACCATGACTCCATCTTCTGCTCCCTCCTGGGCAATGAAAGAGGGGAGGATCAGAAGCACAAGCATCACCTCCTTGAATCACAGCTGGACGCACCGCTCAGACACATCCTGAAGGATGCGCATGGATTGGGGCCGATAACTATGAGTTACCCCCATTTCCCAGGACTGAAAAGGGGCTACTCTAGATGTAAAATGCTACCAACACCTCTTTCATGGGGCCAGGTTTCCCTGCTTTGCCCACCTGGATGCAGCTGAGCCAGTAGTGCACATCGGCGAAGGAGTACTGCGATGTGACATCGTACATCAGCACCACCCCGTCTGCCTTCCGGAAGAACTGCTTGGTGACACTGTGATACCTGCAGGCAGTGCAAAGCATCACCAGGAGGGAGGGAGAGAGGAAGGGAGGGAGGAGGGATTGCCTACGACCAACCTGAAATCCCAGTGGAAAAGCTGGGAACGCAGATCAACCAAGAAAGCCAAACCCTGTTTTTGCTCCTATCACTCAAACCGCAGAGAGTTTGAGCGCTTATTTTTATCCAAATTACTTCCTCTAATATTATTATTATCAGACCACATGCTATATAGAGTCCCTCCCCAAACAATCCCTTTTGCAAAGCAAGAACATCTATTTTCTATAAGCTGCCCCGAGGTTGCTCTCCCCAGGCACCCAGCACAGCACCTCACCTTTCCTGCCCAGCTGAGTCCCACAGGCGGAGGGCGAAGCGCTTGTTGTCCACCACGAGGTTTTTGATCTGATAATCCAGCCCTGGGACACAGAAAGGGATATTTGGATATTGTGGAATTTCCCTTCTGTAATATGGAAGGAGGAATCACATGGTGGAGACTACAGCTCCCAAGGAAGCCCACAACCCTTGGATATTGGTGCCCCAGAGAGGTCAAGGAGGGCTGGCATTGCCTACTTGCAAGTATCACCTACTTGCAAGCATCCAGGTGTGTGTGGCTCTGTTTGGACCTTGGTGACAGGATGGTGTGAGCAGTGATGTGCCTGTAATGACCTCCAGCAACTTGTGGGGTGGAAGGAAGGGAAGCGTGATGGTCACCCACGTGGGTGCAGAGCTGACCTACCTACTGTGGCAGCGAGGTGCGGGTTGAAGGTGTCAGCATGCAGTCGGTACAGAAAGGATGTTTTGCCCACATGGGAGTCCCCAACAAACAGCACGTTGTAGAGGTGGTCCGGCTCCAGAGAGCCCTTTGGGGCAGCTCCTTCTCCATTCACAGTCACAGCCTCTGGCTCTCCAGGGCTGGGCTCACCTCCTGGGCTCATTTTCTTCTCCATCTCTTGTTTCTTCTCCACATCAAGCTCTTCTCTCTGCTCTCCTGAGAACTGTGCCCCACTGCTGACCGCCTCCACCAGTAAGCTGTCCCCGAGGGCCATCCCTGAGAGATCCTTCACAGCATCTTCCCCTTGGAGGATCCGTGTGTGAAGGGCTGATGCTGGTGGCACTTCTTGTTTTGCAGTCTCAGCAGGTCCAGCAGCTGCTTGTTCTGCTTCCGTCATGCCTGGTGGCTTCTGTGGCTGCCGGGGAGCAGTGTGAAGCCTCCCCTTATCTGCCTGTGCTGAGACCTGCTCCTGGAGCTGCCTCTGGGCTGCCTGTCCCGAAGCACCTAGCCGCTGCATATCTGGAATGAGAACATCCTCCTGCATCATCGCATCCAGACTTAGCGCACTGATTTGTAACGGTACCTCGGAGACAGGAGAAGCAAGTGTGGCTGCACTGGCATCATGGCCCTGCTTTAGTTCCAAATGCTGAGCTCCAACTAAAATCCTTGCCTCTGCCTCTAGCCTCGCTCCCTGCACCACTTCCAGACCTCGAGCTCCATCCAGAGGCCTCCCCTCTGCATCAGCACTCTCTTTCTGGGTTTCTTCCAGGATTTGCTCATCTGGACCACTGACTGCTACCAGCCCTGCCTCTGGATGAGCATGCTCAGCTGCAGCATACTCAGGATGCACGGCAGGCTCAACATTCCTATCCCACACGTCTGTGTTGTCAGCCATGCACGGAGCTGCTTCTAGAGCCACAGCTGGGCTCTCTGCCCCTTCCCACAGCCCTGATGCACACAGAGGATTCCCATCAGCCCCAATGCTCTCTCCATGGGATAACGTGAGCTCCTCCAGCTGCACAAGTGACTCTGCCTCTTTTCCTTCCAGCTCCTGAGCACTAACCAGTACCATCCCACCTGGAGCTGGACTCCCAGCAGGGATTTCTGCTGGGGGAAGCCCCTCACCAAGCACTGCAGCAGCCCCAGCTCCCTCCTCCAGACCTGGCTCTGCTCTATCAGCCTCCTCCAGCAGTTGCACATCTGGCTCCACACTCTCTGCCTGCTCTGTACCCAGGTCATCAACTAAACTCAGGAGTTGCAGCTCTGCCTCCAGGCTCTCTTTAACCTCCCCCAGCTTTGCAATTAGCTGCACATGGGGATCACTGCTCGCGGCCTCCAGCAGCTCCAGGCTTCCAGCCTTTTCCTGGGCTGACAGCTCTACAGTAGCCTCCTCTGCCTGCCCAGCTTCTGCTTCCTGCAGGTCACACACACTCTGATTGAGCAGCCCAGGCTCAGTCAGTTCTTGTCCCACATCCTCAGCATCCTCCCTGAGATGCATGGCTGTGTCATCCAATCCATCCCTCGGGGTTTCTGGGCTGGGAATCCCATGCAGCAGAGTCTCTGCTGGAGAGTCCTCTGCCTTCTCCATTTCCAGTCCCTGAGCACTGACCAGGACCAGCTCATCCTTATCAGTGCCCTCTTCCTGCACCGCTTCCATCTCCCTCTCTCCTTTGAAGTGCTGTACATCTTGTCTCTCATGCTCAACCTCCTGTGTGAGCTGCACAGCTGTATGGCCTCCCCCTCCCAATGGCACTTCTTGACTGGGACCCCACTGCAGCTGCGTGTCCACCTGAGATTCCTCTTCCCCCTCCATTTCTATTAACTCTTGTTTACTGACCTCACCTACCAGTTGCACCTCTGGCTCCACGCTCTCTCCCTGCTCTGAGTGTGGCTGGTGACCTGGGTACAGAGGTTGCAGCTCTGCCTCCAGGCTTTCTTTAACCTCCCCCAGCTTTGCAATTAGCTGCACATGGGGATCACTGCTCGCGGCCTCCAGCAGCTCCAGGCTTCCAGCCTTTTCCTGGGCTGACAGCTCTACAGTAGCCTCCTCTGCCTGCCCAGCTTCTGCTTCCTGCAGGTCACACACACTCTGATTGAGCAGCCCAGGCTCAGTCAGTTCTTGTCCCACATCCTCAGCATCCTCCCTGAGATGCATGGCTGTGTCATCCAATCCACCCCTCAGGGGTTCTGGGCTGGGAATCCCATGCAGAGTCTCTGCTGGAGAGTCTTCTGCCTCTTCCATTTCCAGTCCCTGAGCACTGACCAGGACCAGCCCATCAGCTGGGCTCCCTGCAGGGATTTCTGCTGTGGAAAGCCCATCACCAAGCACTGCAGCAGCCCCAGCTCCCCCCTCCAGCCCTGGCTCTGCTCTATCAGCCTCCTCCAGCAGTTGCACATCTAGTCCCACGTTCTCCACCTGCTCTGTACCCAGGTCATCATCCACACTCAGGGGCTGCAGCTCAGTCCTTTCCACGTCTCCCCAGCAGTTCCCTACTGCACCGCTATCCTCTCCATCCACTTTTTTAGGGTTGGGAGCTTCTCTCATTGCTGCCATTTGCACCTCAACCCATCCTGGCACCTGTGGCTCCAGCTGCTCTCCTGGCACCTGAAGCATATCGGTGGCAAAGCTGCCCACTGGGAGCTCCACCTCCCGAGCTTTGAGGACTGCCTCCAAATTTTCTCCTTCTCCTAGGATCTGCATCTTTTCCCACTTCATCTTTCCCTGCACCCATCCTTCTCCCTCCAACCCCACCCGTGCCTGCTCACCTACCTCTGTGCTCTCTCCCAGTGCCTCTTGTGGGCTCTCAACCTCTTTTAGCACCTGCTGCTCCCCACCAGCACCCCTTCCCTGCACAGACAACACCCTTTCCATCTGCTCCAGGCTCTGCCCTGCTCTCTCCACGCTGTCTCCCTGAGCTGCCCCCTCCTCCTGAGCTCCTGCAGACGCACCAGCCTGTGTCCTGTCCCCAGCACGAAGCTCAGCTGCAGCTCGTCCCTCTCTTGGGTCTTCTTCCAACACCTTGTGACTGATGTGGGTCTCTGGTGGGGCTGAGCCAGGTGGTCCTGTTTGGGGCTCAGCATCATCGTGTGGGCAGTGAGCAGCATCTCCCAGTGGTTGCAGCTTCTGCCTGCTCAGAGCTGCTATTGCATCATTCATCTCTCTTAGCAAAGAGCCTTGGCCAGAAAACCGTTCCTCTTTCAGAAATTCGGGGAAGGGATCCTCTTCTACAGAGAGCAGTCGTGATGTGTTTGTGTCTGCTGCTGGCTTTTCCCAAACCCTGGAAAGAGCAGAAAATGGGGTGAGCACAGCACTGGGACAGAGCACTGAATGGGAAGGAATTTTTGGCTGGGGGAGGGTGGAGGATGTGGGTGCATCTCCTGGGGCCCAGGACCCTTACACGTGGTGGGTGCTTCTGTGTTTGGGCTCGCTGCCCTGGGAGCCCAACCTGACGTGCATCTCCGACAACTGCTGCTCTGGGCTTATCTGTGGCAAAGGGAGGAAAAGAGAAGAGAAAACACAAAGCTTGGCAGAGTGTGTATCCATTTGAAATGATGCTCAGCTTTCCTGCTTCAGTTTCTGGATATTCCCACCCAAAATGTGGGGGTAGCAGCCCCATATGCTGCTGCTCACCCCTTCCCAAGCACCCACGCAGCACAGTGCTGCCCTGTGTGACATCCCACCACATCCCCTCTGTGCACACCTGCTGTACCTGCGGGGATGGCAGTGTCTCACTGGGCAGCTCTGCCTCCACTTCATCCCTGTAAGCGCAGAGCAAGGGGTCAAAATGGAAACTGCCTCCCTTCACCTCCTCCATCCCCTCCCCGGGGTCCTGTGCAGCCCTGGAAGCAGTGATGTGCTCTGCTCTGCTCAGGACTGGGACAGCAGAGCCCATCCGTGGCTTTTGCACCAGTGCTGGGAGGGCCCTATCAGCACAATGCTGATAATCCTGACTTCTCTTCCTAGTACTTTTTGTACCAAATCATACCACATCCCCACACTTTTCACACCATCCCAAAGCAAAACGATGGCTGAGATCCACACAGCTTGCTCCCCATCCGCTGCAACTCCCAGCAGGGAGTCAGATGTGAGCAGAAGCCACTCACCGTGGTTTCTCTGCCCGCTGCTGAGCCATGGCAGCCTGCAGGCACTCGTGGCTCTGCTGCAGCTGTGCATGGATGTGCTGCAGCTGCTCCTCCAGCGCCCGGTTGTTCTCCTCCAGCTGTCGATTCTCAGCACTGGCAGCTCGCTGTGTGCTGCTGAGATTGCAGCACTGTGCTTCCAGCTGCAGGGAGACAGCAGGATCACCTCCTGCTCTAGGGCTGGGGCTGGACTTTTCCCAGGGTATTGGGTGGGAAACTCAGTTTATGTGCTCCCAAGGAAGGAAGGACCGTGGGGATGGAGGCAGAGAGTGAACGATGGAGGTGCTACGTGATGAACTGCAGAGAGCATCTAGGTTCAGGTGTACAACAGCAGGCCAAAGGCATGAGGACAACATAAAGAACTGTATCACCAGTATTCGGGATCAGGGTTTGGGATCAGCATTTGGGGTCAGCTCACCTCCTCCTGTGCTGCAAGCAAGCGCTGCACCTCCCTGTCTCTGGCATCCAGAGCTCGCTGCAGCACTTGGCAATGCAGGCGGCTCCGGGCTGAGCTCTGCGGTGTCAATGGGAACATCAGCACCCAGTTGGGTTTGGGGTGCTGGGTATCTTTGGGATGGGGAGGGAGTGGATGGATCCCCCACCTCCTGCTCCATTCGCTGCCTCTCCTCTTGGATCTGCTGCTCCAGGGCTTCGCAGAGCTGCTGCACCTCCTGTTTGTGCTCAGCCACGCGTCTGGGGGGGGTGGGAGGTCAGGAGGGTCAGACTGTGCCGTGTGGATGTGGGTGTGGGGACACTGCATTGCCCACCAGACCCACAGAGAGCACGGAGGTTCCTTCCCCCAGCAGGGATGTCTCTGACACTTTGGCCATGGGGTGCGTGACTGCAGATGGAGCCCAACCCCAAACATGGGCACAGTGTGAATCCTCTGCCCAGGCTGTGGTGGAGGTGCTGGGAGTGCCCACATTTCTCCCTCCTTGGGTGCACATCCCTGGCAGGGACTCACTTGTTGAGGGCCTCCTCCAAGGCCTCCTTCTTGCTCCGGGCTTCTTGGATGCGGTGCCTCATCTTGGCCAGGAAATCCTCCAAGTTGCCCAGGAGTTGGGGCTCGTCCTCCCTCAGCTTGGCCCAGAGCTGCCAGATCTCCTGCCTGCCGGGAGAGAGGAGCAGGGCAGCAAGAAAAGATGGATCATTTGGGGGCCCCCTATCATTGGGGCTGTGTGGTCCTGGGGGTGGCCATGTTCCTGCCCTTGGGACAAAGGCAGCTCCGGCCCTGCCCACGTGGGCACCAAACTGGGGAAAGCCCTGCCCTGTCCCATCCTGCGGGACACTCAGGGGTGCTTTGCTCACTCTTCCCGTCTGTCATCCACTCCCAGTTGCTCCATGAAGGCTGCAAAGTGTTTCTTCTCCTCGCTGTCCATCCCTTCCCACGTGGGGCTGGCGAGGACCAGGCAGCTCCTCCGTGACGCTGCTTTCCGCCGCCGATGCTCCTTGCTGACTTTTTGGGAACTCAGGAACTGCCCTGTAGAAACACAGCCCTCAGCACCCGGATCCCAGTGCTTCCCACCCCAGTGGGCTCACAGCCACAGGTGCTTTCGGGCTGCTGAGTGCCACCCAGAAACTGAGCATCCCCATTGGAAAGCACTGGGTGCATGGAGACACCATGCTGGCACTTACGGAGCCCAGCACTGAACTCCTCAGTGCTCAGCTGCCCGGTGCCAGCAGCATCCATCCCATCAAAGAGCAGCTCCAGCTCCTCTGTGCTGCACGGGATAACCTCCTCCTGCAGTTTCTAAGAACAAAACACAAAGGACCGTAGAACGGTTGTGTTGGAAGGAACCCTACAACCCCCCCAGCCCCATCCCTTACCTGCATATCTGCACGAGTGATGAACCCCTCCGTGCCCCCACGCTGCTCCTGGATGACATCCTGGACTCTCTGCATCACAGCTGCTGCCCACGGTGGCTCTTCACCCGCATCCCTACGGAGCTGCCGCCGCCGGCTGGATCCCATGCGCCGACCCCTGGAGCCCACGCGCTGCTCAGCCATGGCTCACAGTGGGGTCCTGCAGAGGGGAACCCATTAAACAGCTCAGAAGAGCCCCGAGTGGGTTTGGCAATAAGAAAAGAGGCACTTCTCTCTGGTTGCGCATAGCCCAGCCCAAGTGGGGGATGTGGCTTCTGCCACGCTGCGCTCCCACCCATCCTCACTGCGGGGTCGTGGGGGTGATGCAGGCACCGAGAGGCTCCAGGAGCTCCTCAGCATCTCTGAATATTCCTCCCCCAGCTTCCGCAGCCCTGAGTCACCTCCTGTGACCTCGGGGAGGTTTTCCATTCACGCCCCCGCCTCAACCCTCTCATCCTCATCGCTCTGAAGCGTGCCCAAATTGGGACAAAAAGTGGGAGAGGGGGAAACCCCCCACTGCCCCACCCCTCCTTTCGCAATGCTAAGCCCTAAGGTGTGCTGGAAATAAGGAATGGGCCCCAAAATGTCCCCATCCCCTTCCACTCCCGTTCAGCACCATCCCACAGCATCGCACAGACATGGTGGGGTCCTGTGAGGTCAGCAGAGCCCCAGGGAGGGAAGGGGGGAGGAATCAGGATGTGGATACCCTATTCTGTGGTCCCAGCCCCTAAGAGAGCCAAAGCAGCAGCATTTTGGGGGGGGATGGGGGAGGTTATGATGCAAGGAAGTCCCCTCAGTGCCTCCCCCCGCCCCACAGAGCGAGCTGAGCCCGTTGCGTGCCATGAAATGGAGGCACCAAACACGGAAAAGCTGTAAAATAAATACCAAAGGGACTTAAACACCGGCGGCTGTCTGAGATGCTTCCTGCCGAGGGGCAGCAGGAGGGTCACCGCTGCCAAAAGCCCCACGGGTGCAGGGCCAGGCACCGACCCTGTATCCCTAAAACCAAAACCCCCTTCTTTTCCCCTGCTTTTCTATTAGCAGGAGGCACCCCTTGAGCAAGGCTCACCTTCTCCACGTGCCCTCAGTTTCGGGATGCTGCTGCCTGGCTGCACCGTGGGGCTCCCCGGGGTCGGGGGGACATCAGCCCCACGCAGGCTGCATCGCTGCTGCGCACCTCCCGGCCCCACACCGTCATTCTCTCTCTTACTCAAGGCTGCCTTCCGCTTTGGGGTTGCACTCAACTGCCGGTACGCACACATTTCCTGTTTGCAGCACCACAAAGGGCTCAGCCACGGACCCCAACCCACCCAGACCCACAGGAGAAGCCCCCATTCCTGTCCTCCCTGGCAGCAGCTCCATCCCGCAGCTGGACATCCCAAACCCCCAACCCATCACGCAGATATGTGACAGCTCCTTCCCCATTAGACCCATAGAAACTACAGCTCTGTGGGTGCTGCACCCCTAAAGCAACCCCCAACCCACATACAACATCCCCCCCACACTCCACAGCAGTTATTCCCATTGAACAGCCACCCATTCCCTTCCATGAGACAAGTGTTTATTCAGTTACACTCACAGACAAACAGGTATTTCCCCTTCCAAGAAGCCTCAATAGCGTTTTCATAAATAAACATTTAGTGCTGGGCAGCTGCCAGCATCTCTGACAGCAAAGTGCATCACGGTATGAGCTGGGAGCAGCGCCCACCTCCTCTGCCTGGGAGCACCCTGTGCCACTTCGAGTCCCAGCACAGAGGGGCAGGAGGGGAACCCAGTGAAAGTGCTGAGATCCAACAGCACTGAGAGCCTCGGAGCAGGGCTGCATCCTACAGGACATCCCTGGGTCACAGAGACAACAGCAGCTGCTCTGCAGAGCCAGGCCAGGGTCTTCTCCCCCAGCTCTAAAGTAGGAAATAGTCCAGGAGAAGGCTGTCACTTCTTCCAGCTGCTGCCCCTCGAGCAGCCTGGCAGTGCCAAGCAGCAGCAGCTCTCCATCCAGCTTAGTGTCAGCATTGAACGAGGCACAGCAAGCCAACAGCACGCCAGGAACACCACCAGCCATGGGTCAGCAGAGCCTGGAGCAGCCCAGCACCTCCTGAGCAGTGCTGGCCCCACAGGGCACCTCCAGCACGTTTGTCACCACTCTGTGACAAATGCATCGCTGAGTCACTGGGAGCAGCTCCATGCAGGGCTCACACCCAGCCCTGATCCACACCAGTGAGGGTTTTGGAGCTGCTCCATGCCAGGCAACAGGCAGTGCTGGGCACCAGGATGCTGCAAGGACCAACACAGGGCAGGGGAGGCAGGGGACACTCAGCCCCACTGGCTCCATTCCAATCCTCCTCAGTCCTTTCCACAGTCTTCAGCATCAGCTCCTCCTATACATTGCACACAGTGTGGGCCCCTCAGGAGCCCAGAGCTACTCATAAATAGGGAACTACAGACTCAGCATCGCTTCATACAGACAGCTCAGACAGTACAGGGCAGGGAGCCACGACACCCCCAGGGCACGTCAGCATCAGCATCCACCCCCAGCAGCAGCAGTCACAGCTTGGGCTTGTCGTGGACAACTCTTCTCTTGGAGCTGTAGAAGTCTGCAGGGCAGGAGGAGAAGTTGGGATGCATCAGGGAGCAGAAGGAGAAAGCTGTTCTCAGGGCAGCACCCCGACCCCAACCAGGTGGGATCACACCACCAAAGGCCTACATTCATGCAGCCCAGCATCACTCAGTCCCACCACATCTCCGCTGCTGATCCCAAGGACTGCTGGCCACAGGAGCTGTTCTGGGGTATTTTTATTTATGGGACATCTGAGCCCAGTCCTGCTGCCCACCCCTCAGCCAGTTTGCAGCCTTCTCCCTCAAAAGATAACATGCACTAAAGGTGGTCCACGGCTGTGAGTGCACCCAGTCCCACCCACCCCACCACCACCCAGAGGGGCATCACACCCCCTCCACTCACCTTTGACGGTGGTCTGCCCACGTTTCAAGCGCTGTGGAGAACCAACCCTAGCAAGCTCTGAGCTCTGCTGGGCTGCCCCACGATGAGCCCCACCGACACCATCCTTGGGGGGGGCCCCGCTGGTGGCCTTGGCCAAGCTGAAGCCCTCCTGGGAGGGCTGCTCTGCCAGCAGGACCCTCTCCCATTTGAAATGCCCTTCCAGGGGCGTCTCCGTTTCGAAGTTGAAGTTCCAGCGCCGCTGAGCTTCTTCCAGCTGCTGCCTCAACAGCTCCTCAAAGTCGTTCTGGATCTGCTCGTGGTCTACGGGGCCGAAGAGGTTCCTGCACACTTTGCTGCTGCACGGCATCACCCCGGCCCTGCTCTGCGACAGCGGCATTGCGGCTGTGGGGAGGGGGATATGGGGGGGAAATGTGAGCCCAGGGCAGAGAATGGGGCAGAACTGTGCACAGAATGGGACCTGCCAGCAATTCTGGGCTCACACCGAGGGGTGTTAATGGTCTCGGCCATAGGGCAGAGCAAACGAGGGTGGCACAGGGGCAGGTGAAGCAATGAGGATGTTGTTTTTCTGGTTGGTTTCTTCATCTTTAGAACCCAGCCCAGTGGCAAGGAAACCTTTCAAACAAGTGCAAGAACTCACCACGAGCCTGACCGCCCCACTGAGCACCTCCTGTCTGCAAGAAGCTGTTGGGTAACCGGGGGGGGGGGGGGGGGGGGGGAAGGAGCCTGTTTGTTTTCTTTCAAATCAATGCCAACAGCTCTGACTTCCATGGGAAGAGCGAGCGCTCCTTCCAAAGCACACGTGGGGCAGAGAGACCCGCATAGGGTGAGCGGTTATCAGAGCAAAGCCGGCATGGGATGCTTTTGTACAACGGGCGGGGGGAAGAGGGGGAAAAAAAAAAAAATCATCAAATCCGGGCAGAAATGCATTAATGGCACAAAACCACACGGATTTGCGTGGTGCGAGGCTGGTGCTGCTAAGTGACACAGCAGCTTTTGTCACCTCCCACCCAAAGCTGGGGTCACGCAGGTGCGCACCCCCCACCCCCACCCACCCCACCTCTCCGCTCCACCGCCCGCAATGGCCGCTCCGCCCCCACATCCCCCCCCTCCCCCCCTCCCAGCCCCCAATGGCGAAGCATCGCCCCCACCCCGCATCAAAACAGCCGCTTCCTATCAGCGGGCTGAGCTCAGCGCCAGGCAAGTCTCAGCATGTTCCTGCGGCCTCGGCAGGTGGGGGGGGGGGAAATAGGGTGGGAGGACCCGGTCCGGTTCGGTTCCGCACGAAGCGCTCAGCGCAGCCCCGCACACGGGAGGAACCGCCGCACCGCATCGCATCGCCGCCGCTCCCGGAGCGACCGCGCCGTGCTGAGCCCGGAACGGAGCGGCTCCGAGGGACGCCGGCAAGGAACCAAGGAACGCAACCCGGCACCCGAACCCGGCTGCGGTGTCCCGGACCCGAGCCGGCACCGCCTGCAGCTCCCGCAACACCGGAGCGGACGCAGCACCTCATCACCCACCCCCCGTCACCCCAAATCACCCCCTGTCGCTGTTCTGTTCCTTTCCTCCCCCCGGCACCGCACACCCGCACTCACCCCGCGCTCCGCGTCACTCTGCGGTTCCCGGAGCCGCACTTCGCCCTTTATAGCGGGGCAGGGAGGGGCCTCACGGCGTCGCCCGGGATTTCCCCCCCCCGCCCCGCCCCGCCCGCACAGCTGCTGTTATCGGGGGGGTTCGGCGATTCCCATCCCCCGGTGCGGGGACCCCCCCGCCCCATCGGGGCTGCGCGGATCCCCAGATGGAACGCGGGGCGTCGCCTCCAGCGCGATGCGGGACCCCCCCCCCCCTTCGCTCCAAGGGATGCGGGAGGACGCGCCGTGACTTCAATACGGCTTTGCTGAGACTGGGGATCCCGCATCCCATCGCGGCCCCTCCTGGGTCACCGCAGCGCGGAATTCACGCGGGATGCTGCGATCACGGGGAGCCCCGGGGGAGTCACAGGGGCTGGGTGTGGGGGGGTCCGGCTCCAGGTGATGCTCCCTGGGCTCAGCTCCGGCCCTGCAGGGCCGTTCCAGGGTGCTAATATGGGAGTTTTGCCCCGGGGGGGGGGCTTTGCTCCGCCAGCGGACCCCCCAGCAGTGAGTCGGGCCGGGGAGCAGCAGTTGGCCTGAGCTCAGCAAGCAGCAGGAACAAGCCTGTGCATGTCCTGCATGCAGCGAGCTGCAGATCAGCCGCAGGGACGTTTGGCCCCATTGCAAAATGTCCCCCCAACCCGCAGCAGGGAAGGTCTGAGCTCAGCACGGCTCACACGGGGTTCCAGCAGGGTTGGGCTGCGTGGTGTTCGGGTGCTGCAGCACCATCACGGTGGTGTTCGGGTGCAAACTGCCCCAACACGATGATTTGGGCAGTGAGGGTGCAAACACGGTGTGAGGAGATGGCAGCGTGATGGCAGGCGATGCACTGAGCACTTCTGCAGGGCTGTGGGCACCTTTGCAGCAGGGGGGGGGGATGCTGGCAGTGGGATCCTCCTTGTGCAAAGCCTCCGTGCATGTTTTCAGGCTGGACCAGCAGTTCCCCTGGCCCCAGCAGATTGAGGATATGTTTGGACATGTCTGGCTGCAGGCAGCTGCATCACACAGCAGTGTTTTCCAGCATCGGTTCCTCCTGCAGCATTGGGCCAGGCCAAGTGGTTGCTTTGGGGTTGCGTCCCTCCAAATGGACAGTGTGGGATGGGGAGGAAAGGGCCCTGCAGGCATTTGGGGAATGCAAAATCATTTGAAATGAATATTGCACGTTGCACAAAATCCATCCTGGCCATCCGGGGGCTGGAGCTGAGCGCTGCCAAATCTCCAGGCACAACAGAGTCAACCTGTGCTCCTGCTCTGCACACACTGAGAGGGGAAGGGGAGAGCTGGCACAGCCCTGCCTTGCAGGCAGCTGTTGCTATTGCATTTCCATGGGAAGGATTTTTGCTCCTGGTTGCAGGAGCAGCTCCCAGGCCTGCGCTGTGCTGTGCTGTCTCATCTCCTTACCGAGATGCCACAGTTTGCTGCTCCCCTCCCTCTGGATGTGATGAAGGCATTGCTGCTGCTGTCTGGGGCTCTGGGAAGGAGAAGTGTGTACCAAGAGGATGCCCACTGCTTCAGTGAGATCTTTTAAATAAAACCCTCCAAAATATCAAAGAGAGGATGAGGCTGTCAGAGCTGGCAGCTTTTTGAAGCAGAGGGAGGTGTGCAATCTGCAGTGATGACTGCTGATGCAAGAGAGAGAGTGAGTGATGCTGCAGTGAGGCAAGAATGAAGCAAGGTGATGTGATGTGAATGCTGCTGTCAGTCCTCCCAGCTCCATTTGGAGGGACACAGCCAAGGGTGAGCCAGCATGTGGCAGGCATCCTTTGTGGTGTCCATGGGGCTGGGATGGGGATGGGATGGCACTGGGATGGAGATGGAATGGGGTTGGAAATGAAGTTGGGATGGGATGGGGTTGAGACGGGGATGGAATGGGGTTGGGATGGGATGAGATTGGGATGGGATGAGATTGATATGGGATAGGGTTGGGTTGGGGAAGGAATGAGATTGGGATGGGATGGGGTTGGGATGGGAATGGGATGAGATTGATATGGGATAGGTTTGGGTTGGGGAAGGAATGAGATTGGGATGGGATGGGGTTGGGTTGGGGATGGGATGAAGCTGAGTTGGGGTTGAGATGCTGGTGTGGAACCAACGCACACAGAGGAAATGGGAAGTGGAGAGAGGAATAGCATCGGGGTCTGGGTCAGGCGGTGCGTGGTCAAGACTGCAGTGGCATCATCAGCAAAAAGGGGAAAAAAAAGTGTGATTAATGAGGAAGGTGGTACAGGAACTAAGGAAAAGCCCAAAGGTGACTCATGACGTTCGGTCCCGACAATGCATGGTAGGAAGAGGTTGGACTGGGGACCAGGCAGGGCGGGAACCAGGAGCAGTGCTGGGGACACTGCTTCCTTCTCCCCTCCAGGTGCAGCCCCATGTTAGAGCTGTCACCCCCCATCCCATCCTTACCCACTACAAGGGCTGTCCCAAACCCCCATGGCATCAATGTGGGAGAATCCCTCCTTGCAATCTGCTTGAAAACAGATCCTAAGGGCTGATGGCAAAAGCGATATACTAGATGAAAGCAAATCTCCTAACTTCAAAGTATCCTCCTTCCATGACACTTAAAACAGACAGGATGTTGCTATCAGGGCTGGGAAAATCCTTTGGGAGCATTTCCTCTCCCCAGGTAGATCCCAGAGGACGCCAAGGGCAGAGGAAGCAGCCTCAGACACGTATGCAAACATTATTCACAGCAGGCAGGGAGCTGTGAGTCAGTCTCCCTGCTCAGCAGAGTGGAGGAGCATGCCTGGGCACAGTTCCTCTGACATCACTGCTGGGGATGCAGGGAGCAGCACCCCGGTGCTGGGAGGTAGATGGAGGCTGCAGGGGAGCAGGAATGGTCTGAGCTGGGGGATGAAATGGGGCTTTGGGCATTTTGGTATCATGGAGTCACACATCCTGAGCCCATAGCATAGAATGTGCCAAGCGGTGCGTCAAGAAACCCCTTGGTGGGTTGGGTTGCTGAAGAGAAGCCCGTGCTCTGAATTGCTTTGAATGTACTCACATGGGAGAGTTTGCTAAAGGTGGGGTACAAATGTCATTGACAGACCACCGAACCCAGCGGTGGCTGCAGGAACTGAGCAGAGCTCCTGGCCTGGGGCTCTGCTTCAGAGTCTGGTGGTGCTGGAAGTGCAACGAGACACAGATCAATGGGAAACACAGTGTTCCCATTGGATGGATCCACGAAGAGGGAAGAAGCAGAAGGGCTCGGGCAGATGGGCCCCTTTGTGCCATCTGATGATGGAGGCAGTGACACGCTGCTACTCTTCGAGGCACCATGAACTCAAGCTCTACAAAAGCCTCAATTTCTGCCCAACCTGATAATGAGGGGACTGAGATCACCGTGTCCGTTCTTTGGCAGTTTTTCCAGGCCTCAATACAAAGCCCCTTTTGACCAATGCTCCCAGCAAAGGGCCCTTCGTGCCCCAGAGCCCTTCTGCCCTGCGCCAGATCTGTGACACGGCACACATGGCTCGGCAGTGCAGACCTGCAATGCGCTGCACCCCAAGGAGCATCTGGGGCTGAGCCCATCCCCTGTGGGGCACAAAGAGAATCGTCCCCCTCCTCAACACCCCTCACCCTTGAGAACACCCCGAAGAGGTGTGAAACTGCCCAGCTCTGAGAAGCAGAGCTCCATGTTCACTTAGGATAAGTGCATCACTTAGGATAGGTGCAGGATGCTCCAATGGGGACCAAACCACGAAACAACGCCGTGTGTATCCAGGCACTGAAAGCCCTCCTCAGCAAGATTCAGATCTCCAAGATTTTTTGTTATCTCTGCTAACAAGCTTTTTTCTTTCAAGGGGGGGAACGTGAAGGCTCTTAATGAAACGCTCACGCTCCAGCAGAAGTCTAAATGAGCCCAGTGTTCGGCTGAATGGCGTTTATATTCCAGCGAAGGCTGTTTTCCCATCAGCTCTTTGAAGTGCCCAATTAAGTGATTTTATAACTAATAGGATTTTCCCAGGAAAGAAAGACAAGAATGACAAAACGCTGAATGCTTGATTAACTCTGCCCCTAAAAGAACTTGGATCGTGTTAATTGACTGTTTCCCTGCCATATACAGCCCTTGTTTGCTCCATTTATGAAGGCATTTTGATGAGACACCGGACCCAGCAGAGTGGAAATAGAGTCCCAGCAAGCACAAATTGCAGATCAGACAGTCCCTAAAACAAGGCTTCATACTGGAAATATTCCTGGAGCTATGAATTGTTTGCTTCATTCAGCCCCTCACTCATTTTCATCCAAGATTGTTTTTAGCCCCATTCATAGTCATTAACGTAATTGCTTCACTGACTTTCCATGAGCAGCTCGGGAGCTTTGTGCTGTTTTTTTTTTTTTTTTTCAGCTGGCAGCAAAGGGGCTCATTGTTCCTCGTGGTTCTGTACCTGGCTGTGTGTTTGGGTGGTTATTTACTGGCTGCTCACGGGGTGCCAAATTCCCGTTAGATGAGGAGGACTCCAAGGATGGGGCCACTGCCACCAGCAGAGCCTGCTGCTGCCAGGAGGGCAGAAGTGCAGATCTGCAGGCACAGCTCTGGGCCTTTTTAGATCCTCTTTACCTTCTTGCAAACCTTCTTGCAAAGGGAAAGATCAATCCAGAAGGTCCACATCTTCCTGTCTTAGTTCAGCCCTTCCTTGCACACGAGAGAAGCTTCCCATTGGGGTGGCAGAGGGTAGAGGACAGGGACTGCTCCAACCTTCTGCATGTGAGCATTCCTTACAGGCATCCAGAAGAATGGAGTGTGGGTTGGTGGTGCAGTGCGAAGCCGATGACCCACGTCACCTCCTCCCAGCAGACAACACACACACACAGCACTGCTGATGGAGGCTGCCTTTCTGCACCAGCCGTGGGTTTGCCTGGAATCCACCGGGAGCACAATCTGGTCCTTTATAGCCACGCATGTTCCTACGGAGGGCAGTTGACTCACGCTTGCTCACGGTGCCTGCTTTCAGAGCCCCGGCCCAGCACAGCACCAAAGCAACCAGCACACAGCAGTGGCTGCACTCATCGTGCCCTGACTGTGCCCATGTGGAGCCCCAAAGCCCAGCTCTGCAGGACGTGGACCAGCCTTCTTCAGCAGTGCCTCACCGTGTGTCAGCATCTCCTCACTCGTGCCACACATTTCAGTGCAGGCAGCGACTCAGCTGCTGTTGTGTGTGCACAACATCCTACAAAGCCACGAGCAGTGGTGTGACAGCTGCTAAGGAGAGGCTTAGTTACACTTTCCTTTTCACATGGCAGTCCCCCCCAGCAGCAGTTCACCCCTGGTTTGATATGAGCGTGGGCTGATATGAGTGTGGGCACACCACGCTGAGGTGGAGCACTGCCCAGCCCCACCAGAGGAGGACGAGAGCTGGGAGTTTCCTGGTACTCATATAAACCCTTTTCCTTTTGGTTTCCTGGCTAGTTTTTTCTATATGAGAATCCATATTCTATATGAGAATCCATATGGAGCCCAGGAAAGGAGATTGGCTGAATTTGGGCGTGCTGTCAGTAGTGAAGCAGTGCCTCATGCTTCACCCACCGTCAGTGACTGTGCAGAATCCTCCCCGTCCTCCTCCTGTAAGAAAAATGAGTTTTGTAGACCAGATTTATATACAACCAACTGTAACGTGCATGAAAAGGAGCTGGAGGGAGAGAAAAGAGGTGATGAAACAGGAAGAATGAAAACCTGACAGTCTGCATAGAATTGGTCAAAAACCTCTCCACCAGTTCATATCCAACCACCACAGTGCAGCAGAACTCCTCACAGCAGTGCTGGTGAGCCCTCAGCTCCTGAGCAGGATGTGTAACCTGGCCACCAAATTGAGCATTGGCAGGAGCAGCAGCACACCACGCCTGAACCCTATCTTCAGCTGTGGCAACCTCCTCCCAGAAAGCTTATAATAGTCACATATGAAAAGCCCATCAATTCCCCAATCACCAGCACCAGAAAGAGCAGCATTCAGGCCAGGCTGCAGCAGAGATAACACTCCTCACTCACAGCTGGTGGCAGCGATCTCCCAGCCAGCAAGAACGTGGCACCCAGGGTGACAGAGTGACAGGGTGCCCCACCCTGATACTGCTGCTCCACCCTGATACTGCTGCTCACCGGGGTGTTGGCACAGACAAGGATGGAGGTGAAATGCTGGGCAGCTCCTGTGCTGCTGGCAGTGCTCGTGTGCCCAGAGGAGGAACGTGGGACTGGTTGTGGTGGGATGAATCCCAGGGCAGCACGTGGGGTAACAGCGCTGAAAGCAGAACATGGCTGTGGAGGATGGATGCTCTCCTTGTAGGATTTCCTCCCTAAAAGCAAGCGACCAAAACCAGACAGCTACAATTGCTTTAAGGACCAAGCAGAATCGAGTCAGTGTGAAGATTTGTTCAACTAGTAGTTGTGTCAGCTTCTAAATTATTAAATAAGAGATGAATGAATCACTTGGGAACATAGTGTTCTTACTGCACAGACTATCTGATGTTTGCCTGGATCTGCTGTTTATTGCAGTCCGTGTTTGTTTGACCAGCAACAGAACATAACCAACAGCAGCGCCAGGCAACACAGAACAGCCTGGGTGAAACTTCATGACTGAAATACCCAAACAGCATTTCTAGGAAGTCAGGAAGGTTCCTGCAAAGGCCAGCACAGCTGGGATGCTGATGGGGTTCAACAAATCAAAGTGCAAAA
Organism: Phasianus colchicus; assembly: GCF_987193195.1. Lineage (NCBI taxonomy): Eukaryota > Metazoa > Chordata > Aves > Galliformes > Phasianidae > Phasianus > Phasianus colchicus. Next base: position 4,611,706 of record NC_143460.1, read on the forward strand.
TGCACCTGGCTCACTGCAACACGACCCATATGAGCTGGGGTGTAAGGATGGAGCACAGCCCCGCTGTGAGCAGCCAGGGGTGGTGGTGTGCAGCAGCTGGGCATGAGGCAGCCAAGGAATGGAACCCCTCCAAGAGAGGAGCAGCTGAGAGCTGGGGCTGTGCAACCCAGGGAACAGAAGGCTGTTGGGAGAGCTGAGAGCCACCCTTGATGCCCAAAGGAGAGGGTTCTACAGTCAGACCTGAGCTACCAGAATTGCACTTCTCCCCTTGTTTGGTTTAGGAGGCTGTTGCTGTAGTTGTGTCCCCAGCAGGACGCCTTGTGACAGTGAGCCTGCTTTGAGGACACGGCGTCTGCGGTGCGATGTGAGTGTGGGCATGGGGACACTGATCAAAGCCACCAGAAATGGGAGGAAATGGGGCAAACTGGAAATGGACGTCACGGGGTGACGAGGCGCTGTGGCAGCCTGTGGTCACACGGGAACAGCAGCGCTCCGCTCAGGAACCGCAGGGAGAGGAGAGAGGCAGTCCTGGCACTGGAAGGTCAACACAAAAACCTCCTGGTTAACTTAATATCAAAGTAGATTTATGATTATTATTATTTTCAGTGCTCTCCACCCGATGTTCCCAGTCTGGTTAAAGAAGGGAAGTGGAAGGCAGAAATCCCAGAATGCATCATTGCATTCAAAATGACACTTGCCACTGAAGCCCTATGAGGAGGACTGCACACAGTTCTTACTTAACCATTTCCTCTCTCTCTCTAGAAGTTGCTGATTTTGTTTCTAATCTAAACCCCTCCCATTAGATAAAAGCAGTGGTATGCTCCATGGAAACCACCATTTCCATGTATGTATGAAGCAGCAGTTCTGATCCAACTTCCTCATTCGAGCGTGCAGCAAGACATGAAGTCAACAACCTGAAACTGAAATCTTTCCAGTTCTGCCATCTCTTGCGTGCAAAAACCACAACCTGCTGCTCCACAGCAAGCACTGTCTGGAGCATTTCACAGCGCTTTCCCTCGGTTGTGGAAAATACTGAAGCAGGACACCAGCAGAGAGGCTAACTGCCAGACAATGAGAGCTTCAACCCTTCCACAAATGAAACCCTGGGAGAAGCACACATGAAAAAAGGGAACACAGCCGTGTGTGGCACAGGATACCATCCCAGCCCTCTGCTGGACATCTAACACACACAACCCCACAGGAGATGGGCTGCCAACGTTCTGTGACCGAACCAGCAGCTGTTTGTCTTTGGGATGTGAGCAGCACCAACAGCAGGAGCAGCCCGACCTCTGCTGGGAGCACACAGCACTCAGCTGCAGCCCAGCGCCTGCTGCCACCTGCGTGCTCCTGCTGACAGCTCCTACTGCCCTGAAGAGAAGGGAACCACACATCCCCTGAACCGTGTCAGGGCTGCAGGTCAGGCTTAAACTTCCACCATGAGATGCAGCAGTCGTTTTCCACCACCAGCACAGCCCTGAATAGCGGAACCATTACATAAAATTAAATTCCTCACAAAGCCAAACACGGACAAGTTTAATTCTTAAGGTCCCTACCATCCATGTGTAAAATGATTTCTGTATAACCTACACCTCTGCTTCTCTGCAGACACAATGCTGCTCCTTCAGCAAAACTCCCAGGTGAGAGAACTGAATAACTGCAAAAAAAAAAAAACAACAAAACAACCAGAAGACCTCATGTCAGCAGCCAAGGTCTCCCTGTTGCCACTGACAGCCATGAGTTGTGCACCACACATAAATAGGAGAACCTCCTTCTGTCACAGCTGTGCACTCCAGCCTGCTGCCATCTTGCCCCCAGCTGGACATCGGGACTGTTAGGTGTGATGGATTTAATCCAGGTGCACACAGTAAGAACTGCTGGATACAGGAAAGCTGCCAGGCTGTGTGGGAGCTCTCTCACACTTCAGCCATGCCATGGTTTTACACTTCAAGTGAAGTCTTCATGTAAAGCTTACAGATCAGCACTTTCAAAACTGCTATTACAAATACCTCAAGATCACCAACCCACATCTAGGCTGCAAAAATATCAGACTTCCAAATTCTGTCTAGAGGCCAACCTGGCATTTCCCACTAAGCTAACCCTCGTTCTCATACACATGTTGGAGACAAGTCCTGCCCAGAGAGGTGAGCTGTAAGCAGGCAGCTTTGAGGTTAAAGATGGTCTGACACTGGAACAGCATTTTAACACTTCACTGTTACACTGACATGATGTGAGTGTAAGCTCTCCCCCCTGCAACCAAATAACACTATAAGATTAAACTGTGTTCTGTAGTGCTGATGTATGCAGCAGGCACTGGAGTTAAACACTGAACAACAAGTTGTAACCAAAACTTTAATCCCAAGGATCTCACAAAAGACATTTTACAAGTGACATGAAAATTCTTGTACAGTAAAGAAATGTTTAATTCACAACTTTTACAATGTACCATTACACAGTCAACACATCCACTCCAGTCATCAGTTCTGCTGTGTATTTGGTCTATTCAGAGGTCCTGGAATAGATGGTCAAGCTATCAGCTATTTAAGAAGCACTCTAGTCACATGAAGTATAAAATTAACTGACCCTACTAGCTAAAAAACTGTAGATCACAACACAAAGTAGCTCTGTTCCAGTAACGGAAGTCAGAACTAGAGCTGTGGTAACAGCAGCTCGCAGTTCCCTTTAACACTGCTGGCTCAATGTGACTGCTGGTAACAAAGCACCTCCACACCTTGTTCTGCACCACCACCACACTGCAACAAACAGCTCTGCTGCAGCTCCCCTCCGCAAGCTGAACCCCAGCAATCACATACTGCAGAATGTCAAGAGCAGAAACATTATCTATGCAAGACAAACTGGTATCCATTCAACGCAGACAATTAAGTATAAGGGTACATTGTAAAAAGTGATTAATATTACAATTCATATGATCTGCTTAGAACCATATACAGATTCACATCTTTACATTTGCCACCTGTTACAAGATACAAGGAACAAAGCAAGTTCAACAGCTAAAACATTTTAAAAATGCACCAAGCTTTATGAAATTCCAAAACAAAACAATGTTCTGTACATACTCCCCCCGTACTCAGATCTGAGGACTTCCTGTACACAGCTCCTTCTCAAAGTCTTATTTCCTCTCATTTGACCTGGAGCGACTGGAAAAAGCAAACCAACCACACATCAGTTTGAGCGTTAAGGGCAGCACATCCTGCTTCAAACCTCCCACCCCAACCCAGCACGTGGTAGATAAGCATCTTAAAATACTGTTCCAATTATTAAAATAGCATTTAATTCCAAGGTAAATGCCCTCATAAGAGGCTGAAGATTGCTCTTCTCCCCCACAGCACGTCTCAGTGTTACTAAGACAATGGTGAGCCACGTACCTGCGAGACCTGGAGAAGGAACGAGAAGGCTTGTGGTTCCTCTCCCGTGAGAGTGATCTCTCTCTTCTTCTGTCTCTGGAGAGGGACCTGATAGAGATGGCAGCACAAGAGGATTGTAACACCAGAACGAAGCTGAACTAATTAAGATTACATGGCTGCCTCAAGAGATTGCCTTTAGGACATACAGGTTTCAGCGAGGGAAAACCTTTCCAAGCCTATGAGAATAACCAGCTTGTGCCATCCAATACAAACCAAGCTGATGTAAACAGGTTATGCTTTACTCCACAGCAGATAAAATCTGCCCAGTCAGTACCAAGTAACAGTACCTCAGCTAACTCACTGCATCAATAAGTACTTCAGCACCCTTTTCTACACCTTATAAAAAAAAAGTCACATATAAACCCACTGTGCCTTCACTGCTTCACACATACAGCAGCATGTGAGAGCTCTGTTCCTCATCACCTGTATTTGCAGCACAGCATCGGAAAGAACTGGAAGGGATTCCAGCTGTGTAACATGAAGTATATTAAGAGTGGAAACACTAAGTTTTCAACTGATAACTGCGGAATCTCCTGTAGCTGAGTAAGGTCAAACGAATCCATTTCTCCTGTGTGCTGAGTTACAATGCTTATCAGGGGATCTATGCACAGACAACTCATTTTTTTCACATCTCAGACAAAGCAGTCCACGTTTAGTGACAGATCTGCACATACCTGCTGCGGCTGCGAGAGAAGCTCCTCCTTCGCGGTGATCTAAAACCAGAAAGAGAATGTGAGGCTTTTTATCAATCCTTCCAGCATTAACGGGGTGAGGCATTTCCCAACTTGTCAAACTCACTGTTGGGCCCTGGGAACGTGCCAAGAATAACTGGCATCCATCATCCAGTAAAAAGGCATGGAAAGATTAGGCAGTAAACAAAGCTCGGTGTGAACAGCACATTTCCAATCACCGTTTCACTTATAACTAAGAATGCTTCATAGCAGAGTTGTCCAATGCAACACTTCCATTTCAACTAAATACACTGCCCAAAACACCACACCAAAGTCCCACAAGTGGTTCCAAAAAAAATAGCACAGACCAAATGTTTTGGAACCCATGCAAGCCAAAAAGGTCCATGACAAGACATAAAGAGATACCAAGTGGAAAAAAGTGAAAATGCGCTCAGTGTAAATATTGATAACGCCATTAAGTGCTACATTAGAACTGCATATCTGTGATTGTCATTCTTAATGCCATAGTGTGTTTAGACTACTTTAAAAAAGTAAATAACCTTAGCTCGGCCCAGTTCATCCCAAAAAGTAATTGTTTTAAGTTCTGAAAACTGTTAGTAAAACCGTTTAAAGGTGATAGGATTTTTTTTTTTTTTTGCAAGGAAAAGCTAAGTTTGTTAGAGCTTTATTAAAATTTAGTTTGGCATCTCACATGCAAATAGACTTGTTTGTATGTTATTTACAGTAAGACTTTCCGTATCACCCTTAAAAGTTTCCTCAAGCAACATAGGTACGTTACCATTCAATTATGCACAGCCAGCCTTTGATTGAGAAAAGTAATTACTTATAAGCCGCTTACTCCTTATTTTAACCAGCAGTAAACTGTATAAGCAGGAAAAACTTACTAGTTTTTGGTTTCAACAAGCTAGAAATGGTGAGGTGAGGCTGCCGGACTGACTGCCAAGAAGAATTTGCTGAAAAGGTTTTGCCAGATGTTGCGTTGTATTTAGTTGGTTGGCGAAGGGGGTGTTGTGGATTTTTCCTGCTTTTTTGTTAGCCGAAGGCTGCTGCTGTAGTTGTTGTGAAGACATTTGGTAAATAAACAGCTGAGCTGATTGGCCGGGAATGTGTGGGCGGTCGAGGTGGCTGCTGCCGATTTGGTTAAGGTTGGAGAGAAGGCTGAGAGAAAACAGCATGCTCGGGAACCAAAGGGCGGTGCAACCTGACGACTGGCCATGCCTGGGTCATGTGAAACGACACCAGCCAAGCTGAATGGGGCGCGCTGGTCACATGACGCTGAAAGGGCTAGTTGGCTGGCTAATGCAGACTCAGAGGGTGGTGAGAAGAGACATGATGGTGACTCTGTAACGGGTTCATTTTTATTAATAGATGGACCAAAAAGCATAAAAAAAATGAAAAACAAGCCATCAGTACAACCATCTATTAGCTAACAAATACTCCTAATGTGTTATTTTTCAACAGCAAAAGGGTAAGCTTGAAACCCTGACTCATGAGGACTTCACTCACCTGCAACAGGTAAATTCAGTCCTGCAAAAACCACGCTGCAGACTTAAGCACCAGACAAGCTAGTCTGGGACCAAGAACGTGTCAGTTACCAAAAACGCTGCTACATTCTAGAGCTGGGTTTGCAAATCTCAAGGGACAGAATTGCCACACGATGCTTTAATTTCAAACCGACGCTAAGTGTAAAGGTTCTAGATGTTCAGAGCAACTGTTACTCCATCTATTATTAAACAGCTGCCTACTTATTAAGTATTTAAACTGCGCAAACAAAGCGGAGAAACACATCTGCATGAAAATGCTTAGCTGCTGTATGTCATGTTTTGCCATTATGGAATAAAGGAAAGGAACAACCTAAGTTGAAGTATGGGGAAGAAAGGGAAAATGTGACTAGAAGATGAGCAGATTTAAGAGGAACGAGGATAAATCCAGGACAGAGGGCGCTGACTACCAACTTGCATAGTGACCTAAGGACAAAAGCCAACATTCAACACAACTTATGTTCACCTCCATTTTTTCTTTTTTTCCCTTTTTTCTTTTTTTTTTTTTTAAAGCGTTTGGCATCTCCGAATTGTGATCAAATAGATGAATGTTTTCAACATGCTTTTAAAAAGCCTGCTCCTATGATGCTAAGTGCCAAGAGCTCTACAAGTGTACTTCGACCCCGGGTACCTGCGGCGGGGAGGAGGACTCCTCCTGCGATAGTCATCTCGAGGGCGCCGGCCCCAGGATGGAGGTGGGCCGCGGTTCCGACTCCGTTTTTCACCGTTGGAGAGCTCAACTCTGACACGACACCCACAGAGGGTTCTGGGAAGAGAGGTTGACATTGGTTACATTTCCACCAACAACTATCTGCAAGAAACGAGAAAGACAAACTACAGAATCAGATGGAGAAAAAGGAATAAGGGTTAAAATTGCAGAGAAGGATTTTGGTGCCCCTGTGTCCAATGGTACCCTGGAGTGAGGGAGGCTCTCCTCCTCTCTGCTCAAACAAGCTGCCCACAGAGGTGGCAAAGTCTCCATCTTTGGAGATATTCAAAACCCACCTCAGTGTTCTGCTGGGCAACCTGCTCTAAAGAACCTGCTGGGGAGCAGAACTGGACTGAGGGATCACCAGAGGTTCCCTCCAACCCCTAGGGGTTTGGGATTCTGCAATAAGCAAAGTATGCAGAATTCGAAGAAGACTACAGCTTAACAGATAAGAAGTCTGACCACTTCTGAAAGCTCACCATGCTCTTCAGGCAGCCAGAGCAGGAACCAGACAGTGTCTCACTGAGTTCTGCCTCTTTAAACAAACTGTCTTGAATTTTAACCAAGTTGAAGTCACATCTAACTGGAGTTCCACTCCAAAGCATAAAACTAACCATTGCAGTGCTATTTTTGGACCACTAAATAGACCTATTCTTATATCACTGCTCAAACAAATACTGCAGAATAGATACGCTGCCAGCTGAAACTTCCCAACTGCAAACCATCACGAGCTATGTTCTCTCTTATTTTCACCAGATGAGTCCAAAACACATTAAGCACGTTTTACCTTCCATCAAGTTCTCTTACAGCATCAGCTGCATCACGTGGATCTTCAAATTCCACAAAGGCAAAACCGGGAGGATTCCTGGCCACCCACACACTGCGCAATGGTCCATAGTAGCCAAACGCTCGCTCTAGTTCAGTTTTGTTGCCATTGTTCCCAAGGTTACCCACATAAACCTTGCAGTCCAGCGGACAAGAGTCACGATGCATGGCTAAGACGAGAAAAAGGGAAAAAACTCACAGTTAACAACATAAAATGTTGTTAAGGACGGAATAATTCAGTTAGCTGCTTTTTTCGGGAGCTTTAACAGCGATACGGTAAAAGCTTCATCCACTGAATGCGGCGATGGAAAGCAGGGATAAAACAAAAAAAAGCTGGCTGGCACCGCTTATTATTTCGGGGATACGGGTTTACTTCCGCACTCCCTACTGCGGAAGAGGACGCGGCCCCGCTCCCAGCCCCGGGGCCGGGCCTGCAGGGGGAGCGCCGCGCGGGAGAAGCGCTCCATTGTTCTCGGAGCGGGGAGAGCCGCCCGCGCCGCGGGGCCAGCAGCGCCGATCCCGGCCGCAGCCACGCGGAGCGCCCGGCGGGTCCCGGCCGCGCCTCCCCTCAGCGCTCCGCGTGCGGCGGGGAAAAGCGCCGCGCACCCCGGGGCTCCCGTCCGGCCACGCCTCGCCTCACCGGCCGCAGCCGAGGAGAGAAGGAGCTGAGCGGGCTCCAACGCCGACCCGCGGCCTACCCGCCCTCTCCCCGCCCGGTTCCCCTCAGCGCGGCGCCGGCCCAGCTTTACAAAATGGCGGCGGCTCTTTGTTTGCCGCCGCCGGGCCCCGCCGCTTCCATCCGCCCTCCTGGGGAAAGGGACCGCGGGCGCCGCTCCCATCCCGCCCTCCGAGGATGAAGGTCCTCACCGATGCTAAAAAGGAGGGCGCGCGAAGGGAGCCCGCGCTAAATTCGCAGTCGACTCGACCCTCAACGAGACTCCCGCTCCGTTTTTCCTCACTGGACAAAATGGCGGCTGGCGCCCGCCCCGCCCGCCGTTATATACGGGCGGTCCCTCTCACATGACGCCGCGCTGAGGCGAATCAGAGGGCGCCGTTCTTCTGATTGACGGGTCGCCGTGTCCCGCCTCCGCTGAACGCGCTTGTTCCCGCCGTCCAGCCCAAAATGGCGGCGGGCGGGATTTTCCTCAGCGCTGGCGGCGCTTCCTGAGGAGATTTCCCACTGCTCACCCCAAAATTCAGTTTAGGCGCTGGTTATTGAGGGAAGGGTACAGATACAGAATTAGGAAAAAGGCAACACAGCTAGGAAGTCTATTTCATCGGCTAAAAGGGAAAATATTTATTTCCTTGTTTTCTCTCCGTAGGATACATTCGGGTCGTGCTTTTTTGGATGTTCCACCCATAATTTGGGTTTTGCACCTAGGAAATAGCCATCGCTTTACGAGGGCAGAGGCTCTCAATAAATGTATTGAGCAAACTGGTGTTTTTTTTTTTGGAGTAGTTTTGTTATTAACTTCAGCACACAGTGCTGTATTTACTTCCTAAAACGTCACTTTGCAGCCATATCTGTAAGCTGTATTTAGTCCAGACTTGCTAAATGAGATAAATATATCTGGCACAAGTGCAGTTAATAGTTTTCTGAGTAATGATGAGTGCAATAAAGCATTCTGAACACAAGTAGATGCATACGCAGCGTGTTTCCAAGCAAGATTTACGCAATCCTCCTCCACCTGCTAGAACTGTACCAGCACGTTAAAACTACGTGGGTTCAGGGCAGACAGCACGTCCAGTTCGCCTGAATGTTTAGAAGTCCATTTGTAGCATCTCCTAAGAGCTTCTTGTCCGCAGGAAGCTCAGAAGCGGTCCCAGAGAAAACGCCAGCAGCAGAGGGCGGCATTCCCCGCTGCTGCGAACCCCCGCACGGCAATGGGCGATCCCCCTTCCTTTATGTTTTATTCTTGCTTTGGGCCCCGTGGGTCCAGGGCTAAGCTGAACAGAACACAGGGATGTGACAGAGGTGGCACAATGGACTGGAGGCTTTGTTTGGGCTTCTGTTTGTTTTGCACGCAGAAAATACTCTATCTGGGGAAGGGGAATCAGCCCCCGGCGTGGCTCCAGGGGAGGATGTGCAGAACAACTGCCAGCCTTGCTGCTGTGTGTCCGACACTCCTCCAGGTCTGGCTTAAAATCTCTAAACGGAAAGTTAAATCTCTGAGCCCAACGAACTGCTGTTCGACTCGTGTTTTAATCCTCTGGAAGATGGGAGTGCTCTCTGTAGTGGATTCGGGGATGAGATTTACAACAGCCCACACAATCCAGAGGGATTCCTTTCCTCTCCATCCCCTCTGGATTGCACAGAATTCCTCACACCCAGCAGAAAGAAGGGAAGCCTGCAGCCCACTCTCATGAATCTCACCTCCCTCTGGCAGTTACCGAGGATGCTGCTCCGTCCTCCTGGGGCAGAGGGATGGCGGTGGCTGCAGGTTGTGGTGGTGCAAAGATCTCTGTGGCCCCCGGGTTTGCTGCCAGGTGTTATTTCCTCTGATCTCTCAATTAAGGAGGCCAGGAAGGGAGAGCAGCCATTCATTAGCAGCTGCCTCACCAGCAGCTTGGGGGAACTATATTTACCATCCGAGTGTGGTCAGACTGTTTCCTCTAAGCAGGGCGGTGCCTTTCATTCCACACACCGCAGTGAGCAGCTCGGGTGAATTTCAGCCTGGTAGGCTAAGAAAGCACAGAGAAAGTGGATTTTTACACGAGAGAAGCAGCATAGAGAGAAGCAGAGAATAGGCTTTTTCTATTACTGGTGACTCATAGAAAACTGCACACGAGAAAGATGCACCTGATCTCTGTCCATCTCCCTGAAGACAGAGGGTCCCTCCTGCAGTATTGAATTAAGTTTTAAAGCCCAGGCCCGGGACCCTTCTTGCTCTTTGCACATTTTCTTTGTTTTCTGTTCCCTCCCCCCAGCTGGACCTTCAGCCTTTCTCTTTCCCCTTTCATGTTCCCTTCCTCCCGCACCTGCTGCCCTGGGGAAGGGCCTGAACAAAACAAAAGAATCACTCATGGGGAAACTGCAATTTGCACAGCTCTCCTCTCCCAAAGCTCACCCTGCAAAAGGTGGCTGGGCAGCAAAGGCAGCGGCCAATGCAAAGCCAGGCCTGGAAATGCCATAGGGTGGGAGCAGAGGCTTCTGAAGCTGACAGTAAAGTCTTTGGTGGCTGCAGAGTGCCCTGAGGCCCGAGGGAACTGTATAGTATCAGCTGGTAATACTGTTTGCAATTTGTGGTTGTGGAATTAACATTTTCATTATAATCAGAAATATTAGCTGCTGTGCATGTGGCTGTGGTGTAAGCTGTGCGATCCAGGCATCTCACGTTTTCCTTAGAAATAGTGCAAACCATGGAATAAATCCCTGCAAGCATCTCTCCCTCACTGCGCTGTTCAAGCCAGTGTGTTTGCACTGAATGATTGTGAGAACTGCACCGCTACTGCAGTGCAGTCTGGTCTCTCAGGGACCTGGTAGGAAGGCACACAGGTTAATTTCACTTCTTCAGATCTTTGGGTGGAAACAAACATTGAATGGAGGCACGTAGCCACAGCAATGCACTTTGGCCGTTACAGAATGCTTCAAGTGCCCATTTACTGAGCCCTGCCAGCGTCTCTCACCTACCTGCAGGCACTTGGCTTAATGCAATGTCTGTTCTCCCACTGCAGACACCAGTAAGTGCAGTCAATGGGAGCCCATTATGTGACAGAGACTCAAAAAGTTCAGGGACAAATTAGACCAGATGTTTCAGTCCTGACTTCAGTGCCGACTTTGGCCAATGCTCATTAATTCCTTGAGGATGTAACTATGAAACTGCCTTCACGGACAGATAATTCAGTGACACTGCAGGCTACCCTGGAAACTTAAGATGAGGAGCAGGCCTCTGCTTTAGCCACATTTAACAAATGTCATTTTTAATTGGTGACACACTTCATACACTTTAATGAGTGACACTAACAATTGAGACTCACGTCATCAAGAACACTTATTTGATTGCAGGACTCACAACAAGCTGTCACGAGGAATGTAATAAAGGGCATCTGATGTCCACAGAAGCTGCGAGAATGTATGAGAAGGTGAGAACACTGCTAGCAGGGCCTGGTCTGTCTGTGTCATCAGAGAATGCATTTCCACTCACCTGAGACTGAATTTAATGGGATGGTGAGGCGGTGCCTATGGGAAATGAATGAGTAGCTTATGGTAACACCAAGCAAACGGTATCCTCAGTTTTTCCAGGGATTCTTTTCTCAAAGGAGACAAATACATTCACTTTCATTTGCTTGGAGAAATAGGGTCTGGTCCTCTTAAACAGATTTAGTGGTTCAGCCTGGTGCTCCAGTCCATCCATATCCTCAGTATCCAAACTGTATCGAATTACCTGACTAGATATCATAAAGTGAGTATCCAGACTTGCATCTCACTAAGTCCTATGGTTTCACATCAGAATTTGGCTTCTTGCCTGAGCAACTGCTTGCGTTTTTATCATTTTCTAAGTTGATAAGGCTCCTCCATATCTCCCCACTCTGTAAAATCAAAAGCAAATACATCTTACTGTGCAAACAATTTCAATGAGATTTGTGCTGAGCATTAAAACCAGTGGGATCTTATTTACAAACTCCTCATATTTTCTGCAAGTAACTGTCCATTCACACTGCATGGTGACTTGCATTACAGACTTACAGTATTGCTGATTTAGATTCCACCTGTGCAACACTGTGACCTATTCACGAGTCCAAGAACACAGCAAAGCATACCAGCGAACTTATTCGCGATCAACAGTGGAACAAGTTTGAATATCCCTTCTTCCATCATCTCAGGTCACAATAACACTGCGTCAGAATAAAGGTCTTAAAAAAACCAACACCCAAACAACAACAAAACAGGAGACAGCAAAAGAATAACACGCTTCCCACAATCTCGTCATCTTTTCCTTAGTCACAGCTGAACGTCTCAGAATCCGAGATTATCCGAAATAGCGAGCTCTCTCCTTTCAGTGACACGAGAGGAAAGGTCTTAGTCACAAAGTGCTGAAGTGATTATTGTTTCTGTGGTTCCTGGGCAGGTATAAAAGAAGGTGAAAGGCACTCACTGTCATTGCAACTGGAACGTCACGAGAGATTGGCAAGGAGAGGCAGCCGTGCAGACAGAGACTTCACTGCCATCTCTACGAGACCACCGGTGAGTAGGCGATGTCAGCCCTGTAACTCAGAGGTGCTTTTTAGTTATTACATGATTTTCTGTTCATCACAATATGTAAGCATAGCTTAACCATAGCGTGTGAGCAGATCTACGTTTGCACAGGCTAAGACAACATGCAGGATGTAAGCACGTTTGTACCTCTGTATGTATCTTTATGTACGCATCGGTATTTAATGCAGATATTTTTAATTGGAAATAGCATGTGTTCTTTCATGCCTCGTTTAATTTGAACATATTGTCCAAGGAAATTGCTCATAAAGTAATTCTCTTAGATGAGAATAATCTCTGCACACTTTCCAGTTGCTCCTCTGAAGCCAGAACTCCACTTCCTTACAGACAAAATATCCACTATCAAACTAATCTGATCCTCACGTGGCTGATTTGGATGTCCACAGCAGCACTTGTATTGCTCGTGGAAAAGGCTGCATTATTCAGGTCCAAACCCCAGCGCTGTGTCTGCATTTTCACTTTGATTTGCATGGTCCAGCCTTAAACTCTTTTTGAGTTTTGTGACAGATGCTTTAAGCAGCAATCCTGATCGTTTTGTTACATTTCTGCTAGGTTTTTATCTTTCCAGCTCCAGATGAAATAATCTGTGCCTGCAAATGCACAAGAGTTGGAAGCAGTATATTGAGACGTGTGAGAGGGAAAGGAGATTTAGAATTCTCAGCAAAGAAACGTATAAATTTCCCAGGAAATCTCCTTGTCTTTTACTGGCATACAAGTCCACACGTCTGATGTTCTGGGAGGTTCTGGGGTGATGTATCAGTTAATTGCTCCACTTTTACTCGTGCTTGAAGGCTGAAATTCATTTTTTCAGGTGAACGAATGACAAGAGAAGGAAAGACTTTTGGTCACACCTTCAGCTTCTTGTCCTGTTGATCAGATTTAAAGAAGAGAGAAAATGTTCCTGCCCCAGAGATCTCTGCAGATGGTTACATTTTTGGCAATCTTTTTTCTTGCCTGTTTTGCAACATGTCAAGACACTGAAAAGTAAGCAATATCACCCTTTTACTTAATATCATAATCAGACTGCTTGCTTTTGATTTAAGAGGCTGTATTCTTCACTGTCATTTACTTTAGGCATAGCAAAAGAAAAAATGGATACATTTTACTGCCTTTTATGCAGTACAGAATCACACCAATTGCATTTTTAGATGCATGAATTATACTATATTCAGTGCCTTTCTGCTGATGCTTTTGAGAATAGTGTAGCAAAGCATGCAGAGATGTTCTAGGCAAGTCATGGAAATGACACATACTACAATTCCACAATTAGGTTCCCACTCAGATCCAAATCTGTAGCAAAGCCTATAGCTGCAATGGCTCATGAGCAACGGCTGATTTGGATGTCAGTAACAGCACTTGTATTGTTCATGGAAAGGGTTTTATTATTAAAGGTCCAATTTCCACCTTTGGGAACTGACTGCCTGCTGCCTTGCACTGTCTGAGCAGGCTCTGCGTGGGTCAGGCTGCTGACCCTAAGCGTGCCATCAGGGTTGTCCTCCATATCCTACATAGACCAGATCTCCTTCCTCAGCATAGAGAATCTAAGATTGATGGATGCAAATCAGTGATTTTGAAATAGGAACAGAAAACCAGCTGTGCTTGTTTGCTAACTGAACCCTTTTTGCTGTTGCAGGAGAAGAGCAGTGACGGAGCACCAGCTCATGCATGATAAGGGGAGGGCATTTCAAGGGCTGAAGCGTCTGATGTGGCTCCACAACGCCCTAGGTAGCGTGCACACAGCCAGCAGCAGGGATATTTCCCTTTCAGATGCCATATGGGATTCACAGAAGACCAGAGATCCCTCAGATCTCTACAACAGCATCAGCAGAGATGAGACTTCAAACCCGACGAAGCAGCTCCTGAAACTGATGGAAGATGAGCAGAGCTTCCCCCCACTGAAGAAGCAGTATTTGCTGCAGTATCTGAAGACCCCAGAGGGTAACTGGAACCCACAAGATGTTTTTGATCTCCTTCAAATCAAAGAGTTTGGCAGAAAGAGAAATCCTAGCAAGCAGCCACAGAACTTTTCCCACTAGCCTCCATCCAGCTCAGTCTGTGCACTGCTTTAGATACGTGATGTTATAAGGAAAAGCACTCCTGCAAAGGTGAGCTGAAATAGAAAAATAGTGTCTATTTGTTCCATTACCTATTTGTGAGTGTTGAATAGAAAGTCTTTTAAGGACCTGGGTTCCCTTCCTAGCAGGCAGTCTGACTATTACAATTGTGAGGTGCAGTGATTTTTAAGAGGCCAGAAATCTTGCCTTTCATGGCAAGGCCCTCCCTGTCTGTTAGCAGTAAATTGCAGGGCTGTAGCAGATCTCTGTAGCCCAGGCAAAGCAGGAAATTCAGTTCATTAACCTGCACGCTCACAGCTTCACTTGAAGTTTTATGTCTTGTCTCCTAAAAAAGCCATTACCTCCTAATAACATTTTATTTTATTTCACACCTGCCTGCAGCTCTGCCCCTGCTCTGTTGTAGTAGTGATTCTCCTTATGCTTTAGGACCAAAGGTGGGTTGGTTTTTTTTTTTTTAATCTCTCATCTTTCAGCTTTACCATCAGAGTAGCAAACTTTTTGCAATGCCACAGAGGCAGCAGATCCACCACTCCCCACCTAAGCACTACACATTACCCCTCTGCTGGTGAAAAAGATGAGAATCACCCTCCTGACTCCATATTTGAGCCTTTTATTACAAGAATTTCTACCTTTTCTGTATTCCTGTGAGCCCACGCAGTGCATTGCATTTTCTGAGCAGAAAACCAACTGCATGAGGCCAATTGTGCTTCCTCAAATAGAAGCAGATCGCTCGTGATTCAGTTTTGTTATTCACCTTAAAGCTGATCAGCTCTAAGCAAAGCAACGTCTGATTTAACTGCAAAATCAGGCTTTCAGAAATGAAATGTCAGTCGTGATACAAATATATCTGCACTTCCACCACATAGGGACCATGCCTGGCATTTTAAACCCTGACATTCCTCTGCTGCTGACAGATTTCAACTGCGTGTGCAAAGAGTGCTTTTCAGTGCTGGATCCAAACCCCAGCAACTCAGTGTTGTAATAAAAACCTTCCCACCCTCTGAACCACTCGTGTTCCTCTGTAGAAACGTAAATAAAATTATCATTTGCCAATCTCCGTGCGGTCGGGATGAATATGGAATCACCCACTGAAAGAGGCCATCCCAGCTATTCCATACACATCTCTGTGGAGATGAGGAAAAAACAACCCTCCCTGTAGCACACAGCACTGTGAGGGCACTGTGAGGGCACACAGCACTGTGAGGGCACGCAGCACTGAGGGCACACAGCGCCATTTTGGAGAGGTGAGGATGGAGCCCCTTATGGCTGCACTGCAGACACCTCTCACACACTTATAGCTCTAACGCAGAGGGCTGAGCCCAGAAGAGAGCAAGGTTAATTTCAAACGGAATTCGTGCGTTTTCTCGTTACGAAGAGTAAAACCAAATGACGGCACACCTCCCAGCCCCGCCGCCCCACAGCCCCTCACAGCCCGCCCTCCCGCCCAACCTCCAGGCGGCAGCGCGCATGCGCCGCCTCAAGCAGGGCGGGAGCAGAGATAACCCCGCCCCTCGGGCCACGGGGGCGAGGCCGGGAGGATGGTGGCGCATGCGCAGTGCTGCGGCGGTTCTTAGGGCGCTCGGCCCGTGCGGGTGGGCGGTGGGCGCGGTGCTGGGGGTCCGCCGGCTCTCGAGGGGGCGCGCTCTGCTCGGCTCTGCTGACGTCCCGTCCCGCGGCCGCCGGGTCCCTGCGCCGCGATCACAGCGCTGCGGTCCGCTTCTCACCGCCCCCTTCCCGAGGGGGGGCTCCGGTAAGAGCCTCCGTGCGGGGCTGGGGGCGGCAGCGGGGCGGGCGGGGCCCTTTGTCCGCTCCGCGCTGCGGGAGCACCTGGCTGCACTTCTCCTTTCTCCTCCTTTATTTTTATCCTTCTCCACCCCCACCTGCGGCTCCTGAATCGCTCCGCTCCGTGGGAAACGAAACCAAGCGGCGCCCCGCGGCTGCCGGGCTCACGAATGGGGCGCCGCGCAGTCAGTGGGGCGCTGCCCACACGCGTGGGCGCCTTCGGAGCGACGCTCCTCGAAGGCTGAATTTGCGCTTTTTTCTTTTGCTTTTTTGCCTCAAATCTCCGCGTTTTGCCGCGTTTCGGTGAGCAGAGCGATGCAGCCGGCTGTGCACCCAGGTGTTCCCTAAAAGGGTCCCGGCTGCGGCTGTTGTTGCGTTGAGGGACGTGGTTTAGTGAGGGCTCAACCCGCTGGTGATGGGGGGTGGTTGGACGGGATGATCTTGATGGTCTTTTCCAACCTCGGGGATTCGGCGTGAAGCGAAGTGCTGCGGGTGTTCAACCCGCTGGATCTGCGGGGGTTTCAGTGTAAATGGGGAGTGCTTCAGCGTTGCTCCTCTCCTTCCTTGGTTGGCTTTTGGGAGTTGGATGAGGTGGCAGTGAGGGCGCAGGAGCTCCTTGGTTAGCAGAGGAATGCTGAGAGAACCCATTGGGAACAGCGACTGCTTTCAGTGCTGCCTGAAATTGTGGTTTCTGGGGGCACCGTGTTTCTTAAGTTTCCTTCCCTCTTATTCTCAGGTCAGAAATGTGCAAAACAGGAAGCTTGACTTTACCTTTATTTTGTAAGACCTTTTCCCTGCTCAATCTGAGCTCAGGCAGCTGTGCTGTTTGGGTCTCATTAACGTCCCCTCTGGTCCCTGCGATCCAGCATCTCCTTCCTGAGCACCTCTCTGGTTTGAGGGTTGTGTGCTGCTCCTGTCAGCTGTTCCTCCTGTCCTCACAGCCATGGCCATGACCGGCCCGACGCCGTGCTCCTCTATGAGCAACCACACCAAGGAGCGGGTGACGATGACGAAGGTGACGCTGGAGAACTTCTACAGCAATCTCATAGCACAGCATGAAGAGCGAGAGATGAGGTAACAGCACACGGGGGGTAGGGCTGCGAGCGAGCTTAAAATCGTAGTGTATCATAGAATTGTTGAGTTGGAAGGGACCTTCAGCAATCAGCTGGTCCTGCTCCCTGCAATGGACAGGGACAGCACCTCATGTCCATCAGGTCAGGTTATGGGGATGGGTAGAAGACGTGCTTGGGTTGGTTCCAGTGTGGTTTGGAGGTAGAAAGCCCACATCTTTCTGCTGTTTCTTTGCAGGGAGGCTGTGGCACAGGCAGCAGTGCTGGGAATGCACCACCATCAGCTGTCACTGCTGTCACCCAGCACTGCCTCTGTGTGTGTGTGAGTTAAGTGAGTTAACTATCGCACCCCTTAAGCTGGTTGGCCATAATATACCAAGTCATTGCACTGACAAGTGCTATTTTTGTTTTCCTTTGGCTAGAAGCCTCTAATTTGCTGGGTACCCTCGAGTTGTAGCACAGGGATTTCTGCAGTGCTCCCAGCTTGCCATGCAGTCTATAATCAGAATTTTCTAAGAGGTTCAGTGTTTATCTGCCTGCCAAAATCTGAGCTCAATCCAAGAGAACTGCTTGGTAATGACAGTAACTGCAGAAACGTGGAAGCAATTTAGAAATAAAGATTGTTTTGTGTATGTGTTTTCTTCTCAGCTTCACATTAAAGAGAGATTGAGGTCTAATCCAAACTGAAAATATCACTGATTTAATTCCTGGCTTTCTATTATTGTCTGCTCCCAAAACCTCAATGAGGCTTTTTTCTGTTTAACTTAAGTTTTGTAAAAGCATCATTCAGAAGTTCTGTGTTTGCTTTTCTTTCCACAACTGATGCATGTGTGGATGTGCAGTTTGGAGCTGAAGTGCAGGTGGGATCTGCTGAGGTGCTTAGGGGGAATTCAGCATCGCTCCGTTGTGCTGAGCCCTTTTTTGAGTGTGAGATGAGATGAGGGCACTGCAGTGAGGGTGAAGCAGTTGAAATGTGCCTGATGGTGGAATTGATAGCCCAAAATATTATCGCATCGCAGCAGCTGCGCAGTGGCACAGGGGTCAGAAAGGGATCTTGTCAAGAATGACTTGCACAAAGTCAGGGAATTTAGCACACTTGTTGTGTTGCACCGAAGGAATTTACACAGGACAAGAGAAACCAAACCAAAGGAAACCCCAAAACTCACAACCCCAGTTCAGCCAGCTGTGAATGCGCTCGGTGTTGGGAAGGAGTTCCCTGAACCCTTTCTCCTCTCTGAAATCTTGTTTCCTTCTTTGCTCCCAGTTACTATCTGATTGTTCTTAGGTGGGAAGATACATTCTGGCAAGTTTCCCTTTGCAGTATCAGGAAATAGAGTGACATCTGGCATTGATGCATCTGAGATGCAGAGAGACTGTGGTACAGATCCACAGATGTGTCCCTGGAAGAAGTGAGACTTTGATGCTTAAGTGTTTATGTGGCTGGAAGCTTCCAGCTGCTGGAAGATAGGAGCAGGAACTGACCTCAGATCTCCTCAGTCTGTGTTCCATACAGTGAAAATGTACACCTGAATCAGACGTGTGAAAGTCAGGCAGGTTTGGGTTATCAGAAGTAGAGATGTAAATTGCTGAAGAATGGTAAAGCAGCAGTAGTAGGTTCCTCAGAATTAGTTTTGTATCTGATTCTGTTTTGTTTCATATACATTTGTTACTGCTTTCACAGCAGGCAGAGACCAGAGCTGTGTTGGGTTTGTGCGTGTGATTAAGAGAAAATGTTCAAGAATTCAACTTCTTTCTTCTGATGTCTGTTTTTCCTTCAGACAAAAGAAGCTAGAACAAATGATGGAAGAAGAAGGCTTGAAAGATGAGGAGGTAATTAATATGGGGAAAATCATTTTAATGGTTAAGTAATAGGAGTGAATTTTAGCATCTTTACGTGGAATTGCTGTGACTGCACGGATCACAACTGCAGAGCTGTGTTTTCTTCTCCCTGAACTCCAGAAAAGGATCAGGAGATCAGCACATGCACAGAAAGAGACAGAGTTCCTTCGCCTGAAGAGAACAAGGCTCGGCCTGGAGGACTTCGAGTCTTTAAAAGTAATAGGCAGAGGAGCATTTGGAGAGGTGGGTCCAGGATGGATGACTACAAGCATCTTCCCGTGGCACTGCTGTTTGCTGAAGGCTTACACAGTTTACACAAGTTGAAGTCTGTTAAAACGACTTAATTTCTTGGAATTAACAGAACTTCCTTGCCATTGCCATGGCCTGTATAATGATTTGGGTTTGTGTAGTCTGATACAAGTGAATGAAATGGGAGCTGAGACCCAGATTTGTGGAGAGGTGTGGTTACGGTGCTGTGTCTGATTCAAGCTGTATGTGCTTTCTAGGTGCGTCTTGTCCAGAAGAAAGACACGGGGCATGTTTATGCCATGAAGATCCTGCGTAAAGCTGATATGCTGGAGAAAGAGCAGGTGAATAGCTGCCTTAACTAGCAGTGCCTTGGGTGACTTTGGGAGGTAACGTGGTGTGTGTAGAGGGCGGTGATGGGCATCTTAGGGTTACTAGCTAAAGCAGTGATGTGGCTTTTTCTTCCCTATTTTGTATGGAGGAAATGGGAATGCTGTCAGGCAGTCATTTCTTGTTCAGCACTGCGATGAATCTGGGAGGTGCTGTGTGTGTGGTCATAAAAC
Organism: Phasianus colchicus; assembly: GCF_987193195.1. Classification (NCBI taxonomy): domain Eukaryota; kingdom Metazoa; phylum Chordata; class Aves; order Galliformes; family Phasianidae; genus Phasianus; species Phasianus colchicus. The sequence goes on from NC_143460.1 coordinate 4,631,685, forward strand.
CAGGAACTGGATTCCATGTCTGAACACACTTGTACCAAACCCAGCAGCGCTGTGTTTGCTTGGTGCAATGCTGCCAAAGGGTGCTCTGCTCTCAGGCTGTTGGAAGGAGCTGAAGCAAGAGCCTGAAGGACATGCTGGCTGCTTAGAAAAGAGCTGGTTCTCAAGGCACCCAGTTGTGAAAGATCTTCATAAACATGGAGATACTTCTGTATATATGATTCAGTTGCTTATATAATCAACCATGTGTTTCCCCTTCTGAATTTTCCCATGGCAATACATTGTGTTTTGCAGTGGTCTGTTACTGAAGTCGTTCTAAGATAAGTGTTTTTAGTAGTATCCTTTATTGCGTGTGCACTTCTGACTTGAAGGCAACCTGAATCCTTTGAGACTTGAAAATTAAAATGTAGTTTCCCTTTCTATATGGGACACTATTTTACATTTTTTTTACATTTCTCTTGCTTGTATCCTTGCTCAAAATAATGGGATTAGTGCTGTCTTGCCCTCCTGTGTGTATGTTAATGCTTGGCAGTAATTCAGGTACTAATTCAGTCCTTGAAAGCTTTCCAGTGGGAACTTCTTTGAATATAAAAGGGTCTTTCACATCTTCCTGCTGAAGGCTGATGTGGAGTTGGTGCTCGATAGGATTTCCCAGACAGGGGAAGAATGTGCAGGGATATAGCAACATCAGTGTAATACTTGAATTTCCCATTACATTAAAGCATTAATAAAACAGGGGCTTGTAATTAATGAAATGCATATATGTTTTCAGGTTGGCCACATCCGTGCTGAGCGGGACATCCTTGTGGAAGCAGACAGCTTGTGGGTAGTGAAGATGTTCTATAGCTTTCAGGATAAGCTGAACCTCTACCTTATCATGGAGTTCCTGCCTGGAGGTAACTGCATGAAGTCAAAAGACTTCTTTCCTTCCCTCTGAGGACTTCTAATATCTTAATTACAAGTGTGATCAGGGACTGGGGTTTGTAGATTTATTTGTTTTTTACCTTTGCTGTTTTGTGGGGGGGCGGGTGTTGCTTCTAGGTGATATGATGACACTCTTGATGAAAAAAGACACTCTAACAGAAGAAGAGACACAGTTCTATATAGCTGAGACTGTGCTTGCCATTGATTCTATTCATCAGCTGGGCTTTATCCATCGAGATATCAAACCAGACAACCTTCTTCTGGACAGCAAGGTATGCACTGACAGCTTGCCAGGGGCTTGGAGTACTACTTATTTCACAGCCTGGCCTTTACCATGTTACTGGGGGGAGGAAAAGCTAATAAATCCATCCTCTGTTTTATCCATACCTCACTTAGGAGCTGTCTTGTGACTGTTGTTCAGCTATTCTTAGTTATTTCAGCTGCAATTTGAAATGCACAGTTTCAGTTCTTCACTCTTGGCCAAAGATGTTTCCTTTCTGTCTCGCTTCTGTTATGCTTACCCTTGCCAGCTATTGGGCAGATGATCATATCAAATGTGAAGCATCTAACTGCTCTGTTAGTGAGATTGAAAGTAGAGATATTATCTTCCTCAGAATCAGGATGTCTTTCTGAAGGCTTGTCCTGTTATCTGTTTGCTTCTAAGTGGTTAGTGCAGGCACTCTGCAGAAAGCTTGCTTGTCTTGCTGCCCTATTGCCTGCTACAGGTTGGCTTAAGATTTAGCTAGTTTGGAAGTGTGCCAACAATAAATTATGTTTTGCCACCAGCCAGCTAATAGCATGCTGCTGGAATTAGTGCTATAATTCAGTATGTCTGCATCTAGACACAGATAAACTCAGGACTTTGAAAAGGATTTGTGTTTTAGTTACAGGGAAAAAAAATAATCACACCCAGTGAGAGTGGAGGTGGTGGTGTGTGCTGGGGTGGATCCAAGGTGCCTTTCCAATCCTGCAGTCACTGTGGAGGGGCTGCAGCTCCCTCTGCGGATGTTTGCTCTCGCTCTGAAGCAGAGGGCTTGCAGGAGCAGGGGGTTCTTGAGCTAAATTGCTGCTAGAAAAAGCGCTTTATCTGGATAGTAGCGACGAAAATATTAATAGCTCAGTTCTGTGAATGCATCCAGTCTGAGGTTAAAACAAGGAGTGTACAAAGAGCATATCTGTTCTTTACCAAAATAAAGGACTGTAAGAAGTGTACAGCTTCACTTGTCATAATTCTCACGCTGTTGTTGTACTTTGGGCATTTTTGTTTCTAGGGCCACGTGAAACTCTCAGATTTTGGTCTGTGCACTGGACTGAAGAAAGCCCATAGAACAGAGTTCTATAGGAACCTGAACCATAGCCTTCCCAGTGACTTCAGTAAGTGATTTGGCTTCAGAGTGGTATCTGTTGACTGGCTCTTGGTGCCCAATGGCACATTTCACATGAACTTAGAGAGCTGCTGTTTGGGTCTAATAATCAACATTGCATCTCAAAGTGTAGTTTTGAATTTCTGCAAGACTACTTCATAAAAACAGTGTCAGTCACTTTAATAGACATCTTCATTTCCAGGAGTTCTTATTTCAGGTAGGCACTGCTGTAGCCTTTCTTAGCATGTGCAGTAAAACAAATGAGAGCTCAGTGTAACTTGTAGATGCTGGCTGTTATCTCAGATTAATAAATGTGCACACAGTCTCCTTGAGCATTTAATCACTTGCTGAGGCACACTGATTGCTTAATGGCCTGTGGGGCTTATCTTGTGTGAGATGAATTCAGGTGTGCACCCACCAATAAATTGGTGGTAAACTTTGGCCATAGGGGACAGTGGTGAGCAGGTGGGGATGGTCAGAACCTCTGAGGGCACAGCTGAATGCAATCCTGTGGTGTCAGAAAGGAGACTTTTAGCATCATGGTTTTGGAGTAAAAACTGTCTGTTGGGTGATCAGTAGGATTGAAACATCCCAATCCCCTTCAGCCTTCCAGAACATGAATTCCAAACGGAAAGCAGAGACGTGGAAGAGAAACAGACGGCAGTTGGTGAGTGCAAGGCTTCACCTGTTTGGAGCTGTTCTCTTTGGAGCTGTTGCTCTCAAATAGCACAGCCTTGTACGTGGCAGGCATTAATCCACATCTGTTCTGAACAACGTGGGAGTTGAGATTTGTGGCCTTTCTTTTAAAAAGGAATGATTCCTGTTTGTCCTTCATCCAGCTGCCAAGCAGTTGTGCCTGAGATAGCACTGCACTGATAGCTGCTGTCTGCTGGCTAAAACCATTTTCAGGCAAACAGAGGGTTAATGAACATGTAGACAAAGGTACCTTCCCAATTTCCCCAATGGTATTTTAAGATTCCGTCATGTAAACAATTTTTTTCTTTGCATATCTTGATAGAAAGCCTTTAACCAACTTTGCTAAAGGGTCAATTAGTCAGTCTGGTGTCTCCCTTGAAATCACTGTTGTTGCTCAAGTTCCGTATCGGCAAGTTTTATCTAAGGACATGTAATTCGTGGTATCCATTTCAGGCTTTTTCTACTGTGGGGACTCCGGATTACATTGCTCCTGAAGTCTTCATGCAGACGGGCTACAACAAGCTCTGTGACTGGTGGTCGCTGGGGGTCATCATGTATGAGATGCTGATTGGTAAGAACTGAGCACTGCCTGCATTCCCAGGAGTCGTGGTGCAGGACATCAGCTGTGTCTGCGTGCTGGGGGTCAGGCTCTCAAAGCATCTCCTGTTTGCATGGTTTCTAAGATGTGTTGTGGTGCAGCGTAGACTTCAGTAACTAAAGGAATTATTTTTGCTTTATACAGGATGTTTTTTTTTTTTTTCCTTCAGGTTATCCACCTTTCTGTTCTGAGACTCCTCAAGAAACTTACAAGAAAGTAATGAATTGGAAAGAGACCCTCACGTTTCCTCCAGAAGTCCCAATATCTGACAAAGCCAAGGACCTTATTTTAAGGTGCCTGTTACATGGTTTGCCAGTTCACACAGTGATTACCTTGTCTTGTAAACTGTACTGTATAGCTTCCATAGCCAGCTTCATGTGGGGAAAAAGCCCTCATGACTGCTGCACAGTTTGTTATGCCCATGTATCAAATGCTGAACTCCCTCATCAAACACATTTGTCTTTCAGAGCTCTCATTGGAGCTCTGACTGCACTGTGCTTAAAAAGCACTGCACTGTGTTCCCATGACAGTGCTGCTGGTCTGGGAAAGTGGGAATGTTTCTACTTCCTATTTTGTTTGGAAGTGGCTAATCTTTTGGCCAGAACTAACTAGTGAACATAGCAATACTCATGACATGGTATGTGCTGGAGCATGCAACATCCCAACGCATGCTGACTCTTTCATTTTTAAGTAAACACCTGATATTTTCAATCACTTATCCATTTTCAGGACAAAAATATCAATGTGTAGCCTTCAGGCTTTGTATGTTTTCTTGCTCTCCACTTGTGTTGTGGAAGACTATCACATCTGAACTGCAGCATTTGATGTGATGTTGCTAAGCATAACTTCATGTGTTGTCTTTGAAATGGGAGTCTTTAGCCTTCTCCATTTATATGCTGGGAAACTGTGGTGCTGTCAGTTTGGAAAGCTATTCCATTTCTGGATGGAATGCTTTCATTTTTCCTTCATTTTCATTCTTCCTTTCATCCCAGATTTTGCTGTGAATGGGAGCACAGAATTGGTGCATCTGGTGTGGAGGAAATAAAGAGTAATCCATTCTTTGAAGGGGTTGATTGGGAGCATATAAGGTAAGATGCTTTACAGAAGAACTCACTGCTAGTCCTGCTGAGCATCACTGAGCAGCTTGGCTGGCATTTCTCATGCCTAGGTGTGGGTGAGAGTATTCTGGGCTGTATCTGAAGCCTGCTAAGGTCAAAGTGCTTTTGGTCCTTGATTCTGTTAAGAAATGGGAAGTGTCTGAATCCTGCTTTCTTCTGCCTTTGAAACCTTAACGCTCAATCTGTTCTTCTTGGCAGGGAGAGACCTGCTGCAATTTCAATAGAAATTAAAAGCATTGATGATACCTCAAATTTTGATGAATTTCCAGAATCTGATATCCTTAAGCCAACAGGTAAATGCTTGCTTTGTGCATGTAAGTGATTTGTTCCAAGCGTTTAAAAAAAAACCCCACAACTGCAGTTGCTGATTGGGAGTGAAGAACTGACTGCTTAATCTGTATCTCTTTCTTCAGAAGCATCCTCTCTTACCTGCAGTGTTTGGTGTGTGTGCTGGGAAGGGGGAAATATTGCAGTTTCCAAATGATAATTTGTTTTTCTTTTGTCTTATCAGTGGCAACAAGCAACCACCCAGAGACAGACTACAAGAACAAGGACTGGGTTTTCATCAATTACACCTATAAGCGTTTTGAGGGCCTGACAGCCCGAGGAGCAATACCATCCTATATGAAAGCAGGAAAGTAATGAGCCTTTTACCTGGGACAGCTTCTGAGCCGTGGAATTCTTTTTGTACCTTGGGTTTTTATCCATAAATGAACTTTTTTTTTTTAAGAAAAAAAACTGTTACTTTTTAATTTTTTTAAAGAAAACTTGAGGGCTATTACCTCTTGGAGAAGACTTCAGGATGCTGTTTTGTTACGTACTCTGGCTGTTACTATGGATTTGTTCTTTTTTGCACCATTGCAAATTTCCACAAACTGTATGCCATCACTGCTGCAAGCACGTTCTGCTGCTTCGGGAGCAAGAGTTACAGTTTTCTTTCTAAATTCTTCACCAGATTGTACAACCCTTTGGGAGATCACAGAAGCCTTCATGTGACATTGCAAAGCATGTGATGTTCATGCAGGCCCTTCGCCAGTCCTGCATTAAGTGATATACTCAATCTGCCAATCCTATCAGCAGTGTTTTCCTGGTGGCAAAGGACTTCAGTACAGAGGAGACAAAGCAATAATTAAAGCTTGAGGCAGACAACTGTGTGGTAAACGATCTAGGAGGAAGCAACTTGTATTGCCTTAACTTTAGTTTGTAGTAATGGGTTTTCTTTTCTTTTTTTTTTTTTCTATGATGCTACCTGGAAGCCTCTCCAACAGCATTTCTCAGCTCTGTAGCAGTGGCCTCAAGTTACAGTGCACTTTACTTTTGGTACTAAAGCAGTGACCCCTCAAAGCCATTTAATATTTTTTCTAAATTAAAAACAATCGCACACTTTTTCTTTTCCAGACAGTGCTAAGAGAAATGGGCCACTTCTCCCACCACCACCAGGGACCACCAGTTCTCAGTTCCTGTGTGAAAGGACATACCTATAAGCAATGCAGATGATGAAGACTGCAGCTGGATCTGGAGTTAGTGCAGACAGACGGAGGAAAAAATCATTTCAGCTGATCAATGGTGGGTGTGTGGGTCCAGCTGGGTCGGCCATGGGCTTCCTGCTGCTGCCATCTGTTGGCCATTTTGAGATGGGCATCCTTCACCAGTTGTAAAAACCATCTTCTGTGGCGTTCTTGCTCTTGGCTTGGAGCAGAAGCAGCTGTCCCTGTGGTCTCCAAAAGACACAGTGCCTCATGGGGTCAGTTTGGGGTGGTTGGACCCACAGCCTACTCTACATTTTTGCCTTGTGTCGTTTATACAAGTTCTGATCAGGCTGCTCTCTGGGAGAGCCCCAAAGTGCCTTTCCTTGCCTGAACATCTCTGGGAACACACCTGCATTTTGGGAGGGAGGATTCTGCCTCAGCTGAGCTTTTGATAATTTCTTTTTATAATCACGAGCTCCACTTTGCCCCTGGTTTGTAGTTAGCTCTGCACTTCCAGTGGCAGGTGGCATTACCCTTTGGGCTTGCTTTCTACCAGTCTTGTAATTTGCAATTAGATGTTTTCAAAATTGTAATGAGGTCTCTAAAAGCATCGATCACTTAGAACTGTCTTAAGGCTGTTAAACCTTTGTTGGTGCTGAACACTAATGGCATAACATGGCCAGAAAAGCTATTTAGGAACAAAGAGAGCAGTGTTTCAAAGTAATAGGAATGTTCTGTTACACTTAGTTCTAACTTTCTAGATTAGGAAATAAAATAGGGTTTGTTGTGAATTTTTTAATAGGTGCTTTTAAGGACTTTTTACTCAGATGTCTTTTGAATTGAGTGCCATTGTGAGGGCCTGACTGGGGGACTGAAAGTTGTCTGTACACAGTTAAGACTGGGTGGTGACTCACTGCATCCTCTCCATGACCACCCCTGTGCTTTTGGGATGTGTCCCAGGAGATGAACTATTTGCCATAAGCAGCTTAGATACCAGCTGGATCCTAGAAAAGCTGAAATGCAAGGACAGCCTTAATAGAAGCACCAGGAGCACTGTAGCAGTAGAAATTCCTCATGAATAAGGGCTAACTGAAGTAATGATTACAGGATCCAGCTTTGTGTCAGCTGGTCAGTAACATGACATCCTACCCTCCTTTAATTTCAGTGGAGGGCTGATAGCTACTTCTTAAATTGTCCTGTCCTCATCCTGCAGTTTATTTTGAACCATTGGAAAATGTTGCCTTATAAATCACTAGGAAAGTGAGAGGTATTAATACTTAGAAATTCCCAACAGCTTAGTTACTGCCTTAACACTTCAGAAAGCAAAATCCTTTGAAGCTGCAGTGGATGAGGATGAAGGATTTGGGGGCAGTAGTGGCATTATTAGCCCTTTATTAAAGGGACTGGACATTTTATTTATAAATACCAAAGATAAGAGAAGCTGTACCACTCTAAGTTGTGACAACTTGCTGTGAGAATCTCTATAATAATACATATTGTGCATTTTAGTGCATATGTTTTAAAGTCTGAAACCTCAGTTTTGAATTAAAGCTTTTATAAGGCGTAAGGAACAGTTGGGTACCTCATTTCTGTGCCTTTCAGTAGGAGCCACAGGGCTGCATATAATCCTCTGAAAGCCTTGGACATCCCCTTTCCACAGGTAGGTTTTTTTATTACAGCTGCACCTGCTTCCTGTTACAGGTGCAAACCAACCCCTGTTGTTTCCAGGAGCTCTACTTGAAGATTTCAGTATGATTGTTCCCTCCCCCTGTGTTAGCCAAACCTTTGTATTAGCTGCTGGTTTGTGTATTGAGCTCATGTGGATCTCAGCTCTCTTTTCAAGCTGCTAGCAGGACTGTTTTTGTTGATTGCATTTTTTTTTTACCCAGCTGGACTTCTAGGAAAGATCCTAATCTGAATTTCCAACGAGTCTGAACTTGAATTGTGCTGCCACTTTGTCTTTCTATCATGCCTACCATAAACCTGCACCAAGTGTTTCTTATCACTGTGCCCTGACTCTGCCTTAAGCTGTAATTTGAAAAAGTGTTTTCTGTAAATATTTAAAAGCTGTTACTAAATTGCACTGTAAAATTTGGCAGATGTATCATGTGAGGGCAGGGGAGCCAGCTTTGTATGGAATGATCTTTGCATTGGGTATGTAAATAAAATCCTCTTAGTAAACACACAGTTGTCAGTCAATCCATTAAATGTCACCTGGGCTCCACCTTATTCACAGAATGGTTTGGGGTGGAAGGGACCTCATCCACTTCAACTAGGTAGAATTGGGGAGCATCTTTTATAGCAATATAAACCCCCTACCTATTCTATTCCACGTCTAAAAGAGCCCAAACAACCACATATAATTTATGCTTTAATACATAAAAGAAACCATACAGCTGTAGGAGTTTATGGACACCACAGTTAACACTTCAGTACATCTAGAATAAGACCAAACACTTCTACCTGAATGGTGGGCAACTATGAGAAAAGGAGGAAAAGCAAATGCATGCTTCTTCACCTTGACATAGTGTTCCAACAGAACTTGCTCTACTAAAAATAAATCCCAAATGCATCTCCAGCTACTTGGGAAAGCCAATAAAGTAGAGTGTCATTCAGTGTCTGCAAAGCAGTCCACATACAGCATGGAAGCCAGGCCCCCCATCCTGTGCTGAAGGTCCCATTGGTTACACAGCACCAGAAAGTTAACAAGGCAGTGACATTCTGAGCCTTCAAGTGAGGGCCTGTTTGACCCACACACCTGTGGAATGGGTAAACCCCAATCCCAACTCAGCACAGGTTTGCTTCAAACCAAACTTACACAGCTGTAAAAATAAATACAGACACCAAAAATCCACAGGGCCTGGAGCCAAGCTCCATCACTGCCAGAAGCCAGCCTCACCATTGCCTATGCTTGACTCTGGGAGCTGCTCAATCCTTTGGCAGCTAATGGACATGGCCTGGACCTCTCCTGGAAGATCAATGTGCCATAGCTTTTGTTCTCTAATACAAGAATAGAAATTCATCTAGAACAACAATGGAAAGTGATTGCACATGACTTACACTGCCTCTGTGCAGACACTGAAGGACACTTCTCTATGCTGATCCACTAACACACAGAAAGGACTTTTCAGAAGTCAGGTGGACCTCAACCCCTAAGACTCTCAGGAGGGCCTGAAGCACTTCTGGAAATCTTCCCATAGGCACTTATAAAAGAAGAGAGATATTTGCTGCACTTAGGAAAAAGAAACTCTGCTGATAACAGAACCCATATCCATACAAATGGGAACGAAATGCATCAGCACATAAGCATTGGCAGAGATGGTGTTGTTACTCTTAACCAGAAAGGCATTCATGTTCCTTACACAGAAAAGGAAAGCAATACATCCATAGCAGCAAAACAGTAACAGCAAACTTCAATACCACGCCTACCTTACAGTTTGCAGACAGATAGAAAATAATGAGAATTTGCTTGATGCAACCCTGACAATAAAGGGATTAAAGCTTCTAGGGGCAGACTAACACCTACCTCTACTTTAAGTATGCCCAAGTAACTTACAAACCAAGCAGCACAGGTTTAAACACCAATCAATTACAAGAGCAGAACTGACCTGAACTTACAGGAGCTGCTTTCCTCTCATGCTTTTTGGGTGTTTCAGCTTTGCTCTGTACCAGAACAGCACTGCTTTGGGTCCGTACAGTCTCTCTGCAGCCCTCAGAAATGCTAGCTGTGTAATGCAGGTCTGTGCTTGTTCACCTGCCTGCTTGGCTCTGGCTGTACTGAATGCTCTGTGTGCTCATCAGTGGGTTAAGCAGCCTGTAGGAAACTGCACACAAAAGGAACAGGACAGCTACACTCCAACACATGTGAGTTAAGCAGCCCAGAGTGTGTTTACACCTACAGTCACAGCTTTGTTGGCCCTGAATTCAAAATGAATAGAACCTTAAATACAGAATACTGTACTTAGAGCAGCAGAGGGCAATTGTTCCCAGGTATGTGTATTTTTTTCCTGCTGAAGTCTCATTTATTATTGGATGTCTCCTATGTGCCTGACTGTGACAGAGTCCAGTCAGTTCCAAACTGGGAGGGAAGTGGCCTTCAGAAGCTGAAACGGGTCCTGTGGGTGGAATGCTCCTTGGGCAGCCTATGCAAATCTTCACTGATGAGGTTGATGCAAACAGATTTTGCTCAGCTCCAGCATTATTTTTTTTTTCTTAGAAAGGATGAGGAAAAAAATTCTTAACATGCACAGTCATCTTTAGAAAGCTTCTTACATCATCTTCTATGCTACTAAACAGACTGACTGTTGCTAAAAAAAAAAAAAAAATCAACTAGTCTTCTTTCTGGCTTTTTCCTCCAGCACAATCTGCTCATTTTAATGAACTTCACAGACAATATCTCTGAACAGTCATTTCATCCAATGTAGAAGTATATACAGGCAGCTCCTGTGAAGAGTCTCATACTTCCTATTATCACAGAAGGGTTTTGGTTGGAAAAGACCTTACAGACCATCCAGTTCCAGCCCACATCAGGCTGCTCCATCCAACCTGGCCTTGAACACCTCTGAGAGGTGCTCCCTAGAACAGCTGTACACACTGGATGCAAAGCCAGGTGGCAGTGTAAACAGATTCCCTCATGCAGCATTCTGCTGTCATTTCCCCACTCTCAGTATTCTGCTGCCACAACCGTGCTACATTTCTGCTGGCTGATGAAAGAGCATCACCTGTCTTGCTTTGATGTCTGGTGCAGATTATCACAAAAGCAAACCTAAGTATCTAATGGTAAATAGAAGCTTTGTCTTGACAGGCCCACAGTTTCCTCTCTCATGTCATTTCTAAATACTTCTGCTCCTCTTTCAGAAGTTTACTTAAGATATTCAGCACCCATCAGTCTGGAAGCCTTTGTAGTGGAAACAAGCGACATTTTCTTTTTGTTTGAGATGTTGCTTTTGATTGCACAATTAGGCTAGAGAGCGTGGCTCTTTATTAACATGCTTGAAATATGACAACATAGTAAGAAGATGAATGAGGATAAAGCACCTTGCAAGGAGTCTGTGTTCCATTACTAGGATGAAACTATGCTGAGATGTTCCCACATCAAGCCGGAGCCATGACTAATCTGGTAGATCATTAACAGCCATTTGGGAGAATGGAGCATTTAGCCTATCCAGTTCATCTACCTGTGGGGGGTGATGCATTATAACCTCATGGTCCTCTGAAACGTCATCACCCACAGTGACCAGGTTTGTTAGAGATTTGCTCCGGACGCATTGGAAGTCAACGTGACGGCTTTTCCCCTCCTCCTTTTCCCAGGACATCTGGATGAACGGCCGCTGAACGTAGTTGTATATCACTTCTGAGCGACCACCTGGCCTCCTCTTCACTTTCTCTTTACAGGTGGGATATCCTGAAAACACAGACAGACAGTCAGTTGCACCACACACCCTCAACAGATCCTGAAGGACAGACAGGAGTGACTACAGGGACACAGGTGACTGAGTAGACAAGTGCTCACTTCCTACATTTACCATTATTGGCTTTCATGGCTGCTTTCTTTTCCCTGGAAAAGAGGATGCAGCCATACCATCCACAGCATTAAGCATCCACAGCATTAAGCATGTTGCAGGCACACGTGACAGGTATTCCCTGCTTCCAAACCCTGATAATATGTTTCGCATAACCAATGGTATGGCAAACATCCACAACTTTTAAGTAGTCATTTATCACCTCCTCTCTCTTCCCTTTCTGGTGCCAGGATGTGGGGACAGAATAATTAATCCATTAGCATTATCAGAGCACAGGCGCTGGGATGCCTGGATGTGGTGACACAGGAAAGCATAACAGCACGTGAGATAGCCAATGTAAGCCCTCCTCTGATGCAAATCCAATAGAAAACAGGTTTTACATGCTAGAGTCACTCCTTTTAGCACTTCCCTTGTTGATTTTTACCTTCAATGCCAATGCGAATGTTCTTCAGGCCCCGCTCCTTTAACACAGCTTTTGCAACATCGCGGTTCTCGATGTACTTGAAGAATCTGTACAGCTTGGAACTGTAAAGGACTGGAGAAATAAACAGCAATGAGAATCCACAGGAGAGACCTTCTCCCTGTTTTTGACATACTCAGCTGTGGGAGTGTCAAAAAAGCAGGTTTGGTTTCCAGGAACCGCTCACGTATCTGTTCTCACAAGTAGGATTAGCTCTGGTTCCTTGGTGGCAGTGTAGCCATACACGTTACAGTATGGATAGAAGGGTGGTGATGGGTGTGTAGAGCAAAAAGTATTCAGACACCAGAAAAAGGCTGAGGCAATAAACATATGGAAGAAATGCAGTGAATGCTCTCCATTACCACTGCAGGAAATCAAAACAAAGCTGTAACAAGACAAGTATCCTGCCTGTAGCAGCAGCCAATTCAGAAGGAATGTACAAAACAGAACACCATGTGCCAGCCTCCCTTCCTGGAGGAAGGCTGCTGTTTGGACAGTGGGTCCTTTCCTAGCAGCCAGATGTCTGGGAGTGTGCAGAACCTGAGCCAGGAGCCCTTACTTTGAGAGTACTCCTCGCCCATTGGAGGAGGGTGATCTTCATCCCAGTCCACAGTGTCCTCATCTGTCAGCACAACAATATGGCATTCACGCTCCCCTTTCCGGGCACTATCCACCATTATAGGCAGAATTAGCTCCTCCAGGTAGCTGTCAAACTGCTTGTGAGCACCATCATTGGAGAGCTCATGTAAAAGAGCACCTAAAAGAGACACAACAACACGATGAGCCTTTTTTAAGCATGAAAATACATGTGTACGTATGTTAAGATACCATATGAAAATACATCCCAGCTCTACACTTTTAAGATATTCAAGATATTCATTCATCTTTAGACAAACTCCTCAACATATGTTCAGTTGCACCAATAGTCTCCAGTACAAGAACTGGAAAATAAAAACAAGTGAGTGCATTTCAAATGGGATGCAAATTACACCCTAAAACCATTGAATTACCATTTAAAAAAAAAAAAAGTTGAATAATACAGCAAAATAAGAGAATAATTCATTCATTCTGATCTTTGAACTTCCAGCAACCATCTCTGGACTTGAAAGCACATTTTCTGCCACCTGCCTGCTCATCAGAAGACAGCAGGAATTCCACCCAAGGTCTGTGCTATGGTATCACAAACCCCATTTCAGCACAGTGCTCTTCACAGATTTACCTGTGTGAAAAGTTCCTTTCTTTGCCAGAATACCCATCAAAAAGCTGCTCCCAGTCAGTTTCACTGCAAAGAACTCTACTACTTTACAACTTCAGTGTCTTCAACACCTAGTCTGCCTGTTCACCTCTCTGCTTAAATTACTCTCACTTCTTTGGTACATTTTAGTTAGGGGTTGCAAATCTGCTTGTAGCCTTCATTTGGTCTGGCTGTAGCAGTAAGCTCTTCCAGCTCCCCCTCAAAACAGAGGCTGAGAAGTTCTACAATTTCACTTTGCTTTTCTGAGCCAGATGTCTTGCAGGATTTAATCAATGCATTTTCAGCTGAAGCAGCAAAAAAGGGAAGCTGTCTACATGCCACACACCTATCAGTCCTAGTGGAGTCCATACCCTTACACTCAAACTAAAGCACATAAAAAATGCACCAAATCAAGATGAGTGCTCAACACTACAGGCATGATTTTCCTAAGAGCTGATTTATTTTATACTTACTTAAATCTTGACATTTGATTGTGTTGAAGTCAAAGTTTATGCAGAGGTAATCACAGGTGTCTCGAAGGTCTGGGATGGAAATCCCATCAGGACAGTTTATTATTCCAGTCTTGTAATAATCCTGCAAACAAAAAGAAAAATTTGGGGGGGAAAAATGAAGAATAGCTTGGATTCTGATTGTTTTTCTATTTAGCTTTTTGTTTTGTTGACGAGCACTTGAGTTTCAGGAAGTATAAATAGGTTTGTGAATAGCAGAAACACCCACCTGTCTGAGAATCTACAGTTCTTTGCATACCCTCTTGGGACTGATCAACTGTGAGTCCCAGTCAAACCTTTTCCATGGCACTGGGGTTTCCTAACACATGCAATAATCATTTACGTGCAGCCACAGAGTCAGAACAAAGCTCACAGGAGAGGTAAAAGGCAACATGAGCAAGTATTTGATTTTGATGTGAGTCAGTATTTTGAATATATGCATACATAAATAATTATTTTACATAAAATCACAATGCAAAACAGTAATAAAAGAACACGTCCCAGGGGCACAGAGATGACTCAGTTTTGCACATGTGACAAAACAACTGCTTCCCCCCCCAAGTCTGCAAACATCTTACCAGCACAGTCCGGAACACAGCTGAGCTAATTCCTTCTGCAATTTCATATTCTCCCTTTTCATTTGGCCTGGTGAAATTATATTCTCTTCCTGGTCCAAACATTCTGAACAGATAAAAATACATAAGTGTCCAAGTATATTTAAATTCATTATTTCTAGAGAGCAATAGGTGCACTGAGGTTACAGAACACCAGCAGTGACACCTGTACACAGCAACCTGAAACCAATACTCACATCTCCCCCACAGTAAATAAGCACAAGAACTGTCTCACCTAAGTCCTGCTAGAGCTGAATTCTATTGCTGTAGCTACTGCATTGTATGCAACAAGTCACAACTCAAAGAAACAGACCAGTCAAGCCTGAGTCAGAAAACTCCTAGTTAAAGAAGCCCTTTCACTGAAGTTATGGAAGGCAAGGATCACGTTCCTTGAGATCACTTGCTTGACACAAGGACCTGTGCAATGTCAGCAGCCCAACAGAAGCAGTCTCTCCTTGGTCACAGACAGGCTGGCAATACAGAAAATGAACGTTTCTTGTTGCAGAGACTGACCTCTAATCCATGTTACAGGGAGCTGAGTGACTTCTCTCTTAGGAGAGCATTAAAAGATAACAGCAAGACAGGGAGGAAGCATTATCATTTTTTCCCATTTTGTAAGGGATGAAGTTATCAGCTGCCAACAGATGCAGCACTCACAAACAAGGCAAACACTCAGAATGCTAAAGCAAACTACGTCTAGCTAGAAGTGTACACTGCTTGAAGGAAGCAGGCCATAGAGAGAATGTTACCTAGAGAATTACTAAGTTTCTCTACATCTACTCATGTCTTCAAGGCCTTACTAACAGCACAGATCTGAATGAGGTCAACATTGCTCTGCATGTGTGCACAGATGAGATCATAACACAAACATTACATGTCTATTCCATTTCAGAAAACATCTTCCTTTCTTGAGGTATATTGAAAACGGGGGAAATCACTCACCTTCCCAGCATAGTATCAGGGTGAGCAGTGAAAATCTGTGGATTCACTGCAAACCGAGTGCCATCTACCACAAGTGTCACTTTCTCTGGAGCCACCGTCTGTGAATTGATGCTTGAAGACAAAGCATGGCGCTCCTGGGTGTTAAAATATTCTGTCTGTCTTTTATTTCCATCTTGGAAGTGACAACTGTGTGCGTCTTCAGAAGCAGACAACATGCTGCTGAACTGGGGGCTGGCTGGGCAAGCAGTGTGTCTGTAGTCAGAATCTAAACCTGAGAGACAAACAAAGGGAAGATACAGCTTCCTGAAACATCATTCAGCAGTAACACTTCTTACTGCAAGGAGAAAAACGAGTCAGACAATAACGAAGGATGTCAATATACATCACTGTCAGAATAATGCTATCTGACCTGAGGCCAGTCTGCATTTTCAAATTTAGACAGAATGTGGCTTTCAGAGGAAAAAACTTCCCCCATGCTTAACACAGCTTGTTAAAGCAAGGCAGATTCCATGGTTAAAGAGCAGGAGCACAGAAATTAAACGCTTCCTCTACCCCCCTCCCCCCCCCCCCCAAATCTCCCTTAAAGATCAGTGCAAGGTAAAGACATTATCCTCACCCTCGTTCCTGAGGCCTGCAGAGGGGCTGTGACCTCCAAGCATCACATTACCTTCTTCTGTCTCGTGCACTGCTACAGTTCCATTTTCTACAGAGCAAGTGGACTCCAGATTCCTCTTCCCACCAGCACAGTTAATATTCATGCTGGGCCTCCGTGATGCAAGGTGTTGGTTGCGTTTCCTAAGAGAAGAGCTAGGAGAGAAAACAGCAGGTTGTTAGTTTTGGAAGAAGCTCTCAAGCAATGAAGGATTAAGGCAAACAAGGAAGGACACCTTAACGTCTGGATCTGGCTTGTATAACAAACAGCCCAACCATTCAACATGACAAATATACTGCAGTCATGTACACAGTCCAGGAGGGAAATCAGTGCATGAAGACTTCAGAAGGCCACACTTGAGGCTGACCAGCTGACAGATGTCCTGCTTTCCTTTCATGCCTATGATCAAGGTGAAGCACTTGGAGTGAGACTGAATACCTATAAATAATAATTAGCACTGTTCACCTTCAGAGCTTCTTACATATATTAACAGCTCATTCCTCCTGACAGCCCTGGGAAACACTCAGGGCAGCCTTGTTAGAGAAAACAGGACAAAAGGGGAGATGATTTTGGGAGCAACTGCAGCCCCAACGCTGACCAATACATCCACCCCTCCTGCCCCCTGGCTGCACACAGGCAGCTATCTCGAGAACAGGCCCACATTGAGAATTCTTAATTCTTAAAATGAAAGTAGAGTGCTGTAACCACTTCTAATTGGAGACTGAACTCTCATCCAAACCCACCTTCCAACGTGTACAGCTCTCAGGAGTGAAATGTTTCATTCCAAATGGCCCAACTTGCTCACACCAACACGAAGAGTATAAAGGTGGTGTGCAAGGAAGGAATGCAAATAGCATAACCAGCAAAGGAAACCCAGTACAGATGCAAAACATTTAATCAAGCAAAAGATAATAAAATTAGCAGTGCAGATTTGCTGGTTTCTAACATCTAGCTTTAGCTGTTCCTTATAATTACCCTCATGCTCTTTTGTTTTTTCTTAATATTTATTTTTAAAAAGCAATTCTAAAACAGCTGAGGAGCCCAGGTTTGCAGCAAACTCCATGGAAACTCTAAAGAAAAAGCAGTGCTGTCAGAGCAAAGCCCTTGCCTGGAACATCCAACGGCTTCAGCACTGCTTTGCAGTCACCCAGCACAACGAGCAGCAACTTGGGAAGCAGCAGAAATAGCTAAAAAGAATGATCTTAATTCATCCCATGGTTTAAAAACAGCAAAGAGCAACAACCAGACTGAGCAACCAAATGGGGCAGCTGGCAATCTCCTGCTCTTCCGACATCACAGCATCACGATGACTTCAATACAACTCCCAACAACTCATTTTTAGGTGACAACGCTCCTTTAAATCTACAAAAACATTCCCACATACAATTCTCAGAAACATGAGCAAGCAGGAAATGTGCATATTCAGGGTGTGCCTGACCTAATTCTGTAGCCTACCAGTTTGGAACAAGACGTATTTGTAATATAATTGCACACCTTTCAGAAAAGTTTAGCCTCACTTTAATTTCTGAAAGCATATCCTTGGAACACGTCCAAAGCACTCTCAAACAAAAGCAGAATAACACGTTAATGATGACTGACTCCTCTTCTGCAGAACAAAAAGGGAAATCTCACTTAAGTTAAATAATGAGAAGCATTTCCTGTACGTAAGGATGGGTGACTGAGGCAGCTGTGGCACTGACACCCCAAGCCAAGGCCCTGCTGCCCACCTCACTGTGCTGCTGAAGCACTCCTCAGGGCTGTGCAGGAGAGCACAGCCCAGCTGCTCAGAAAGGCTACACTTGTAGTTTCTGCCCTGGCTGTGAGCAGCTCATTGGAAACAGCAGGGCTGAGCCTATGTGAACAAGATGAGGATCAAACTCTGTGAGCTTTGGCCCCAGCTTCTGTTTGTTCCCTTAACCTGGGGATCTCTTCAGACTGAAAAATAAAGAAAATACAAAAAGGAAACAGCACAGAAGGGCATAGGAAAAAAAACCCAAATCTGCTTGCCTGCTGTAGCCTTGACCAAGCTTCCCTTCTGCTCTGTTCCCTTCTGCATCCCCAGCAAGAGACAATTACAGCATCACCAACAAACTGTAACTGAAAACTCCCTATTAAAACACCCTTCATGCAGAACCACAGCATGTGTCCAACACTCATTTGGAGTTTAAACTGCCACATACAAATCAGGATCCATACTTGCTACCTCTCTCTGAAGCACAGGACTTATTTATGAGCACAGTTCTGCTCTTTCAGAAGGTGAAATGCCACATGTGAAATGTCACATAGCAAGAGAGGAAGCCAGGGTGATGGGGCTGCCCTGGGCACAGAGCACTGTGGCCTCACATCACCTCTGGCACACAGGGTTTGCTTACAGAGCAGGAAAGGCAAGCACTGAGCCCCAGGTACTGCCCTGTGGGGCTGAATCATACAAAGGATGCTCAAGGCCAAGTGAAACTTAGTGGGCCTGCTGCTGCCCACCTGTAGATAGGCCTGCAGCATAGGAGAACAACATAAAAGTGCATTCATTCCCATTGCATCAGAGAGAAAGTCTACCTGGAGTCTTTAAGATGCTCATCTCACACCTACCAATAATCCTCGCCTCATTTTCTGTTATAGACACAAACGTAACCAGGTGATCCAAGAGTGCTTTATAGGCTCAGTTCACACAGACACATTGCAAAGGCTTCTCCCTTCTTATGAAATAGCTCTATCAATATACAGTGCATTCATTTGCCATCTGGTTTCAAATTATAGATGGAAAATAATGTCCAGCAGGACTGATGCAACGCAGAGCAGCCTGCAAATTCTGGCCAGAGACAGCAAGAAGGCTGATGAAATGCTCGATTGTTTTCTCCTATTCTGTGCATAGTGCTTCACTGTTAGCAAAGTTTACAGACCTACTCACTTACTTCAGTCTTAACAACAATCTACTGTTTCTACAAGTGCAATTCAGAGCTCCAGTCTGCAGCATGGCTTTAATAGCTTGACACTGAACGTCTAACCCTGGATGTAAGCCTCATGATCTGCCAGATTCCTCCATAACTGACAGGGACTGGTTCACACACTGAGAGCTCCGTCACCACGGATGGCACTGAGTCACCACAGCCCTCCACGCTGCCACCATCAGCACTAACACACATAGGAAGCTTGCTGAGATTTATTAACTTGCAGTAACATATGATGGCCTTTCCCAAAATAGGAAAGTTACAGCAGAGCACGCTCAGCGTGGAGATATGAAGAGCACCCAGTGCAGCCTTGCTGCTGGGTGTATCAGAAGGAAACTGTGTTTCCTGAATAAGGCAACAGGTTTGTGTTTGTTAAAGCTCCTGCCCTCCTTGAGAGGCTTAATGAGAGCAGCCAGGTGGCCTTTAGGAACCACTGCTGTTATCCACACTCATGGGTTAAATGCAGCTTTCTGAAAAAGCTCTTACAGCTGATCCTCGTGAAGAGCATCTCATCACTGCAGTCACAGCAGCTTTGCTGGTGCTGCTCAACTACCTTCAGTCAAAACCTGGTGAAGGTTGGTCCACTGCAAACATCAGCAGGATCTTCAGCCTCAGGAGAAACACAGGGTCCCTTTTTCACACACAGAAAACCAAGCCAGCTGAAGTTTCAAGCCAAATGACACCTATGAGTTAAAATAGTCTTCAGTTGTGTTAGATAAAGCTACAAAGCACCTGGCAAAAATTCTCAACAGAAACAACAGCAACAGACAGTTCTGACTTGTATCCAGCCCCACCATTCTCAGCAGGGATGCTTAGAAAAGCTTCAATACAACCAAAAAGTTTAAAAAAAAAAAAAGAAGACCTTCCTTTAGATTTTAAAGCACCGTTTCTTCCTGGGCAGCTAAATCTGGCTGTTTCACATTCACACAAGCGTCTACATTTACACTACAGAATCCAAAGCTTTCGTTATAAGCTGTCCTATAAAGCATAAAGACTTGTGAGAATTTTGAAAGCATCCATAAAGCTTGTGAGAATCCTGACACACCTGCAGCAACCAGAACTGAACAGAAATCACCTCCTTCCCTGCTGCAACCCCCGAGCAAACCCTCCACCAGCACCCACACAACACAGCTTTACTCACTGGCGGCTCATATGTTCCCAGTGCTACCAGCTCCAGTCCCCCAAATCCTTCTTGATCAGAGGGAAACACCGAGGCACAGCAGAGCTTCAGAGTTTAAACTGTTTGTACCGCACTGGTCACTCCCCCAAAGCCCAGCTGTCTGATTCATGTAAATATTTCAGTTTAAAAGTCCCCTCCCTCCCCAGAGCTGATTCATGACAGGCTCAGTACAAAACTCACATGGCAGCAAACAGCTTTTTTTTTTTCTTTTTAAACCAGCTATTTTCAGGGGAAAAACAAACCAACAAACCTCACCATCCTGAGTCTCTCTTTCCACACTCCTGGCTCAGCCTCCTTAGATTTGACATAGGGAACAGCTTTAACACAAGAGGATTGTTTCTTCGGTAGAGAGAATAATCTGAATTCAAACTCCTCACTTGTAGTTTGCTGCAGTTTCTTGATGTTTCACACAGCCCCTGTTTGCCACGACTCTTATTTTGGAAATGCTGTGAGCAGCTCAGAACTCCACCTTCCTCCTCTGGAAGGGATCCCAGCAAGTAACTGCTAACTCATTCCCAGCTCATCTGCTACAACTCCAACTGCCATTCATTTTTAACCAATTGCCTGGCAGCAGCTCGAGCCAACTAATAACAGAGGGAAGAGTTTTGAAAGCAGTTACAGTAACTGTTAACCAATGAGAGTTCAGAAAAAAACAGAGCATGCAGCATTAAAAAAAACAAAACAACCAAAGACAATCCAGACCCACAGCAGGAAAACTATTTAATGAAATGCAATTAAATATCAAAGTGCCCTGCCTTGAGAAAGTGGTTAATCTATAGTGAAGTGTGGAGGAACTCGAGGGTGACTGATGTGCTGGATGAGCTCTGATCTGCCTGCACAGCCCTGCTGGTACAGAAGCACTGGGACAGCTCACAGCCCAGCACTGACAGTGACCAGAAGGACAGCAGCAGCTTGCATCCAGATCTGCAGCCAGCAGAGCATGAGGGCAGTGCTGAGGACGTGGCAGAGCTCACATCAGAGCCCAGCACAGGAGGAGTTTCATACCGAAGCTGGGCAGAACACAGGATCTCAGTCAGGTTATCTGGCAGCCCCAGCAGCACTGCCTATCTCACCGTGGTAGAGAACAGCTGGAAATGGCTCAGATGAATCCACAGAGCCATGGGGACACTCCTGCCAAGCAGAGGCACCAGGGCAGCGTGCTCTGCAGGAACAAGAAATTTTTTTAGTACACGTTAAGATACAGACAACAGAAAGCAAAACAAACCCCTCAGACTGCGGTCACGTTAGTAATGCTAAAGCAACCCTACAGCCAAACAGATTTATTTAGCACAATTGCAGCTCTTTGAGAAAGCTCATCCTGATTTATTTTTGGGATGGGAGAGAGGGGGGCTAAGAGTTCTGCTGGGTAAAGCCAAGCATCAACACTCTGTCAGTTCATGTCAGCGGAGGACACGATACCTTATTTCCAAGAGCTGGAAAACATCTTGCTCAATGTGTGATGGTACACTGGCATGGCATTCCTTGCTGTGTTTACATGTCTGGGTAAATATTTTACACGTCAAGCATAGTTATAACACTTTCTAAGAATACTTCCTTGCATTCCTTCTTATGTGACTAATAAAAAATATTTGGCTAGTGTCGTGTTTCAGCAAAATTAACCAGGAACTGGAGCCATATTTTGTGGGTTTAAAAAGGAAAACAACCACACACACAAAAATAAAATTGAATAAGCAGAGATGATGCCTATTTCAACACACATAATGAGACATTGGTGCAGAGGAAAGGTACCCATTGGGCACTGAGTGAAGCTGCTCTTGGAAGTGGGAAGTTCTAAAATGGCAGCCTGTTCCAGAACAGTCCACTTCAGCCCATTTGTAATTTGACAAGCATGCAACCAAAGCGACAGCTGGCTTCCACAGCCCTGATCTCAAAGACAAGAAGGAAAACAAATGCGTGGATTTTTACTGTCATTTATTTTAAAGAAATCCTTCCAAGTCTGTCCTTGGGGAGGGGATATTCTACTCTTCCGCTGAATAATCCACAAGATTCACAAATCAATTCCCTTATTTCAGTAGAATGATTTTAATGAGCCTTGAACACTTCTTAGTACAGAGCCTGCTAATTAAAGGGCCTATTAATGTACAACCCAAGATTTCATCTCAGCCCACAAGTGCCCAAAACCTTGAGACTTTAGAGCTCATAATGCAGGCTGTGTGAAATGAGTTTGCTGTTTCCAATCTGGCTGCCAGCTTTCTAGAAACCACCACCTCTAAGTGACCCTTTGGGTGGTAAAAGCAGGGCCCAGCTCAGAAGTGATGGGCAGAAGTCCCAGCACACACAGCACAGACCCCCGGGATGCAGCTGGGGCAGATGAGGTGCTGCTGTGCCCATCACTGCTCCAATACTCTGGGGATAAGCAAAGCCTGTGAGCCTCAGGGCTGTCAATCTGGCTGGCCTGAGTTGACAAGAGGTTTTGTTTGGAATTGTTATTCTTAATTCAGTTATAACAGCCTCCTAACTGAAGATAACCGTCTGCAACACACACAGTGCATGACCAAAGATTCTATTTTCTGCATGAATAATAGCTTCATCTTTCAGAAATGCATCAATTTCACTCTGCAAGTGGAGAAATGCCATTCCCTGTAGTTGTCTGCAATGCCTCCAGAACAGCACTGCAGTGACTTAACAGCACAAAGCAAAGACAGACACAGATGCCATGGCATGTCAGACAGCTCTGAAAGCAACTGAGTGCTTCAAAAACAGCTTTTAAGAGGAGAGAGAAGCTGGCCCCGTGATCTTCTCAAAGAACATTTTGTAATAGGGACAGACAGACAGATGGGGGACCATTTAAATATAGCACAGCCCTAATGCATTAAGCTCTCTGCAGCTTTATAATTAACAGTAAACAGAAACCCAGTTTCCCCCTCGCTCACCCAATACTGAGAGGAGTCATTAGCCTGCTGTCACTGCACTACATTGCACAGTACATTCAAAGGGAACCATCTCAAACCCAGCTGTTTATTGCTGCTCCTCGAGTCTGACAGCAAACCTACATGTCAACACATCTCACTGCCAAATACATTCATTTGGGCCTTGTTCAAGACTTGAGCTTATGAACAGGAAGGAGTCTGACTTTTCGCATGGGCTGACAGTGATAGGACAAGGGGGAAAAGACTTAAACTAAAAGAACAAGATTTAGGTTAGATGTTAGGAGGAAATCCTTTACTCAGAAGGCAGCAAGGCCTCAGTTCTGCTGCCCAGAGCTGTGGCGTCCATCCCTGGAGGTGCCTGAGGTCATGGATGGAGCCCTGGGAAGCCTGGGCTGGTGAGCACCCAGCCCACAGCAAGGGCAGTGCTGGGCATCTTTAAGATCCCTTTCAGCCTAAGCCATCCTATAATTCTATGCCATGTGCAGCAGGCTGAGAGCTGTGACACAGAGCTGAGTCACAGCAACCTTCTTGCTCTGCAGCAGCCATAGCAGCACGTCTGACTTGTGCTGACATTTGGAAACGGACAGGTTGCTGCTGAGACAGGGGTAGGTGATGCTCAGTGCCCTTCATGGGATCTGAAACCAGGGCTATCCTGGGAAGGGATGCTGCAAAAGCTCCTGTCCCACCTGCTGCTCACACATGCCCAAGAAATTTGCATGATCAATATTTTCCCTCTATTAGAGAAGCAATCAAACCAATGGCCTTCAGTCATATTCCAAAAGAAGGTTTATGCTTCTGTGCTGTACGGCTTAAATCAGATGAGCAGCATTAAGGGCAAGAGATAAAACCTGTCTAGTCCAAAATTACTCAGATAGTACCTAATTAGCACACTGCAAGAACTGGTCTCATTGAAACTGTGGAGATTAGCAAAAAATTGAACTTCTATGGTGCTTTATTTTAACACTAAACCAGCATGACCTGATTTGAAGATCACTGAACAACCCCATTTTTCACATAGAAATGGCTTCTTTGAAAGAACATGGATGCTGCAGAATGCAGAATGCCCATGGAAGAAAGAAATACAGTGCCCATACATCTTAAGAATTTCTACAGATGTAGCAAATTAAACTGTAAGAGGAAATTGGTGCCTATTGAGATCTAAGTAATCTGTGTATTTCTCTTCTATCCCTTAGTGGATCTGGTGAACAAAGGCACAATGAGTAAGGTCAGGTTTTCAAAACCTCCCAAAGGTTCCTCCTTGACAAATGCTATACTCTGTTATTCCCATCCACATTGGTATGGAAGGTCTGTGCCACTGTGAAGTTCCACCTGCTGAGCCTGCAGCAGCCATCACCCAGTGAAGGGCAGTCTTATCCCAAAGCATCAGACTGTAAGCAGGTTTGCAAGTGCCTGCCAGAACATTTATGTCAATGGATTGGGGAACTCATTCATAACCATCAACTGCTACAGCAGAAAACGTTCCAGGCAGATGTAACCTTTCCAAAGCCAGTGATTATGCAAGGCCATGATTTTTAATCCTCTCATCCAGGGGAAGAAATTAGCCAGCTTACACAAAGGCTAAAGCTTCCTTATTCAGTTTTCCTCCTTCATTTGTTCTAGTTACATTGATCTAGTGGATGAAATTCACCATAAGCAAACTAGGAGAGACTTGTGAAACTCACCCAGCTAAGCTAAATCCCAGTCCTCCAGGGAATACCTTCAAAAATACTGCAGCTGTGGCAACAGAGCAAATGCAAAGGGTTTTTCTCCTCCTGCCTTCTCCCTGCTCCCCTCCTTTGTGGATCCTTCACCTCAGTTTTCACGACACACTGAGTGAGAACTGCAGCCATTCAAGTGGCAAAACAGATAACTGAGAAAACATGAATGCCATCATTTACTGAACTGAGAAAACTTCTGAAATTGGTGTTTGTGCTCAATCAGGACAGCTGGCAGGACATCCTAAAGCACAGTGTGGACACACAGATGAATGTCACAGGAAACACAATCACCTGCTGTCCCAGCAGGCTGAATCAGGGGGTGGAATCCCACCAGTGTTAGTGATGAGAGCAGGCTGACACTGGGCTTGCACTGCTGCAGCATACAGCACAGCATTAGGCACAAGGTTCACTTCAGTTACTCTTATGGCTACCAAGCTGTACTTCCTTCCTGAAACCCTCTGTTCTGATGGAACAGAGCAGCCAACTGCACCCAAACACCCAGCTCAGGGTCACAGCACTGACTTATGAGAGCCTGCTGGTAACTGCATTCATTTCTTGTAATACATGTTTTTGCCACTGGAAGTATGATTCATAAACTTTAACCTGTATTATTTGTCCACATGCAGAACTGACACACAACTGCACACTCCTTTGTGTTGTTATTTGGTTGCCCTCACCTCCACCACTCTTCCCCTACAAGTTCCAGCTTCTCTAAACAGGCACTGCTAAGACAGAAGCCCTGCAAAGCAGTTCAGCTCATCAGAACACAGACAGGATCAAACCAGGCAAAAAATTCAGGAGTGTTTCCAAATTAGGAGACTACTGACTGGGAATCAATCTGTACAGCAAGACAATCTAAAAGGTGTAAAAAAACTGTACTGACCTTGGTGAAAGATGGCCCACAGACTCTAATTGTCATGGTGCATTCAGAGAGGATGCTGGAATCAGAAACCTGAAATCAATGGGGCTTTCATCAGCAGTCCAGCCAAGTCCCCCCAAAACAGATCCTACAACCACATTGCTTCTGCAGAGAGCTTCTAAAATCATAATTAGCTCTAACTGTACAATCTGTGAATGAAGTGGGTGAAAAATGGTGGTAGTTCCTCATTCATCCATATTTCCCCACAGGAAATAATTATGTTGCTTGTGTATGGGTTAAACCAGCTAGTAATGAACTTGTGTTCTAACTAATTTTACTTTCTATTAAGCAATTCATCTAAAAATCAGGAGACACTTCGGACAGCTGAAATAGCTGTTATCAGCAGGCACCAATCCAGCATTTTCCTTGGAAAGAAAGAATTATCACTCTGCTCTCCACATCTCTTTGGGAAGCTGCAGTCCCACAGCCTGCTTCCAAGCAAACCTTTTAGGGAGGTTCACTTCGCATTATCTTCTACAAGGAGGAATGGCAGCATTGAAGTCCCATAGCAAAATCACTACAGAAGTTATGTCAGTTAACAAAGCCAGGCATTGGATGCCATTCAGAGGGACCTCGAGAGGCCAGAAAGGTGGGCCTGGGTGAACCTGATGAGGTTCAACACAGCAAAGTGCAGAGTTTTGCACTTGGGCAGGAGAAATCCCAGGCATCCACACAGACTGGAAGGAGCGGAGACTGGAAGGAGCAGTCCTTGAGAGCAGCCCTGTGGGGAAGGACTTGGGGGTCCTGATAGATGAAAAGCTTAACATGAGCCAGCAGTGTGCCCTTGTGGAAGGCAAATGGGATCCTGGGCTCCATCACAAGAGGGGTGGCCAGCAGGGACAGGGAGGCGATTGTTCCCCTCTACTCTGCTCTTGTGAGGCCCCATCTGCAGCACTGCGTCCAAGTCTGGAGCCCCCAGTACAAAAAAGACAGGGAGCTGTTGGAGAGGGTCCAGAGGAGGGCCCAATCAGGGGACTGGAGCACCTCCCCTATGAGGACAGGCTGAGGGAGCTGAGCTTGTTCAGCCTGGAGAAAAGAAGGCTGCGGGGTGACCTCATTGCAGCCTTTCAGTACCTAAAGGGAGCCTACAAACAGGAGGGGAATCAACTCTTTGAAAGGGTGAGTGACAGCAGGACAAGGGAAATGGTTTGAAGTTGAGGGAGGGGAGATTTAGGTTGGATGTCAGGGGGAAGTTCTTTCCTATGAGAGTGGTGAGGTGCTGGAACAGCTGCCCAGAGAGGCTGTGGATGCCCCATCCCTGGAGATGTTCAAGGCCAGGTTGGATGGGGCCCTGGGCAGCCTGGTCTTGCATTAAATGAGGAGGTTGGTGGCCCTGCGTGTGGCAGGGGGGTTGGAGATTCGTGATCCTTGAGGTCCCTTCCAACCTTGGCCATTCTGTGATTCTGTGATTGCTGGTCCTTCCCCACCCAAAAAAAACAAAACGTCACAACATCCTTAACAGAAAGCTTAAAGCAGGTGATGACAAAACCTCTTGGAGTCTGAGGAGGCAAGACTGAACATGTCAGGATGGGAGGCACAGCAAAAAAAGACTGAGGTGAGCTGGGATTTGTGATCAGATCATCAGATCAGCTGAAATGAGGTTTCTCAATCCTGAGGGTTATTTCCTACTCCAGATATCCAACAAACCTGTCACATTCACATCTCAGATTCTTAGATGACCATTCAATTAAAGCCAATAACGTCTCCCCACCCCCCCTTCTTGCCTTCCACAGAACTGTGTGAGGAACTCCCAAAAGAAAGATGACCTTAAGCTCCAGTCAAACATAGGATTCATCCTTCTGAAACAACACAACCCAAAACAACAGCACAACAACAAAACAATCTATGAGCAGCAAACAAGATAAGCCTGGTTTGAAATAAACACCAATTTAGCTAACTCAGTGCACACCTATTTCCATCAAAGCACAACTTACTTCATCCTGCTCTTAATTACTTTGAGATAATGTGAGATAAGTCTGACAAAGCCTTGTGCACAGGCTTCACTAATGAGTCTGCAGACGTTGCTCCATCTCAGCAACAGGATCAGATCATTGATGACCCTTTAATGTGGACGTTATTACAAAAAATAAAGGCAACTGCACCACTGCAAGCAACTGCTCCACAATCTGCTCTGAAAAAGAGAATTTTTAGTGATTTGGGTACCTACGAACTGTAATCACCATCAGCCCATTCATTTTACTGAACTGACATTGTTTTCTTAAGGGAAACTGTAGTAAAGATATGCAAAAACCCAGAATAACTTGTAACATCTACAAGAAACTTTGCTTACACGTTGACCTGCAGCTTTTCAGCCTCACAACTCACGATTTGGCTGCCCATGTGACTAAAACCACCTTCATGAACCAAAGGTGTAAGTATTTACAACCCATAAGTGTAAGTGACGTTCAGTCAGGGTATGGGGTAAATAAGGACACACCTCAAAAGGGACAATTGTGTTTTTCCGTTAACTGCCCTTCCTGTAACTGATGTGCGACTGCTAGGAAAGCCAGCAGGAAGGACTGTGACTTTGTGCTGAGGATAAGGCCATGGAGAGAGCAGGTGAACATTCTTCTTTAGGGGTATAACCTGCTGCTACAACACGATCCGGGTTTGTAGCCAGCCTGGCAAAGTAATCTGTAACATTCATCCTACAGATGCACGTCCTCAGCCTCCCATGCAGACATTTAGAATTATTAACCTGCCTTCCTGAACAGCTTAAGGTCACCAAGAAGGCGGCACAGAGCAAGCAGGATTAAGGACGGGGTGAAACCACAGCAGCGACAAGGCGAGCTCACACCTACAGCTCCCCTTCACACGAAAATCCCCCACAAAACGCAGCTCTCTTTCAAAGCACTGCAGGGCCAGGAAGGAGGGGGGAGAAAAAGGCAGAATTAACTCTGGGGACGCACGGAGCACAAGCAGGCAGCCGCAGGGCACGGCAGATCCACCACCCGAGGGCAGCGAGGCCTCGAGCTGAGCAACGGAGGCACGGCTGATGCCCAGCTCGGGGATAACAGCCCCTACCTGCGCTGACGGAGCCCCGCAGGCGCTGAGATGGGCGCCCCACACCGAGACCCCACGGAGCTCCCAGAGAACAGCGGGAGCCGCCCGACCCCAAACCGCCCTCAGCGGCCCAAGGGAACGGAACAAAGCAGGCCCGCACCGACCCCCACGGCGCAGAACGAGCCCCTCGAAGGCTGAGAAAGCCCCTCAACAGCCCTAAGCTTCGCGGAAAGCCACGAAGGACCCCCGCAGCCCCTTCCCCGGGCCGACAGGAGGGCACACAGCCGGCGCAGGGCCGCGCAGGCCGCACTCACCGCCATCCCACCGCGCCGCTCCTTCAGGCACCGCGAGGGCGGGACTTGGAAATAAGGCCGCGCCCCGCCCCCGCCGCTCTCTGATTGGTCCAGAGCGCGGAGGCGCCGGGCCAATGGCAAGGAAGGGGCAAAGCGAGAAGGATGGGGCGCGGCCTAGCGGAAATGGGGCGTGGTTTATAAAAAGGGGCGTGGTCGAGCGGGAAAAGGGGCGGGGTTCAGGCGGTGGCGCGCGTCGGTGGTGCACGTGTGTCGGCGCGCGCCCGCTTTGCGCCCCGCTTTGCGCCCCGCTTTGCGCGGCGCTTCCCCATCTCGGCTGTGCCCGGTGGAGACTGGAGCCGGTCCCCGAGGGTAGAAAAAGTTAAAACCTTTGAGCCTGTAGCCGTGTTCCGGGAGGGGACTTCGGTACTGGCAGCGGGCGGGGTCAGAAAGTAAACGGGAACCCCCGGGGGCAGCGGGGACACGGCCCGGTATATATGTGTGTGTATGGGGAAGGGGGGGTTAGGGTTGGGGTGCACGGCCCTGGGCACTCCCCCCGTCCCTCTCGGCTTTCCGATCGTTTCGATTTCGTTTCCCGGAAGGATCGCGCCAGAGCCGCGTTGGTGCAGCGCCGAGCGGCGGGGGGCGGCGGGGATGCAGGTAAGAGCCGCCCACCCCCGGTTGGGGCACCCTGGGAGCCCTTTCCTAGCGGACCCCACTCGGAGCGGAGCAGTGGGGTCGGTCGTGCCCAGCACCGGGCTCCGCGCTGCCCCTTTTCAACGCTCTCCTCCCGGGTTGCGGCTCCGGACCCTCCGAGTTGAACCGAGCAAATGCCATCTCAGAAACACGCCCGAAAATAGCGAAGGAGGAAACAAAACGACGCCAAATCGACTCTGATAAAATAGGGGCAAAATTACCGGAGTTAAGAGTGTGTCGTTATGCCCTAGAAACCTTTAGGAGTGAGGAGCAAAACGCGCTGCTAATTCCTTTTGCTCTTATATTCCTGTAGCTTATTGCATAGAATGAACCCAAAACACGATTTGCATTGCTGCAAAACCTCTCTAAATAGAGTTTATCCTGCTGGATTTGCTCTGGTTTCTTCCTATGATTCCATGCAGCTGCTCGCTTTGCTAAAACCAAAGCTTGGACACAACAGCTAAGCCATGATATCACCTCCAGCAGAAAACATGCTGACATTTGTCCTTTGGGTGAGGAAAACCCTTTGAGATGAAGTTTGAGAGTGATTCAGCTCCTGCTGATCTTTCTCATCAAGAGACCAAGCAGTAGCAATAGTTCCTCATTGTCATCCGTCAACAATGTTGGGATATGAAGCACGTCACCAACTCTGGTGACCTTCAGCCTTCCCTTGGGCTGAATGCTGCCTGCTGCAGCTCCCCCTGCCCTGTGGCTCAGCTATGTCCCCGATGCTCCATCTTTAGGATCATCAGCTTTAGGGTCACCACCTTCAGTGCCACCACCTTTGCACTGAGGCCACAGCCAGGCTTTGCTGTCTGCTCTCAGTGCATGCTGTGATTTTCTCCACCCCTGGTTCTCTTTAGGGCTCAGCTCCCCCTACACCCCATTAAGGGGGCTGTGTTATCCATCTCCCTCCCAGAAATCTTCCCAAGGGCGTATGGAAGTGCTTGGAATCAACTGCTTCAGAAAACAGCACTTGCAGGCAAAACTCTTAATTTTCCAGAGAACGAAGCCAAGCAATCATTAACAGATTTTTAAGGGGAACCATTATCTACTTTGCTGCTGGTGGTATTTCAGGATGTGGCTGATGCTGCAAGCAGGACCTGAGCTCCACGCTGGCTCATGACCAGGGGTGATGTTGGTGGGGAGCTCCTGCTGATGGAGGAAGAAAAGGGGAAAAAGAGAGTGGGGGTTTCTGACTCCTGACTGGGGCATCCCAGGGCTGGTGAGGATCTAGAACAAGAACACAGACAGTGCATCACAGCACGGGGAAATCAGCTCACCCTGGTGCAGGTGTGTCCAATGCAAGGGCATGTCAGCCCGGAATTTCCCTCCATCAATGCATTTAATCTCTTTTTCTCAGGGTGAAGTGACGCTCGGCTCTTCCAGCCCAGTGGCTGCAGCTTTGCTCCCAGCCTGGGGCAGACACACACACAACGATGAGGGGCATGGCCTGGCACTGCCTGGCAGGCTGAGTGAGTGGGGTGGGTTTTTGGTCTCCATAGAGGGGAAGGGTGGTGATGGAGACCACTGTACCTCTACATTGGGTTTGGGGGTGCAGACTGAGCTGTTTCAGGGGCTGTCACCACTTTCAGGGATCCAGCCCTCGTTGTGGAGTAAGGACGATGTCATCCACTGGCTCAGGTGGGCAGAGAGGGAATATTCCCTTCAGCAAACGGATGAAAGCAAGTTTGAAATGAATGGCAAAGCCCTGTGCATCCTCACCAAGGACGACTTCAGGTTCCGTGCTCCTGGCTCAGGTTTGGTGAGGCAGAAGGGCATTACAAGGACCAGGTCTAAGCCAGGCTGTGGTCTGCTGTGGGAGGGATGGGTGGGTGCTGGAGACCAGGAAAAGCCTCTTACAGACCCCACATTCTTAGGGATGGTGAGTAGAGTCTTTCTCTGTGAGCACTGCAGCAATACAAGCAGCAAAACCACCTGAGCTCACTTTCCTTCCCCACAGGTGATGTGTTGTATGAATTACTCCAGTACATTAAGACTCAAAGAAGAGCTCTGATGTACAGCCCTTTGCTGAATTCACCCTTCCGAGAGGCCAAGGGCACAGGGGAAGGTATGGTGGGCATGATGTCTGTGTGGTGGGCATGATGTCTGTGTGGTGGGCATGATGCTTGTATGGTGGGCATGATGCCTTTATGGTGGGCATGCTGCCTGTCCACGCAGCACAGTGCCTGCCCTTGGCTGCAGCACACAGCTGAGCCCATCCCACAGCCCCTAAGCAAAGCTTATTTCAGGGCTCTGGAAGATGTCCTGGGATCCACCTCAGTGCAACATGAGGTTTTCCCTTTCAGGGATGGACGGTGGTGCAGAGGCTGCTCCGGATGCTCCCTCACCCTGCCTGGAGCACACTGAGCTGTCCCCATCCCACAGCCTCCATCAGCCCTTGAACCTCTCCCATCCCAGCACTGAGGGCAGCTGCAGGGCAGAATCCATCTGCTCTTTTCCTACATCCCCATTAGCACCAGTGGATGGGAAAATCGCAGGTGAATATTATTTTTTTTCATCCTGGTCCCTTGGGGAAATGAGATCCTGCTTCATCCCGTCTGCCCTCCTGCCCCCTTCTATTTATTTCATCCGTCTGTGCTTCTCTGCCTCGGTTTCACAGAATCACAGAATGGCCAGGGTTGGAAGGGACCTCAAGGATCACGAATCTCCAACCCCCTGCCACATGCAGAGCCACCAACCTCCCCATTTAATACCAGTTTCCCCACTTGAAGAAGTGTAGTTCACACTGACACTTTGAGATGTAGAAACAAAACCTGAGCCCTGGGCTCTTCTTCCACTTACGCTTCTCATAAGATGTTTAATGCACACATAATAACTGCCAACGCCCTGACACTCACCGACCTTCACTGGAGCCACAGTGGGAGCTCTGTGATGTCTCCTGTGTGCTCAGACTGCAGGCTGCTGTGGGATTACATCTACCAGCTCCTCTCCGACAGCCGCTACGAGCCCTACATCAAGTGGGAAGACAAGGAGGCCAAGCTCTTTCGCATCGTTAACCCCCATGGACTCGCCCATCTCTGGGGGAACCACAAGGTAAAGAGGGAGGTGTCAGCCCCAGAAATCATGGTACCCGTGGGCCCAGAGGCAAATGTGGGCTGC
This sequence comes from Phasianus colchicus, assembly GCF_987193195.1. Lineage (NCBI taxonomy): Eukaryota > Metazoa > Chordata > Aves > Galliformes > Phasianidae > Phasianus > Phasianus colchicus. The sequence continues at coordinate 4,664,549 of NC_143460.1, forward strand.
AGAGCTGTGCCGAGGTTTGCACAGTGCCCAGGCAGCCACTCTGATGGTCCTGCTGCAGATCCAGGCCAGGGATGGATGCTTTGGATGCTTGCTTTGGCTCAGAGCCCCAAATTCATTTCTCCTTCCAGAACCGTATGAACATGACCTATGAGAAGATGTCCCGAGCGCTCAGACATTACTACAAGCTTAACATCATCAAAAGGGAACCGGGGCAGAAGCTGCTGTTCAGGTGAGCTGAAGATCGGAGAAGCGGTGTGGATGGGGCATGGGAAGGTGCTGGGCTCCAGGTGTTGGCATCTGATGGGTCAGAGCTGAGCTGAAGTTGCAGCATTTTGGCTGCGTGTTCGGGGTAATGTATGGGGACGTGGATCTGATGCCCACCTATGGACAGAACAGATGGAAATAAGTCGTGAGCCCACTGTTTCCAGTGCTGGCTGCTTCCCTGGAACTACCCTGGGCTTAAAATACTGGTGTTGGGCTGACCTGTGCCATGCTTTAACACTGAGAGCTCTGTGCATCCTGAGGGCAAAGCAAGAGCTCCAGAGCTCAGCTCAGGGCAGGGGCTCTGGCATTCAAAACCTGGCGTTTAGAACAACTTAAAACAACTTGCAGATTTCTGAAGACACCCGAGGAGATCATCCAGGAGAAATCCAGCAGGCTGGAGCAGCTGGAGAACGAGGAGCACGAGGAGCTCAAGGAAGAGCTGCTGGAAGTTTAGTGCAGGACACCACGGAAGGCTGTGTGTGCAGTGCTGTGCAGGGGGACTTGTGCTCTGCTGGGAAGTGCCAACACCTCCTGCTCCCTGCACAGAAAGCAGCAGAGGGGGTCCTGGATTCCAAAAGTTGCCTTGAGCCAAAGCTGTGATGCCTCGAAGTTGTTGGTAAAGGCTGCTTGGTTGTTACAGTGAGATGAGCACACATACAGGGTCACGAGTGCACTGATGTTGCCTTGACCTGAGATAGGACTCACCCTGCAGATGTGCTGTGCGCTGTGATCTGTCTCCTGTGGAGCTGTGATTAAGGGTGGGGATGTGCTGAAGAGATGGTCTGAATCCTGGCTGGAGCTTCAGGCTGTGCAGATGTGTCCTACTGGGTCTTGTTTTAACTCCTTGTGTAACCATATGGCTAAAGGATGTGACACGAAACAGGTCAGCAGTGAATGTGATCTCTGTGGGGTAAAGGAGAGCTGCCTCACAGCCTTGGTGAGGTGCTGGCAGGGAGGGATGCCAACAATTTCTGCTAGGAGCAAAAGCTGGAGGTCACCCAGCACCAGCCAAGCTGTTCAGGGCTGCTCCCATCCTGGCTGTGTGCCTCTCCTGGGATACACACTCATGGGTGCCTTTATCCTGATTGCTCTCCCATCCACTTTCTTGCCATGGAAGCAGCCCTTGGTGACTTCTGAGAAACCCATGGCTCCCCAGGCTGGCACAGCTGGCTTTGTTGGAGCTGGTGGTGACCCCAGCACATACAGGGGTGTGTGGCTGCCTTTCACCTGTTCCTCCAACGATGACTAAGGATCCCGTTGGACTTGGACGGGGATTTCCTCCTGAGCTTGGGAAGCTGCCAGATGCACTCAGCCCTCTTTGAGCTGCGCTGTGCTCTGGAGCGATCTCGGAAATCAAAAAAGCAAAGGGCACTTTTGCAAGGATGGGCTGTGCGATGACAAATCCTTCCCAGCTTCCAGGATGAGCTCGTGTCTGTCTGTCCCACGGCAATGCGGCCATTGCTCTTCCCACAGTGTGTGCAGGTGAGACGGCCATAAATACGCTGCTTTCCTGGAAAACAACCCATCCCTTTCAGTAAACAGCCCAGCAAATGCCACCTGCACTGGGGAACTCAATGTGTGCGCATGGGAAGAGGGAGTGAACGGTGCTGGGGATTTCTGCTGTGGCTGTGCTCCATGTGGTAGCATGTGGGTAGGGGTCACACGCTTCCCCCATGTGCCAGTGCCCACCAGCACCTTGGAGCAGAGGTTTCATTAAGCCATGCAGGTGCCGTGAGTTGGCTGTGCTTTCTTTTCAGCCTGTGTTGGGCTGCCTCCATCCTCTGTGTCTTGGTTCAGATCTGAACTGCAGATCTTTTTGTGTCCAGGGCTCAGAAGGATGGTTGTGGTTGGTGTCCTTACAATTAAAACACAGCATCTGCTTGGGTCAGTCAAATAGAAACACAGAATCGTTAAGGTTGAAAAAGATCATTTAGTCCAAGCATTGAACCCATCCCCACCGTGCACATTGACCACATCCCTCAATGCCACATCTCCATGTTCTGGAACACCCCCAGAGTCAGTGACTCCCCCACCTCCGTGGGCAAACCACAGAATGGAGTCATATAATACAACCATAGAACAGACCCACAAGGATCATTGTGTCCAACCCTTGGCTTCACACCGGGCCACCCAAAATCAAACCCTGTGCACCAGAGGAGGTTCACAATGGGCACAATCCCTTACTCTAGGGATGGAGCAGGCATCCATAGAGGTGGCTGACGCCCTATGCTTGTCATTGTTCAAGAGGCATTGGACAACAGCCTTGATCACGTGCTTTATATTTGGTTATCCCTACATAAACTGCCTTGGGCAGCCCATCTTCAGGCTACATCCAGAAATGCAGCAACAAAGAGAGAAAGCCTGAAAGAGGCCCTAAATCAATGCTGGTCAATGCTGATCCCCATGCAGCCATGAGAGCTCCTCCACCAATAGGGATTGTTGACAGACTCATCCTGGATGACCTCCAAACAAGAGGTGACCAAACTGTGCTCCATTCCCAGAGTGATGTGGCTGTTTGTTAGCTGGATGTTGCAGGGAAAAAGCAGACTAAGTTGATTGTGAAAGTTCTTATCACTTATTGTGGTCACGTGCTGCTTGGTGCCATAGGGCTCCTGCTGGATGGGTTGTTTATCTGCAGCAGGTGGGGATCTTGAAAAACAGAACTGGGTATTTCCTAATCAATACCAGACTGACGCAGCAGCGTTCAGAAGAGGTAGAGGGAAATGGGCTGTTTCTCTTCAAGCAGTAGGAAATTACAGCCCAGAGAAACTGTAGAAAGAAATTGAAAGGAAATAATTGTGGACACATCGAATTGTGAGCTGGACCAGTTATCAAGAAAAGACTATTTCTATCCAGGATGGTTCAGGGCAGCACGTCATCCGTGCTGAAAGCTGGAGAAAACAAAGCATTGCTCACGTGGAAACCCCACAGGGCTTTCCAAAATCACTGTGCCATCCATTGCACAGATCACCACCCAGCAGATGCATCCATGTCCAGTTCTGTGCAAGGTGCAGTGCGAAATATTGCCATCAGATGGCAAAGTAGCAATGGGGATGGCAGGCAGCAGCCTGCAGGAGGAGGCAATGGACACAGGTGGACGTGGTGTGAGCGAGGCAGGGGGGTTGGAACCAGGGGATCTTTCTGGTCCCTTCCAATCCAAACCATTTTATGGTTCTGTGATTCTGTGAAGGTCCCAATTCATGTCTGAGGGTGGGCAAGCAGGCTGCCTAAAGAGCTCCAGGGGGTGGTTTCAAGGATGTTGGATGCCATTATGTGCCCCCCACGTCCTGAGTGTTGCTGGGGTGGCAGTGGGGAGATGCTGTCACTGCTCTGAGGCTCCATTTCCCTGAGATACTTTGGTTGCTTCTTACAGAAGCAGCATAGCAAAGCCTCCACGGGTCATCAACCCGTAAGAGATAAAAAAAAAATAAACAAAACCCACCAAACGGTGGGCTCAGATAGCTGGTTCCAAAGTGCACCAGGTGACACGGATGCTTTGCGCTGTTTTGCTGCCAGTTATCACAAGGAAATGGCTCTCCTTTCTACTGAAACTCACGCACAGCGGTTCCCATGCGGAAGTGCCGTCCTGAGAGCTAAAAATAGGGCTGAGTCAGCGGCCCCAAAGGGTATAAAGCAGGCGGGTATAAAGCTGGAGGGGCCGTGGCTCCCCTTGCTCAGTGCTGAGGAGTTGGCTTCGACACACGTCCCAAAGAGCAGCGATCCCAATGGAGAGGTAAATAGCAAAGGAGCAAACCAAGAAGGATGCGCCCAATGGGAGTCAATTGGGGGATGGGGTTGCTTTGCTGTGATTACAGTTATGAATGGTGCTCACACGGGTGGTTGGGTGGATTTCAGGTTGGCTTGCATGGGTGAAAGTTGTCTTTTTGATCCAGAAAACGGCCAAGACGTGTTGGGTAGATTATTATTCTGTGTGCCCATCCCTGCAAGCAGCTCCGGGCTCTGCGTGGCTCAGCCCATAGGTTTTGCTGTTGGCTTCCTGCACTCTGCTCAGCAGTGGAAGCAGACTGGTTTGGGTCTGGCTCTCTGGAAGGTGCACAGCTGTGGCTGGTTTGGTGGGTTTTTTTTTGCTGTGGTTGGCTTTTTTTAGCAGCTTCAAGGGGAGATGCTTGAAGATTTGGGGCTAGGGGCTGTGTAATTCTTCCTTTTGTGTAGTGATGGGAAGACACAGCAAGGCAATATGCCTGTTACACCTGTGCAAACCTGGCAGCCCCTTTGGCACCGGGTGAGTTCATCCTCTCTGCACAGTTTCACTTCTTCCATTAGCACTGTCTTCACCCCATCATAAAACCCCAAGCGTGCAGCCTACATCCATAAAAGAAGTTGATCATTGACCAAGGACAGATACGCCCTTGGACACCTCAAACACCCTCAGCTTACAGTCAAAACTGTCAGTTTCCATCATAGCCAACCCACCCACGCTCTGTCCTCAGGAAAGCAAACACTGGGCTGAAAACGTTGTTTTCCTCTGCAGCAAAACGCGGGTTGTGCCCACGGAGCAGCAGCGATGGGACGTTGCATGGCAGCCATCGGGATCCATCCTTTCTCTGGACAGGAGAGGGGCCAAGAAAGTGCTGGAGATCTACGTCAGGCGTTCATTGAGCTGCTGTGAGAACACACAGGCGGCCAAGGAAAGGCTTCAGGAGAGAACCAAAGCACGAGGGAGGAAGGCAGCCGTGCTGCAAAGGTCGGAGAGTGACTTTGGCAAGTATTCGCATGCCAAAAGCAGCCTGAAGAAGGAGCAGGAAGAGGCAGCCAAGGAGCTGGGGCTGGAGGAGGCTGTGGTTGAGGAGAGCAAAGCGTCGGTTCCTGGGGAGGAACCTAAAGAGGAGCTGGAGCCTAAGAGGAAAAGCACAAAGAGCTCTCCCCAGAGCAAGGCTCAGCGCACCTGGTTCAAGAGCTTCTTAAATCTGCTCTTCAAAAGGAGTCCGGAGGAGCAGAAGGAAAACTCTGGGCAAAAAGTGAAGGAAAAAGATGTCAGAACTCCTTACAGCAGCAAAACAGAAGGGCCCAGGAGACCCAGAGCCGACACCAGCACATCCCCTCCAGTGGGCAAAGCCTCCAGGAAGAGACCCAGCCTCAAGAAGGTCTTCTCCTTCAAAAAGAACGTGGAGGAGGAGCGTGGTGAGGCGGGGGCCAGGGCCAAGCGTCCCAGCTGCCTGCCCCTGCGGCACGTCCTTGCATCCAGCCCTACAGGTGAGAGCCCTCCATCAACACGACCTCACCTGGGGTGTGGGAGAGCTGGCTCCTGCCCCTACCCAAGAATCGCCCTCTTGTTGCTTTGCGAGCTCCAATCTTGACTCGCTGCCCCAGGAAAGGGTCAATTTTTCTTGAGCTGATTGGATCCCCTGGGTGAGGAGCACAGCTGTGCATCGTTACGGTGACTTGCGATGCAGCAAGTTACTGCATGCTGCTCCGGGGCCATTGTCCGCGCACAGAATTTTATGTGCACAGGTTTTCCCCCTGCAGCAAAAAAGCAGTTCACCCTAGTTTAGTTTCAACCTGCATTTGAGACTGGAGATTGAATCTGGAACCACCCAAAGGCCATCCCCTGCTGCTTTTGCTTTGCTGCAAGGGAAGGGTGGGAGCCACTGCTGCAGCAGCGCCTGTGTTACATCCTCATCCCTTCCTAAATGCCCACAGGAGAGGCAATCCCACAACCTGGCGTGGGTACAGGCACCGTGCCAACGGGGTCTGCGCTGGCTTTTCCATCATTCCCTGGTTCTGACCACGTGCTCTTCTCCCTGCAGAGGCTGAGCAGCCGGAGGGTTACTATGCACGGGTGTCGGAGGAGGTCGGGCTGATCGTGCAGGGCAGTGGGGAGCGCAGGGCTGAGCAGCTGCCAGGGCCAACCTGCGCCGATGGGGTCGGTGAGTGCTGCACTTTGGTATTGAAAACACCGTGGTGTGGGATTTGTCCCCGTGCAGAGCCTGTGTGGGACTCATCTCTGCGTCCCAAGGATGCAACACAAAGAGCCATAGGGAACCAATGGCGGGATTTACGGCATCAGGGCTTGGTTTGGGGAGGGACAAACGCAAAGGAGGAGGGCGGTTCTTCCAGGCAAAGCACAGGCTGAAATGGCTTTTATGGGGGTGGAGGATGATGTGTGCTGCTTGGGGGATCCTTAGGGGGGCAAAGCAGCTGTGCTGCCCTGAGAGCACCTGAGGATGGGGCTTGGGGATGGGGCTGGAGGTGACGTAGGGCTGGAGGTGACGTGGGGCTGTGTTATCTCTGCAGATGAAGCCATCAGAGAAATTGTGGCCTTGCTGCAAGAAGCTGGAGATGAGCTGGACAGGCAGGTGAGAGCCTATGGGGCCAGGGGAACCTTCACTCTGACACAACGGAGATGCTCAGTGAAATCAAGGAAATGGTGCCCTCGAATTCCCCGCCGGGGTGTGATCCTGTCTGCCTGCCCTCTCCCATCTGCAGTCCTCACGAGATGCAAAGGCGTCAACCCGAGGCTGACGCACCGCATTGTTTGCCTTCAATGAACCCATTCGTTTGCTTCCCCAACAGGTGAGGGAAGACGTGCGGCTGCGGATGTTCTTCAGAGACATGTCCTACAGCTCCTTCAAGAACCTGGCTGATGCTTACGTCCGCCGGGAGATGACGGCCAGCCGACCCAACGTCAACCCTCAGGAGATCCAGTTTGCCTTCACGGTGCACCTCACTGCCAAAGTGGCCGGCATCTGCAACCAGGCTGTGAACAGGATCATGGGGTTTGGCACCCGTTACTTGGAAGACTCGTTTGCACCCTTGTCCTACAGCAAAGTCCTCCAGGTAAGGAGGGCTTGGGCAGAGGATGGGGTCAGGGTGTGATGACAGCCAGGGTGGTCAGGCTGGATCATGCTGGGAGTGATGGGGCATGGGGACACAGCAGTGGGAGACATGTGGGACAGGTGCTCTGCAATGGGAGTGTGGCTGTAGGAGAGGAGCCAAAGGCTGGAGAACTGCCCTGGGAGGGTGACAGGGAGGATGTAAGTCTTCTCACTCTGAAGAGCAGAAAGCTCAGGTGGGGGTCATGGCAGCATCGGCTCAGGAGGGGTTATCACAGCATGCCAGTACTTAAAATGTGGCTACAAAGAGGATGAAGGCTCTTGGCAAGGAGAAAAGAAGGGCAATGGGTACAAGCTGCACTGTGAGAAGTTTCATCTTGAGATATAGGAATGAAGTTCCTCCTTAACCAGTAGGGGAGACCCACAGCTCCATCTGGTTTGGGAAGGGCCTCACGTTGTTTCCTCCCCTCCCACAGGACAGAGCAAAGTTCAGCACAGACAACTGTGAGAGCCCGGACTGATGGTGCTGCAGCTGTGACCCCAATGATGGACATCAATGACTGGGACACAGCCTCCGGAGGTGACCTGGATGTCCTGCGGGTTTGTGGATTTCAAATCCACAGAGGAAACCCACAGCAATCACCGTGGTGGCACAATGGGATGAAACCCCACCTGGCAGGGGGCAAAGGGTCTGAAAAGCCCACATTTCTGAGACTGCCCTAAATTTCCATTTTGGCTCCCATCAGATGCATGTGTGGAGCCTCACAGTTCATTTGTGTGTGTGTGCATGTATTTATTTACCAACTTTTCTTACATATCTGTGAATGTAGGCTATAATTTCTACAGCTTCTGCTGTCAGTCAAGGGTCCAGTTCAGAAAAAAAACCATAACACTCAAAAAAATGGGTCCCTGTGTGACATCCAGGCTTGTCTGAAGGCAGAGCAAATGTGTATGCATGTTATACATGGAATAAAGTTTGCTTTGCTACAGCTGTTGTGAGCTTCTCCTTTCAAGCCAACTCAAAGTGACACAAAGCAGGTTTTACAGCAGATACACGGTGAGCTCCTGCCCTTCTTGTCTATTTATGGCCATTCCCTTTCCAGAAAAAGGAGATTTATTTATGAAAGCAGCTTGATCTGAAATCAAGAGCTGGGGGAAGCTTGCTCTGAGTGTCCCCGAAGCTGCAATCACTGCAGCTCCCTCCAGGACTCAGGGATTTGTAGCTGCCAGGGTCTCACCTATGAGGTCTAAGAAGATGTGAAATGTCAAAAGGATTAAACCCTAATCGGGGGGAATGTTCGCAGCTAATCTTTATCCAGACCCCTAAGCAGGGCCCTGGATTAAAGCATTGTGCTTGGCTTGGGGCCGGAGCGGCCACAGCTCCTTGCTGAGCTCAAACCCAGCCTGGGGCAAAGGGGACAACATTTGGGGTCATCAGCATGGGGGCAAAAGGGATGGCTGTGGTTGGGGTCAGTGCTGTGCCAAGATGTGGTACTGCATGGGCATCTCCTCACCCTCATCTCTGCCCCTATAAAATCCCAATTAGAACAAGTCAGGGAAAGAGCCATTGCCAGAGGGAACATCCCTATGTGCACACCTCAATTCTCCCATTCACAAAGCCATGAAGGAAACACTTCCAATGCAGGTAAATCACACTCCTGCCCGGCAGTGCCAGTGCTGGGCTTCCCTTTGGGCAGATCCCAGTCCGTGGTGATATTTACTGCTGGAGAAACCGAAACTGCCCTGTCCTGTTTGCAGAGCAGCACCTGCCTGGCACGCAGCACCCGGGGCAGTGCTGGCTGCGAGAGGAGCTGGGTGGTATTGGGGCAATGGGAACCATGTATCCCATGTGCTTTGCATCCTCAGGCATGATCAGGGTCTGCACGGAGCAGATTTGGGGTTTGTCTCCTCTCTATCTTCCCAGAGGGCATCGCTTTGGCACATGGGATGCACCCACCAGGCAAAGCAGCAGTGAGGAAAATGAGTTTGATTTCCCATTCTCTTTTCCTGTGCTTTTCCTGATGGCAGCTGAACCAAACCTCCTCCTCCTGCACTTGGTGCCATGGGGAACAAGGAGCAAAGCCTGTGCACAACCATCCTGAGGTCCTAAATAACTCAGCCCCAATGGGGACGAGGATTGGAGCATCTCCCACAGCCCAGACCCCTTCACCCAACCAACCTCAGCATCTTGGCTAAACCCCTTAGTTAGAAACCCAAGACCTCCCTTGCCCGTGGTCACAGAAGATATTAAAGGAGGCATTAAAGCAGGACAAGCTATTAGCCCCAGGGATTTTGAGAGGTTTCCAACTCTATCACCTTCATCCTGCCCTGAAGTCCCCGCTGTGCTTTCCAACAGGCAATCTCCTCTCCCGAAAATCCCTGGGATGGCAGCCATGGGCCATATGGGCGCTGATCTGTGAGCACTGCCGTGAGGGGTTTCTCCCATCTGCACTCCTGGGACACCGCTGCCCATCTCATCAGTTCCAGCTAATCCTGCTCTGCTGGCTGCCAGGAGGGGGAGGGCAGCTTAGAAAATCAGCCCAGCACTTAAGGAGGCAATTAATGCCCAATTCGCTGTCACTAAGAGGATGATGACAAGGTTTCAACTCACGGGAGCGTGGCTCTTGGCCAAGGAGCATTCTGTCCATGGGGATGCTGGCAGCAGGCAAGGGCAGATGTTGCTTGCCTTCACCCCTCTCCCATCTACTGAGGACCCCCCTGTAACTCATTGCAGGCTGGGGAATTTGTGGCATGTCCCTGCAGGTCTCAGCTGACAGCTTTTGGGGTGCTGCCTCTGCCCTGCCAGGGTGGGTGTTCTCCCTCCTCATGTCCCTTGTCCTCTTGTCCATCCTGCCTGTGTCCCTTGGCTCTCCTGGTCCAGTCCTGGTTCAACAAGGGGTTCTTCTTTTCCATGCTGTGAGTCTTCTTGAACTCACCGTGCGTCTCCCCATGTCACCATTTGCCTGCCTTCCTGCAGGGTTTGCAACATCCAAGATAAACCCACAGCAGCACAGTATTTAGTAATATTTAATCAATCCATTTAAAATGGCATTATTTATTCTCTCTGTGTGGGCAGCAGCGTTAGGTTATGAAGGCTGAAATGACACTCAGAATGTGCTCCGTCTATCCTAGCTGTAATGAGCAGCCCAGAGGCAGCAGCACTGCAGGGCACTGGGATGCAGGGAGTGCAGAGCCCTGAAAAGAGCAGAGCCCAGGGGAGAGGAAAGCAGATCCGTCCCCTTGTGTTGCTTTTCTCCAAAGAATATCCAAAGGCTCCAACAGGGAGCAATTGCCAGCACTATTTCCAAACCCAGCGGTGCTCTGCACAACGCCCCGCATCCACCCCTTGTGTAACACCCTCTGGCTTTAAGTGCCTTATACAAGCCTTTACTCACCCAGTGCTGAGCTGCACCTAAGCCAGGATTGAAGGCGAATCCTATTTAGGAAAACACCCTTGATGAAGGAAGCGTGAAGCGAAGGGAAGAGTTGTGTGGCTGCACTGAAGATGGGAGCACAGCGGTGTGGGATCCATCTGCACCGGGTGCTGTGCGGCTGTGGGATCACTGCATGTGAAAGGGAATCCTCCATCCAGCCCTGAGCTGCCGAGCTGCCCATGCTCAAGGATTACACGGACTGTTTAGATAAGGGGAGAACTGCTTTTAGCACAGGCAGCAACTAAAATAGCTGGCGAATGTCCACACCTCTGGCACTGCCATAAAAAAGAAGGAAAAAATTCTGGATTCCACCATCAGCAGGGATGTACTTGGAGATAAGAGCCTGAGCTCTGCCAGGTGAGGAAGGCATCGAGGTGGACGCTTGTCCTGGAGATGGCTGCAAAGGAGCTGCGTGCTCCAGGCACCCCTTTCTCGCTTTCCTTTTCGGGCAGTGGGTTCCTCGTGCTGTATCAGATTGGGGTGGTTCAGTCTCTCCTGGAGTTGGCCCCCGAGCTGCTCAAATCTGCCTGCAAAGTGTATGGATCGTCTGCCGGGTCGCTCATCGCCGCCGCCGTGGTGTGTGGCATCAGCCTGGGTAAGGAGATGGGAGAGGATGGGCTGGGGGTTGGCAATGGCTTTGTGCTGGTGGGGCGCTGGGATGTGTTACCAGAGCAGTTCGTATCCCTGATAAGACATAAATGTGCAGGTGATGTCACTTCTGGTGCAATTTTGGGTGGTGTCCTCTGAATAAGGCAGTCATTGCTGTCTGAGCCTTATCTCAGATGGTCAGGCAATATCGTGTGGGCAAATCTGGACATACCTGTCTGTCCTATTGGCACATCCTGCAGAAGGAGAACCTCCTCCCCCTTGCTTCCAGCTCTGGGCTGTGCTGAGATGTGGCACAAAGCACAGTGAGGTGGGCAGGGTGCATAGCCCCCCGTTCCCATGGATCAGCACCCACAGCTCTAAGGGGCTGTGAGCAGCAGCTGAGTGAGTGCTGCAGAAATAAACCCCTTCAGCAATAATGTAGAATCAATTCAGAGCAACTAATCTGCCTAAACAACCACATGCTACCACGTGCAAATAAGTGTGCATAAGGCTTGGCTTTGAAGACTGACCCAAGTGATGCGGATGGAGGATTGTTTTGGGGTCAAAATACTGAAGGAGAAAGTAAGGAGTGAATGCCCAACACTTGGAACATCCACTGGATGCTGGAGCCATTCAGCTCTAGCAAAATAATTTAGAGCATTGGCAAATATATTCAGACAAAGCAACAGGTGATGTGCTGCCCTTTCTGCCCAGATGAGCTCACCAAAAATCAGCGCTCAGTGCTTTCCCCTCTGATTCTTGAGGCTGTGGGAGGGGTTGGAGATGGGACACGGGATGGCTGCACTCTCCCCAAAGCAGGGATGCTGCAGTGACCTCACGTGCAGACTCTGTCCCATCTCCAGCCCAGCAATGTCTGGGCTGTCTGTGGCTCTTTTGGCCGAGGTCCCTGAATGAACCCACCAAGCATTAATCATCGCTCCACGTGGCCCGAACATCCGCTCAAACAGTGATAACCCCTCTTAATACCCGCGCTGCTCCGGTTGCCCTCAGGACACAGCCTGTCTGCCCCTACAAAAGCTGCTGTGGAGTCTCAGGGACCCCAGGGAGCAGGAGGGCTCTTTGTAGAATGAGGGAGATGGAAAAGCTTTCCAAAGCCACGCTATAACCGCCTGAGGATGGCTATTCCCCCATGCATCCTCCCTGTTTCTGCACACAGTGTGGCTCTGGGCTGTACTGATCCTCTGTTCCCCATTATTTCAAGCCCATGATCCCCACTGGGGCTGGGCAGTTCTGCTCCTTTAATCCAGCTCCCAGGATGTGCAGACACCCATAATGCCCATTAATGCTGCCAGGAGGTCAGTGGGTGCTCAGACGAGAGGGGACCTCACCCCAGGGAAGTCCCTGGACCTTTGAAGACGTTATAGGGATTACATTTTCCATTAGAATAGCACCGTGTGCAGATCCACAAGAACTGTGAGCATGTTAACAGGACTGAAAATACAACTCGTAGGGCGGCAGCGATGTTGACCATGTCTGTCTCTTTTCCCACCCCTGTCAGATGACCTGAAAGAAGTGTTCTATGCAAACGCAAGGGAAGTCCGGAAAACACTGCTGGGTCCCCTGTCCCCCAAGTGCAGCTTGCTGGCCAACATCAGGGACGTGCTGCAGTGCAGGCTCCCAGAGGATTCCTACCAGATGGCATCTGGGCGGCTGCACATCTCACTGACACGGGTGGTGGACGGCCAGAACGTCATGGTGTCTGAGTTCAGCTCGAAGGAGGAGCTCATTCAGGTAAAGGGATCATCCCTTGGTGTCCATAGGAAGACTTCTACCCATCCACTGGAGCGGAGGCATGGAAGCATTGATGATGCTCTAAAGAGGGGTGTAAGAAAGAAGGGGGCAGACTGTTCAGCTGTATGGGACAAAGGGAAATGGCTTCAGACTAAAAGAGAGGAGATTTAAATTGGACATAAGGAAGGAGTTTCGTACAATAGGGGCAGTGAGGCAATGCACAGGTTGCCCAGAGAGGTGGTGATGTCCCAACCCTGCAGACCCTCAAGGTCAGGGGAAGGGGCTCAGAGCACTGCTGGATCTGTGGGTGTCCCTGTGCACTGCAGGGAGTGGGGCAGGATGGCCTTTAAGGTCCCTTGCAACTCAAACCATTCTATGATTCTATAACCTTAACTGTGCCATTTCCTCAGGGGGTCAGGAAGGTCTCTTGGAGTTGTGGTCCCACTACCATCACCTCCACCAGGAGGAAGGGAGATGCTATGAGGTCCAGAGCAGGTTTGTTCCCAGGCTCAAGAAGCCAATGTTGGTGTGTTGGCTGTCTGTGAGCAGCAATGGCCCTTTGCAAAGAGTGGCAATACCAACAAGTCCTCTCTGCTTCTTAGATAGGTCTTTCCTTGATCAAATCCTGTTGGCAGCAATTTTTCCTCATTCAGCACTTCTCTGGGACGAAAGGCTCAGGCAAAGTGGCCTCGCTACCAAACCCCAGATTGCTGATTAACACCCAAATTGGGGGCAGGAATCCCTAAATCACAGAGCTCAGTCCACGAAACCGTCCTGGCTGAACCCACAGCCCTGAATGCTCATTCTCGGCTGATGAGATGGGTGAGAAATGGTTCTGTGCCCAGCAGGGTGGCTTTGCCTTTGCAAAACCCCCACAGAATGAAAATGCATTGTGAGGATGTCTTGGTTTTTTTTAAAAAATAACCTCCAAGTTTCACCTTTTAGCAGCAGCTGTGTTTTACAGTGACATATGGATGTCCAGCTCTGACAGTGCTGGCAGCCATACAACAAAAATGAAGTGCTGTGCCCCTACCCAGAGAAGCTTTGTTGAAACTGGATGTTTTGTCCTTCTTGAAACCTTTCTTCTCAACACAGCCACACACACCAGGAGGGACGGAGCCTGGCTCAGACATCTGTCATGCCTGAAGGTGTAGGCACCCTGCAGAGCAGCCTGCGCTCAGCACAGCTTTGACAGGAACACTGACTTCTGCCATCTTTCTCCTCCCCCAGGCTCTCCTCTGCAGCTGCTTCCTTCCTATCTACTGCGGGTTCATCCCTCCATCCTACCGAGGTGTGGTGAGTGATACTCCCAATAAAACGTACCCTTGGAGCAGCAGGTTCCTGGGCTTAATCCTCATGTCCCCAGGAGCAGGGAGGGATATAGGTGTCCAGACACCTTCTTTGGTTAATGGAGGATGATAAAGCCTTTTAGCACCTCTTCATCCCATTATAGCTGGGTGAACAGCCACCTGGAGAGCCCTCTGCTGCTTTGCCCATGGCAGAGCCTTCCCATGGCTGTCTCCAAGCTGGATCTGTCTGCAGCACAGGCGATGTCCTCATTCACTCAGGCACAGGCTTGCATGGCTGAAATACTAAAAGTTCGTGGGAGGATCCTTCCCCAGCCACGTGTGCATTGCCACTCTGCAAAGCGCTGCGCTGAAGGCAACACGTGCAGTCTGGCTCCTTGCTACATCCAAGAGAAGGAAGAGAGCAGCATCTTGTATTTTATATGCAGTCTGAGCAGGACATCATGATCCAGTGGTGCTGGTTTGCAGGTGCCAGCTCAGCTCTCCGGCTGCGCTCAGTCTGCAGAGCACAGCCTGCAGCCCACAGGAGCCAGGGCTCAGCAACAGTGCTGCACAAGGCTCCTGTGCATCAGTATTTCATACACATCTGCTGCAGTGCTTGCAACCTCAAATCCCACCAAGGTGGCACATTCAGCTTCCTTTCAGAATACAGCCAATGGTGTTTTCCTTGTCCACTGAGCGATTCTATAGGTGGCTATCTGATGAGGGCACTCTACTGATGGAGCTCACACCAAGAGCAGAGCAAGTCCCAACCTGAAACACAGGACTTGAAATTCATACAACACTGCTTGAAACAATTTTACAAAGCCTTGTGAATGGAACTAATTATATTTCAGTTTTAATAACCACTGTGTGTTACAGCACCGGGCTGAGACTGGGAGAAAAGCGAGGGGTGGGAAGCACGGCCATGTGGGGCTGTCACATCCTTGCAGCTTCTTGCTCACCTCCTGCTGATGCTGCCCATGCATAAACCCAATTTTGTCTGCACTTCCCTCTCAGCGTTATGTTGATGGGGGATTCACGGGCCTGCAGCCCGTCTCCAGCCTGGAAGAAGCTGTGATCACTGTGTCCCCATTCACGGGAGAGCTCGACATCTGCCCACGGGACTGCCCTGCCATCTTCTACTGCTTCCAGATCTTCAATGGCAGCATTCAGATTTCGGTGGAAAACCTGTGCAGGATTAGCTATGCTCTGTTTCCACCCAGCACCATGGTAAGCCAGCTGGGCTCTCTTCCTTTTGCTTTGATAATGTGTTGGCATGAGCTGTCCAGGGAGGTGAGGGGGTCACCATCTCTGGAAGGACTCAAAACCAATGTGGCACTGAGGGACGTGTTCATTGGGCACGGTGGGGTGAGGTTGGACTTGGGGATCTTAGAGGCCTTTTCCAGCCTTAATGATTCTATTTTATTCTATTCTAAATTAGGGCTTGATCTGCCTTCCCCAGTGTTAGGGCTCATACTGACCTCCACCATTAAGCCACCAGGTTTTAAGGGGAGGGCTCAGACCCTGGGGCTGCCCCCACTCTAATTTTTTGCTGGGCAGATGGGTGGGACAGAGTTCATCCTGCTCTGAATACCCACAAGGGATCAGTGCTTCTGTAGCTGGAAACCATCTGATGTTGACGGCGCTCCCAGACCATCCATCCCAACCCACACATCCAAACAGCCTTGGGCAGATCTGCCTCTCCCTTGCATGGAGAGCTCTGCGGTGACCTCTAGTGTTTCTTTTTGCAGGTCCTGAACGACATTTATTCCCAAGGGTACCAGGACACTGCCCTTTTCCTATGCAGGAACAGTAAGTGTTATCCCAAGACCCAAAGGGCAGCCTAAAAACACGACCCAACTTGTGGCCAACCTTTCTGTATCTCACAGATGCCTTTGGTGTGAACTACTTCGATGGCAATTTCCGCTTTGCCAGCATGTGTGGGAAGAATGACTTCCCACAGCCCAACAGGATGCTGAACGGTCTGGGCAAGTGTGTCCCACAGTACCTGGCACCACGCTTCCTCCCAGGTAGAGAACTTGGGGCACTCACTGTGGGTTTTAGGGTGGCTGAGGCTACCGAGGGATACAGCAGGAGCGGCTGGACAGGAGGAATTGTTGCATTTATTGGGTTATTTCTAATGACGGGTCTTTATTTACTCTTGTGTTGTCCTCCTGAGAGCAGACCTGGCTCGGTGGAAGAAGCAGCAGATGTTTAGACTGCAGGATCCGCTGTCGAAGGTCCTCCTGCAGCCATACAAGCTGCCAGCGTTTGTCTGGAAGGGGTAAGGACATCTTGATAAAGGCAGCAAAGCTGAGAGTGATGCATAATCCACTTGTGATTTCTGTGAGAGGCTGAAGGGATACAGTGTGAGGCTGGCAATGGGCAGACTGGCATCCCACAGGCAGCACTGGGGCGTGCAGCAGGCTGCAGCATCCTTCAGGCAGCAGCTTCATGGGAAACACCCAGAGCAGCCTCTGGGGCAGAGCAGGTTGCTGTGAGTCCCTGTTGTACTGTGAACCAAGAAAAGGCGATGCACACCTACTGCCTTTGCAAGATAAGCTTAGCAGCCTCTTCCATTGCAGACCTGAAGACAAGCTCTTAGAGAGCAAGTGAAACTAGCACAGGATCACTTGAATCTGTGTACATTTGCTGTTAATACTCTCCCCCTTTTGCTGCAGTTACCAGACCTTAAACTTTCTTACTTTGCATTTGCAGACTGGAGAAGCTGTGGGGGCTGCTGGAAGACATCAGCTCCATGGCAAAACACTTCCAGAAGTTCCTCCAAACAGTGGTGCCTGGTTTGCCTAAGAGAGCTGGGGCCAGGAGGTGAGATATGGAGCAGAGGAGAAGCAGGGTACAGAGCTGGGAAACCCTAAGAGAGCTCTCACCCATCAGCCACTGATACTGAGCTTGGCTAAAAATTCCAAATCTGCGACACTCCACCTTTAAAGAGCCTTTTTTTTTTTCCTCCTGGAATGTTTTGTTACTTATTCAGTAACATCTGCAAGAAGCTACAAACCAGCCTAGTGCCACCTCCCTACAGCAATGTATTCCAGAGCAATTACATGCTGGCCTCCGTCCTAGTGGAACACGAGGAATCTCCACCAAGTGATGTTTTGGCACTAAACTCTCAGCATTCAAGGCATTTAACCTTCTAGACAGAGCTCTCAGCCATGCCTACCCAAAGCTTGCTCCACATTACCTTGCACTCAACTAGCAACAGGACTTGCAGAGAATGATTTTATTCCACAGGCAGCTATCCCTACTGAAGTCCAAACATCCCTGGGGTTTCTGATTCCCTGACTCAATGACACACCTGCTTGTTCCCTTAGGTAACCATCCCAGGTGGGCCCTGGGGTGCTCCAACACCACACAGTTTTGCCATCCCAGGAAGCAGTGGACAACAATGGAGATGTTTTCACATGGTTGGATGGGTGATGTCCTCGTGGAGTTATTTGGGGGTGTTTTTTTCACTTGGAGAAATGGGCTGATTTTGTTTTTAGTGCTACTGCAGCAGTCTCCCCACCCAGGCCTGACCTGCTTTAACATGATGGCCAAGGAAAAGCACTGCATCTGCAGCCAAGCTGCAGTCTGTGCAGGAGGGATCAGGCATCTTGCATGCACATACAGCCCAACCACTGTTTTCCCTAGCCACTCCACTTGCTGATTACAAGAATCTTCGCTTCTCCTGCTCCAAGGCTGCAGAAACTTGTGCTAAGATGTAATTATTTCATGACTCAGCGCATGTATCAGCTGCCTTATACTTTATTAAGCCCTCATCTTTTCAAGCAAGCACACCTGATGCTGTCTCCTCTGCACAAGCTTAGGGCTAATGGCACAAAGGAGAAAATGGGTAAAGTCTGGCATATCTTTGAATCGTCTCATGGAACTTTTTACAACCTGGGAAGGCAAGCTGGAAAACTCAGCTGCACCCAACCCAAACCAGCTGCAGTAGATCCTGTTCTTCTCCTGAAATAGCTCCATTAAAGGTGGGTGATGGGATTCATACGTGGTCTCTGGGAATATAAGGAGGGTTGTTGCCCAGCCTGTGGTGGTGATGCTCTGTCAGTGTGCTCTTCAGTGCATCTCAGTAGCTGTCTGCAGGCTGCGTTGTAAGTTGCTCTTTTTTTCTTTAAAACATGAACTGGGGCCATGTGAAATGCTGACAGCTCACCAGTTTTCAGCATTATTTTGCACAAGATTTAAGAAAGCTAGAAGGTTGCGATTTAAGCCTACCTTATTTTGCTTAAAACTGAATCAGCCAGAGGGTTGTCTGCAGCTCTAACTCGCTTCTCTTGCACTTAAGCATTCATGTGTGGTTGCACACTGGAATAACTAAGTAGAAACTTTGGTTTGACTGGCACAGCAAAGCCAGCCTCAGAGATTGAGACATACTGCTCCTTCCCTCACCCTTAACCAAACAGTGTGTGGGCAGAGCCTGTCATTACCTTGCAACATAAGTCACTTCCTGATAAGAGCTGTGTTTCTAAAGGGTGTCTCTGATGTGGCTTCATCTGTGAGGAAATGATAATGTGGGTAGCTGGGAGTTCAGGTGATTTTATCAGAAATCTGCTAGGAAGAGGAGGGGAAATGTGTACCTGCCATCAAACATCATAAATAGTAAGCTCAGCATGGGGCTTCTCTAATCACCACTGATTCAAGAGGGGAATCCTTCTCTTTCCTGATATTTTCACCTACTGGTGCCTTTAAAAACCCCAACAGCCTATGAGCACTGGGAATGGTCACACAGTTAATGAAAATTGATGGGATGCAAAATGCATTGGCTCTGTACCTTTCTGAGGGTTGCAGGAGATGGAGCATATCTTATTCCTCCAGTTCATCTGCTGAACAAACACTTGCTGTGTTCTCCTTGGCGATGTCCTGAGAGTCTGTTGCTCTGGAGCAAGGTACTCCTGTTCCTGGCTTCCTGTGCAGGGTCCCTTCACCTTTCTGACACGATTCCTTGTGCAACGAAAGCTTAAAGTCCTCAGGAAGGTATTTTATACCAAATGCATCTGGGGGGAAGAGAAGGCAGTTCTCACAGTCTGTGGATCAACTACCAGGTTCCTGGCAATGTAAGGCATGAGCAGGGTGAACTGGAAAATGAAGGGACCGAGGACCACGGTTTATAGCTCATCCTAATTGGGTTTTTAGGGTCAGGGGCTGCCAAACACCACAGCTTTGTGGGTAACGCATCAAACATTATACAAGGCACCAAGGCTACACTGTTGTCCAGGTCATTGAGACATACATTCCCTGGAAAGCTCTGACATTCCCAGCAAGCCCTTCCTTTAGAGGACAACAGATGAACAGGGAGCTTCAGTGCTGGTCACGGAGAAAACAGGAATGAGAATTGCCTGACCTACCTGCTCCTCATTCCCAACCACTTACTCAACCTGTGTAAGAAGGAGACTGCATCCTGGTAGCCATCGTGATAAAGCTGTTCACAAACCTGCAGGAGGGAGATGGCAGTGAGGACAAGTGGGCCAGCTGTAGGGGCCTCGTGGCTCTGGGTACCTGAGGAAGCAGCTCACTTTTGCTGAAGGACACTGGAAAAGACACTGCATGCGATACAAGTTTTGTTCTGATATACGTAAAATCCAATCAACTATTTGGAAAATGAAGAATGGAACTGGGCAATCTCTGGGACAGATGTCAAATTCTCCAGCTAAAGCAGACACGGTGATGGTGGTCTGGGACACGAAGTTGGTCTTCCACATGCTGAATTCCCCATCAATATAACACTAGAAGAGAAAACAAGGAACCCTGAGTTTTCCTCTTCTCAGATGAGCTGTATCATATGTGTGCATAGGGAATTTCTTCCCAACTCAGTCCCAGACAGGCCTGAAGGATTGGGGCTGGGGAAATCTCTCAGGGAGCAGCCCTCAGCACTGCCCCATGTAATCCAGGTCTACACCCACCAACTCCTCCCTCCCCATTGTGGCTGTGGGGCACCTAGGTTCAGTTCCTCCCTCTGCAGACACTGTATGCACACAGCACAAGCAACTTGGGGTACAAAAACACCTAGTGCCACTGAGATGAGCCCTTACCCTGAACCACGACATGCTCTCCTGACCTCAGGAATACTCACCACCCCATGGTACAGAGGAGGGATAAAGCCAAAGCACAGAGGGATGAAGCAACTGCATATCACGGCCTATGGGAAAGACAGCGAGTGACCTGGAGGGCAAAGTTGCAAAACTCTCTTGCCCTTGTGAGTGCTGACTCATCTGTGGCTGCTGAGATGGGACCCACACCTGGAAGGCTCTCACCTGAATGATGTCCTCCTTTGAAGCAAACTCTGAAACCGTCACGCAATTCCAATCACGCAGGCGGGTGAGGATGATGTGCAGCTTCCCAGATGCCAGCTGGTGGGCATTGGCAGGCAGAAATTTATTTAAGGCATCCTTTACAGCAAGCAGGACTTTTCCCCGAGCTGTAAGGAGCGTGCTGAAAAAGAGTTTCCCAGCATTGTAGAAGTACTGCTGCATCTCATCTAAAGCCAAAGCAAAGCAATTATTAGTTATGTACTTTCTTAGCTGCATTTCTGTCTGGTAGAGGGACATTTTAGCAGGCTGGTAAAGAACCACCATTTTCAGCAGGGCTGAAGATCTCAAGGGCAGATTTAGATTTTCAAGGACCGCATTCAATATTTTATTTCCTACATGCTTTAGGAATCTATAAAAAACCCAAAATGTCTCCTTAGGCACTTCTGTTTCTTATATTAGGTAGAGATACCATTAATTTAAATTGATAAGACATGGAGACTTATTCCATAACTACACCTGTGCAGTTAATTTATCCACATTTTCCACTCTTAGAGAAATCAACAAAATAAAATTCAGAGGAATTAACCACTGATTAAGGACATCAGTTTAAAAAGATCTTTTGCAGCTCTGGCACACCTAGATGCTTGATCTTTCCATACACAGAACACCCTTACCTATATCACACTCACATGCTGCAAATGCAGCCACAATCGATCCTGAAGATATCCCGTAGATCTTGGATGCAGATTTCAATATCTCAGGTGACAAGTCCTGCAAAGCTTTTACCACTCCAGCTTCATAAACCTGCAGGAAACTGCAGCCTCTGAACATTAAAGAGAAAGATCTCTCATCTCCCTTTATCTTCATAACTTCTGCTAAAACCAAGAGCTCAAAGCACAAGAAAGCAGCTGCACAGGACAGGTTTGGAGGTCTCTTCTGAAGCAAGCCAACACTTAGCTGTTCCCAATCTGCTTCTGTTTCTGGCCTCTCTCACTGCATTTTATCTCTCTGTTTGACACAGATCTCAAACCTAAATGTCCAATGAAAATAAAGCAATGGCAGGAGCATGTGATGTGTGATCTCTTTTAATACCTAAGGCTACTCATGAAAACAAATGGACTACACTGCAATACGTTCCTAGGCAAGGCGTGCACTTAGCTCCTGGGTGAAAGCCCCAGGCTGTGTGGAGGGCTGCACATCTCACTGCTGTTGGGGGAGCAGCCCGTATTACAACAGAGAGAAAAGTTGTTTCCCTGAGCTGATGAACAGCATGAGCACTGCCACAGGGTTCCACTTGTTTCCAGGCTATTGGTGGGTAAGAAGCAGCAATACTCCCTTGTACACAAGTGTCTTGCAAGATGCTGTTTAAAACTGGTTTGTCTCATTTGTCAGAGGTTACCAAACCCTGACCTAGGGAGTGGAGAACCTGCAGAAGGTATTTGGACTATTAGAGAAATCAAAATCCAAGTTGTTCACTCAGTTTCACAATTTCAGGGTTTTGAGTATGCTCACAAAACCGG
This sequence comes from Phasianus colchicus, assembly GCF_987193195.1. Lineage (NCBI taxonomy): Eukaryota > Metazoa > Chordata > Aves > Galliformes > Phasianidae > Phasianus > Phasianus colchicus. The sequence goes on from NC_143460.1 coordinate 4,686,462, forward strand.
GTGAGTTTTGGGGGGTCTGGATGCAACCCTGATCTACACAAAGGGGCTGCAAAGTACTCTCATGTCAGCATGGCAGCTGTGCTGGATATGTGGTGCTAAAGGCTGCTGTCTCCACTAAACCCTGAACTCTTGCCTGAGCACCAGTGACACTGCTAATCCAGCCCCAAGCTTACATGGGAGCAGCAACACTGACCAGCTCCACCCAGCAGCCAAGCCACTAAGCTGCTTGCACACACCTTGCATGAGCTTCACAGATCACGCTGTTGAGCTGCAAAGAGGAAAGAGCAAAGAAAGATGGAAAACTTGGGATGATAGGAATAAATATATTCCTTGAGTAGTCAAGAGAACAGATGCAACGGAAATAATTTTCCATCTACCCTTAAGTGTTGCCCCTACAAGTTAACTGCAATAAGAAGAGTCCATTCCAGATGCTGCTGTTTACTAGATGGAAGAGGGATTTAGAGTTTGAAATCCACTGGTCAACCACATGAAGAAAGTTCCTGAGATTAAGAAAAAGTGATTTGCAACTCTAGGACAAAGGGGAAAAAGAACTCTTGTTTTGCAGAAGCAACAATATTGCTATTGCTTCAAACACAGGGTTCAGCCCTATTACTGCACTACTTTCCATACACAGCTAGACAACTGTGCTGCTCCAATCACAAACCAAAAGCACAGATCAGGCTACCCAGGCCATGTTTTGCTCAATTGCATTTCTGCATTACTGAGGAAGTTTGTAAATCTATTTGTTTCAGCTTCTCATCCAGTCTTGTAGAAAGAAGTAAATAGTGCTTAGAGTTGAAAAGCAGGGATGGTGCTCTGTGCCTGCCTGTGTGGGGAAAAGGCAGTTTCTCCCAATGTGGTGATTTGTGCCATGCTCACCCCATGCACCTTGTCTACCTCTCAGTCAGTTCGTGTTTCATCAGCACACAACCTTTCACAGAACCTCTGCAGCTCATTGTCTGGACTTGCTTCAGGTCCTGTGTCTCTCTTGTAGTGAGCGGCCCAAAGTGAACAGAGCATTTGATGTGTGGCCTCACCAGGGCTGAGTACAGAGGGATGATCACCTCCTGCTGCTGCTGGGTGCACTTCTGCTGATACAACCAGGATGTCCTTGGCTTTCTTGGCTGGGCACACTTCTGGCTCACATTCAGCCAGAAAAAAAGGAAAAAAAAGAGATTCATAACCCACCCTAGAACCTTGCCTCACAAATTGCAATTCCTGTGACTTCAGCAGCTCCCAGAAGGTGCCATTTCACACTATTTTTTTTTCTTATAACAGGAACACGACACAAAAAATCGCAGCCTATACTATATTTAGCATCAGCCACAGAAACCCTTGCCCTGCTCATGTGACAAGCACTCATCCAGGCACGTGGCATGATGTCACCATGTGTGACGTCACCATGTGTGATGTCACCAGCTGGGCCAGGTGAATCATACCAAAATCACAGAATGGCCAGGGTTGGAAGGGACCTCAAGGATCATGAATCTCCAACCCCCCTGCCACATGCAGGGCCACCAATCTCCTCATTTAATGCTAGACCAGGCTGCCCAGGGCCCCATCCAACCTGGCCTTGAACACTTCCAGGGACAGGGCATCCACAACCTCTCTGTGCAGCTGTTCCAGCACCTCACCACTCTCTTTGTAAATAAATTCCCCCTGACGTCCAAAAGCCACAGCCTTTCCACGTGCCCCACAGCTGCAGACAAAGGGCGCAGTGCGTGCAGGCAAACAGACTTCTGTTGTGACAAGGCCTCCTCTACGCAGGTGTTGCATCTTACTGGGGCACACGGCGTTATTTTTACTACCGAAGAAGCAAAAAGACGCGGACGCCGCAGCTCCCCGTGATCCAGGTGACCACGGCCTGGCTCTCACTGTGACCCGCAGCCCTGAGGGCACCTCAGAGCCAGGCCCAAGGGATGAGGACCCCAGCACGGCCAAGACCGGCAGCGCATGAGCCGGCAACACAACCGGACCGAGGAGAAAAGCCGCCGCTCAGCACTGCGGGCGGGACGGGCCCAGCACAGACGAGGCCGCACTCCGGGCCCAGGCAGACCGGAAGCCGCCATCTTCTCACGCCCCGCCTCGTGATGACGTCACTCGAGCGCCACCTCTCTCCTTCCGTTTTCCCGCCCTCCTTTCTGCCCGATGTGCGCATGCGCAAAGATGGCTTTTCCTCGTGCCCGCCACGTTTGAAAAGGGCAGAAGTGAGGGCACGTGGCCACGCCCACCTCCGGAGGCTATAAAAGGGCCGGGCAGGAAGTGCGCGCTCAGTGGGCTGTGCGCTGTGCGGTGGGTTGGTTGTGTTGCGTTCGCGCTTTCTGTTACGCGTTAAATGTAGCACCTCCGCGGCTTTGTGCCTGTACGTGTTGCGGATGAATCAGAATCCGGCGTTCTGATGTGGAAACGGGGGAAATAAAACGCTCTGCTGCAGTTTGAGGGGGGTCAGTTTGGTCTCGGGGCTCCCAGGTGCGCTGAGGGGCTGCAGGGCCTGAGGGGGGGGAGGGGCTCCTCTGTGCTCGGCTGCTTTCTGTGTGTGGTGGTGGTTTTCTATGAAGGCAGAGCAGGCTTGCAGGCCTGAATCAGGTTTTTAGGGTTATTCCTGTGGGAAGAAAATCCAGGTTGTTGAAGGGAGGCCGGGAGGCAGCGTCCAGCTGCTCTCTGTGGCAGCCAAGGGCTTGAGATGGGCTTTGGGTGTGTGGGGAAGCTGGGCTTTCAGAAGAGAGCTCACCTGGCAGAAGGGGCTGATTAACATCAGTCAGTGGGCCTGTGTATCTCAGGGCTCCCCCAAACACTTGGCAGCAATCCTGGTGTTATGGCATAACAGCTGTGAGGGGAGGCACCAGCTGCTTTGCACTGGGAGGGGATGGAAACAGTAGGGAGAATTCAAAATATTTTAGGTCTTCAGAAACCTAAATAATAAAAACCAAGCATTTTGCCTGTTCCAGGCTGTTCTGGCTGTGTCTTGTAGCACGGTGCCTTAAAGTAGCAGCACAGGAAGGACAGCAGCCCTGCTGATGCTCGTGGGTGTTTGGTGCTTTCCTATTTCAGTTTTGGCTCTCCAGCCAAAGCTGCTCACTCACAGTGACTGCCTGGGAAGAAGCAAGACTAAAGCAATTACATAATAGGGAAGCCTAAGATCAGCTTTCCAGTCTTTAAATGCTTTGCACTTAAATATGGCACTGAGCTCAGAGCAAGCAGATGGTTTGACCTTCCTCCTGCCTTGCTTGTCGGAGCGGGTTGGGCTGCGAGGAGCTGAGTGTTTGTCTGGGAGCGGAGCAGGGTGGCAGTGCCATCTGGCTCGTGGCTCTGGCTGCACTGAATTGCACTGATCCTCATCTTTTGGGATGAAGCCGGCATCAATATGAGCAGCACCTGTGGTTCAGAGCCCAGCCAATGAAGTGTGGCTCTTGGGAGGAGAAAGACTTGCGTGGTGCAATTGCACAGTCCAGAATTAAACTACGTCTGAAGGAACATTGTGGCTGTGACAAATAACTGAAGGAGACCAAATAGTTTGTTCCTTTTACATCTGTGGCATTTAAAAGCCAATGGGTTGTGCCGTGTCATATATTGCGTCATGGTGCCAAAGTCAAGTAATTGATGGGACCAGTAACAGTCTATGAGAACATTAAATGTCTCGGGAAGATGAAAGGAGCCCTGGGGAGCTGTTGGCATCTGTCACTGACACATTTGGGAAGGAGGAGAATACAAATTGCTCTGCTGAGTTTGCCTCAGAGTGGCTTTCATAGCCAGCATGTGTGGATGAATGTTGTGGTCTCTAATGGGGATGAGTGTTTTTGAGTCACAGCCCTTTCTGTGCCTCAGTTTCCCTTGTTGTAAAGCAGGGGCAGTGCAGGCTGCAGGCATGGGAGGAGCTGCGGATTCAGGTTTACACTGGGTTGATGCAAGAAAGCATTTTCTCTGACCAAGAAAATGACCTGTAGATCAGATGGTGGGGTTTTGGGTGGATGGAAGGGGGTGTGCTTAGTGTGATCAGCAGGGCAGCAGGCCCCTGCTTTTCTCCGTAGTCTGTCTCGATTCCTGGATGAGTCATGTCCCTTCTGTTCATAAATGCTGCCAATGGGAGAGATAAGGGTTTGAAGTGGAAATATGGGCCCTGCTGGTATGGCCCATCCTGGCCATATAAGGTGGATTAGAGCCAATGTTTCCCCGCTCCTTCTGGACAAAGAAGTGTTTTGTCTTCAGCAAGCAGGAACCTGCAGAGCCCAAGCTGCTTACTGCATCCTTGTTTGGTCAGGTTAAACCTGGAGTTAAACCACCAAATATTAGAGCCCCGTGGAGGCAATACCCAAAATAAGGTCACAAATAGGGGAGGAAGGGATGAACCCCACAGTGTGCGAGCCAGCAAGCTCAGAAAGTTGTAGGTATTCCAAGAGGCTCCTGGGATGTGTCAAAGATAACTTGCTGAGCCAAGTGATAGGCAGCCCCAGCAGGGGCAATGCAATGCTAGGGCTGTTTCTCACCAACACGAGTGAGCTGTAGATGTCCCTGTTTGCTGCAGGGGAGTTGGACTAGATAACCTTTAAGGGTCCCTTCCAACTCAAAAGATTCTGGGCTAGGCTGGATGGAGAGAATAAGAGTTTGTCCCAGCCAAGGCCAGCAGTGCAAGGGGGAGTTAATCTTTTGGCTCAGGGCTTTAAAAAGTGATCACTTGTGGGATAAAACAGGGTTGAGCCCAGTGCAGGCTGTTGCAGGGGATCTGGTCTGTGTTTTTTAGGAGAGATGTTGGTCCATGAAGGCTCATGCTCAGGAAGTGTTGACAGATGTGGGTTAGGGACAGATCCAGGCTCTTAGATCTCTGCTTGCAAACAAGCCAGCATGGGAGTGTGGGTTTGCAGGAGCTGCAAGTTCTACTCTAGGCCTGGATTTCTGCAGACCTTCACAAGAGGGCAGAAAACAGCTGCAGAAATGCATGCGGCTCTGGGAGCCTGACAGTGACTTTGATGGAAAACTCTTGGGGACTTTTTGGCCTGCTTTGAGGCGTAGTATGGATTTGCTAGGAGAGCTGGTGTAAGTATGCAGCAGAGAGCAAAAACGAGCAGCAGTCCTGTGGGCATCCCAGTACGGAAGGTTGTGCGTTTTGTAGGAGCAGAGGAACTGCTGCACTCATTTTTCTGTTTCCTGGGGAGGACACTGGGATCCACCCTCACACATAAGTGGGGGTTTATTCTAGGTATAAGTTGAGGAGGGAGGAGAAGGAGAAATGAAGCTGTGGAAGGAGATGGAAGGGCATGAGATTGAGATGGTGAGATGTTGGAGAAGGGTGGGTGTGTGAACTGGGCTTGGGGTCAGCATCATCTGTGCTGCAACAGGAGGGCTTCTGCAAAGATGGGTTTTGTAGCTTGGGTTGGCTCAGGAGAAAAAAGGATAGCCTGCACAGGGTGGTTTTATTTCCTTGTATGACATTAAAACTCAGAAGTCTCCATGCAGTCAATGTTCTGGTGGTGTAACCAGCAGGTTTTGTGTTGTAGGGCTGTTCAGGGCCAGGTGGGAGTTCTATATCCTGCAAGGCAAAGCCTGCTCTTGGAAGCCCTATTTATGAGACAGGGTTTTCCTGGATGTCCTGGCAGCCAGGCTGACTCCCAGGGGGATGCAAAGCCAGAGCTGGGGCTGATGGCAGCTGGGCCTCCAATTTTCCCTTTCAGTTTTCTAGTCTGGAGATGGGACATCATCATGTGCTTCTGTTTTAGCAAATCAGTGCCAGAGCATTTACAATAATATTCAGACTAGTTTCACTTTTCAGCTTTTTTTTTATATAAAGCAACTAAAAATAAATCTTTAGTTGTAAAGCAAAATAAAAACAGTGCCATCTTTCATTCCAGTTATTATACAGTAGCTGGCATTCTTTAGACAAAGCTTAAAATAACCATGAACATACCAGTGAAAATAAATGGGTGAGTCATGTTTGTTAATGCAGGATTAGAAGCATTGCTCTTGGCTCTCTGTAGCATCGTGTGCTCTCAAGCAGATGCGAGGTTTTGCTGGAAGTGAAGAATTTGGGATCCATCCATTCCAGGTCCTCCTGAGCGGTACCTGTGTGGGATCAGTGAGTGTTCTTGCTGTATTTATTTGTGCAGTCTCTGTTTCAGTGGCACTGTGGTGTCCTGAGTATTGCTGTCTGTAGTAACGAGGCTTGTGCCTCGCTCTTTGGAAGTGGTTTTGAGGGTTAAAGAAGGAATGTCACTCAAATATACTTGTATTTCTTCTCTGAGTTCATGAGCATTTCTAGGTAGAAGGAACGAAAAGTGTTGTGATCTTCCCTCTGAGGATGGAACCTCTGTGGTTCCATCATTTCTTTGCTTTTGTTCCTGGGGTGCATGGAGGCTGAAAGCACCCTGGGGGTGGGTGCTGCCTGTCCTCTCCCAGTGGGCAGCTGCTCTGTCTGCACACACTGCTGCTGGCCCCCGAGGCTCCTCCAGAGATGGAACATGAATCTGAAATCCTGCTCCCAGGATTCCTGCATCAGATGGGGCAACATCTTAGCATTAAAGCCAGCAATGCTGGCTTCAGCTGACACGTGGTAACCCCTGCAACAGCTCTGTGGGCTGTTTCCTCAGTGATGGAGGGACCTCAAAGCTGAACTCAGTCATTTTCAGCAGCAATGCCTCATGAAACGATTCCTTGCCTCTACCTCCAGCCTTTATCTCTTTGGAGTTCTGCTGGTGTGTGGAAAAAGCTGCAAGAAAAGCCATGGCAGCCCAGCTTGGCTGGAGGTGTAGCAGAACATCTTGGGATGACCAAATGGCCTTTGCAATGTTTCCTCCCTAGCAGAGGAGAGCTTGTCAGCAAGGCTCTGGCTGCCAGGCCACAGCCACCTGCTGTCCATGTCTGCTTGGTGTTCAGAGCACATCAGGCTGCTTGCTCTGTGCCACCACCTCGATGGGATCCATGGCCGGAGGGGTGAGCAGCTCCTGCCTCTGTTTTCCTTTGGCTCCAAAGCAGAAGGGGAGAAACCGGAGGCTGCTCTGCAGTTGCAGTCATTAAGGCTGTTCTCCTGCTTCCTTGACAATGTGTTAATTGCTTGCCTGGCCAGCAGGTCTGCTGTGCTGCTTGCTGCAGAAAACTGCAGGGACTTTTTTTTTGTTTCTGTTCCTATTAAAAAGGAGAAATAAATATCTGCAAGGCATCTTGTGTTCTTCCCCATCTCTCCTGGGGTCAATGAAACATGGCACGTGTCAGACTTGTGCTTCAGATGCTTTCATGTGAACTGCTGAGCCCTTTGCATCCATTTCATGTGCAAATAAAACTAGGAGGCCAATTCCCCCTTTGCCACAGCTGAGGCTGGATGCTTCTCCCTCCCCATACCTGGGATCCCTTTGCAGGATTCCCTCTTTCCCCTTCTCTTAACCCCTGCCAATGAACAGGAGCAGCACCTTGCAGAAGAGGGATCTGAAGCCCGCTGAGCAGCTCTCCATGCAGCCTTGTGTGCTCACAGCCCTCTGCTGATGCTGCAGCTCAGAAGTCACTGGAGCTGCCTCCTGTCCTCCTCCGCAGGGCTGCATGCTCGCCTTGGGTGGCTGTCACACACAGCAGGCAAGGTTATCATGGGTGACAGCCTTGTCACCCCTCTGATAAATCACACATCAGTGTGGTATCGGTCGTGCTTAAATGCACAGAAGACAGTAAATGAGCCATCTCTCTACTTAGTGGTTTGTTTTTTGGTTTTTTTTTGTTTTTTTTTTTAACAGTGAAAATGCTTTTGTGTTTAAAACCCCACTTTGGGGCTATCTGGGCTCAGATCCTTGCCTGGGCTGGCAGCACACAGAGCAGTGGTGGGGCTGGTGGGTGGCTGTGTGCCACCTGCAGCGGGATGGCAGAGCCCTGCTTTGCCTGTGGGCAGCTCTGATGGATTTTGGCAGCCCAGAACAAGCGGCCTCTGACTCCTTTCCAAATGTTTTCTTTCTACTCCATGCAGTTTGAGTGAACTGTAGCCCCCAGAGGTGGGGGCAGAGAGAGCACTGCAGGAAGTGGGTGTATGTGGGTCAGGTTGGTTTGAGTGTCTCCTCTCGCTTTTGTGCCAGCACATGGGTATCATTTGTCCTCCTGATGGAGATTTTTTTTTCTCCTGACCCCATAGCAGGTGGTGAAAATGCTTGTCATTTATCCTGATGTTGGGTTTGGGGTGAAATTCTCATGAACCCTGATAGCCTTAAAAATCTAGGGGGAATGGAGAAACTGCCTCGGTTGCTTGGAGCTCAGAGTTTCTCCAGTGCTTTGACTTTTTCAGTGTATTGACCCCTTTGGGGTTTGCAGGCTCTGGCACCATATGACTGGGAGGTCATGAGCTGGAAGGCTGAGATTGCACCCAAATCCTATAGAAGCCATCAGCACTTTTTTTGACAGAGCCTGCAAGATGGGCAGTATACATTTCTAGCAAGATCTGGTAAAGCAAATCTCCTGCTGGGAAACAGAGATTGGGGTGCAGGCCTTTTCCCTAGCCAAGGGCTGTAGAGATATTCATCTCTACTGAGGATGTAGAAGCTTGCCCCATGTAACAGCACTCTGCTAAAGGAGATGATGTGGTTTCCTACCTGGTTCTTTCATCCTGCTGGCCCTATGGATTTCGATAGGGCATGCTTGTATAGGTGCTACTAAAATGTTGGCATTTGTGAGTGGATAAAGGGATAGAAGCCATGAGCTCCCAGACTGCTGATGAATTTGGATGCTGGATGGTGAGTCTGGAGGTGGATCCTATGTAATCCTTGCACCAGGGCTTACATCAGCCCTCCTGACCGTGGAGTGGCTGTATAGAGGGTGATTCTGCCCTGTGCCTTGCTGGAGCGATGTGTCCCCATGGCTTGTGGTGCAGCAACAACAAAATGCTCGGTGGGAGGAGATGCATGGTGGTTTTCACTCACCAGGATGCTTGGTGCTCATTGACTGGTGTTGTGAGTGCTGGTGTGGGACATGGGGACCTCCCTCCTCCATCCGTGCCCCTGCAAGTGTGCATGGGAAAGGATTTCACAGAGGAAATAGAGCAGAAGGAATTGAGCATAGCATGTGTTCCTTCTAAAGATAGCACGCTGGGGCTCACATCAAGGATGTCTCCACACTCAGCATCCACAACATCTCCATCTCCCTCCATCCGCGACGGCTGCGGGCGCATTGGGAGGGCACCAGACGTGGCCAACCTGGGACTGCTGTGCCCTGCTGCAGTGTACTAGAAAACGTATACACAGAGCATTACATTGCAGGTGGAGGTGGCAGCCTGTGCTGCAGGTGTGGTTTGGGCTCTGCAGCTCTCTGCTGTGAAGAACAGTGCTGTGACATCCCTATCCAGCTGTGTATCCCAGTGCTGGCACGCAGCCTTTGGCTGGAGGAGAGCAGCCCAGCTCTGGGGTATGGCTGTGGTGCTGGCTGGTGGCCCCAGGTGCCCTGATTCAGCTGCAAGGCTACCACAGCGTGTCCTCAGGGTGCTTTTCTGGGAATAGTGGGATTTCCGTGCCCAAGCCCTCTTTTCCCCTCGCCACCCGGGTGTTGGTGTCACGCTGGGATTCCCTGCGTGTGGGGAGCCCTGCGGAGGCTGGCTGCAGATGCCAGCGGGCTACCAGAGCAGATGGAGGATCTGGGCCCAGGATTTCTGTGGGATTGCTCAGTGCATTAAACCTAACCGTGCTGACTTGCCTGGAGGTCTCCATCTGGCACACCGAGCCTGGGTTTACTGCTGAGAGGGGACATGGTGAAGGGGATGGGAGGTGAAACTGGCGTTTGTGCTCAGTGTCCTCAGGGACAGGATGGGAGCAGGTGCCAACCCCCTAATTGCAATTAAAGAGAAGGAAAACAGCATCTTATAGATGTTCCTCTCACAGCCCCCCCGCGTGCCCCTGTGCATCGCTGCCCTCTGCAAGCAGTTGTGATGGCCCTGCTGTGGGGCGGGATGAGGCTGACAGCTTGGCAGCACTCAAGGAACAAGAAAGAGAGAGGAGCAGACAGACAGTGTACCTGGGAAAAAATCACGTCAAGTCACGTTAAAGTGAGAGAGAATCGTTTGCTGAAGGCTTGAATGGAAAGCGCTGTCTGGGCTTTGAAATGCAGCCAGCCATGCCTGTAGAGGGGATTTGTATTTGTGGGGTGGCCACAGTCACACAGGGCTCACGGAGCTTTGAGAGCCCCAGCGCTGGGATGGAGAAGTGGTGTTTCTGGCTGTGGCTTTAATTAGGGGTGGCACAATTAATTTAATTAGGGTGGGGTACAGCAGAGAGCATGGTGTGCTGGAACCCATCGTGGGGATCAGGGACATCCCTGGTTCTTGTCCATCACTCAGGTCGCTCCCTGCCACACCAGGAGCTCTGGGTATTGCTATTGTTTCCCATTGAAACGTGCCATGAAGTTTTGGGGAAGTACCTCGTTGGTACTCTGTGCTGCAGCCCCACCTGAACACATTTCTGGTGGCCTTTGGGTCCAGTCCAAACTGCAAGTGAAGCCCTCCAACCCACTTCTTTTGTTTTATGATTGCAGAGTATTAGACACACATCTGAAAGCTGCCTCCATCTACCACTCAGTTTTGAGCAGGATGGCAGATCTTAGTGTTTGTTATCACCAGGCTCTCCTGGCTTCTCCCTGTATCTGCACCTCCAGTTTTTGTCCTGTTTTTTATGCCTGGTTGTTTTCTGAATCCAAGCACGGTGCAATAAAACTGCATTTACCAGGGATTAGCTGAACTAATCCCATAAATGTGCTTTTACTTCATTATCAGATGCAGCATATAGGGCTTTCTCCTTAGCTGCAGTGGGTCTGCGAGAGGGTGAGTGGATCACCCTGCAAATGAAAGGGCAGGATGCTGGGGAGACAAGCTTCTCCTTGTGTTTAGGATTATGTTGATCAGGAGAAGGAAAACAGCAGAGCTCCCTGCCTGGGCTCCAAGGTTCAATGTCCCTTTTTTTTAACTTTCCTGCTTTCTCAGCCCCCAGTCAGTGCAAATTTAATGGAAGAATTAATATTAAAGTAAACACAACCCATGCTAAACAGAGCAGGCTTAACCGAGACTGGGCTGAAGTCCCAGGATGGTTGGGAAGAAGGATTTCTAAGTTTCCTGAACCAACATGTGCTATGACTGTAACACTGTGGGTTTATTGTCTGCTTATTTTTGCTTCTGCTTTACCAACCTTTCCAAATTCCTGTAGACAAATAACTGCTGGGCAGGAGGAAGCTCAGCACAATGAACCTTCTCACTGCAGGGCTGGTGGGCTGTGAGCTCAGCCCTGTGCTGGGTGTGAGTTGGGGTGGGCAGGAAGAAAACTGGAGGTTCTGGAATGGGGTGGGAGCACCTCAGAGCTGGGCACTGAGAGCTGCTCCTGCAGTTTGGGTTCACACAATCATGGAACATCTCAAGTTCCATAGAAAGGATTCACAAGGATCACAGCTCCCTCTTTGTGTTGCTCACACCCCCCATGCTGTGTGTATACATGGGGTTGCAGCATCCCCAGTGCAGGATCCAACCTTCAAGGTTGATCTCCCCAGGATAGAAGAGGCTGAAGGCAGTGATGTCTAGGATAGGAGAAAAAGATGCAGCTGAGCACCTGGCTTTGCTCCAAAGAGGTGGCTGTCTCCTCCACCTTCTCCTCATGCTGTGTTCACAGCACTGAAGGTTTCTGGGACAAGAAAAACACCTCTGCAGCTGTCACACAGCAGCACCTGAAAATAGAGGTGTGCTGGTGTGTCACACATCCCCCATCACATCCCTCCTGGGGAAATGGTGCTGGCCAGGAGTCTGGGGTGGGAGCAGAGCAGATCCCGCTGCAGCAAAACTGGTGGAAATGGGCAGGATTCAGCCAGCCTTGGGCAAAGGCAACAAAACAAGCAGCTCTGTGTGCCTCACCAGGCCAGGAGCTGCTTGAGTTTTGGTGGCAGGGATGCTGGGGTGCAAGGCAAGACATCTGCTGGTTGTTCTGCAGATGAGGCTGTGGGAGGAAAGCTTGTGCCCCAGTTTCCTCTCTCTAGAATAAGGTGATTGCTGTTGACTGTGGCTTTCCGGAACAAAAAATGGTGTTTCAGTTGCTGTGTAGGCAAGATTGACACAGTGGGTGGCAGAGCACAGCAAAGGGCTTTTGGGTATTGGGTGAGAGTGGGTGCATTCCACTCTTGCTGTGGTGGGGCCACCAGCAGCACCCCATGTGAGAAGACATTGTCCCATTGCTTGCAGGACCGTGGAAAGGCAAAGAAATGCTTTTAGCTGCCCTGTTGGCTATTGCTGGTGATGCAGTGCTGGACCTAAGGCTCGGTCCCAGGCTTCTGAGTTGGGGCTCTCCATCTGGGTTGCTGATCTTTGCAGAAGTGATGTCTCTCCAAGCCAGTGCTCAGCTTTCTCAGGCTCGAGGGCACTGGGGCTGGCAGTCAGCAGCGCCAGCTTCGCTTCGTCTTGACTTGCTGAATGGAATTTGTAAATCATTTTCTAACAGCCTTGTGTCTGAACAGCCTCCTAAGGACTTGAATGCTGGAAGTGCCTATTCTCTGAGCATCCCATGTAGAACAAAGGCTTGTCATTCTCCAGCAGCTTCCTTTACAAAGTGAAAAACAAGCTGCCTTCTCCCAGCTGTGACTCAAAACTGAACAAGAAGCAAGGTGCAAAACATTTTGTCCCGAATCTTCTCATTAATGATGCTGGGAGAAATGACAGACTTGGAATAGATCTGAAAAGGAGCTGTTAGGGCTTGGAAGGATGCAGCTGGCAACTTGCACAATGGAAAATGAGCAGGCTGGCAGCAGGCTGGCCGTGGGGTTACTGATGAGAAATGAAAGACTCTATCTGCTTCCTTCAGTGCTTCCCTATCAGCTGCTGCAGATGGACACGTGGGGTTCAACCACCTCCAGATAGCACAGAGGTTAAACAGGCATTTCTCTTAAAGAAAAGCATTCCTTAAATTGCAATTACGCCTGGGAAGGAACAAAGGCTTGTATCGGTTGGATGTTTCCGTGGCAGGGAGATTTGCATCTGAATTTAATTTGGAGGAGCCTGTGTGGGAGCTGGAGGGGTCGGGGAAGGCTGGGGATGCCCTCCGTGGTGGATGGGCTGGGAATGAGGGCTGGTGTGAGTGGGGAGGGCTGAGGAGGTGCCCCAACCCCTCGGTGTCTGGGAAGACAGGGAGGAAAAAAGGAGCAGATGAGACTGTGAGTCTGAAGCCAAATTTGTAACACATCACCTGGGTGTATGTTCACATGGCTGAAAAATTTACAAGCCTAATCCCTGGCTTTCCTAGATGGGGAGTATAGGAGTGCCTGTGTAGCTGGAGGTCAGCAGAGCAGGATAAACGGAGCAACACAGAGATTATTAGGTAAAATGGAGAGAGCGGGGATTAATGCAAGAACCAGAGAGGATTTGAACACTACTGAGCTTGCTCTGCTTCTATAATGCACAGAAGCACTTCCTGGCAAGAGCTGTGCTGCATCTTCATGGGACGTTTGAAAAGCAATAGGTGCAGAAATTAAATCAGTAGCTTTGGCCAGCTGCATTGGTTCTGTCTTTCCAGCTGGTGCTAAAATAGGACGAGAAGCAAACTCGGGCTCAGGCTGTTGTGTCATGGCTTTGTTGCATCTTGCAGAGTTTTCCTCCTCAGCAAAATTACATCTTTCATTCAAACTCTGCAGCTGGAGAAGAATGAATGCGAAGCTGGGCTAAGCTGTGTGCCTGAGGCTGTGTCTATGGGCTCACCCTATAATACATGGCAGAGAGATGTTCCTCCTCTTTTCTTCTTTTAAATGATGGCTCCATTTCTGTGAAGGTCTGAGCTGGAACCTTAGGATCCACAGCTCAAAGCCTGTGCTCTGCAGCCATTAGAGCTCCCTATGCCTGTAGGATGCCACTAAGGAAGCTCAGCTGTGGGATAAGGAGGGAATGGGAAAAACAGGGGAAGTTTTGCACTGAGATGTGCTGTGCTGTTAATCCCCAGCTCTCCTCCACAAGTCGGGACTGATCTGGGAATTACAGGGCAAGTTGGACACGGAGAGATGCAAGAAGCTTTCCTGCTGGAATGAAATCTGTTCTGCCCTAACATCAAACCAGATGTGGGAAAGCCCAGCTCAGTCCCTTGAAATCATTGTCACATAAGAATGGATTCAGCCTGAGCTCTGGGGATGCAGCCTGGGGGATGTTTCCCAAGAAACAGCCGCACTGAAACTCTTGGCATTACAGAGCAATCCTTTCCCAGGGCCAGGAATCGTTAGCAACGCAAAGCTCTCTGGGGATGCTTTAAGTCAGTGTTGTAGGATAGCTCACTGCAGTGGTTGGTGCTGTCATTTTCACCCCTCCTGGATCCCAGTATGGCTCTGTGGCCACAGCTGGGTCTCCAAACAGTGTCACCTCCCCACGTTGCTCCAGAAGGGGGACAGTTGGAAACCAGGTCAGCAATGGCAGAGTGCATCGATCGTGCGGTGATGGGGGTGGGAAGGTGCTGAGAAGTGCTGGTAATTATTGCTCTCACGTGTGCAGCTCTGACCTGACTTCTCCCAGCATTTGGGGTCTGGGGATAATTCAGGGTAAATGCAAGAGCCGAAATCTATCCTGATCATCCTGTAAATTAAAAGAAAAGCCAAACAACCTGCATTTTGGGGAGCTGGTGTGCACCGCTGCAATCCGTCCTTCCCCTCCTGCCTTTCCTGGCTGCTGAGAGGGACATAGAGCCTCCCATAGAGGCGGCTGTGCCAGGGCAGCTGGCTGGGGACACCTGGGACAGGAGGCTTAATGAAGCCAGTGAGAAACAGGCTGGGTGTCCCCGCATGTTGGGTTTGGCCCAGATAACCCATCTGCCCACCAACATGGTGCCCTGTGCCATAGGAACGCTGCGTCAGCAGGGGAGCCCCTGGGGGCTGCATGTCCTACATAGGTACAGTGTGGCAGGAGGGGATGTGGCAGCTTCAGGATGAGCTCAGGAGAGCACCCATCCTCAGCATGGAATGGCCTCCAACCAGTGTCACCTCATGGCACCCACTGCTTGGTGCTGGGGAAGGCAGAGCCCCAGGGAGCAGCAAAATCGTGGTGGAGAAATGCCACTGGAGTGCATTAATTACTGTCCTTGCTCCTTCTTGCCCCATTTATTGGGGAGGATATGGTGCTATGTGGGCACACTATGCACACACAGCTCCCTCTCTGCCTCGGATAACCCAGCTCACAGCTTTCCAGCCAAATTCCCCCCCTTCCCAGAGATGTGTTGGAGATCTCCTATGAGTTGTGCTCATGCATTTTGCACATTTAAAGCACAGACCTCTATGGATTCACCTGACCCAGTGGGAGATAAGAGCAAACAGGAGCCTTAATTTTGCCTCATCCCTGTCTTTTGTAGGATAAATTCTGAACCTCTAAGGGCTGAAGCATTAATTAACAATATACATATGTAAAGGTGTCCTTAAGGTGAAAGTAGCAACTCCATTTCTTACAACACACCACAACTTTCCATAAGTATGTTTTGCACAACGCTCAACTGCTCTGAGTTCCCATGCCCTGGTGCTCCTGCACATCCCTCCAGAGATTTCAACCCCAATTACCCCCATCCAAACGATCCTGCTGCCTTAAACCTCATTTGGTCTATGTGCACAGTGCAACAGAAAAGCATTGGTGCTGCTCCTGTGTGCTTCTGCTGTCTATTTGAGTAGCACTGGGTCAGCTTCAGCAGCAGTAGGAGCATGAGATATTTTTCCTACTGTGATTTACACTGTGATAGAAGGGCTGTGCCTGCCTTTCAGGAGCCTAGCTGCTAACTTCCCTTCGTTATCATCTAACAGCAGCCCTATGTCACTGGGAATTGCTGGTGGGGATGGGCTAATGGTTGGACCTGGTGATCTCAGAGGTCTTTTCCAGCCTTCCTGAGGGTGAAGCTGCCTGTTTGGAGACTCAGAAATAGGAAAAGCTGAAAGCTGGAAACTGCAGCACCCCAGAAATCCCCAGTGATGTATCATGGGGATGCAGTAAGCTTGATCAGCAAGGGTCTGCATCCTGGCAAGAGCCTCTTGTGCACAATCCCACAGTGCATCATATTAGTCATCCTGAGTTATTCAGCTCTGGTTGAGCAAAGTCTTGTCTCTGCCTTTATTTTATTTTATTTTATTTTGCTGTTAGCCTGGAAACCTATATTTAAATATGAAGGGATGGGAGTAATTTTTAATCGTGGCTGTATAGTTCCTAAAATGCAGGGAGGTAGAGCCTTCATGGGCGGCCACTTGGCAAGCATGCTGCTGGTTCCTCCCCTGCAAGAGAAGAAACTGGGTTAGAACTGGGGCTGTTTCTTCAATAGCAAGAGAAAAGGAGATGCAGTGCAGGCAGAACCACAAGCAGGGTCTGCAGACTGACCTCAGAGCTGGACGTGGGGACCTGCTGGGTCACAGATGCCACCTTTGCCATTTGGGTGCAGGGTCCTGAGCTCTGGGGCACCAGGAGGACCCTGATGCCCCCTAAAGCCATGCAGGAGGTGAAGTAGAAGCACTGAGGTTTGCACCATCCTCTGCCCCCAGCTCACCCATGGCGGGCTGCCTGGCCATCCTGCCTTCCTAGTCTCAATTTGGAGCTTCATTATGAATTGCTTCAGTCTCAGGTGCCGTTTCAGATGGATTCGTTATGCTAACTATTTGCCAAATGCATCAGGAGGGGCTAAATTGGTCCGCACATAACGAGGCAGTGATTTAATTATTGCTAGCACTCTCACTCCAACAAAAGCCTCGGTTGCTGCTGTCACTTCTGTTTTGGGACCTTCACACACACACACCCCAAATCTGTCAGAGGCACTTTGAGGCTTCAAGCCCTTTATTTATTATTATTATTGTTATTATTATTATTATAAGCATTGCTATTCCTGGCTTCCTCACACATGAGTGCAGGGCACTGCACCGTGCATCCTACAGCTTTTCACGTTGCTAATAGGTATTGAAATCCATCCATTCACAAGATGGGATCTGAAGCAAAGTCAGGGTGCTGTGGTGTCCTGGTATCCTCTGGGATGGAGCTGATTTTCTTTGTGGAGGTTTGTATGGTGCAGTCGTTTGGATTTCAGATGACAGTAGTGGTGATAATACAGCCCTGTTTTAGTCATTGCTGAGCAGTGCTCACAGAGGTAAGGATTTTTCTTGTGCCAATGAGGGGCTGGGGGCACAGCCCAGAGAGCTGAACCCTAGTGACCAAAGGGGTGTCCCATTCCATGTGGGTCGTGTCAGGGGAAAGGAGGAGGAAGATGAGAGGATGTCAGAATCCTTCCCTGGGCTTCATGGCGCTCCACAAAGTGCTGTCTGTACCCGCAGCCCATTTTATGGGTAGGGAGACTGAGGCACCACTTGCCCAAGTCCCTGCAGCCCTTGGTGGCAGTGAGAGAAGGGAACGATGGGGATTTAGTCCTTATTTCTAGAGGTTTTGCATATCGCCTGTGGGAGTAGTCCTGAAGTCTTGTGTTGGATGGACCAACGGACTGAACCCAATCCAGATGTTTGTACTCAGTTGAGCCCTACAGCTTTTCCCTGACACTGGGAGCAGAGCGCAGGCAATCATTTGTGGTTTAGGTCTCTGTAAATGTCAAAGCAGCCTCTATAGCACAGGTCTGGGCACTCCTCCTGCCTTTCTCTGTGCATATCTCCCTGTTTTGTGTCAGCTGGTGGAGGGGACGGCTGCACACCACCTTTTGGGGCACTCTTACAAACTCCAGAGCCCTCGAACTCATTCACCTGATGGCTTTGGAGATTCAAACGAGCTTCAGGTGCAACCCAAAGCATTGCTCAGCCTCCCCTCCATGCTGGGGAGCCGTCAGCTTTCCTTCCCAGCTCCCTCACGATGAGCCGCCAGCACAAGGGCTGGCAGCAGAACCAGGAGCTGCCATGAATCATCCTCATTAAAAAGCAGTTACAATTCAGCTTTGCAGAGAGGCCTCGCACTGTCTTCGCTGGCATAATGGAGCTATTAAAAGCTCCCGTGTCAGGCAGGTGGCAGACAATAGATGTGCACAGGTACAGCCTGGAGCCCCACTGCAGAGGGCATGGGGAGAGCCAACGTGTGCCTTCAGCCCATCTCTGTGCTCAGAGCAGGAGGTGCTGCTCCCACGGAAGGACATGGCCTTACAGCACAGGGGATCCTATGGATGTTTGCCCTGTAGCTGAGAAAGAATGGGTGTCTGTGCCCAGCATGGCTGTGAGTGTGGGACAGCTGGTGTTACAGCACAGGGGACCCTATGGGTGTTTAACTGGAGGTGATGGTCATCACTCCAGGGGAGGCCATGAGCACAGGAGCACACAAGAAGCTCCCACGTCTTGGGGACACCTCGACAAACTCCTCGTGGTGGTCTGAGTGGATGAAACCAAAGCAGAAATAAATGCTGCCCATTCCAAACCCATCACCGCGGTGTGGGATGTGCCGCAATGGGCGTCTGTGAGCTGTGACATCTCACCTGGGGTGTGCTGAGCTCCCATTGCTCTCTGTCCAAAATGACTCCACTGGGAGGAAAAGCCACGAGAAACGACCACATCTCAGATTTCCTCTCTCCTGGCTGTTCTGGATCTCATCTCAGCAAAGACAAAGATTTGCATTAAAAAGGAAAGCGAGTGGCAGACGAAGCAATGAGGTCAAAGGCAAGGAGAGAAGCGAGAGGTTTGCAGTCATTTCTGGGTGAATTCCTCCTTTAAGATCGTCTTCTCAAGCTCCCCCCTCCTTTCTCCATAGACCCAGGCCGTTAATAATTCAGCACTTTATATTTGCAGCAAAACCTTCCATCTCAGGACTCATTTCTCTTTGCAATGACCTCAGCGAATTAACGGAGGGTGCTGCCTTTTGAACTGGAACGAGTTTCGTTCATGCAATTAAACTCACCCTGGTGTGCACGGGTATTTCTTTTATTATTATTTTTCACGTGTTCATTTTTCATTGTGGTTTCTTCAGTGGCTGGGGGGGATGAGGAGTGGAAAGGAATAGCAAGACTCTTCCGGCGATGCTTTTTATTAAGGGTGAGCTGAGAACTCGAGGCGGGCAGTGAGTCAGCATCCTCTCCTGCCTCTGTCGGCACGGAGCTGTTGCTGGGGTTACTGGCGCAGGTGGCAGCGATCAGCCCTGCTGCTGTCCCCAGGCTGAGCCCCGGCTTTCCCAATATACCAAAGAAATGAAATGGCAAAACTCTGAAAAGCCCCTTTTGCAAAGGAACCCCCTCCCACATCCCCCCAGCACCACGTTGGCTGTTTTGTCATTTGGGGTTTAGAAATGGGGAAAGAAGAAGCAGCCACTTTTGCTTTTGTTTCGGAGGGGGATGATTTCGGAGAATTCGTGTGTTTACTGCCAGCAGATCCCTTTCGTTATTTCTCCATCTGCTCATGCCTTGTCAAAATGGTCATTGGCCAACGCAAGGAGGGTCACTACGGCACCCATGGGGCAGGGTGATCTCACCCCCATTGCCCTGCAGTGTCACCCCGTTGCCCTGCAGTGTCACCCCATCACCCAGCATCGCACCCCTGGGTCCCGATGAGGGGTTTTGCTCCCACTTCATACACAGCGACTCATCAGGACCCCCTATTTCTGGTGTCTTCCTCATTGCAGACACCAGATTTCCTCTCCGTGATGCAGAGGAAATTTCAGAGTGAGCCGCAAGAATTTCTCAGAAATGGGCTCTGCTAGAAGGGGGATCCCAGGCTTGTGCAGCTACAAAACAGGAATCATAGAAATAAAGTGCAGAGCTCAGCACTAGAGCTTGGGTCATCGAGCCCTTCTGCAGCCTCTCCATGATGCTGCACAGGCTCCTCTGGTCCAAATTTCTGTTGGTTTGGGTTTCCCTGCTGGAAATGCAGAACAGCCTTAAGGCAGAAGTGAATTTTCCCAGGATTTGGAACAGTGATAATATTAGCACTTAGCTGGGTCTGGTTGGATCCAGGCTCCCAAGTCCTGCTGGGCATAAGGACTGGGATGCCATGGTTCACCCAGAACTGTGCTTGCATGGAGCTGAGCTCCTCAAGCAGCCTCCATCCTGACACCAGATTTCCTCAGCTGTTGCTCTTCATTCAAGACATTTGACATAAATCCCACTCCTCTGAACACAACACATTAACATCCGTTAATTGGCTGTGATGATGGCATTCCTACCAGCTCAGAGTTGAGGCTGGAGGGACGGGATGGGCTCCCATTCCTCTCATCCCTTCCATCCCTCTCATCCCTTCCATTGCTCCCATCCCTCCAATCCCTCCCATCCCTTCCATCCCTTCCATCCCTCTCATCCCTTCCATCCCTTCCATCCCTCTCATCCCTTCCATTGCTCCCATCCCTCCAATCCCTTCCATCCCTTCCATCCCTCCCATTGCTCCCCTTGCTCCCAACCCTTCCATTGCTCCCATCCCTACCACCCTTCCCATCCCTTCCACCTCTCCCATTGCTCCCATCCCTTCCACCCCTTCCATCCCTCCCATCCCTCCATCCCTTCCATTGCTCCCATCCTTCCCATCCCTCTCATCCCTTCCACCCCTCCCACCCCTCCCATCCCAGCTCCCCAGCACACATACCAGGGAAAACCAGGCAATTTCCATGACACAATTTATTTTTCTGAGCACGACTGGCTGAGCAATGGGAGAAAGGTGGAGAGCACACGTTCTGAAAATAAACACTTGAGCCTTTACAAGGGCGCTTTGTGGTGCAGCAGTGACTTGTAGATTCTCCAGTATTTCTATGCAAACCGAATGGAGCTATTTAAGAACAGAACTGTTTGTGCAGCTGAGCGGGGCTGGGCACCAATTCACCCGAATATCCTCAGTTTCCCCCTGAAAAATCCACTTGAAATATTGTTTTGAAGAGACCGATCCCGTATTTCAGGGCAGATTGCTCCAGCTGTGTTTGGATGGAGGGCAGTGGTTGGGCTTGGCTGTCAGAGGAGCTGCTAGCAGAATTTTTGCAGCTGTTGGCTTCTCTTGGCATAAGTAGGCTGAAATGCTGCCGTGTGCCAACTCGGATGGGGACGAGTGCCACCAAAGCCAAGCAGAAGTGACATTCCTGGAATAAATTATTCAGTGAAGCGCAAGGAGTGATTTCTACTGCCCCAAAACGGGGGCTGCTGAGCTCTCATCCAACTGGGCAACGATGCTCATCCCACATCCCTCAAGCACCCACCCCTCATCCCATGGACATCTGCCCATCCGTAATGAAAAGGCAGCTCCGCTGCCACGCCGTCTCCATGGATTTGTGGTTAAGTTGCTTTGTGGATGTAATCTTATCGCCTAATGACCAAATAATGGCGTGCAACAGGAGCTGCGTAAGAAGCCTCTGGATATCATTTTGCTGTCATTGTGAAGGCCTTGGAATGTGATCCCCATTAAAGGGGGAATTTGCATTAACATTGTTTGGCCAACATAATCCCGCCCTGTAATCACATTTTTAGGATATTAAAATAGGCCTGACTCCAGTCTGAATTGTAACCCCTTGGTCCCCAAAGGGTTGGATGGGATCGAGCTCCAGCAGCTCCATCACAGCCAATGGAGCCACTGCGTGAAGTCAGCAAGCAACACAGAGGAATTTGGGGGATCTTTTACCCCATAAATCTTCCCCATTCTTTGATGGCAGAGTTGTGCACTTCTCTTGCTAAATCCATCGCTCCCATCCATGCACGGCTACTTGGGGTCAGAGGTTCGACTTTCACTTCCCCCACCTATTGAGAGCAATGACCACTCTCTGAAGACTGCCTCTATTCACTCTATTGCAACAGAGACCTCCCCCTGTGCTGCTGCCTGTTGTGTTTGTGCTCAGCGCCCTGTTAAAGGTTTGCCATCCCCACGGAGCTTGCAGCAGTGAGCTTTGCCCGTGTGCTGACTGTGAAGCAAACCTCAGCAGCCAGAAAACGCTGAATTTTTATTTCCTATCTCGAGTTTCTGGTTCTCTCTCCTTTTTTTTTTTTTTTTTTTTTTTTTTTGCAACCACGAGCTGGGCGAAAGGCTGGCGAGGGATTTAAATAGACTGCAGGTGGGAGGCGAGAAGCGTTCTCCTAATGTACAGAGGAGAAACTGAGGCACGGAGAGACTCGAGGCTCTGCTCCTACGCAGCCAGACGGCTGTGGGCGCATCTCAGAGCTGCAGTGCATCTCTGTGGGGTGGCTGTGAGCCCGAAGGCTGCAGGGTGGTCACTCCTGGACCAAAGGCAGCCTTGTGCTGCTTCATCCCTAATTGCAGAGCCAATAACCGTAATTAAATCAGAGCTAAGTTTGCAGGGAAGAACCAGCTGAAGGTTACGGGGAGAGCAAGCGACTCAACGTGGCTGCAGAAAGAGGAGCAGAGTGCCGGTGCCCATTTGCTTGCTGTAGCTGTGTGTTACTCTGAGTTAATCACAAGAAGTTGGGTTGATGCTGAAGCCCTATTTACAAGTTTCAGCTCTGCCCCAGCAGTGGGGAGTGACCCGAATGGCACACACAGCCTCTAATGTTGGCAGGGAAATAGGGTTCCTATGGATGTGAGAAGCAAAGGTAGGGCAAGGTGAGCTCGTGGTTCTGGAACGACAGGAGGAGCCACACGAGTGAGTTAATCATGTCCCCATGGAGCAGCTGGAGCTTTGTGTGTTCCCTGCTGTGAGAGGAGAGACAATACATTTATGGTGCATTAAGGTATTATTGTAACAGCGTTAGCGCTGAAAGGTTTCTGATCCTCAGAAATAAAGAGTAGCAGATTTGTCCCAGATTTATCAATGGAGGCAGGGTTCCCATTCAGACATGAGGGAGGGCAGGGCTCCAACACGTGCAGGCAGCGAGGCTGCAGGATGCACAGCTCTGAATGGGGCAGGGCAAGCACAAGAGGATGCTTGGGGTGGGCAAGGCTTCAAGGCAGGGAACCAAAGCCTGGGAGCAGAGGGGGGGTTGGAATGGAGGTTCCATGCATGGGAGGGGTCTGGAAGGGTTCCCCTATGGCTGTGGGAGAGGTGAAGCTGTGTGCCCCCTCTGCTTGTTAATCTGCCCCAAGAAGGCCAGTAGAGGAAGAAAGGAGCAGTGCTGGCTCTGCTGCTTTGTGCAAGCTGCAGTCGGTGTTGCAGGTCAGCCTGTAGATCATTGCACAGGGGAGTTTCCTAAATGGCTGTTAGGAATCAAATCGAATTTGTTGAGTCCAGATTCAAGATTAGAATTGGACGGATAAGCAGAGAGGAGGTGGACATCCTGCATTCAACAGAAAAGCCACAGCCTGGAGGAGCACATTTGGTGCTGCGCTTTGCAGGAAAATGCTGGGGGCACTGCAGAGGTGTCCCCTCCCATGGACTCCTATCAGCACTGGTGTCACCGTGCTCAATCTCACCCTGTGATCGTGTTCATTCCTGCTGGTTTGGGGCACAACCCAGCCTGCTTGACCAGCTGGGGCTGGCGGCAATGGCCCTAAAGCCGCTGTGCCTGCAGCGAGCTGCTGGCCTGGCAGAGCTTAATTAGATTTGATGGGATTAGGTGGAAGCAGCGGAGGGGAAAACAGGGCCAGGAGGCCACGCGGTGCCTGAGGCTGCTGGGCTGGAGCTGCAATCCTTCAGGCTGATTTAAAGCAGGCGGCAGCTGAGGGGTTAATTCCTGCTGCTGTGCTGAGCTGATGGGGACAGCTCGATCCTGGTTGCAAGGGAAGGGATTTTCCTCAGTGCATCCCAAAGGTACGTGGCTCTCTGCAGAGCTGGTGCTGATTTCCAATGGGTTTACCCCCCGACTGAGAGCCCAAGTAAACTGTTGCAATTATGGAAGTTCCGCCTTGTTGCCTCGAGCCTTTTGTCATCAATAAATGTTTACGGTATGAAGCAGCCTTGTTTGTTTGCCTTCGACCAGATGACAGTGATTTACTGGCAGAAATCCTAGCAGTGGAAAGAGATGAGCCAGACAAGTCCTTAAGTAAGTGCTACACACGAGTGTGGAGGGAGCAGATGATGGCAGATCACGAAACTTGCAGAGAGCAGAGCTCAGATTTTGGATGTGAACCATTGTTTGCAGGAGTGTTTTGCAGCCTATGAGCAACCTGAGGGTGAATGATGCTTGGTTTTCTCTCTGTCCAGGTTGGGATGGCTGGGAGATGCTGTGTGTTGGGTTCTCCTGCTGTTAGCTGCCATAGGAATGATGAAGGAGTAAGGCTGGATGCCTGTTGCCCCAATTCCCTCATCCTGGGTGATGTGCAGCCATGAGCAGGACATGAAGTCAAGGATGGAGGTGGCCATAAGAACCCAAATCTATGCAGGGCAATGTGCCATGGCCTGGAGATGAGTGTCCCCTATTGCTGCTGCAGCTGGGGCTGAGGCCACAGCCCAGAGCAGTTCCCAGCTGGACGCCTCCTCCTGGGGCACCTCCACCACTTTTTGGGGCAGAAGGTTTGGGGTTATTTTGCCCCTTACCAGATCTATCAACAAGATGAGGAAGGGAAGCTGGGCTTGCTCAGATCTGTTCCCATTTACACTTTGGGCTCAGCTCCTACAGCAATATTTATTGCAGTTTTCCCCCATGGGTTTGTATATTTTGTACAGCTTGTTTCTAATTTAAAGTATAAATAAGTTTGATCTTTTCATCTGTGGTTTTTCTTTTTTTTTTTTCTCCCTACCTTCTGGAGGCTGTGCTGGTTAAAAATAACAGCAGGAAGGAGCTGCAGCGGGGCTGGTGGTGAGGATTTCACCTTCTCTGCAGTGGGGCTGTTGGAGTGGGATGGGATTGGGATGCCCTTAATACATCCCTGACCCATGTGGTCAGGCTCCTTCCCCAGCCAGGAACCCCCTGAATTCCCAGAGCTTCTCTTGGCACAGGGCTGAGGATAGGAGCACTTCTGGAGAGCCATCAATGGGGTTTGGGAGCACAGGGACCCGTGGGGGGGTTGGCCTCGAGTTACCCCTCTGTGCAAGTCTTGTGGGGATGGAGTGTTTGCCAGCACTGGGATTCTGCAGGGAAGGCTTTCTGCAGGAAAAAAAAAATAAAAAATCCCATTTGACCAAAAGTGAACTATTTGTCTGAAAAGATTGATTGAGAAAAGCCTTCCAGCTTCCTTGCAGGAAAGACTGCAACTGCCTTTAGAGAAGGCTGAGCCAGCTTCGCTTCTGCATTGATTTGGCTGTGGGGTTGCACACGCACACTCAGACACACACATGAACATGTGCATGCGTGCACACACATGCACACACACACGCATACGCACATGTATGCACACAAGCATCCACATCTGCACACAAGCATGCACACGTATGCACATACATGTGCACAGAGACGGGCGCACACACGCATACATGCACACGCACACGCGTGCATCCACGCATGCACACATGCGTGCACATAGGCATGCAAACCCACATGTATGTGCATACGTATGTGCACATACACAGGCACACACACGTATACATGCACACACACACACACACACACGTATACATGCACACACACACACGCCCTGCCGTTCAGGACTCCCCCCGCTGCTCCCAGCCCCCAAAGCATCCGGCAATTCCCCGCCGCAGCCCCACCGCACCCCGGCCACAGAGCGAGCCGCTCCGCGGGGCTCCGGGGGTCCCCGAAGCGGGCGGTGCCGGGGGGGTTCGGGGAGCGGCGGGGCGAGGCGGTGCCAGCGCTGGGGGCGGACTTTTTGAGCGCAGCCCGGCGCCGCTCAGAGCCGCGGCAGCCGGGAGCGGGGCGGCTGCTTCTCCCTCTCCGCCCCGAGGAGGAGGAAGA
Organism: Phasianus colchicus; assembly: GCF_987193195.1. Classification (NCBI taxonomy): domain Eukaryota; kingdom Metazoa; phylum Chordata; class Aves; order Galliformes; family Phasianidae; genus Phasianus; species Phasianus colchicus. The sequence continues at coordinate 4,712,060 of NC_143460.1, forward strand.
AGAGGAAGAAAAGGCTCCGACCGCCGCCTCGCCGTTGCTCTCACCCTTTCCCCTTTCCTCCCCACACCTTTATGGACGAGCGCCGGAGCTTGCTGCACTCTCCGGCCGCCTCCTCCGCCGGCCGGCCCCCCAACAGCAGCCACCACAACCTGGGCTACACCGAACAGCCTCCCCCCGGCGCCCCGCAGCCGCCCCCCGGCCACGAGGAAGAAGAGGGCGAGGAGGCGGAGGAAGGCAGCATGACGGTGGTGGGGGGCGCCGGGGACCCTTTGCCGGAGGAACCGCAGCATCCGCACCCGTTGCTGGGGGGGGAACGCTACGAACACCCCGCTCCGCCCGCCGCCGGCCCCGCAGGGCATCCCGCGGAGGTCAGCGGAGAGCACGAGTGCTGCGAGCGGGTGGTGATCAACATCTCGGGGCTGCGCTTCGAGACTCAGCTGAAAACGTTGGCGCAGTTCCCCGAGACGCTGCTGGGGGACCCCCGCAAAAGGATGCGTTACTTCGACCCCCTGCGCAACGAGTATTTCTTCGACCGTAACCGGCCCAGCTTCGATGCCATCCTCTATTACTACCAGTCGGGCGGGCGAATCCGACGACCCGTTAACGTCCCCATTGATATCTTCTCCGAGGAGATTCGTTTCTACCAGCTGGGGGAGGAGGCCATGGAGAAGTTCCGGGAGGACGAGGGTTTCATTCGGGAGGAGCAGCGGCCGCTCCCAGAGAAGGAGTTCCAGCGCCAGGTCTGGCTGCTCTTTGAGTATCCTGAGAGCTCCGGGCCGGCCCGAGGCATCGCCATCGTCTCTGTCCTGGTCATCCTCATCTCTATTGTCATCTTCTGCCTGGAGACCCTGCCTGAGTTCAGGGATGACCACGACTATGAGGGAACAGGGGGGACATTTGGGACAGGTGGTGGCCCTCTCCCACCTGATGTCTTCACCAATTCCTCGTCCTCAGCCGTTTCCATGGTGTCGTCCTTCACCGACCCTTTCTTTGTGGTGGAGACTTTGTGCATCATCTGGTTCTCCTTTGAGCTGCTGGTGCGCTTCTTTGCCTGCCCCAGCAAGGCCACCTTCTCCAAGAACATCATGAACATCATTGACATTGTGGCCATCATTCCCTACTTCATCACTCTGGGCACTGAGCTGGCAGAGAGGCAAGGCAACGGCCAGCAAGCCATGTCCTTGGCCATCCTCCGAGTCATCCGCTTGGTGCGGGTCTTCCGGATCTTCAAACTGTCCCGGCACTCCAAGGGGCTGCAGATCCTGGGGCAGACCCTCAAGGCCAGCATGCGGGAGCTGGGTTTGCTCATCTTCTTCCTCTTCATCGGCGTCATCCTCTTCTCCAGCGCCGTCTACTTCGCCGAGGCTGACGACCCCAGTTCGGGTTTCAGCAGCATCCCTGACGCCTTCTGGTGGGCGGTGGTGACCATGACCACAGTGGGCTATGGGGACATGCATCCTATCACCATCGGGGGCAAGATCGTGGGGTCTCTGTGTGCCATCGCGGGGGTGCTGACCATCGCCCTGCCCGTGCCTGTCATAGTCTCCAATTTCAACTATTTCTACCACCGGGAGACAGAAGGTGAGGAGCAAGCCCAGTACATGCACGTTGGAAGCTGCCAGCACCTCTCATCTACTGAAGAGATGAGGAAGGCACGCAGCAATTCCACCCTCAGCAAATCCGAGTACATGGTGATAGAGGAGGGGGGAATCAACCACAGTGCATTCAAACAGGCTGCCTTTAAGACAGGCAACTGCACAACCACAAACAATCCCAACTGTGTGAACATCAAAAAGATCTTTACGGATGTTTAATAAACACAGAGCGGCAGCGAAACCTGAGGATGTGGTAAAAAAAAAAAAAAAAAAAAAAAAAAAAAAAAAAAAAAGAATTAATAACAATAATGATGCAAAAGTGACCGTGTGTACTTGGTGTTGTGTGGAACATGCACCATCGTCCGTCTGTGTGCGCCCTTGGTTTTATACGTTTATTTTTGTAGAGGTTTTTGGTTTTTTTCTTTTTTTCCTTTCTAAAGATCCGAAAGGGATTTAAAATTCTCCAAAGAAAAGAGGACGGCCGATGGGTACGGTGAAGGAGAATGAAGACAAATGGCACCGCTGGAGCAGGTGTCTGTTTTGCAACGTGTTGCAGGGCTGCCTTTGTTTCCTGGCTTTTGGGGACGTCTCGCTTTGCTCCTGGTTTGCTCCCCCTTCCCTGCAGGCGGTGCGGAGCCCATTTCCCTTCCATCGCATAAGCTCACTTGTTGGATTAGCGGCCCCGGATTGGGTGGGGAGACGAGGAAAACATGTTGCCGAGCTCTGGAAGGGGGCTGGGAGGAAACAACCCTTTAATTTCGCACGGTCTCCGTTAGCGGGTTGTTAAACGGTGCTTAATGCTGGGAGGCGGCGTGCCCTTAGGGACACACCGCGGATCCCCTTTTCTCCCCCGATGGATCATTTCTGACATTCTCATCTGATCATAAGCCGAGCGCAATCGGTTCAGACTAAAACCCTACCCCCTTATTTTCTACCCTTAATTCCCTTCCCCTGCAGCTCTGGGCATGATTTCACCCAGCTCAGGATCCGTGGGTCCGTGTGATGCGGCGGGTGGAGCGGGATGGGGTGGATGCACGAGGGCTGAGCTGCCGAGCTGCAGACAAAGGGATGTTTCCACCTTTTGCACCGCGTCTGGGAGAGATGCAGCTGCTTATGGCAAGGAGATTAAAGCGGTGAGCACGCCTTCCAGCGGAAGTCACTAATTCGGACCGGAGTGATGCAGTTGCTATGGCAACCCTGGTTTCCTGGGAAACCCCAAAAGGTTGTCATGGCATCCCTTCTCCCATCCCCCCCCTCGGCCCTCACCCTTCCCTCCAAAGCCCTTCCAGATGGTTCCAGCCCCACCACCCCTCGGCTCTGCACCGCACAGGGATCCCATCCTGCACCCCCATCCGCACCCCATCCTGCAGCCCATCCCTGCACCCAAACACCCGCTCGTAGGCAATAAGCACTCCCCACGTCCCCTTCTCCCTCTCAAAGGAGTTCACACCTTGGCAGTGAGATTTGGGAGCCTGCAGACATGAGTGGAGAAAGGACCGCGCTCACCTCACCCGGAGCAAAACTCCAAAGTGTCCTCCAAGGGCAGAAATGAAAGCTCAGCCGGGAAAGCTCGGCAGCCTTTGGAAACCAGGGGGACAAATGCAGAGCTAGAAAGAGCAAGATTGCAATGTAAACCCAAAGCCGCCAGGGAAAATGTGCCTCCTTCATCCTTCCGTGCACACCGGGGGCTGCAGGACATCTGATGGGATCAGGTGAGCTTTGCAAGGTGGGAGAGGTTTTTGTTTGCATCATTGCTTTTTGGAACGAACCTCGTGTTTCCTTCTGCGTGGTGTTGTTTTCCAGCTTCCCCTGCTGCCCTCGTGTGTCTTAGTGCACTTTGGGTGTAATGGGATGGCAGCATCCTAAGGTTCCTCCAGTTCTGTGTGCTTCTCACTTTGCTTTCTGGTGTTGCACACTGAGCTCTGGGTGAGCAATGCTGGGGGAAAGCTGTGCTGCTCTGTGCAGGGATCTATCCAAAACTGTCCAAAAAGAGAAGAGTTGTGGCAGTGTTTCGGTGCTCTGGGTTGGTCCCCAGTGGGGCTGCTGGGGCCCTGCTCTGTCCTGGTTGGTTTTGGGGTAAGAACAAAGAGGTTTGTGAGGTGGGGAGTGTACAGGAATGCCAGCAAAGACAAAGGACACCTGGAGCCCAACCTGGCTGAGCCACGTGTTTCCTGAGGGGATGGAAGGGAGGATTTTGACCGTGTTGAAACCGGAAATTTTGCTGAGATTTCCTCCGGACTTTAAAAGCATTGGGATGGTTTGTGTCACCTCACACTGCCCCTCAGCCCCAGCACCCCAACCAGTGAATAAAACCCTCAGCACCACCGGAAAACATCCAAGCAGCTTCTTCACTAATGGCATCTGACGGCTTTATTGGAGCTGCAGCAGTTTCTCCAGCAGAGAATCTGCTCTGACCATGGCGAGGGCGATGCTCTGCAGCCACACAGAGCTGACAGCCCTCACCCTGACAGCATCCCAGAGCACGGGGCAGCAGGGAACCCCCAGGCACCTTTGCCAGCAGGCTGAGCTGTCACAGCCAGCTGCGAGCTTTCCCTTCTGATGCCTATCAAAGCTTTTCTGCATGCCCCGTCCTAAAAGGAGGGTTGGAGCTCAGGGCAGTGGGAGCTCTCCCCCCTCCTTGCTGAGTTTCGTTGCGATATTTTTGCTGTGGCAGTTGCACGGATGGCACCGGCACGGAAACCACATGTGTGCCTGGAAACAGCAGCGCACAGTTCTCAGTTTCTGTGCCACTTAAATAAACAGAAACCTCATCGGTCGTTAGTTTGCTTTCCTGGCTGCTCCCCACCTCATTCAGTGGGGGCAGAACAGCTTCAAACACATTTTACTGTCAGCAAAAAGCGCTTTATCACAGAGGTGCTAAGGAAGTCGGATCATCCGCCGTAGTTTTTCAAGCACTGAATGGCACTGCTGAAGAACGTCAAAGCGCTGAAGGCACGCACAGAAATGGGAGAGGGAGCAGCGAGCAGCAAAACGGGGATATCCCTGCTGTGCTCTGCCCCATTTCTGTCTGCTCCTTCCCTCGGTGCTGTCAGTCTTGCTGGGTGCCATTCGGTGCGCACTCTGTGTGCCGCATGGTCTGACAGCTCCACTGAGTGCATCCTGCCAGGAGCTGCAAAGTGCTGCCAGACTGCTCCGTGGCAGCCTGTGGGGATGGAGAGCCCTGTGCTGCAGTTTCCATCCGTGTGCGTTCCTTTGCTGCCTTTCAGCTTCCATCCGTGTGTGTTCCTTTGCTGCCTTGCAGCGTGCATCCACTTCATGCGCCCTTGCTGCCTCGCTGTGTGCATCCACTGTGTGTTAGTGCTGCTGCAACCATTGCTCCAGGCACAGCAGAGCACACTGGGCTGTGAAGCTTGCCTCAAAACAGGTGTTACCTGGTGGAGTTTAGGGGGCCATAGGGTCTCTGCCTCCCCATGGGTGCATCACCTTTGATACAGGAACCCCCCCATCCTGGTCTTTCTGCTTGATGCTTTTCTCACTTTTTTTTTTTTTTTCTCCCGCTTATTTACACTTCTGTAGCCTGGATTCCTCCAAAAAGGTTCACTGCTCCCCAGCACAGCAGATGCCCTTCAGGTGGATGGGATCTGTCCCACTCCGGGGTCACAGAGCAGGGCTGGGGTGTCCCTTTCCTCCCGCAGGGTCAGATTTCTTTGGCCAATTGTTGCTGTTCTGTCCATTGACAAAGGGAAAAAGGAAGCTGCTGGTTGTTTTTCATCCCCAATTTAGGAACAGTTTGGTGGAGATGAAGGGCAGAGCAGCGGCTTCCCCAGCAGAAGGGAAGAGGAGCCCTCACCCATTGCTAAGGGGTGTCCTGGCAGAGCAGAGCGTGGGGTTCAGGTGGTGGTTTGTGTGTGTGGAGGGCATTCTGCATGAAATCTGTTCAATTGTGTAGTTTGGAGCCCTCTTCCTGCCAAGCTTTTAAAATATGCATATCTTTGTGCAAGCACAGCCCAGCCCGACGCAAGGCAGTGCCTTTCTCCATATTTGAATGCTTTAACAGGATGCAAACCTGTGGTGCAAAGCAATAGGGTGCAAGCACACAGGTAGCATTATACCTGGCAGCGTTCTGCCTTTCAGTCTCACACACTTTGTGCAGGGGAAGGAAAGCTCAGCAATGGCATCCCTATGGCAAGGCATGCGTGTGGGCAATGGCTGCAGGGAAATAGGTGCTTTGAGGACATTGTGGGATGCCATGGGGAGAGCAAATCCTGTGCGTTCCTTCAATGCCACGGAGCTGGTGCTGCTCATCCTCACCTTTCTCTGCTCTGGGTTTTCCCCCAGCGCACGGCTTTGGGCAGTGATGTGCAGCTGGCAACATTTGGGTGTTGTGGATCTGGGGGTATTTGGGTGTCTCCCAGTGCTGGGAATCCCTCCCCTGGTAGTGGGGGTGTGGGGTTAACAGCATTTGGGTGGGCACTGATGGAGGGTTTTCTTAGGGTACACCATGGAGCTGCCATGCCATTGCATTGCACAGGGAACGTTTGCTCCTGAGGGAGCCCAGTGGAGCAGCCCCACTGAGGGCTCTGCAGCTCATAGGACAGAGCCTCAGGCATAACCCAGAGCTTTTTCTCCCATACTTGGCTTCCCGAGCAGGAAAATGAGTAATGGTGCCTCCGTCAATGCGATATTCATCCCTCCTGACGGGACGCGTGTTTGCTGCTCTGTGCTGGAAGGCGTCAGGGCTGCTGTGCTCCTGCTGTTTGTCAGCAGCAGAGAGCAAACAGCATTTTTTGCTCATGAAAACCATTCTCCGTGCGGAAGAGGGACGGGAGCGGGGTCCCACGCTGCCCTTTCAGCTGGAGCCATCAAAATAGCCAAAAACGCTCTGAGAAAATCCCCCACGATCCCCCTGCTTGCCTTTTCTCTGTGAATGAGGAGCTGATTTTTGAGATCCCCACATTTCAGGGGCCCATCCATGTCTCGTTACTGGCAGAGCACTGAGGATGCTCTGCAGGAGGACGGGGAAACCTTCACTCACGGATGTCCCTGCAGGGCACCATCACTTTTCTCCTCCTTATGCAGCAGGACATGCTCCAGTAAATTAAAACCTGTCTCCTATCTCATTCAGCTTGTCACTCTGCTCAAATACTTCCCTCTGGCTGCTCTTCACCTCTGCACAGAGGGAACCATCTCTGTACATGAAGACCCCCGGATCAGCGGTTCTGTGTTGGTTCTGCAGTGATTCATTTCCTCACCACTCGTAATTCGGATGCTTTTCTGAGCACGGCGAAGCTCCGTCACGTCTGTTGCTCTTCCACATTTGTTGCACTTCATTTTTAGCATCCTTACACGTACTGTGTGGGAAGACTTGGTGCGGATGTGCATGACTGCATCAGCCACTGGCTATCTCTGCTCTTGCTCTCCAGGCAGCAAAGTGCACTTGGCGTTGTGTTGCTGCTGACCAGCACCAGCTGTTTGCTTGCCTCTTGCATAGCAGATATGGAAAATCCTTTTGGGTTGTGTCACGGTTTGATCAGCGGTGGTTGGGGTGCAGTGGGGCTCCTGCAGCAGCGCCTTTGCTCCGGGTTTTGCTCTCGTGGGAACCCAAAGGCTGCAGTGAAGCATGGAAAAGACGAATGCACGCATTGCAAAGCATTTTTGTGTCTGCAGAAAGATGTGTTTTGCTGTTTGCCCCTGTGGTAGCAAAAAAAAAGGAGCTGAGAGCACTGCAGTGTGGCTGGGGATGCTGTGCAGGTTGCAGTCCATGAAATGGGATTCCCTGTGCTGCAGACATGGGGGATGTGCACCTTTGCATTTGCATTTCCACCCTCATGCCTCATTTCTCCTGAAATCTCTGTGCATTTCTTGCTCCATTTTCATAACCAAGGTGCCGTGCAGCTCGTTTGCAGGAGTGCATTACAACAGCACATACCTCTATCAGCCTTACCTGGAGCTCAGTAAGAAGAGCTCATCAAGTTAATGCGATAAAATCTATTTCCCCCAAAGCTGCGTTGCTTGTCATCAATTATATCCCACACTTTCATTCTATATTAAAAATCTCAGCCATTCCAACATACTTTCTGGGATGAGAGGAAGACGGGCAGACTCATCCTCTTTGTTTATCCCTTAAGGATTTGGCTCAAAAGGAGCTGTTTTCCAGCCCCAGATTTCCCCTGGGTGCAGGGCTCAAGGAAGATGCGGTGCACGCGGTCTCTCGAGCTGCTCCGCCAACTCCCACCTCTTGGCCACAAATCCTTTGGCTCCACCAACTGAACAACCTCTTATTTCTGTAGCCTCTGCTTCACGTCCTCTGCTTCTGTTGGAGGGGGGAGGATTTCATCATCCCTGTGTGCTGGGAATACATCTGCATCCCTTCAGGAGCCGGAGCAGCAACATCTCCTGCGTGCTCCTGACCTCACTCCCACTACTGTTCTGGCTGAATTCAGTGGAATAATGACATCATTAAACTGAGGTACAAGGACAGGGATTCATCCTGGAAAGGCATTGGGGTACCCAGAAGAGCTGGGAAACCTGAGCTGTGTCTGCATTTCTGCCCATTGCTCTGCATCCGATCAGTCCGTGCTGTGCTGAGGTTCCTATCCAGGTGTATGGGATGGATCCAGGCTCAGCCATTTGGGTAAAACAGACTCACGTGGGGAAAATTGGCTTATTGTAGGGAAGGGCTTCATGGCCAGGCTGGGAGAAGTGGATCCAGGTTCGTTAGTATTTAGTTCATTAACACAGATCCTTCCCACTAACGAAGCACCCAGCTCTCGTCATCCGATCTGGTGGCAGCGCTCATTAGCACTCATCAGGCTGGTTTTAATGTAGTTAACGAACCTCTCCATCAGAAGCATTACTAATTGTCACTCAAACATCAGCACCAAGGGGCCAGCGCTTGGGATCCATTCAGTGCTCAGTGCCACATCGCCCCAGCTCAGGGCTGTGCCCCACTGTGGGTGGGCAGAGCAATGCTCTCCATTTCCAGCTGTGGGATGGAGGGAGGCGTTCATTTTTGGGGGAAATGGGAGTGATGGAGGTGGTGGGACAGAGGTTGGATCTCAGGCTGGGTCTCAGCAATCTGCTCTCAGCTATCCGCTCAGCCAGTTGCTTAATATCATATCAGTGGTATCAGGTTTTCAGGAGCTCAGCTTGATTAAGAGAAAAATGTGATGAGGAAGGCTCGCTTCATGGTAATTATTTTGGATTGGATTTGCAACTTGCCGTTAACGTGAATATTCTTAATGAATCTTTTCCTAGCTTTCAGCTGCCTTGCATTCAGTCCGTTAAACGATTTTAATTAGCAAAATTTCACTTTTCATTTCTGGGGAATGGGGATTGAAGTCGTCCGAGGGGACCAATGTGTGCTATCCACCCCACTTTGCTCTGAAACCATAACAACGTGCTGCTTCTTTTCAAAGCCAGGCTGTGCACCAACGCTGCTTTTTCTTTGCCCAACAGAGAGCAGAAAAGCTTCAATGTGAGAGCTTCAGCACTGTGCTTGGGGATGAGACGCCTCTGAAGGAGATGGCACCCACTGATGGATGGAGCTCCCCACCCTGACCCGCTCCTCACCTCGTCTGTCTTCTCACAAGTGCATTACAGATGGAAGATGAAGATTTTTTATGCAATGTGATGAGACGACGCCAAGCCAGGGAAAAACAAAAAACAAACAAACAAACAAACAAACAAAAAAAGGACAGAGGTGAAAATGGGTTGGATGTTATGTCAGGGTTTGGGGTTTTGTTTTGTTTTGTTTTGTTTTCTTGTTATAAAAAAAAAATGAACAAAACTCTTGGAAGGTTGAGCAATCAGAAGGGAAATGCTGAGCAGAGCCGCCGGAGGGCTGTCCAAGTGTTCTGCTTGGGGTGGGAGCAAAATGGGGGCACGTGGGTTGCTCTCAGTGCTCCCAGTGACACGGGCTGGTTTTGGCCATAGGAAGCGAACGAGCTCTGTTCTATTTTTTCTGGCTTTCCTGTATATGCTCTTTATAAATAGGTACGTGCTGCACCAAAGGCATCCCTCCCTGCCTCCTGCAATGGGAGCCATGTCCTCCCACCAGGCTGCAGCTCCCCAGCACTGGAAAGAATGCCAAAATCTGTCCAGTGTCTGGGGGTGAGGGCTGAGCTCATTTCCATCCCTGTGAGCCCCAAATAACCCAGCGGTGCTCTCCTTCCATTGTGATGGATGGGACGCATCCAGCCCTCCAAAACAGCTGTGAAATGATGGGTTTGCAGCCTTCCTGCAGCACCTAGCCTGGTCCTGAGGGTGCAAAAGGGATCAAACAAACAAATCTGCAGTGATCCCATAAGGGAGAGCAGCCTGAAGGGGGGTCGGGGCTGCAGACAGCCCAGCACCCCATGAGATGGGACCCAGCACCCCCTGTGGGCAGGAGGAGAGCTGATTTCCTCTCGGGAAGCTCTGGTCCCAGAGGTGTTGAATTTAGTTTCTTTTGGAACATTAAACAGTAGCCCTTAAAAGTGGGGATAGAATGTATCAGTACAAAAGTTTATTTTTTTTCTTTCTCACCGGTGTGGAACCCGGAGATTTTTTTATGAGCTTTGTGTGTGCGCACCGTGGTTGTGCCTCGTCTGTTTTCAATGAGCTCTGTGTTAAAGCATCTCTCTGCTTGGGGTTGGATGGGATGGGAAGAGCAGAGCCCTTCCGCTGGGCTCTGAAGCAGTGATGCCCCAATGGGTGCCAGCAGCTCCGCTCCCCAAATCTCACCTTCCCCGTGGACACCCTGAGTGTCCCCATCCATTGCAGGCAGTTGGACCAGATGGCCTCTAAGGGTCCCTTCCAACTCAATTCCGTGACCCTGTGACATCTCCAAATTGTGGAAATCACCAAATTTCAACTTGTTCTCAGTGTTGTACATATCAGCTCTGGCAACAAAACAGCCCACGTGTGCTCCGTGCTGTTGGATTTCTTTTGCTTGATTGCTGACCCGGCTAATTGTTAATGTGCTTTCTCTAAATAGGCGAGAGTTTGATAGTCTTTAATTGTTGGTCCTGTGTATTGTCTGCATTGTCATGACTCCAAAGATAGCCCTGTGTGTTTATAGACAACCATCATAGCAGGACAGCCATGCAGAAATGTCATTTTGAAGGGAGAGCCGGATTTGGCAAGGGAAGGCAAATTAAAAATGTATCCAGTCAATTAAAAAACAAACAAAAAAGGGAGCGATTTAATGATGGCTGACAGCAAGAGAAGGTCCCCCAAAAAATAGCACGTATTTATTCCCGTAATCATCCGACTGCAGGCTGCTCATCTTTATTCATAGCCCTTCAAAGCCACGCTCAGAGATGCTGAGGAAGCCGTGCGTCGTGCGGCGCTTGAGACGCCAAACACGTCTGAGCTCCTCCTGCTGTCTGCAGCCCTCCTCCCTTCCTATGTCAGCGTGCCTGATGGCAATGGGAGCTTTGCCACGGGGCCCCTCCTGGTGGATTTGTAGGGCAGGGTCCCATGGTGCTGTAGGCAGCACTGGGATGGCACTGGGGTGATGTTCATGGATAACAGCTGAGAGAGGCACAGATGTTATCCAAAATGCGTTTAAGTGCTGCTGTCGTCACTGAATTCTTCTAAAATTGAAGAATGGAGTTTTTCTCCTCTGTACAGCCTTGGAAGTCTGCATGACTCCTTCTCTTGCTTCTCCTGTTGCACTGCTCTGTAATGCGGTGGCTTTGCCCACCTCTGACACGGGGAAATCACCCTTCGTTGGCACATTTTATTTCTTGTCGAAGATGACATCGTCAGTGCATCTTCCAAAGGAATGGGCTGAGATCTGCTGTCCTCCTCTGCAGTTTTCCAGACCTTTGTCTCTGATGACAGTGAGGCCAGGCCAGCAGTGCCGTTTCAGAGAGTGTTTTGGGGCAGGATGACTTTCCTGGCTCTAGAAAAGCCATTGACATATCTGAGCCTTTGTGCTATGAAGAGGAGAAGTAGCAATGGCGTGGAGTTGTGGCCCAATGCCTGAAATGGGGTGGTTTTAGTCAAAATGGTGTGTTTGCTACCATCCACCTGCCACTGGTGTATGAGAAATGGGATTTAGTCATTTGGCTTGGGTGCCAACCGAGTGACGTCTGAAAGATGCACCCATATGCACCCAACCTGGTGTGTAGGGAGGAAAACTGTTGCAGAGGGAGGAGTGTTTCCCATGGCCAAACTGAGCTCCTCTCAAGGAGAATAGGCTCTTCCTTTATGATCTGAGATCCCAAAGCTTTGCAAGAGGGGAACCTGACCAAGCACCCACCTCTCACACAGGAGGTCTTAATTCCTTCATTCCCCATCATTTACTATGCAATTCGTTTCCATGATTCCTTCCTGGCTGGGTATAAGGTTGACGTTGCTTTCCACGCCATCAGGCAGCACTTTGGCTGGTGATGAGAAGTCCTCAGGACTATCTCAGCAGCAACACACACGGAGATATTCCAACAGTGACATCCTGCCTCCCGAAACCCAACACACCCACCTGACAACCCAGTGGCTTTCTCTGCACGAAGGCCGAACCCAGAGCAGCTAAGCTCTGCAGTAACAACACCGTTTGTGGCTGGAGATGCAAAGCTCAGCCTCGTTGCTCCGCTTTCCTTTTCATTTTGGTTTGCCCAGTGAGCTGTGTTGCCCACGTTTCAATTTATTCCATCGGTGCTGATCTGATGCTCGAACAAACATCCTGTTGTCCTGGTGACCCCACTGTGCTGTGGGCTGCATATTCAGCTCCTCACAGGTGGGTTTTTGGGTTTTTATTTTCTGGTCGTGTGGATTTTTTTTACCTGATGTCAAACTTATTTTTTTAATGTTGTTTTTTTTTTTTTTTTTTTTTTTTTTTTTTTTTTTTCATTAGGACTCAAAACTGTTCTTTCATACGCAAAGTTCAATAAAACGGCTGAAACACATCTCTGGTGGTGCCATGGTGATGGGGGTGGGTGGTGAGATGGGAGAGGAGGGATGCTGGGTGTCCAAGGATGTAACAGGGATGGGGTATGAGATACCTCTGGAACAAGTTGCCCAAGGATGCTCCATCCCTGGATGCATTCAAGGCCAGGCTGGATGTAGTTCTGGGCAGCCTGGTCCGATGGTTGGTGACCCTGCACATAGCAGGGAGGTTGAAACTCAATGATCATTGTGGTCCTTTTCAACCATCCTATGATTCTATGAACTCGCTGCTCATTTTTCAGCGCGAAAGAATGTGGAATGTAATGCATTTCTCAGGAACAAAACCGAGCAGCAAAATCATGGGGTAAAATTTGCACATTTCCATCCACCCCACCAACCTGGAGAGCTGCACTCGCTTTTTAGACCGAAGTCGCCCTGAGCAAAGCCTTGAAATTCCCTCTGTGAGTGTCACAAGAAGGGATGTCACCAGTGATACTTGGGCAAAGCCAATGTAAGTGGAGGCACTGAACCGCTCGTCCTCATTGCAGGCGGAGAGCTTGAGAAACGAGGCTTGAAGTTCATCTGAAAACCTTGCCCTTGGCTTTGTACCACGTCTCTGGGCTTCACCCAAAAGCAAGCTTGGCCAAATAATCTCAGAGCTTTTTTAGGTTACGGCTTGTCTAAAAAATATTGAAGAGTGAGAGAGAATGGAAAAATAAATGACGACTGTACAAGCTGCATTTAATCTGCAGCAGCTGGGACCGGTCTGCACTTGGGCAGTCTGAGAGCAATTGGAGAGCAGTGGAGACCTGCAGAATTTTCTGGTTTCTTTTGCTTTTCAATCACCTGCACATTCCTGCTCTGGGGAACACAGCTGGGGGCCATAAAAGTGAGCAGAGCCGTAGCACAGCTGATACCCAGAGTTTAAGATGGGTGATGTAAGCCAAAGCAGTGTGGGGAAGGCTGGGTTTGGTGCAGCATCTGTTGCTGGTGGGGCACCCATGGCTGGGGTGGCTTACCTTGCAATGCAAAAGTGCTGTTCTATTGCATCCCGTGACCCAGTGGCCCCTGCAAGTGAAGTACTGTTTCACTGCACTGCTGGCTGAGCTCTTGAGCTGGGTGGATTTGCAAATCCTATTCCTGAGAATGCATCCCCAAACCCTGTGTAAGGCTCTAAGCTGAGGGCCAAGGCTGGGAGCAGAGCAGTGGCCCCATGCCTGCTCCTGGTAGGTTCAGACTGGGAATTCAGCAATGACGGAGAACCTTGAAGCCTCGAGTTCTACAAATCATCTGCTCTGACCCCACTGGCCTCTCTTGTCTGCACAGAGCAGTACAGGGCTCTCCTTGGGGGCCTGAGCTCTGCCCCTGCCTCTGATTTCTGCATTCGGGCAGGTTCCTGGGAAAGCAGCACTCAGCTTCTTGCTTTTGTGCTGTTTGGGCTTTTTTCTCTCGGTTTGCTGCCAGCACTGAAGCTGCTGGTGCACAGTGGGGGATGAGTGGAGCTGGTGAGCAAAATCCCTTTGCACATCTTCAGTGCCTCTGTTTCCTAATTGTCTCCCAGTGGCTGCTCAGGGAGCAAAGCAGATCCTGGCCAGAGCCAGCAGCAGGAGGAAATCCCATGTGGGATGCTCAGAGCTCTGGTGTCCGGTTTGGTGGCCCTGGCTGCCCTGACCTCATTTTGTTCCTTTCTGCATTGGTTCCCCTGGGGGCTGTGGTGCTCCCAGCTGTCAGTTTCGGTTGCTATGTGGTTTAACTGGGCTGGTGCTCCAGCAACCTTGAAAAACAGGATGTCTCGAAGGCTGAGATACAGAAGGTGGCATGGATGGCATCAGCCCAAACATGCGCTACCCTGAGGGGCAGAGGGTGATGTGCTCACACCAAACCCACAGCAGGACTCAAACCCATGGGTCTCTCCTGCTCTCCCTCTCCAACCTTCCCCTCTGTGACTTCTCCAGGATGCTGCAGCCTTCTGTTGGGTATTTCCCCTTTCCCCAAACCACCCCTTCCTAAGGAGACCTCTGATTTAACGCATCAATTCTTATCTTTCGAACAGATGCTGGGAACGGGAAGGATTCTCTTCCAGCTGGTGAGATGTGGTTTCCTCCTGCCAGAAGTGCTGCCCGTACCCATGGGATTGCTAAGGTTATCGTTTGCTAAACACCACCTGGCCCTGTTACTACTCATTATTTGATCGACTCTTGAATTCCTTCTGCTCGTGCTTCAGCTCAGAGCGATGGGGAATGCAGATGTTCCTGGGGTCTTTCTGCAGAACAAAAGCTTTCCCTCTATTTCCTCACACTCCCCAAAGGAATTAAGCACAAATGAAGGGAGGTGCCAAGATTTGGACCATGGTTCTGAGCAGCTCCTGCTCCGGCCATGCAGCCCTCATGGGAGGCTGGGGACAGCCTGGGTGGGTGCTGCTCATTCAGGAAAGCTTGTGCTGAGAGCAGAGGGTGGGGAGGGGGAGCAGGGGATGCCAAGGCTAAAAATAGCAGTTTTCTAAAGAAGCGGATGAAAACCTCTTTGAAGAAATGAGGGGAGAGGGGGAGGGTTTCCATAGCAACAGGGAAGTCTGTCTCGTCCCAAAAGAGGGGGTGGGAGAGGAAGAAATAGTAAATACAGCAACGAGGTGACAGAGAGGATGCTGCAGGGCAGCAGGCAGAGCTCTGCCACCATCCAGTGTGGGCATGGCACCTCATGTCCTGCCCAGCATCATTGCCTGTCACCTCCCCACACCACCAGGACCTGGACCAGGGATGATCTTGCAAAGTCACAGTGATGGAGAGCCTCCCTGGGAAGTGATAACACAATGAATTCCTACCTCATCCCACAGTGTCTTGTAGGAATTTTCCACCCTAGCAAAGCCACCACCAGGAGGGATCTTGTAGTGATGGAGCTACGCTGGTGGCATTGGCTTGGCTGGAAGATGAAGGAACCAAGGTGGAAGGTGCTCCCCAGCTGAGCAGCCACAGCCCGCATCTCTCCCTGCAGCATTCATGTGTGGGAGGACAAGAAGATGGAAACGGTCCCTGCAGAGCCCTTTTCCTCCTGCCTTGTTTTTTCCTTCCCATGGAACATTGTTTGTGGCTGTGCCAATGGAAAACACCACTGGAAACTGGGTTTCCCAGCACCCACCGTACAGCAGGGACAGATAGACAGGGAGGAACACAGATGTTATACAGCACTTGTGGATGGGATGGGATGAAAAAAGAAGAAGGGAAGGGAAGGGAAGGGAAGGGAAGGGAAGGGAAGGGAAGGGAAGGGAAGGGAAGGGAAGGGAAGGGAAGGGAAGGGAAGGGAAGGGAAGGGAAGGGAAGGGAAGGGAAGGGAAGGGAAGGGAAGGGAAGGGAAGGGAAGGGAAGGGAAGGGAAGGGAAGGGAAGGGAAGGGAAGGGAATATTCCAAGTTAGAAGAGACCACAAGGAACATAGAATCCAGGAGATGAGATCCTGAGGTTGCCCACCCACTGCCCCAAGGCAGAGGCAACCTGTCTGCAGGTTTTTGCTATCTCCACTGCAGGCATCTCCCATCTCCTCTTACTGTTCTCGTCCCTAAGCTCAGAAGTTTTCAACATTAGTTCTATGTCCCTGCTGTTTTGGTGAGCATTGCCCTTCCTAGAACTGGAGGAGAAGCGATGCTCCATTGAGCACATGGGAAAGGTCTGGTTGAGACCCAAGGAAACCAAATCATTGGAGGAAAATGAGGCATGTGGGATAGCTCATCACTTCTCTTGCATCTCCCATGGGGTCACACGGGGAGCTCTGGTGCTCAGCAAAGCCAGCTTTCCATCGGCATCACAGAGAAAGGACTTTTGGAGCCCTGCAGCAGCTCAGTCTCATGGTGTTTGGAAGGACTTAACGATGCAGGGACGCAGCTGGGTCCCCTCAGCCAGCTCAGGGGGATGCAGTGGTTCAGCTGATGCCTTGATAAAGGCCCAGCCCTGGGGAGGGACATGGGGGTTATACACAGACGAGTGTGGGGAGCACAAGGCAGGCTTGGGAGCAGGACAGATTCCTTCCCAGAGCTGAAAGCACTCGCGCCTGGCTCGAAGGAGGCTATTGATTTCCTTTCTGCTCACTAATTTGGCTTGTCCTGTCCTTTTTGTTTGTGCAAGCCAAAGAAAGAGGCTGTGAGAGCCTTTTAGCTGGAGTGGCCGGAGCTGCCGCTCGCCCCGCGCCGCGGCTCCATTAGCAATCCTGCAGCAGCCTGCCATGAAATATTCACAACCTCAATGGGCTCCAAAGACCTCAAGAACTGAACTTCTACACTGTGTTTCGGTCGGGCAAAATGACTTTTTGTTTTCAATGAACAGCTCCCAGGCAATGAGGTTTTTGCTGGTTCCGCTCCAGGCTGAGCGAGAGTTTGGGAGACAGCGATGCTGCAACGCAACAGCCTTCATCAAACAAACATTCAGGATGGAACCTGGAGTTATTTTCTTTAACTAATCACATATTTTTAATATGGGGAACGTCACAGAGGGAGAATGTATGTAATTTTATCTTTGCAGGTTGGTAATATTAGCTAAGTTCCCTTTGGCCATGCTTTGCCAAGGGCCAATGGATCTTCCCAGGGATCAGGAGCTCTTTGCAGGATCAGGAGACCTTCCCATGGACCCAGCTGCCCCAGGACATGGCCCCATGACCACAAGATCTCCTGCTCCTCCTTTCCCCTTATGACCATGTCACTGTTGTATTTTGGGGCTCACCAGCAGCACAAGCTATGCAAGAGCAAAGCAGCTTTGTCACCTTGTTCTCTGGCTGCCTCCATTTGCAGACTCTGTTCCATCACAATGTGGTCACCACCATCTGTCAGTGTGTCCTTTTGCCACTGCACACCAATGCCTGGCCATGCAGCCATGCTTGCACCCTCTGCTGATGCATGCAGCAGGAAGGGGGTGGGATGCTTTCTCTGGAGGGTGAGCCATGTGGCGTTGTCACAGCTCCTACAATGTCACAGGTTCCTCCCCATGGAGGCTCAGATGGAGGCAGGAGCACAGTTTGCTCAGGATCCTGGGAGTGCAGCAATGCTCATGAATGCATCCAAGCCACGGTCTTGATTCTTCCTCACTGCATGACTGCTGGCATCCCTCAGAGCCCCACTGGCCTTGCAGAAGGCGTCCCCAGGAAGGTCACCATGGAGATATGCCATTGTCACATTGCAACATGCTGATGGTGTTTCTGGTTTTGGAGGGGGGCTGGTGGAGGATGGATATTTTATTGTTTTGTAGCATCATAGAATATCCCAAATTGGGGGGGACAAAGGTCCAACTCCTGCCTCCGCACCCAAAATCCACCCCCTATGTCTGAGAGTGTTGTCTGAATGTGAAGCAGCTCTGTTTCTGCTGGGCACTGAGCACCAGATCACTGGGCATCCCCACACCCAGCACAGGAATGGTTCAGCTCAGAAGAAAGGACGGGGTAAGTTTTCCACTTAAGAAAGGTATCAATTCCATTTGGATAACAGAAAGAATCCAGTGGGAATATATATATATATTAATGATAATAGTAATGCAAAGGTGTCAGCCATTGAAACACATGTAAATCAGACAAGTAGGTGCAGTGTATTGACTTGCTGCGTCCTCCGAAGCGCTGAGTTACATCTCGAGTTGTCAGCGTGGCAGAGGGAGGCGGGTGCAGACGTACACATTATAATAATAGCTCCACAATTAGGGTAGTAAATCAGAGAGCATCACTCAATTCAGAGAGGTTTCTTCCGTTTGCTACAGGCAGGATTGGAGCTCTTTGTAAGGAGATGGTTCTGCTGATACGAAAAACCCCACTGGTTGTGCAAAGCCTTGGCAAGGCAGCAGTGGGAAGAGCAGCTTAGAAATTCAGCTGCACTTGAATCGCTCAGCCTCAGTTTCTACACATTGCATAAGTATCAGCCTTGGGCATCTCGTTGTCTGGATTCTGCCCACCCTGCTATGGCAGATCTATCTCAGAAAAGGCTGAAACAACACAGGCAACAATAAAAACCTTTCTTCCCGAGTAGCCTCACACCCAGAGGAATGCATGCAATAAGGAAACCCCATGTGTGTGAGCCCCACTTTGCCATGGAAATTCATGTTCAGCTTTAGGATGCAGCTGAGGCTCAGGGAAATACGGGTTAACCCCTCCATGCCCCCACACCTCCCAGGGCATCACCCTCACCACTGATTTTATTGGGCTTCCAGGGTGAGCCACACGATCTCCTCCAGCAGCAGCAGCACCTCACAGCCTGACTGCTGCATATGGGAGCTGAAATGCTTCCATCACCTCCTCCAGTGTTTGTGTTTGTTGGATGCTGCTGCCCTGCAGTCCTCATGACTGCCTCAGTGCACTCCTTGGATGGTCATAGCAGAGCAGTCCAAAACTGAGCCAAAGCCTTGCGTGCCAGCTTTGTTGTGTGCCCTCCATTTGGGTTGGGGAGATGCCTCCACGTGCAGGGAGGAGGTCTGCAAATGCAAGCTGATATAAAATGACTGCTCTAGGCGTGATGGAGAAGAGAAGAGGGGATGAATTTTCCTGGTGTGGATGCATTGCTCACCTCACATTGTGTCCGGCTGGGCTGGAGCCTATTGGGCAGCACAGCATCCTCACCCCAACCATTGGCATCGTGGCCCACAGGAGCCTGATCCTGCCCCATTGCCTCCCCCAAAGCCATGCAGAGCTGCTGCCACCCATGCAGATCCAGGCTCCAACACAAACATGCTCCACTCAGAGCCGCCCGCTAAAGCAGCAGCATCGCGCATCCAGGGATATGATTATTTCCCAGTGGTTGAAATCTAGGTCTCTTGCTTAGGAGAAGGGAGGGGGGGTGGGGGGGGCAGAGATGCTCATATTAATCTTATGAATATTCATTGAGAAGCTCTGTTGCCTTCGGAGCTTTGCTCCCAGGAGCCCGGGGCGAGTTTCGGGGCCAGCAGCGCAGGTGAGGGTGCTGCCAGCAGAGCGGAGCGCGGCTGTTTGTGCATTCGCTGCATGCCTGACTGCAGAGCCAATTGTAAGTTGGTGCCTTTTTCTCCCCCCCTTCCCCCTCCCCGCTTCCTCCCCGCTGTCTCTGCTGAAATAGCGGCTTGCCACAAGCTGTGAAATGGAGGCTTGGCGTGGTTTGGGTTGGTTTTTTTTTTTTTTTCGGTTGCAAAAGGGAAAGCAAACGCCTCGACCTTGTCCTCGAGGCTCTCTGCTGCCCGAAATCTCAGCGCTCTGACAGACGGCCATGGCTCGTGCCTGCAGCGAGCCTGCCTTGTGCATGCAGCGACAAACCGGGCTCTTGTGGCTGATCTCCTTCGCCTCCTTTCCTGCCCCTGCAGCCCCCAGATTTGCATGAACGGAACCCAAAGATGGGGTGGGGGTGGGAGGGGGTCCTTTGAACAGGACAACGTGTGGTAGGGAGAAAGTAGCAGAAAACAAGTGCTGGAATCTGTGATGTCAACTCAGATGATGCCATAAGCGTCTCAAATCAGCACCAGCATCACCGCTTCGGTCTGGGCTCAGAGAGAGGAGCCAAGACTTCATGCTAAATGATAATCAACATGTTAAATAATGAGCAAATGTCCGCACTGCTGAGCAAACCTGGGGTGTTTGGGTCAGGGAGGGAGGGGAGGAGGGAGTTTAAGGGCAGGAGAAGAAATGCATGTTAAAAAAAATCATCAAGGTTGGTTGATTTAGGGGGAAGTGGGGGCTCACGTTGTGGCTGCAGCAGATAGCTGGTGGTCATGGCATTCTGCTGTGATGCTCACAGGAGCCAAAGAAGGGTAAACCCAGCAGAGCTCTGGAGTGGGGCTGCAGGGAGAAAATGCAGGAAAAGGAGAAAAACTGGGACAAATGCAACCTCCTCTTCTCTGGGCCTGGTAGAAAAGGGTTAAGCGAAGCCGTTGGATGCTGCAAGCCTTGTCAGGGTTGTACTATTTTTTCTAGTGCATAAGGAGAAGGGAGAGGAGGGTTGCACGGGAAGGGGAAATTTCCAAGAAAAGAGGGATCTGCAGCAATATCTGCACCCGAGGTGATGAAGAGAGAAACCAACGGGCATATATGGCCTGCAGGAGGCTGAAATCTTTACCAAGGAGGCTCAGACCGCGGGGTTATTTTCCACCTGCCTCCCCTTCCCGGTTCTGTAATCCTGGCTCAAAGTAGACAAGTCGAGTTGCAGCCGAAGAAGGGAGGTTAGAGGAATTATTATTATTATTATTATTTTCCTTCGGGAGGGCAAAAAAAAAAAAAAAAAGAAAGAAAAGAAAAGAAAGGGGGGGGGAAAGGAGAGTTTGGATGGACCGCTCCGGCTCGAGCATCCCGTGGGGCGGTGCGGGGCGATCTGATGGAGGAGCAGAGGCTGATGCAGGGATCCGAGCCCCCCCAGCGTCCCCCTGAGAAGTGCAGCCCCACCAGAGCGGAATTCCCACGGGGGGGTGGGTCGGCTGGAGGTTGGCTTTGGGGAGGATGGGGAGGGTGGGTGCGGGTCGCGCGGGTCTCACGGCCGGGGATGCTCAGGGGGCAGCACGGAGGAGGGGACGCCGACCAGAGCTTCGTCTCACCGATGAAAACGGAGCCCCCCGAGCCATCCGCGGAGGCAGCGCGGTGCCGTAGGGACCGCCGTCCCCGGGGCGTTCGGTGCGGCGCCGCAGAGCATCGCTGTGCCGGGGGTTGCGGCGCTCCCCCTCCGCCCGCCGCCTCCTCCCCTCGCTGCCATCGGGCTGCCCGGCCCCACCGCCCGGAGCGGAGAGGAGAGGAGAGGGACACGGTTCTGTTTTTTTCCGCTCTCCCTTCGGCTCGTGTTGCAGTGCAGGTTAGCGAAGCGTCGGGATAACAGCCGGCGGGGAGGAAGCGGAGCTGCCCGGAGGAAGCGGGGCTTTGCGGACGCTGCCTCCAAACCCCCGGCGGCTTTTCTACCTTCTCGCTGTTTTTTCCAGGCGATGCCACACCTCCCGAGGACACCGGGGACATCGGGTTTTGCTGAGCTTAGCATCTTCCCCCCGCCGTACCGGAGGCATCAGACAGACGCTGCTCTGCCCTGAAGTGAGGACCTGCAACAGCTCCGGGAGGACTTCTGTCCCTCTGTCTCTTTCTCTCTCTCTTTCTCTCCAGTCCAAACCATTCCAAGACCCGACTTCCACCATCTGGAAATCTCACCCCTTTTATGTCCCTTCTCCTTTTCTACGATGACTCACCATTATTTTTAACTTTGAAGAGAGAGGAAATTATGGGGATCTTGGAAGCCTGTATTCCTCTCTAGGATTTCCCCAGGGTCAGATAATCGGTCTTACTAAGAGACACTAAGATTTGGCTTCTCCAGGTAATGTGATTTGTTTTCTGTGTGCCATGGCGCTTTGCAGAGAATGAGAGCAGCCGGGACACCAGCGGTCGAGGAGGGGGACTGCAGTGGTCCGCGGGCAGCTTGCACCCAAATTCAGGCAGCAGAGCCCAGCTCGGGGCGGGCAGAGCAGCACCCGCAGCCCTATGGCCGGGGCAGGAGGATGGGGACGGTGCCGAAGTTAAAGCGGAGCCGTTAGGGTTACCTGGAGGGTCGTGCCGGATTGCCTGCTGTAGAACCGTAGAATAATCTATGCACGGTTGAATGTTAACCCTTAAATGCATGCCTGGAAATGAGCCGAGCCCGCGCTGCCCGGCGGGTCCCCTCCCCTCTGTAGGGCTGAATGGGGTTTTGCTTCCTTTCTCTTCCCTTCCCCCTCCTGGTTTTTTCCCCCCTCTTTCGAATTTTTCTTTTTAGCCGTAAAACCCAAAATGTTCTGTTTGGCCAACGCCGGTTCTGCCGTGCCGGTTGTGAATAGATGAGGGTTCCTCAGGTGTTTTCTCCCTTCTGCCTAACGGGTTTAGATGGGAGTTTTGAACTCTGATTAACTCAGATTAACCCCCCGAGGACGGCGGTAGGCAATGGTAGCGCAGGGAGCCGCTCTCCTCCCCCCAACTTTACTTCATCTCTCTCTTTCTCAGCAGGGGCAATTTTCTTTCCTTTTTTGTTTTCTCCTATTTTATCATCCCTTCGCCTTTTCATGAGACACTTCCACACCTACGTACCTGTCCTTCTGCAGGATAGTAGCCTTGCCCTGAGTCCGATCCCACCACCGGGCACTCGGAAGAGTTTAGCATAAGGATTTCCTTTCAACCCCAATATGACAGTTGCTACCGGAGATCCTGCAGACGAAGCTGCAGCTCTTCCAGGTCACCCACAGGACACGTACAACCCCGAGACCGACCATGAATGCTGCGAGAGGGTGGTCATCAACATCTCGGGGCTGCGCTTTGAGACTCAGCTCAAGACGTTAGCTCAATTTCCGGAGACTTTGCTAGGAGATCCTAAAAAGAGAATGAGATATTTCGACCCTCTCCGGAATGAGTATTTCTTTGACCGGAACAGACCCAGCTTCGATGCGATTTTGTACTATTACCAATCTGGAGGGAGGTTGCGGAGGCCGGTTAATGTGCCCTTGGACATCTTCTCAGAGGAGATCCGTTTCTATGAACTGGGGGAAGAAGCCATGGAGATGTTTCGGGAGGACGAAGGCTACATCAAAGAAGAAGAGAGACCGCTGCCGGAGAATGAGTTTCAGAGACAGGTCTGGTTGCTCTTCGAGTACCCCGAGAGCTCGGGCCCTGCCAGGATTATAGCTATTGTCTCTGTCATGGTGATTTTGATCTCCATCGTGAGCTTTTGCCTGGAAACATTGCCCATTTTTCGGGATGAGAATGAAGACATGCACGGCAGCGGGCTGAGCCACCCTCCCTACTCCAACAGCAGCATGGGGTACCAGCAGTCCACCTCTTTCACAGATCCCTTCTTCATCGTGGAGACGCTTTGCATCATCTGGTTCTCCTTCGAGTTCTTGGTGAGGTTTTTCGCCTGTCCCAGCAAGGCTGGATTTTTTACCAACATCATGAACATTATAGACATTGTAGCCATCATCCCCTACTTCATCACCTTAGGGACAGAGCTGGCCGAGAAGCCGGAGGACGGCCAGCAAGGCCAGCAAGCCATGTCCTTGGCCATCCTCCGAGTCATCCGCTTGGTGCGGGTCTTCCGGATCTTCAAGCTGTCCCGGCACTCCAAGGGGCTGCAGATCCTGGGGCAGACCCTCAAGGCCAGCATGCGGGAGCTGGGCTTGCTCATCTTCTTCCTCTTCATCGGCGTCATCCTCTTCTCCAGCGCCGTCTACTTCGCCGAGGCCGACGAGAGCGAGTCCCAATTCCCGAGCATCCCCGACGCCTTCTGGTGGGCCGTGGTTTCCATGACGACTGTTGGCTATGGAGACATGGTCCCCACCACCATCGGGGGGAAAATCGTGGGGTCTCTGTGTGCCATCGCTGGCGTATTAACCATTGCCTTACCCGTGCCCGTCATAGTGTCTAACTTCAACTACTTCTACCACCGGGAGACGGAGGGAGAGGAGCAGGCGCAATATTTGCAAGTAACCAGCTGCCCAAAGATCCCCTCTTCCCCTGACCTAAAGAAAAGCAGAAGTGCCTCTACCATTAGTAAGTCTGATTATATGGAGATTCAGGAAGGCGTAAACAATAGCAATGAGGATTTTAGGGAGGAGAACTTGAAGACAGCCAATTGCACCCTAGCTAACACAAACTATGTGAATATCACCAAAATGCTAACCGATGTCTAGTCGCTAAAACCTAGTACCGTATTTAAAGCTGAAGTGGAACAATTGCAGATATTGAGTGCTGCTCTGCATTGTAGTTAACACAGTATTTTCTACGGTGTATATTTGGTTCTGCATGGGAAGCAATAGCCGTGTAAGTGACTTTTAACCTTTGATTTCCACACTGAATAACGTGCAAGCAAACAAAACCGAACCATTTTGTTTCCCTTCTGCCATCCCAGGCTCGCTGGTTCCCAAAGGTGCGGAGCGGTCCGAGCACCGTGCCATTAGCAGGGATGCAGGGATGCTCACTGGCACGGCCCCGTCCCCAGAGCCAGGTCACCAGCTTGGGGCTGGGGAAGGTCAGGCAGGGCTGGTTGGCTTGTTGGAGGGCTCAGGTTTCCACCTCAGCAGTGCCAAGCTGAACGCATCGCCCCGGCTCGCGTTTCATAACGGAAAATGCTGCATGCTGCAATAGTTTGAGCCACTGCAGTATGCCAGTGAGAGGCCCAGGGGAGGGATAATTAGTCTGGCGGCACATTATTTATTAAGTCTTAAGTTTTCTATGCTAGGCACCGGGAGGGACGAGTAAACAAATCAAACGCTTGGATTTTATTGATTTATTCAGATGATACTTCCATCCACCACTATTTCCAGGATCACCAAAGACACCTCCACTGACACATTGAAAATGAGTTGGGAAAAAAGCATCTTTTTTTTTTTTTTATATATCTATATATAAAACTGGAGCAACTATGCTGTGGCCTACAATATATTTATACTGCAGTGAAATTTAACCAGTAATACAGTACAGCTGCATGGGTATCTGTTGCATGAATCTGAATATTTAATACACACACAAATATATATTTTCTTAGTAGACTATACAGTATTTATGTTTATAGTGTTTATAGATTCTCCAGTGGCTCGGAGGAGATTTGTGGGGGCTAAAATCTCTCTAATATGTTTAGAAATGGGATGGGGATGGCACGTGCTGACAACAGCTTGATAGATAACAAGGCAAAGCCTGAGTGCCCCAGCACCCAGCCCCAGGAGCTGGCTCCATGGAAGGTGAGCTGAAAGTTAAACACCTGCGCTCATTATGGGGCGAGTAATTAGTCATTAATCTCGGTGTCAGGAGCAGAAAGCACAGCTGATCGGGCAGGGCTGGGGGAGCAGGTGGAATGGCAGGTATGGGCTCTCTGGATTTGTTTGGTCAGCAGTTTTCAGCCATTTCCCATACGACTATTGTGTGTGTGTATAGATATTTAGAGAACGACTATAGGACCGAATTCTCAGCTAATGTGAGCTATTGGAGCCTCGGGGCTTCCTGGCTCAGGGGCCACAGACATGAGCTGTCCTGGGGTGTGTTCTGGGCTGGAAAACCCTGATTTCAATCCTGTTGAGCCCTCGGGCTGTTGGTTTTTCCTGTATGGTGGACTGGATCCAAGCTTGTGCTTCCAAGCCGTTGCTTTTGCTTTGCCTTCTCCCAGGGTGTATTTGAGGGCTGTGTCAGGATGCAGACACCTCAGAATCATCCCCATTTCTTCTCCATTTCGGGTGTAATCTGGGGAGAGTTGGAGCTGTCTGTTCTGGGGTTTCATCTGCTTTGCCCATCCCACTTGGATTTCCTTGTCTTTCCCCCCATTGCTATCAAAGCCCGGGATGGGCTGGGCCAAGGGACCCCTGTGAGGTCATGGTTGAGCAAAGCCCCCAGCTGAAGGCATTTAGCAGCTCCTCCAATTGGGGTGAATTGGGGCTGAATTTGGGCTCGATCAGCGCTTTGCTGCCGCTGAGTGCAGGTGTGGGAGGGAAACCCGTGGCAGATGATGGGAGTGAGGTCAGCTGGACCTTCCTGGCCTCCCATGGGAAAAAAATATTCACAACAATACAACAAACGGTGCTAGCGTATTCTACAGCAATGGTTCCAAATGCTGCTCGGGGCTGGATCCATCCCTCGTGTTGACCCAGCTCAGCCAGGTGGGATCTCTCATCTTTAATAAGTGATTGATTCAGGCCTAGCTCTAATCACCCCGGGTGCTGAGCACCACGCAGGGTTGGGTGCCTGCCCGAAATCACATCTTGTTGCATTGGGAACCCTCTCCTCCTCTTTGCTGCTACAGCTCTGGAACGGGCATCTCCGAAGCTCACCAACACCTGCAACACACACAACGAGAATCAACGCAACTGAAAGCAATAAATCTCTTTCTGAAGCTTGAATGGGATGGCAGAGGTGTGATTCCCAGGTGGCTGCTGCCCAGCCTCCATTGATCCAGCTTGCTGCATGTCTATGGGGATGCGACTGCCCAGCCGTGGGTGCCTGAGCACTGGGATGACCCCAACTTTGCTGTGCAGGAAAGCACCAGTGCTCAGGGTGGGCTGCTATGGGCGATTTGGGAAGATGCTGACTTTGCAAAGTGCCTGGTTGCTCATATCCTGCGAGCTTCAGGCCATTCACCTCCTGGCATCTCTGGCCACAGATGGATCCTGCTCCTTGTGCGCTCACTCAGGCAGATTCTAATGGGGAAAAACAGCCCTGGAAGGAGGGCATCTCTATGGTGACCCTTGCAGCTTGTTTGCAGAGCAGAAAGGACCCAGATGTGCGCTCAGATGGGTTTTTCAGGGCAGGAAAGGTCTGTGGGGGTCAGAAGCCACCCATCGGGCTGCATGAAGCAGAAGTCTGGATTTCTCCCGCGCACAGAGAAATGGTTTTCCTATAGCTTTTAATGGGATTTGTGCCTGCAGGTCGGAGCTCTAGTGCTATTTTGAGCTTTGCTTCTGACTCACTGATGTGATCTTGAACCAGTTTTCAGGAGGAGACTGTGATTTTTTTCTTTCTTTCTTTCTTTTTTTCTTGAGGAATTTGGTTTGAGAGCCTCCAGGCCCCTGCGGAGATGCTGAGCATCCCAAGCTCAGCTTCAGTGGGTACAAAATTGGGATGTGAAATGGCTCAGATGGAGGATGCCATAACACAGTGGTTGGGTCTCTCTTCCCTCCTCTCATGGAGTCATTGGCCATGGGTGGGATGGAGAACCAACGCTCTCCACTCTATGTCTGCTCCTACTGTGGTACCCAGAGGAGGTAGGACCTGGATCCTGAGTTTTGCCCTTTGTGCCATGGTTTTGGAGATGAGAAGTGGTGATTTCTAACAGCCAGTGCACATCTAACTCTGTGAGCAACCAATCAACCCTTCAACATCCTCTGCAATATCTGCTAAGGGCAGTGAGGGGAGGCTCTTGTCTTGGCTGAGTGCTTTGGGAATGATGGGAGAAAATTAGCAATATGAGCTGATGAGTTTTTGTCAGGAAAAACCAATCTCTGCATCTTCTTGTTGTGTCAAAGCCCTATAAATCTGGATACTGAGCTATACCAAGAAAAGGATCTCTAGATTGGTGTTATGTGACTGTAGCATGTGGGTGTATAAATACGGGCATATTTGTGCATAAATACACAGAAGGAGAGAAAAAGACAGAGGAGGAGGAGGTATTTCAGGAATGGCCTTGCTTTGTTATCACATAACTCCCAGGTCAGCGTTGAAATTGCTGCCAAAAGCTTGTGGGCTTTCTGGGTTCACAGTATCCCTAATGATGGGCCCAAGGGAAGGAGATCTGGATTCAGCCTCAGAGGTGGCATCAGCTCTGATCATCCCTGCATGCATCCCAGCAGCTTTTCCGTATCTCTTCTCTGGAACCCAAATCCTCACCGTGGGTCCATTGCTGGTATGTTTGTGGTGGTGCAGCCAAAGCCAACCAGAAGTCGAAGGAGTTTGCTGGGCTGTGCTGGGTGGCTTTGCTGGGTTTGTCAGTAATGGTTGGGTTTTGGTTCCTTTGAACCATGCTGGGATTTTAGTCCCAGGGCTGAGGTGTGCTTCCCTTGGGTTTCGTATTCATGGGGGATCTCAGCGGTTTGTGTGGATCAGCAATCAGTGTTTTCTTTGGCCAGCATGCTGCAGGGCTGGGGGGTGAAGAGAGGACGATCCAGCTCCAAATCGCTTGGGTTTGCAACCAAAAAAAAGTCTACAGCTCCCTCTTGATGCCCACGGGCAGCACCCAGCACACCGCCTCGTCCCTGCCATCAGGGTCTGGCAATGAGGGTCCTTGTAGCCATCCCTACCCCCACGGTCTTGGTCTCTTCCTGAAATGATGGATCTGGCTGCCCTTAGTCCACACCGTGCGTGGAGAGAGGAAAACCCCTCACCCTCATTCCTCGTTGGTGGGATGGTTGGCTTGGAGGAGCTGCTGGACATCAGTTGACCACAGCCCTGTCCCAGGGGCCATGCGTGTGTCAGATGTCAGACACCCTGCTGGTTGCTCTGGGCACGGGTTGGTTGGTTTTTGTTTTTATTTGATCATCCTTCTGTCGTGTATAAGACTGTAATTATCCGTTTGCACTTGCTCCCTCGTTGCTTGAGACTGCACTCTTGTCCTCCAATGTCACCTACTAATCGTTGCTGGAAGCGCAAGGGAAAAACAGGCGTTGGATCAAAGCTGTGCGTGGTGCCTCGTTTGAGTGAATCGATAGGAAGAGGAAATCCAAGAAGGACTCATCCTACCGATGCTGGAGCCGAACCTTGCGTTGCCGTGGTTACGGGAGAAATGGGACCAGGAATGGAGAGAGGCCTATAAAGTGGTAGAGGAGGACTCGTGGGAATTTCAAGTCATTTAACCATGCGTTTGCTAGACAAAAACGTAGACACCAGCTGTATCTGAATTGCACAGTGTGTATAGACGTTCCTGCTCTCATTGACGGCACAGGGGTGTCCCTGGGGTCGGGCACATCCATGGGGTGGGACACCCACGTCAATAGGGCCGACCATTGTATATAGGTATACAGATCTGTGTACATACATATTCCAAATGAGCATTTGCTGTCTGGTTTATCATGAGTGTATATAATTTATTCTTCACAGAGTATCACAGATTTTGTAAATATCGACACTAATTAAGAGGAAATAAATATGTATATTATTGAGGAGCTATTTTGGTATCCATTCTGTGAAGGGGGGAGGGGGGAGGAACAAGCAAATGTATTTTGGGTAAGCTGGGTTATTGTGTGGATCTAAACCTTGAGAAATGAAGGGAATTCCCTTCTGTGTGGAGGCAGGAGTTGAACAGGATGGTCCTTATGGGTCCCTTCCAACTCGGGATATTCTGTGATGGAAAAATCCCTATGGGGTAAAGACCCATGGAAGGGGCTGAGCTGTGGGTTGGCGCTGTGCTTTGGGCTTTTAGCAAACCTCCAGCAAAGGGAGACTGCAATGGGGACTGAAATGCAAATATTTCATCGCAAACCTGCAGGTCCTCTCCCTGAAGGCTTTGGGATAAGTTCTCATAGGCAGGACCCCAGGCTGGGCTCAGACATCCCTATGCAGCCCCAAACCAGCCTACTTCCAGGTCTGTGCTTTCCCTCCTCTCACGTCTCACTGGGACTCTCTGAGCTCCACTGTTGTCACTGTGGGATCTGCAAGCAGAGATTTGCTGTTTTTCACTTTTACGTATTGGGGAAACATATTCTTTTCTTGCCGTGGTGACAACCCAGTCTCTAAAATGCATCCTACCCACGGCACGGCTTGTTTTTTAGCTAGAAAATCCGATTTCTTCTCCACGGAGATGTGAGTCAGGTCAGTGACACGGCTGCAGCCCCTGCCACGGATCAGCACTGCTGGTGGCATTGCTGAGAGCTGAGAAGGATTTGGCAGCAAACCCAGCAGAGCCAGCAACAAGTTGGAGCTCAGGACTTTGGCTTTCCCACGCTGCTTCCCACCTCAAGGCCTCCGTGGTCTTGGAGGAGGAGCAATAACCCAAGGGCAACCTCAGATGCAGTGCTTACATTTATCCACGCTGGTCAGACACACGTACCAGTGGCACTGGAGCTGTTTTTAACTCTTGCAGCCTTCCTGAGGCAGCTCCCTGCTGGATCCAAGAGCCTCAGGTCCCCATTCTGGTGGTACAGAGCTGGGCTCACAGCTGGAATCATTTCTGCCACACAGGGGAAATCCTGTCCTGCTCTGTGCCTCGGTTTCCTCATTTATAACACAGCTCAGGACCTGCAAATTGCAAAGCTCAGCTCAGTGCTGGGGCAGAGCGAATGCGTCACTGGATGGAAGAACTCATGGTTGGATCACTGAAGTAGGAAAGGAGGGCATTTAAATACAGGGGGAAAATAAAATGGAATGTGAAAAGGTAAGACAACAATTTACAAGTGAAATTGGCAGCATCCTCATTGCGGTGCTCCCTGTTGTGATGGTGGCATTTGGGTCACTCCATGCTCCTCAACCCCACTTCTGAGCCCAACAAACCCCAGCCCCCCCCAACTCCCATCTCAGTCTGGCTGATTCTGGGCTCATAAATATCCAAACAGCTCTTGGTGTGAGGGGGTTGCAGCAGAGTCTGCTCTGCACAGCACTCCTCAGGGATGGCAGGAGGAGGCGGTGAGGCGGATGCAGCAATTATTTTAAACTGCTGCTCTGCCAGCAACGCTGCAGCACCATGCCCATGCACGGAGGATGCTGATGATGTCAGGGCATGCATTGCCATGCTTGGGCTTTTACAGCCTTCCAAAGAGCAAAGGGTGGGGTGGAAGACCCACACGTCCGATGGAACCGATTGCTTGGTGCTGCCCCGACCTGCGTTCTTGCACTCCTTTTATTGAGCATTTCTTCTCCACCTCATGGATCTGCTCTGAATTAAAGGGGTCTTTTAGGCAGCAGCATGGCGTTGCTCTTCATCCTGGGGAGGACCCCAGCATGCGTGTTTGCTTTCTCCTCTTTGGAGTCTCAAGCCCTTGAAATCCTGCTTAGTGACACCGAGGAAGCAAATGACCCAGGTGCCAAGAAAGCTCTTGCACTGCTGCTTGCCCTGGGAAGCTCAGGTTGCTAAACCCCATTAAAGCCCATTGCACTCACCCCAGGGACGAGCAGGGATTTTTAGCTGCCCTATTACCAAACCTACTTCCATTTGGCCAAGCTGGGATCCTGAGAGCAGCTCCTGGAGTGGGGCTGCAGAAACCCATCAATAAAACGCTGACAGATGGGGAGAAGTTGGAAAGAGGGGAAGGGAACAAGGGACTCTGCCACCCTCCTGGCGATGCCCACCAGGAATTGCTGGGTGTGCAGGATGGTGCAGGATGACACCATCACTGCTGCAGTGCCTCGGGTTCTGGGTGACCTTTGCTGAGCTGCTGGGTGCAAAATCTGCAAGTGTGGGTGTGCGAAGAGGAGCCCCCGCAGCCTATCTTTAGTTAACCTCCAGGCAAAGGTTTGGAGCTTGAGATGCACGTTTATCCTGCAGCTCTGGAAATCAGGCCAGGTCCCTCTTTCTCCTTCCCACTTTCTCTTGCTCCTTCGTCTCCCTCCTTTGCATTTGTGCTGGGTGTTGAAAAGCCTATTCCTGGGAGCACTGCTCATCCACACCCCAGCACGAGGTACAGGGCAGGAGAAGGGGAGCTGCAGGCAGTGCCTGCAGGGCTGCTGTCTCCATGAGAGCAATATCTGGGTGAGCTAAAGAACCACAAATCTCCCCTTCTACACAATCACAGCTGAGACTGGTAGGGCCCTGGGTCTACAGTGCATGAGGGCAGACAAGATAATGAGGAGTGATGCAAGGAACAACAGACCCGAAACCAGAGCTGCCTGAATATTTGCCCCTTTCTCCTAGGATGCCTTGGTTTCATGGGGAAGGCAGCACCCAGCTGCAGTTCTCAGCCCAAGGTGCTGAGGATGTCACATTGCCACGGACCCCTCTGTGCTGGGGAGGTGCAAAAAGAACCACAGGGAAAGTGGCTGTGCTTTTAATCCTAAAGTGTAAGGGTGGGAGAAGGTGGGTCTGCGGTGCTTGGGAGATGGACTAAAGGCTCAGCAGCAGGCTTGTGCATTGCTGCCATAGGGGCAAAGCAGAATGAGAGCTCTCCCCAGCCCCAAGGAGTGTGGGAGATGGGATTGACCCAAGTCCCAATCACACGATGCTGTGCTGTGAGTCTTTGGGCAGCTGTTGGTTTGGGACTTACCGAGCTCTGTGACCCCAGGCACAGCTGCATGGTTTGCAGACAGACCCCAGGGCTGGCAGCAGCTTGGTGGGTTTGCTTTGCTGCTGCTTTAACACAGCTCTTGGATAGAACAGAACCGGTTGGAGGAGCTGGAAAGCCATGATCAGCCAGCACCCTGCAGCCCCCACATCTGCTGCCATCACACTCTGTGATGCCATGATCCTCTGTGGGCAGGATCAGACCCAAGGACACGTTTTATCCAGTGAGAGATGAAGGTGGGGGCAGGCAAAGGAAACAGCACAAACATCTTCTGCCAGGCATCTGCTCCCTGCCTGGCAAAAACTGCCAACCGAGCACTGTTTGGAAGTGTAGCCTTTCCCGACCCGGCGCTGGGTTATCTTCCACTGTCCTTTTATCCTTGGCTAATTAAAGGCAAATCTCTGCAGAAGGAACACACTTCTTCACATGTGAGCATTAATAACTAGAAAGTGGCTGCGAATGCTCTGAGGCTGCTGCGGAAATCCTGGGCAGAAATAGCATTTTTATCTCACAGCTTTGGCTCCGGGGATAATAAACTTCTGAGGTTTAGAAGGAGGCAACAGCAGATCCAGCCCCATATGGCTTGAGTTTACAAAAGGATCAGCCAAATGGACAGACTTAATTCCTAAGTCATCCCTGGGCAGGACCTTGGGGTGATGCTGAGGTCCCCAAAGTCTCCTTATCCTATGTGGATGCTGCAGGGAATGGCTGCTCACCCCCAGGCGGCCCAAAGAACTTTATTCACAAATGTTTTTGTGTGTTTTCAGTTACAGAAATGCCCTGACGACCTCAGAGATGAAACGAAGTGCCGGGTGTTTGGTATAGCAGAGCATCATTTCGTGGCATCCAGTAAGGCTGGCAAGAGGCAAGCACTGATAGCAACTATTCTTATTCTGATGATGACATTATGTGGCTCTTACAGAGTGCTTTTCATTAGTAGCTCTAAAGTGCTTTGCGAAAGAAGAGATTCAGATGTCTCGAACTGTCTGCAGTGATTTCAGTAGAGGAGCCTGGGTTGGTGCAGAAGCTCTTAGCTCAGTTCTGGTTGCAGAGCAGGGATCTCTGCTCAGCTCCCAACCACCCCCATGGCATTTATTTATTGCTCAGCCTCTGGGAGCCTTCCTGCACGGCACAGCCCCGAGCTGGAACCCTTTTCCATAAATAACTCCTCTGGGAACCCCCCAGCAGTCTCATTCCACCTGCAATAAATGCAACAGGCTGATGGGAAACCCAAAGCTTTTTGCCCATTTGTGCATTTCCTTCAATGCCAGCGCTGCTGTCTGCACTTGGAGCTCATTCTTCTGCTTCCTGCAGCGTGGGGGGGTCAGGCCATGGGAGGCTGCCTTTTGCCATTTGGTTTCTTTAGCACTGGGAAACATCCATGGTTGTTGGCAAGTGTGGACCTCTATCGTGGGCTCCTCCATCAGTGGACATATACGAGGATGCACTCTATGGAAAAACCAAATGCAAACGCAACCATTAAATCCCATCCTCCTTGCCTTGCTTCAGCCTGAGTGATGATGCTGCAGCAGGAAAACAACTCAAAGTGGCTCCCAGGTGGGATTTTGCCATGCTGGCCATGGTGGAAGCTGTCCCTGGAAGAAAAGAGGCCCCCAGCAGCTCCAGGAAGAGAAGCAAAGGCATCTTTGACAGCTTTGGTGCTGTGAGGGATGAACGGGATGGCACTGGGATGCTGTGCTGGAGGAAGAGGGTTTTGTGCCTGGCTCCTCTCTGGATTTCTGTGGGGTCTGAGGGGCTCTGCTGTGTGGGCGCAGCTCCCACTGCTCCGTCCTCTCCTCCCCAGCAGCAGCAGCAGAACCGCCGGCTCAGCACAAAGCTGCAGCATCGCAGCTCAAGGATTAGACATTCATTTGCCATAAATAGAAAATTGGGGGAATGTGTTTTAGCGCATTAAATGTATAGAGAGCGGCTGCTGATGCGCAGGAACATGACCGCCCTATCGATCCCTGTCCTCATCCTGCTCCCTCCCTCCCACCAGCTCTGATGACCCTCACTCTGTGACAACCAGAGGCTGTGATCCTATGAGCAGGAGCTGGGATTTGTCACCGTGTTGGGGCTCAGAAGCCACGAATCCCAGCATCAGCCCCTACCCCACTGTGCTGCTCCCTGCCAGCGCTCTCATCCTATGCAGGCATCCCCAGGAGGGCATCTCCATTTGCTCTCAGTGTCAGGAGCCCTGTTACGGTCATCGGAGAGAAAAAGAAACTCCTCCTCGTGATTCATTTGGCTTAATTTAGCCATGTGCCTCGGGGCCAGAAAAGGCATGCCTTAGAAGAAGCCATTTTTCTGCATTGGTGATGAAAAGAGCCAGGGAAACAAGCTGAGATGGGTGCAGATAGCTGCTGTTGATATAAGGGATGGGGCTTGGATTTACAGGGCACTGGTGCCTGAATTCCCCTCAGTAAAACCCGGCAGTGAGGAGTTGCATGGGATGGAATGGCTTTAATTTATGCAGAGAAACGTGTTCTTGTAAGGGATGCCTCTCCTGGCCTGAAGGAATGGTGTAGAGGAGGCCCTCTCTGCAGAACACGGTGGTGCCCTTGGAAACCAGACCCCATGAGATCCTCTTGGACACGACTCTGTGCGTACGAGATAAATCCCCTTGCAGACAAGGTGATGGGGTGCAGGATCCCATAGGTGCCACCTCTCCCCACACCAGATAGCAGCCATCCTCTCCCTCACAGCACTGGTTTCTGGCAATGTGAAAGGATCCCCGGGGTCGCGTGGTCACATAGGGGCCAACAGAGCTTTGTGGCACTCAGCACACTGCTCCCTGTGCTGCTCAGCTGCTCCAGCTGTACCTGCAGCCCACGGCACCCATCTGCCACCGTTCCAGTGCCCTGACCAAGCTCATGTCCCTGGATTTACTCCAATTTTATGCCTGATGAGGCTCAAACCTTACGTTGCCAGTTAATGGACCTTAAAATGCCTAGAGATCCTGGCCCTCATCCTGGTCCTGCTTTCCTGGCTTTGTGGAGGGTGAGGTTTTGCTGCTGATGGTGTGGCTGAAGGTGCTCGAGTCCCACAGTTGTTCTCCTAATTTCGGGTGAAGGCTGTTCCTTATAGGCATGGCCTCGTGGCTACACATGCCCAAGCCAAGATACTTTGTCCTCTCCACCATTTCTGCCTGCAAGAAGATTTTCATGCCCAACAGTGGATCAGAAGAGACTGCCTGGGGGTCGATGAGGCATCTGCAGGGAGATCAGGCTGAAGCCAAGCATCTCAGAGCAAGAAATGTCCTTCTCAGCATGTCCTGGGGATGTTTCCACCCTGGAGCAAAGCCACTCCTTTTTAGTGACTTCCTGCTTTTTTCATAAATGCATTGGGAAGGATGGGGAGATTTTCAGTGGCCTCAGGAGAGACAAGAAGTCTCGCATGGCCCTTCTCCCTATTGATCCGACCTTCCAAATCAGACTTTCTTCTGAAAGCTGTTGCCTCGGTTGCCCATCTTTCCTCCAAAGCCTTCCTGCAAAGACTGCAGCTGGCTGCTGCCTTCAGCGCTTCAGCTCACGCTTGCAACTGCCACGTTTATAAATAAATGATGAGCAGATTGATTAGTCACTTCCCTCCGACTCCAGGCCTCTCACCCTCAACCGTTTATTGGCTTAAATGGAATCCTTGCCCAAGCCTTCTAGATAGGACCAGCGTGCACTTCCCCATGGGATGAAGACGAGTGTTTAAGCATCAGAAAAGCCTCCTCTTCAACTTTTCCCCCTCCTAGCATGGGTAGAGGGCTGGGTTTTATCTTGTTTCCCTGCTTCCCCCACGGGGTCCCTTATGGTGTACGCAGACCCCTGGGGAGGGATGAAGAGGAGGCAGTGGTGGGGTGGACAACCCACTGGGGATCACCCTGCAGTGGATCCCTGCTTTGTGGCCATGCACCACCTGATTTTATTGCAGCTGGTAAGGGGGGATGCTGGGGTGTGCTCCCATCAATCCCTATCTGCTCACAAGCAGGGAGAGCTCCCAGCCTGCTGCCCCCCCCCTACGCCACGTTTGCACCCTCCTTGCTGCCATGCAGCTGCAGGTTCCTATTTAGAGAAAATCTATAAACCACTCAGTACAGAGAGAACCTGCCAGCCTTCCCGCGGCCTTCTGCAGCAAATTGATCAGGGCCTGATCCTGCCCTTCTTTTTGCCCCCCTTTCCTCTTTTTTTCTGAAGCCACCTGGGACCATCCCAGTGGCAGCACTCAGCACCCTGTGGGCCCCATATCCTCCTCCATCTCATGCCCATATCCCAAGCCCGGTGTGTCCCCCATCAGCCCTGGGGTTTTGGGATATCTACCTCTCACTTCAGTTCCAGAAGAGGGGGGAGTGACCAAGAGCTGACCTGAAGGTTGGCAGTCGGTTCATCTGCATGTTCTCCTTGCCCTCTGCAAGCTCCAAAATCAGTGGGTATGGCTGGAATAAACCATAAAGCCAGCGATGCCAAGAAGCTGCAGATCTGAATCCCAACCTCAGAGGAAAGAGGAAACCATTCCCAGATAACATCCGTGTGCTCCTACACCCAGACAGCCCCAGCATCAGGCCAGGAGCAGGCAGCTGCTGTGGCCACAGAGGATGGTGTAGAGATCAGAGCCATTTCTGAGCATGGAGCCTGGGGAAATGGCTTTTTTTTTTTTTTTTTCACTGAAAAAAAAACGATGACTCATTTACTGAATGCCTCTTCTTTTTTCCTTTTCTGTTTTTGTTGTTGTGGAAAACACGTTTTGATTAATAGCTTGGCTTGGGAATGGAGATGAGGAAAAAGAAGTGAAGTTTTCTAAGCATCCCATCGGGAATTTGTAAAACAAAATGTCACTTTTTCTAGGGAAAAAAAAAAGCATCTCCAGATGTTAAATTGGTTGGGATGAGCCTTGTAAAAGGCTGCAATGAAGAGAACCACTCGGCTCAGAGCAACGCTTGTTCCAACCTCCAAATTGCAATTTTTCTGCTGTCCCAAACTCTGATTCTAGGGAAAAAAAGCAACCCCCCAAAACTGCACCCACAGAGAGGAGAGCTATTTCCAGCCCTGAAGTTGTCTTAGAAAAAGGATGAGGGATCTGTGGCCAGATCAGAGCTTTGCAGCACATCCTCATACGTGCAGGGAGAAGTGCAAGAATGAAGGGTACATTTAAAACCACTCTTGCAAAGCTGCAATACCCACAGATATGGGAAGGGCTGCAAATTACCAAAGCAAGAAGAAGTGTTTGGGCACATGGAGGCTTCCCAGGGAACCACTGCCCTGCAAATGAAATAAACCGAGTGGGGTTTGGTTGTTGAGAGCATCCCCATTTCATGCAGTGCTCCCAGTTCGACATATGGACCCTCACCCTAAATATCCCCAGAAAGCTGTACCCCACTTCTAGGCTGAGTGCTGCTTGGGAAGCCTGGAGATGGCACAGGGCTGTGTGTTATTTCAATGGCAGAGGTTGTTTTCTTGTTTTCCAGGTGGAGTGCAGGGAGCTGCAAGCTGCAAGAGGAGATTTGCTTGTTGATTTTGTGGCCATCGTAAATTCATGTAAAATTCGGAGGTTTTGAGCCAGGGGACAGCAGAGGAAAGGGAGGGAAAGCACTGAAAGCTGAACATTTCTCCAAAAAAAAAAAAAAGAAATCCTCTATTTCCTATGGTGGAAATATCATCTTTTCCAAACTGCCCTTTTGTGGTTGCACAGAAAGGCGTGGATATTTGCTATCTGATGTAAATCCATTTTTTTCCCTTGGGCTCCCTTGTCCCTGATGCACACCAAGCCAAGGAAAAATCCCTTCTGTCCCCTTGCCACCTCCTCATGGCAAAGCACGCAGCCACCTTGCAGGCTGCGCTCTGCAGGCTCCCCTTCACCCTCCCAAAGTTCAGCTCTAGACATCTTGGTGCTATTTAAATATTTACAGCAGACGGTGGTAAAAAAGATTGAGGCATGAATTATTCACAGCCTCGCTTTTATCTTGGCCACGCATTCGGGTTTTGCAGGGAGGATTCCTCCGGTTGGAAGAGGATGTGCTGAGCAAAGTGCTGGAGGATGTGGGGAGGGAAAGGGGGTCTTGGGGTGAGCCCATGCATGGGGCATGGTGAGAGGGAGCTGGCGTTGGTGCAAGATGCATCTTTCCTCTTCCACACCTTGCTTGGCATCTTGCTGGCCAGCCTCTGGATTTGGGGTGCTCCCATGGGCATGTGGGAGTTTTCCAGGTGCACGGGTGCTGCAGGACACCATGTATGGTAGAAGGCACGGCTCCAGGCTCAGCACTGAGCCTCTTCTTGGGGGAAGGAGGAAAATTTAGGAAGCTCTGCATCCCCCCTGAGCTGTCATTGCTTTGGGATTTACCTGAGCTGCCACTGTTTTGGGCACGCCTGGCCATTGTGTAGCCCAGCCTGCATGGCTTGCAAGGCAGTGTTTTTCCACATATGCATGGGTTCCAGCAAATGGGGGATACACTGAGAATCCCTCCATATTCTTGTTTGTCATGAGTAATTTATTGGGGTGGTGCAGCCCCAAAGGTACTCACAGAAAGCAAAACTCAACCTCCTGCAAGACACTTTTCCCGAGGGCTCAAAGGATTACTGTGAGCAAAAATAAGAGAGCTGAAAAACCTCAATTGTGAAATGCAGTCGAAAAATCCCCTTTGGTCTGCCTGTCCCTGGCAGGGCTGCCCCCAGCACCCAGAGCTACTTGAGCTGGAGCTCTCCCAGAAGGAAATAACCCATGCAGGGCTACAGATGGGAATGGGGCAGACGATGCCAATCTCCTTGTCTGCTCTGAAAGGAGCTGTATTTGCAAAAGATCATAATTTGCAAAGCTAATAACCAAGCAAGGTCAGGAGCATGCTTGGCCAGTGAGCCATGCAGGCTGCAGCAGCTTGCAAAGGGCAGGACATCCCTGGCTCTTGGCTATGCTGATTTGCACTGTAGGAAGATGCAGCCCTCTCTGGCTTTCCAGGCTGTTGCATTTTATCTGCTGGCAGTGGGAGGCGTGCAGTGCTCCACAGCTGCCACGGGGCTGTTTGATTTGTGGCTCTGCTGCCTTCTGCATCCCCAGTGAGAGCAAAATTAAACTTGGGTTCCACAGCTTCCATCTCCCCAGGTGCCTGGCAGAGCAGCACGAGGGGAACTGGCAGCCAAGGAGACTCAGAACGTGGGATTCCTCCTATCTGCTGCATTCCCATCCTTTTGGCACTGGGCTCAGCAGCAGTGCCTCCGTGCCTCAGTTTCCCCAAGCCTGCCACAGCCACTCTGCAGTGTTCTAGGGATCAGCTTTGATCTGCATTGCCATCAGTTGCTTTCAGCCTTTCCTCGTATTTCCTTGCATATTCCCCAGGGGGAAATGAGCAGTGAACCCTTGGATGCCCCGTGCTGGAGCAGCAGCAGTTGCACACCCAGCCTGATGCTCTGCTTTATCAATCTGCAAACAGAGGAAGCTTCAGGGTTTTGCAGGTGGGAAAGGCTGTGCTCCCCTGCTTGTGGATGAGTGGCCACATACCAGCACCAGGGATCCTCCACGCCGTTATTCAGCCATAATCAGAAAAGTGATTTCACATAATGAATCTCACACAGTTATCCCAGCGAGGGCAGGATGGTGGGCTGTGAGTGAGAGACCGTTCCTATTTAACAGCTGGGGAGATGAGGAGATGATGGGAGCAGGAGAGAAATTCAGGTTACACTCAGGGCTTACCCAGCCTTGTAATTAAGGGCTATCCCTTCCTTGGAAAAGACCCGTAATTATCTCCTTGCTCCCAGAGGAGAATTAGTCATTGCTGGGCCCAGAACAGCAGTTGTTATTTTGCCTTTCTCACTGCACTGAGCCCATCCCTGCCCATGTGTCCAAACTGGAGGCAGCTACAAACCAACGTGGGATTTCAAAGGGCTCCAACACCCCCAGACCAGGTTGTGGAACCCCCACATCAGCCCCTCCTCAGCTCCCAGTGTGCCAGGAGCCAATTGCCAGCAGGGATGCATACAGGGGAAGCACATCTTGCAGCTTTATGGGGCTCAGCTCCCCCAGGGTCCCACTGCCAACCTTGGCTGCCCATAGAAGAACACAGGGATGGGAACAAAGCAGTGATGCTCTGCTACCATCACTGCTCACTTTCATCCTTAATAGGGGATGGGGAGGGGAAGGTGCTGCAACCAGCATCAGAGCTGGGCTCTAACAGAACACCCAGCACCACAGGTGCTCCACATTACCACTTTTTCCTCCCCATCCCCTGCTTATTTCCTAGATTTTCACCCAGATTTTCAGCCTAGCCAGCGCACCTGCTCCCAATCAGCAGCAAAACCCAACCAGGGGCTTCACATGGTTTGAAGGCTGTGGGTTATTTAGGCACAGGAGAAACAAGGCCAATAATCTGGTGAGCAGCTCCACCTGCCTGAGGTTTGAAAAGAGACTTGGGCAGAAGGAAAGCAGCTTGGGGCTGGTGGTTGCAGCTCCAGATGCTCTGTGGTGAGGGCAGCAGAGCAGGGCTGTGTTTATATGGGTGGGAGGTGGGGGTTTGGGACTTCTGCTTCCCACCAGCCAGCTTTGCAGACTCGTTTTGTAGCAGTGTGTTGCTAAGGGGGGGGAGGAGGGATGGAGAAGGACTGGGAGGGTCTTTGGGGGCAGCAGTAGGAAAGCAGCCTCTAAAGAATCATCAAATGGCTGTTTCTAATAGTATATCTCAGGAAGTCTGTGAGGTTTACAGGCCAACAAATGAGCACCTGAGAGCCCCCACAGCATAATGATGTGCCCAAGGGACTGTGTGGTGGTGCTGAGTGTTTTCCCTTTTCTTTTTTTCTTTTAAGCCCTAGGGAAAGTAAGCTTTGCACTTGCACCTCTCAACTTCCAGGAGCATCCCTGGCCTGAGGTTTATTCCTGCTGCTGATCCACAGCAGCTTTTTAAACTCAAGTTTAGAGGATAAGAGGGAGAGAATCAGATGAATGAAAGCAAAGATGCTGTTGCTTTGCCTGGTGGGTCTTCTCCCATCACTTCTTGGCTGCATGAGGCACTGGAGGAAGCTGAGGGTGCGTGGTGTGACAGGTCGTCTGTCTGTCCGTCTGCTGTGGTGAGGATGTCTTGTAACCAGGTTTTGGGCTGTGGGAGCCCTCTGCTGAGCCTGTTCCATCTGAAAGCAGCAGCTCTGAGTGCTTCTGCATCAGGTGAGAGGGATGGGCTGGGAGAGGGGGAATGAATGGGGCTTCCCAGTGTCAGCAGCACCTGGCTGCTCCCCATTAGAATGAATGATTTTTAGTCGAATATATACAGATTTGAGGTCCAGAATATGAAACAGCTCTCATGAGAGCTGGTGCCCAATTCCCTGGGTGGTTTGAATTCAACTGCCTGAATCCAATGGGTTTGGTAGAGGAGGGCTCCTTCCCTGTTTTTCCACCCTCCTCTTCCTCACCATGGCAAGGATCCTGGTGTATGGCACGGCCTGGTGTGTTCTGAGCTCTGCATTCAGCCCACATCCTCAGCACCTCATTCACAAGCAAGAAACAAGCCTGGCACATAGGGGAGTTCTCAGGCTGTATGGTGAGCTATAGCAAACAGCTTCAATACCTGTCTCTACGTGGTTTCACCTATAGGAGATGTATGCGTTTGCATTTTCTTTCATCTGTATACGTGCAGATAGAGAATATGTGTTCTCTTTTCCCTTAGAGAAGCAATGGGCTGCTGTGAAGATGAACCATCTTGGGCTGAGCTGCTGTATTTCCATCCCCCAGAGAGGGGCACTGTTGGATTTCGTTCTGGGTGTAAGAGAGATTGATCTGTTTCTCTTTGCTTTTTGCTAAAGCTCCTCCAGGAGGGACACGAATTCCCCTTTAAGGAGGGATAAAGCCATGCAAAGTGCCAGCAGCACTCAGCACTGCGTGAATCCTTCCCTAAAAAGAGAGCAAAGCCGAAAATTATCCA
Organism: Phasianus colchicus; assembly: GCF_987193195.1. Taxonomy (NCBI): domain Eukaryota; kingdom Metazoa; phylum Chordata; class Aves; order Galliformes; family Phasianidae; genus Phasianus; species Phasianus colchicus. The sequence continues at coordinate 4,753,976 of NC_143460.1, forward strand.
AACTCAAGAGGGCAAGCCAGGCAGGCATAGATTTCCAACGAATGACCCATCGATGCCCAACCTCCTGTGCTGCTTTACCTTTTGGGGTCTGAATGTGGGTTTTGCTGAAGTTCCTTGCTTTTCCCCTTGCAAAACAGATATAGATATTTTTATGTCACTTCTCCAGCACTGGGGGGTGGTAGGAGGTATTTGCTGCCTTTTCTGCTTGCTGGGAGCTGACTGATGGTACCAGCAGTGACCCCAGTGGGGAACTGCTGTCCCAGTTTGCTGCCTGTGTGTTGGAAGAGGGATGGAGGGAGCAGGCCTGCCCCTCTCTTGCTCTCTGCAAACTGCTGCTTTTGCAGCTCTGTGGCTCAGTTTCCCCATTTATAGGTTTTCCTTGGATGGCGTTTTGAGGCAACACAATGCAACTCCATTCCAGACTTTTCCCCATGATCTCCCATCTCTCCTCTGTTTGCAGGGCCACCGATTGCTTTCCCACCTCCCTTTTCACCACCACAGTCTTTGATTTTTCCAGCTGGGTCTCCTGATTTTCTGAAAAGACACCACCTCCTTCTCCTTTGCTTATGAGGTTCCAAAATTTCCCAAGGATGAGACGATCACATCAACATCCCTGCTCTGGTCCAGCAGTAGAGACAAGGTAAGTGAAACTTCTCCCTTCGCTGCTGATTCCTCAGCCTTTGGTCAGCACAAAACAGTCCAGCAATGGTGCCTCCATGGGGAAAGGAGATGTGGGGGTTTGCTAAGGGCTGGAGATGGATGCTGCCATGTCCCCCTCCTTTGTGGGTGGCAGTGAGAAGTTGCTCTCTCCCCAGGGAGGAAGAGATGTGTGCTCAGGTCAGAGGCAGTGCTGAGAGTTTCCCATTACTGATACAGAATACTGGATTTTGGTGGCTGGGAGCTGCTGTGACGTGAGTTGGGTTCATGCAAACACAAGGAGAAGGTTACAGGTGATGAACAGGAGCTTGGCTGTGGATGGAGCAGTGTCAAATTGGGCAATGAAGAACCAGAGGGTGGAACATCATCAGGGTCAGAGCGGGATCCGGGGTGATCAGTGGGGAGGAGGTGGTGATCAGATTGCCAAATGCTGCCCAGGCAGAGGGATAGCATAGCGTGGCCTCTGAGATCAGAGCGGGCAGAGAAAGTGATCAGGAAATATTAGAGAAGGGGCAGCGTTGGGGGATGAGGGCTCAGTGCTGGGTGATGCTGTCCTGGGGGTGAGGAGCTGGGACAGGGAATGCACTCTGCTCCTAGCTCTGCTCTGAATGCTCCTCACCCCAGGCTGGGGATGGAATTTGCTATGGAAGTGGCCAAGATCCTCACCTTACCCAGGGAATGTGGCTTTGTACTGCCACCAGGAAGGCTGCAATGCACAGTGATGTGCTGGGGGGAGCTCGATCCTCTGCACTTGTGAAAGGTTCTTTAGGAATATCCATCTTGCCGGAGGGCAGTGGGCATGGCAATCAACTCCCAGAGCTCAAGGAGTGTTTTAACACCACTCTGAGCCATAGGATTTGGGGCTGGGTGGTGCTGTGTGGAGCTGGGGGTTGAACTCAGTGATCTGTGTGGGTCCATTCCAACTGGGGATGCTCTGTGATTCTGTGATTTTATGTTCCCAGCTCAAGAAGGGAGGAATGATAGTAATTGCACCATCAGACAGGCAACAGCATGCTGCGCACAAACCAGAAGGGAAATGTGGTGGACTGCTAAAGCAGGCAACACAAAGCAAACCTGCTTTAACTACTTTTGGCTAAGCTTTCCAACATCCTGCTTGGGGTTTTGGGGGTGCTAGGATCGTAACAAAGGCACCTTTTCTTCCCCTGCACCACTGCCTAGCCTTGCCCTCACCTTACTGCCTGCCAGGCGCCCACTGGAGCGTGCAGGGTGCAGAGCTGTTGGCACTTGGCTGCAGGCACGGATGGACTCCGGCTGCTCCTGCTGGTGCTGGGCAGATGGCAAGCAGGCTGGGCTGCATTCTGAAAACGGGCCCAAAGAAAGCTTTTGTTTTGCTGCCCGGAGCTCTTCTTTCAGGCTCGGTGTTTCCAGGGCCTCGGTGGGTCCCCCACGAGCAGCCCTGGGGTGTTGGGGATGTCTGACACGGGATGTCAGCATGGTTGGTGGTACCTGTTGGGGTCTGGGGAGGTGTGGGTGGCCAAAACCTTGGGAGAAGTTGGATTGAGCTTTAAAGTTTTCAGTGATGAGCAAATACGAATCAGTCCTTGCATCAAAAGCGTGAAAATAAAGAAGAAAGAACCATGTGGGACAGGTAGAAAGGTGGTGATGGAGACAGGAGAACGCAGGAAGGAGGGAGAAACACAATCCACCCAAGTGGGTACATAATTTATTTGCCTATTAGCTATTAATAAGCTGGCCTTTTGTATCAAGTCTCCCGACGTTCTTGTAACAACTTCAGGCCTTTCTGCAGAGCATCACCCTTTCTGGGTGTTCCTGTGCCACTTGCCATGCTAACATGATTCTTGATATGTCCCTCGCCCGGCACCGTGCCTTCGTTATCACCATTCAGCTGAGCAAGTAATTAATGTGATTCCCCCATTACTGTGCTGTAACTATAACCTCTGGGAAATACCTGTGAGGTGGGAATGCTTCCTAGGGACACCAGGCATGCTTTGCTTTGGATGGTGCCTAAATGCTGAGGGAGGTCGTTGGGTCTGCCTGGTGAAAGGGGAACGGCCAAGCTGATGACTTGGCTGAGCAATGGACCTTCCCTTCCACCTCTTGCCAGTTGTGGTTACTGCAGGACTGGGGGTGATAACAGGAAGCACATTAGCTGAATGCAGCAAGGAGAGGTGGAGAAGACCCAGTTTGTCTTAGCAAAGTCATGGCTATCCTGCTGGGAATCCAGCATGTGCCTTCCTCCCATCCTCCTCTCCACACGTTGTACAAGAGAGTCACAACCCATCCCGTGTATTGCAGGGAGTCAAATGCACTTGGTCACTACTCTATAAATGTGCCTCAAGACACCATGCAGCTGTGTTGGAAGGACCCATCTGAGCAGCTGAAGTCTCCTATTTCCCTGGTCTTCGTGGCTCAGGGAACAAGGTGGGCCCTTTCTAATGGGAACACCCTTCCGTGACCTTGGGTTGCCTCACCTCCTCCCCATTGTTGCTGGATGCTGCTGCTCAGAGCTGAGTGCGTGACCGATTTTTGTGTTCTCTTGCAGTAAGAGATGTTCAGCACCTCCTGGGAACCCCTCTGAAAGGCCCCCAGATGTGGAAGTGCCACAGGTCAACTGGTCCTCAGTGTATTCACCTGGCATCCCTTGGGAAGAGGTGAGGGGATTCCCTTATGCTGTGTGTGTGATGTCCGTGGAACGGTGATGGGGACAGCTCTGCTCTCACATTCTGAAGCTGTCCTTTGGGTGCTGAGCTCATGGGTGCTCTCCTTCCAGGGCTGCTCCCCTCTCAGCATTGGTTGCAGAAGAGTTTTGGTTTCTTTGCGCCCCAGCGTTGCGTCAGTGCAGTCAGCACAGCTCTGCTTGCAGCGCCGTATTTCTTCCCTATGTTTCCTTTAAAACCAAGGACAGCAAGGCAAGATAGGGTTTCACGAGGGTATAGGATTTCTGAATCTGAGTCTTTCCTGAGACAAACTCTTTCTAATCCTTACCTGCTTGTCAGAGCCGCGCAGACACCACCACATCCGTACCCACCCCAAGGATCTCCTATTGCTGGAAGAAGAGCTGTAATTTCGTCTGCCTGATCCTGGCTGCAGGTGAGTGAGTGCTGTTAATTATCTTTATTCCACTTGTAAAATTTTGTACGGTGTTAATGACACCATGGAAATACAGCGGAGCCCAACACCTGTGGGATGTTCCCATTTCTATTAAGCCACTCTTAATGTTATTTCATCAGGATGGGGAGGAACCACCTGGTTGACAAGGTTCCCGTTTATCTCATCTGTTAAAATGGTGCTTGGCTTGTGGCTGTGCACCAGTTGTGCTGATACAGGAGTTCTGGATGCTCTTGGGTTCCTGCCTGTGCCCAGGCAGATACGCTTTGTGCTTTCTGCATTTACAGCCTTTGCTCCTTTTCCAAGACTTAAATAAAGTAGTTTCTCTTGGCTGTGATCTTTTTAATGGCTTTGAATGCTTTGAAAGTCTTCCACTAGAAAATGATCGGCCCTTGCAATCTGCTTTATTGCAGAAAGAAGCACTGAAGACGTGAGGAAATACATTAGTTGCATGCAGTCTGCTCACGCTAAACCGTAAGGAGTGGGGCAAAATAATTCATTTCTGGCAGGCTGAGCTCTATTGCTGCCAGGCAGTTGGTTTAACCTGAAAAAGGGGCAGGATGGATTAAATGCGGAGCAGATTACATCAGATTCACACTGCAGTAAGGAGAGAGAGAGAGAATGGGATCATCTTATGTTGGCTTGATCTCGCCTAGAAATAAAGGGATCTTTTAAAAGTCTCTAAGTGACCAAGCATAGGGATTCCATTGAGCCACGTGGGGTTGTACAGCATTTACCCAGCGATGCAGAGAATCTGGGGAGGATTTGTGTAATTTTGAGTCTGATTCTGGTGGATGTGGTCTTGGGTTGGCAGGATGGAGCACCGTGCCAGCTTGCAGGGATGTATTTCTCTTTGGGCATCTCCTGACGTGACAAATATGGGGGCTTTCCTACACGTTGTGTCTGTTTTTCTTCTCGGCTCGCTCAACAAAGATCTCCCTAAGATCTGATCTCCTTCCCACATCAGATTGCCAAAAATCAAAGTGAAGAGCTGCAGCGATTACAGCTGAGCTGTGCTGCAGTCTGTGTCCAGTGGGAGATGGAGTTCAGCCCTCACTGTGATGGGCTCCCAGCTCTGCAGGGCTTGGTGGCCACATCAGGGCACAGTGCTGGGTTTGGATGTTTGCTTTTCCAAAGGTCATGGGAAGGAGATTGAGAAATTGCTCCGAGGCAAAAGCCAGCTCTGATTTGGCACAGGATCCCAAAGGGCTGCTTATCACTCTGACATCCCCTTTTCCCTACAGCTGAAGGGAGATTTTTCCAGGGCTGGTTTTCCAAAACCCCCAAACGGTGGTTGTGTCTGCAGGTGATGCAGGCAGGGGTTTGGGGCAGCAGCAGCTTGGAAGCCTGCATGGAAGGCAATAGGTGATGCTCACTGCTCTTGGGCTGGACCCAGGAGCCACATCCTGCAGCCTCTGTTCTGCACTGGGTTGGGGCTGTTTTTGTCCACGTCCAAACACAGACAAGGTGACCCCACTGCCTGATCCATGGGGGAGTGGGTAAAACAAGGCAAGACAAAAATCCAATTGAAAAGCACAGAGCTTCAGCAGATTAGGAGCCAAAAGCAAATGCAGGTTCCCAGTAATAGAGGGTTTTTCTCTCCTGTGCATGAGGAAGTGCCTGCTCAATGGGACCCGTGGCTGAGGGATGCCAAACCAGTGCTGTGCTCGTGGTGGGAGCATGGGAGGGTCCGAGCAGGAGTAAATGGGTGCAGCCTGTGTCAAAGCAGTGCTGTCCCAACTGCATTTGGCAAAACAGCCCCCTGAGCAGCTCTGCAAGGGCAGAAAGGGACATGTTTGGGCTTCAGCCCCATGTTCTTCTTAGTGCTGCTCCTTCCTCACCCTCGCTCAGAAAGTGAAGGCGCACATTGGCAGCCACAGAGATGGCAGGCTGGGAGTAAGCAGAACCCAGCAAGGGAGCAAAATCCCATTTCAGGCACAAGGAGAATGAGGGCAAGGAGTCCCACCGGGCTCACGTGGGCTCTGGCATCGCCTTTCTGCCCAGTGCAGGACGGGTATGAGCATCCCACAGCCAGGAGCTGGGAGAGGCAGAGGAGGCAGTAGGACCAGGACTCTGGGGCAGGATGAAGATGATGCAGAAGCTGGGTTTGTTGCTCCCTTCCTCTTTGCAGTGGGTTAAAAGACTGAGGTGGGGAGGGAGGGAGGAGGAGGGGTTATTAGGTGGGTTTGGGGGGCGTTTGCTGTTCTCCTTTGGGGTGATGGTGACCAAGTTGAGTTTGTCCTTGGAGAAAAGCTGGAGAATCAGGGGGTTGCTCTGGGATGCTAGGGGTGAGGTGGGAGCATCAGGAGCCGGAGGGTCCCATTGACAATCTCAGTCCCTTTAAACCTTAATTCTGTTCTTGCTGCATCTGAATTATGATGTCCTTCCCTGGATGGGACTGCAGGACTGGGATGACCGCCCTGGGTCAGCTGCACTGCTTTCTGGCAAAGCACACGGTGCTGCCAACCCAAACGACCCCAACCCCTGCCCCTCCTCCTCCTGCTGCCACTGCTGCAAAGCTCGGGATCGATGCAGGTATCAGCGTGACCCACTTAAGTGGCTTCCTATTGCTTTCCATTTATACCATCCATCCACTTTTGGCTTCGGCCGCAGCCTCCCAGGAGGGTTAGTGCTGATGGCAGTGGGGTCAGGACGCTGCTCATCCCTAGGAACAGGAGGAGGTCGCAGTGCTGCACCCCAGGCTTGGCCAACCCCGCAGCACTTTGGGGCAGATGGGGAAACTTTGCCATCGATTCGCCATCGACTCTCCTCGATCGCGTTACCTCCGACAGCCCATTCAGCAGCGCCGCGAGGCGCCGAGGCATGCCTCCTGCTAAACACCCATCTAAACCCTTTTTTATTTTTCTGAATCAGGCTAAAAACTCCTGTGCTGGGTGTGGGGAAGGTGGGGAGGGCTTGGATCAGACCCAGGTGATTGCAGCCTGCCTCGCTGCGGAGCTCATTTTTGCCCCATCTGTCTTTTCCTGCTGTCGGACTGGCTTTGCAGCAGCTTTGAATGAGCACCTGTGATGGGGGAGCACTTGGTTCCCTCCATGCAGGGATGGCTGTGCTCAGCTCCACTCGTTATTAAATTGCTTCCTGACCCGGGTTAATCCGTAGCTGATTAATTTGGGCTGGGTATCAGAAAGGTTTCATCCGTCTCGTGGTGTGGACTGTACGTTCTGGGTCCTCTGTTAATCTGGTTTATGTATATGTTCCATATATATACCCTATATATGCGTGTGTACATCCTATATATATGGAAAAATCAGAAGGGGGGATGTACAGAGGGAGGCTGGCAGGGAGGGTTGCTTCCATCCTGCACCAGGAATCCAGCCTGCAAGTTTCCTCCTGAGCATCCTTCAATGTGGGGCTGCTGTGTGGTTATGCAGCATGTAGTGATGTTGTGGGTGGGGAAACTGAGGCAGGGAAGAGGCTGGGGCTCAGAATTTGGTGGCTGCCAGTTCAGCCCAAGCGTTTCTTTGGTGCAATTAAAGGGTTTAAATGTCAGGGCTCACCTTAACCTCTCCTTTTAAAAGCAAAGGTTTCTCTGTGCATGTGGGTGTCACAGACTTTAGGTTCACTGATACCAGGGTGTTTTGTAGCTCCTTTAATTATTTTTGGTTCCTTAGCATCAGTGCTGGAGTCAGAACATCAAGGAGTGAAGGTTTGTGTTGTGCTCACTGTGAATTCCAAGCCTCCCATGTTCTTCCCTTCCCAAAATCCTTCCCTGGTGCTGGTTTGGAGGCACTTCTGATTTGGGGCTTTGCTGATTTAGGGGCACATCACACAGTGCTGAGGTGTATGGAAAAGTCACCCCAATATGTCCTGAAGATGCCACAGAGTCAGCCCAGCCCAACCCAGGAGCCACACAGCTGCAATTAGCGCTGCACCCCAGCTAATTAGTTCTGCTAAAAATGAAGAAAACTAGCAGGGGCTAATTACTTCACTAATTTGATCTGTGAGCTGGAGCTTGGGTCTGGCTGGTGCAGAGCAGAGCACAGCAGCTTGCAGAGATCTGTGCAAGCATCACTTTGTTCAAGAGCTGGGAACAGTCCAGCAAAGTCCCCCTGCAGGTCCGTCCTGCCCTCCTGCAGCAGAGCCGTGTGTGCAGAGCTCTGCAGCCACGCTCTCTGGATGCCTGCCCTGGCTGCAGGACGCCCTCGGGAGCAACGTTGTCCTAAAGGATAAATCCCAGCAGATGCCAGGAGCTGCTGCTGGTGGGATTAGTGGGACGGAAGCGTGGGAGGAGGATGGGGCACCTGGCTGGGGGTAGGGAAATCCTGACACATCCCCAGTCCCCTCAACTGAGCACAGATTGGTTAAAACTCCTTTCTGCTGATAGATTCCCAGTGTGGAGGGACTCTAGGGGTGCAGAAGGGGATGTGGAGGATGACAAACCAACTCTGAAGTCTGGGAGATGCTATGGCCCGTTTCCATTGCTGGCTGTAGGTGCGGATGCCCAGACCTGAGCTGAAGATGCCCCAACCTGTGGGTGCTGAGCTCTCCTATGGGACGCCTTGTTTTAATGTGCTCATTAACATCATGGATGGAAAATAGCTTTGAGGACAGAGCAGGGAGCTGGGGGAAATGGAGGTGATCGGGTCCCACGGGAGCAGTGCTGTGCAGGAGCTGAGGCTGTGGGATATGGGCAGGAACGTGCCCAAACACAGAGGTCTGGGGAGGAGGAGGAGGGTGTGGGCTCACCGGTGAGAAGGTGGGACACAGCCCTATGCAGAGTCACCCAGCAAGGTGGGACACGTGGCAAAGGATGCAGTGGGGTCAGGAGGAGAGAAGAAAAATCTCAGCTCCTTTGGTGACTCACGGTGACATCCCACGGGGCCGTTCCTTCTCCCATTGCTCGGGGTGACAATCTGATGGCACCGCTTGTCCCCTCTCTGCGTTGTCCCTGTCAGTGATGTGTGGGGCTGTGCTGGCTGCTCCTTGTCACATCGGGGGGGTCAGGGGTGTTTCCCACGTGGCGGTGGCACTGCAGCCATCCCCTCTTGAAAAGGAGCCCACTGCATCCGTGGCTGCAGGCAAGAGGTAGGTGGGCGCATGGGGATGCTCCAGCCCTCGGGCTTTCTCCCCTTTCTTCTTTTTAATGCTGTTGGTATATATGAATGCTAAACAAGCCCGACCACCTGCTCTAAATCTCTCTCCTGGTGCCAGCAGTGCTCGGTCCCAGTCCCCCTCTCTGCCTCCCTCCTGGGCACCGGCTCAGACCTCACCACGTCACCGACCAGACCTGTCCCTGCTGGACCATCCGGAGCATTATTGGGGATTAAAGGTGGCATCCGCCAGAAGGGACTGTCCCTCCCCCCGGCGAGCAGCTGGGGGAAGGAGGTGGGGGGCCTGGGTGCCCCCTGTTCCCCCTTCCCAATGGACCCCCGGCGCTTTGTAGGGCAGAGCAGGTGCCTTTCCCCGAGGCGACGGTGGGGCCGAGGCTCCAAACCACATCGGATGCTGCCAAAGCCCATCCCTGGCGTGTTGGGCTGCCAATTATACAGTGAACCAAATAGAGGAGAGACTTCTAAATGACATTGCCTGCTTTATCCCAACGGGACCTTTCAAGGGTATGGCTGGTGTTTGGTTTTTGTTTTTTTTTTTTCCTTTTTCTTTCTTTTTTTTTTTTTTTCCTCTCTCTACACGTCCCTCTGTGTGTTTAACAACTCTCCTTCCAGATGCAGAGAGCACTGGCACCTCCATGCCCTGCGTGGGTAAGTTGTAGGTGATGGCGTGGGGGGGGGGGGCTGTGGGAGAAATCACTGCACGTCTCATGGAGCAGAGGGGTGATGGGGAAGGGGTGGGGGGAGGCAGTTCAGCACCTCTGCTTCTCTGTGGGGACCTCAGAGAATGCTGTCACTTGCCCACGTGTGTGAGGTCTGAGTGGGGATGGGAGCAGAGCTGGGGGACGTGTGTGGGGATGTTGGTGTGTGGCTGCAGAAGGGGTGGTGGACACCACACACCCCATTTCCTGACTTGCCATCGGGTTTTGATGGGGAAAACGCAAGCTCTCTCTCAAATGACCTTTGTCTCTTTCAGTTTCTCTGTCTTGTTGGTGTTTTTTCTTGTTGTTTTTTTTTTTTTCCCCTTCCCAGCCAGGGATTTTGGATGAAGCGTATTAGTTAATCAGATTCTGAGAAGCAGATGTTAGGTGATTTAGGAGGAAAAAACGAGACGACTTTCTAGTTGGAGCCTGGAGCGCGTGTTGCAAAGCGTGTGGCTCTGTTCTTGCTTGGAGAGATTGCTTTGTGCCTTTGGGAAGTGCCATTAATTTGGTCTAAATTTAAAATGAGACAGAAGAGGTGTTCTGGGCTCTGGAACAGGTGGGACACTGATCTCTGAGTGTGGGGACAAGCAGATGTCAGCATGCTTTGGGGGTCTGAAGGCATTGAGAGGAGGGTCACAGACCTGCGTTGCCTGTCCAGGTCCCCGATGGCTGCAAATGGGGCTAAAATGCATGGAGGGGAGCTAAGAAGTGCCATTCAGCTTCCTGCTCTTTGCCTCCTGAGGGCTGGTGCCAGGGCTCAGTGTGATCTGCACATGGGCTCCAGAGCAGAGCCAGATCCTGAGCTATCACAGCCTCCTCGAAGTCTCAGGCTGAAGAAGTGAGGGCTTGGGAGTCTTCTCGCACACTTTTAGGAGTTAAGCACCCTTAATGCTTTCTAAAACCGATATCATCTCACGGTACTGACTTCAGATGCAATTTCACAGTCAGCTTAAGCTGCCCTAAGATTGCTTTGATGCTGAGTGAGGCTCCAGGGCACAGGTTCCCTCCTGGGCTGCAGCAGGGGTGAGGTGCTGTGAATGTGAGGTCAGATCTCCTCATTTGTCTTCTTTGTGCCTTTTTCTCCCTCCAAATGAGCCAGGCTGGGTTGTTCTCAGCATCCTTCATCCCAGCCTAGCTGCTGATGCTGTGTGGACACAGAGATGTGGGCTGCCCCAAAGCTGCATCTCATCTCACTCACAGCAGCTTTGAGCTGCCGAAAACTCGGGTGTGAGCTGAACCCATGGAGAGCTGCAGCACCTTGGGTTCACCTTAACCCTGCCTGATTCCATCCCTGGGCTCAAGGACTCAGTTCTGGGGCTGCTCATCTTTGCAGCGGGACTGAAACACACCGCTGCTTCTCCTAGCTCTATTTTCAGCTGCGTTGCCCCAAATGCTCCTCTCTCAGTGCTTCCATGTAAGAAAATGGGTACAAAACCAAAGCTCCAGGGAGATACCCACGAGGAGCCCTGCTCTGTGTTTTTCATTCAAGCAAAGAGAGATGGACACCACTGGCTCCTGCATGAAGTTCTGCTTTTGAGCTTGCAATGCTCATAGGGAGGATTTGTAGCTAACCAGAATGCTAACATCTCCTCCAGCAGATTTGGGTTTATTTGGGTTTCCAGCTTGTCCCAGCCTGGACAGATAAGTCCTATCCTAAGGGAAGTGTGGGGAACAATTTGGAGCCCCAGTGGCTCAGGCTCAGTGAGGTGGCTCAGGCATCACTGTGTGCTCAGAGCTCCAGTACAGGACTGGTCCCCACGCGGAGCTGGCCTGGATTGCACTGCTATTCCTGGCAATTGAGGGCATTTGGGTTTTTCAGTCCCTCTTGCTGAACTTTGCCAGGTAAGAAAGCCAGTGTGCCCTTGGTGATTAGTGAGCACGTGGAAAATGGAGCAGCAGTGCTTGTGTGTATGACTGGAAAACACGTTTGGGAGGGGAGAGAGCTGAGTGGGGGAAAGGAGGGGAAAATAAATGGGTGTAGTGGCCAGGATGGATGCATTTTGGGTGTAAATATTCCCAGGATTTCTCCCTGTTAACCTCAAATTGGTTCACCACCCACCCCGAGTGCTGGATCGATACAAGGAGTTCCAGTTCTGCCCCTCCTCGTGCACAACAGAGGAGTTCTCCAAGGCTGATAGATGCTTCCTTCTCCTCCCATCCTGCCTTCCTTGTGGTTGGCACTCCTCAGAACCTCTCCTGACCTCTGCTTTGGGAATTGCTTCCCACATACCAGGTCACCCAGCACCTCCAGTTTGACCAATCTCAGCTGGAGCAAGGCTGTACCAAACAAAGCTTGGGGTGGGTGGGCAAAACCTGGGTGGGACACCTGGATCCTCCCCCACCTGATGCTGCTGCTTGACCTTCTATCCTTGGGTGCTGTAGAAATTGAGAGGTTTAGTGATGACAACGAAGCTGTGCCAACAGGACCTGAAAAAATACACTGGAAGTACAATGCAGATGAAATTCAGGAGTGTGTTAAGAGACGCAGGGTTTTCTGACCTCAGGCTTGTTTCATTCTCTTCGGTCGAGCAAAGTGAGCCACATGCACAGTTCATCTGTCTCCCTGTCTGTTTGCTTGCAGATTCTCATAGCGTGGGAAAGAAGCAAGCTGCCGGCATTCGACCCGGGGATTTATGCTGCTAATCTGATTAGTGTATGATGGACGTGTCCAGTTGGAAGGAGATGGAGGTGGCACTAGTCAGTTTTGACAACGCTGATCAGATCGTGGAGGATCCCTGTTATTCAAACGACCTCAGCCCCGCCAGCCAGTCGCGGAAAGGCCATCCCAGCTGCGCCAACCTCCTCTCCAACTGGAGAATCCTCATCAACAGTGAAAACGCCAACAATGAGACCATTTTCTCCAGGTTCTCTGCTGAGTTCAGCGAGCACCTGGTGGGGGAGCGGGTGGGGATGGAGGAGGGGGACCAGCGAGTCATCATCAACATCGCTGGGCTGAGGTTTGAGACACGACTCAAGACCCTCAACCAGTTCCCGGAGACCTTGCTTGGTGACCCAGAGAAGAGGATGCGTTACTTTGACTCCATGAGGAATGAGTATTTCTTCGATAGGAACAGGCCCAGTTTTGATGGGATCCTGTACTATTACCAATCGGGTGGGAAAATCCGGCGTCCGGCCAACGTACCCATTGATGTCTTTGCTGATGAAATCACTTTCTATGAGCTGGGTGACGAAGCCATGGACCAGTTCAGGGAGGATGAAGGGTTTATCAAGGACCCTGAGACTCTCTTACCAACCAATGACTTTCATAGGCAATTCTGGCTGCTCTTTGAGTACCCCGAAAGCTCCAGCGCGGCCAGAGGTGTAGCTTTGGTCTCTGTCCTGGTCATCGTCATCTCCATCATCATCTTCTGCATGGAGACCTTGCCAGAGTTCAGAGAGGAAAGGGAATATAAGTCCACCCAGGAGCTTTCTAAGAATACGACGGACACCTTGCTGGCCCACAGCACCTTCACAGACCCTTTCTTTGTCATAGAGACTGCCTGCATCATCTGGTTCTCCTTCGAGCTGTTCGTTCGATTCATCGTCTGCCCGAGCAAGACCGAGTTCTTCAAGAACATCATGAACATTATTGACATTGTGTCCATCATCCCCTACTTCGTGACGCTCACCACCGAGCTGATCCAGCAGAGCGAACTCAACGGGCAGCAGAACATGTCCTTGGCCATCCTACGGATCATCCGCTTGGTGCGGGTCTTCCGGATCTTCAAACTGTCCCGGCACTCCAAGGGGCTGCAGATCCTGGGGCAGACCCTCAAGGCCAGCATGAGGGAGCTGGGCTTGCTCATCTTCTTCCTCTTCATCGGCGTCATCCTCTTCTCCAGCGCCATCTATTTTGCGGAAGTGGACGAGCCACAGTCCCATTTCTCCAGCATCCCCGATGGCTTCTGGTGGGCCGTGGTCACGATGACGACCGTTGGCTATGGTGATATGTGTCCCACCACCTTGGGGGGGAAGATCGTGGGCACGCTGTGTGCTATTGCAGGAGTGCTGACCATCGCCCTGCCCGTCCCCGTCATCGTCTCAAACTTTAACTATTTCTACCACAGGGAGACGGAGAATGAAGAGAAGCAAATTCTGCCCGGGGAAGTGGAGAGGATACTCAACAGTGTGGTGACGGGCAACGACAGCATGGAGTCTCTCAATAAGACCAATGGGGGTTACCCTCGAGACAAGGCCAAAAAATGATGCTTGTTTCCGTGGCAGAGCTGAGCGCTGTCAGGTGGGGGGTGGGCTGGGTAAGGCATGCAACATCTGCAAGCTGTTTTGTTGTTGTTTTTATTTTATTTTAAACCAAATGTGCTGCTGCTTTTATTTATTTATTTATTTATTTATTTATTTTCTAGACGTTTTTCAATCTTTGATTTCCCGTGGCTGTTCAAATAAATACCACCTTTCTTATCTCTCTTCCCTGCCCACCGGTCTGCTTTTTATTACTTGATGCTCATCTGTTTGACATCCATCTTTCCTGACCACAGCATCAGAGCACACTTCCCCCCCATGCATGGAGATTTTCCCCCATTTACTGAGAGGCAAAAAGGGGAAAAAATACAAGAAATGCTTTCTCTGGTGCCACCCAGCTTCCCAGGGGCAGAGCTGGTCCCATCCCCCTGCTCTTCTCAGTGCGTTATCAATGCTTCCTCTGCAGATTCAGTTCCATGATCTGTGCTGGTGGCACAGCAGGGTGGACGATGATGGATGGGACGGAGCCAGTGTGTGCAGGGATTTAGAAAGTGAGGGATGAGGACGGGATGCAGCTGTACAGCCACCAAGGAAGGGCTGTGGCTCAGTGCCCGTGGGGGTTCTGGTGGACCAGCTGAGCTCTGAGAAGGGCAGGGGGGACTTTTAATGCAAACAAACATTCGACTTGTGGGTTATCTGGTGCACGAATGCCCTTTGGGACCAATCTCCGTGACCTTGTAGCTTTTATTGTCACTTATGTTGCTGCAAATGGAGCACAGAGTAATGAGGGCTGACGTTTCCTGACAGCTTGGCTCTGCATTGTAAAAGGCACTTCTGGTTTTCGAAAACGTGCAAATTTCCATAGGCACTTTTGAAGGGGAGAAACAGAAGCAGATCATTATGCTATTCTCTCTAAGGCCAGCAGGTTTTCTTCTGACAAAAACATTTTGTTCCAACTTCCCTGTTTCGGTTGGCTTTTTTGATGTTTCTGCCTACATTAAAATCACAGCTTCTCATGCAGTGTCCACGCATCCGCTTTGTATCCCACATCTGTTCTACTCCATGTCTCATCTCCTAAACGGTCGGTGTGATCATTATGCAACGTGCCAGCATCTCTGGTTTGCAGTTTCATTCAGAAAGGAGTGCTGAAAGATTATTTCTTTATTTATTCTCATTCCCAATCTGATGTAAAACGTGAGTTGGGGCGTGCTGGGATTCTCCCCCTAGCAGAGCTTCTGCACCCACCTATCCCAGATTCTGCTCTGCTGCAGAGCTTCTGCTTGGAGGGCTGGACTTCCTACAACCAGATCTTTTTCATACCAGGCATCTGCAGGGACAGCTGGAGAGCAGCACTCTGAGAAACCCCCAGCTCCTTCCCAGCAGTTTTACCACATTTCTCTTTTTATTTCATAGCAGAAAGCGTTGAGCTTTCAATGCTCTTAGGGAGAGTTGACATATTTTTCATATTTTTCAGCTAGGACCATCTCCTCCTTCCTTTGATGCAAAATTTCCAAGCAAGCCTTGGGGCATCCTTTTGGCACCGCTTATTTCCACGCTTCCCCTATGCACAGAAATACAGTTTTGGAACCACAGCCACGAGATGGCACTCCAGGACAGACATTTCTTAGACATAAAAAGTACGACAGCGGTCCCAGTGTTTGTGCTCCCCACTCTCATTCGTGCCTGATGATGCCCGGGGTCTTGGTCCCACCAGGGCTGCTGAGCCCTGCTGCATTGGGCTCATAACAGTGGTAGAACAATTGGCAATGGAGTGCTCTAAGCTGTAGAAACTGAAGCAAGACTTCCTCTCTACACATGCACAGCTGCGTGCAGAAGATTTGCAGTCTGTTGCTCTGGGGTGGGGAATTCACCTTCTGGATGGAAATTGAGATTTTCCACTATTGCTCATGTGACACAATCCCAGTACAAAGCCTTCCTATAAGCCTCAGCTCCCAGCAGCCCCAGTCTTGTTCAGTTGTCCCAGTGTTCTGCCACCACCTCGAAGCAGCAAGTGTATGATACCTCCCTAAATCCTCCCCTCTTATCACCAATAAATGTGCAGCCACCGACTCCACATCATCAGTATTTTATTTGCATGCAAGCAAGGACACCTTACAAGAGACCTCTTGCTGCTCTAACAAACACAGTCGTGCTCTGGTTGAGTGCTGTCATCTCAGCAGATCTAAATAGCCTTGGCCAGTCCAACACGGTTGTTGGCCCGGTCGAAGATGCTGTAGTACACTCTGATGAAGACATCTCCCAAGATCCAGAGGTCTGCAGAGCTATTCTGGAAGCTGCTCATGCAGGTTCCTTGGTCGTTCTGCATTTGAGCCAGAGAAAGCAAAAGGGGAAAATGTGGGTTAGCAGCTTTTGTTGGGTTGCTCTGGAGGCTCATGGCCATCTCTCATGGGGAAGCCAAAGCCTTGAGAGCCATTGGAGAAAGTAAAAGGACATGGAGACTGGCTTTGTTGCCATGGTTCCTCCTTACCTGCTCGGTGTAAGCCAAGGCAGGCACGGGATACTGAATGCCACCGATGACAAAGACAACATCAGGCATGGAAAGGACGTGGCTGCAGTTCACATTGTACTGCAGAGGGCAGAGGAAAGAGGCTCTTAGGTAAGAGGCAACACGTTGATGGGGCACAATGGGGGGGGATTTGATTGGGTTGGTGTAAACTGGAGACTGGGAGAGTCCCGTGGAGGTCTCTGTTGGAGCAGCAGGGGTGGTTTGCTGCAGATTTGGTGCGTCTGTGCGTGGAAGCAGGCATGAAGCCAGGTGTGTGCCAGGCTGCATGTAGCACTAACAGAGGAGGACATGGACACTCTTACCTCTCCGTACGAGTTCTGATTGGCCCCGACTGCACTTTGGATGTCATTAATGTCTGAGGCTGGCCCAGCCACAAGAGATGTGCCAGTGTCAATGATGGCTTGGCAGCCACTGCTGCAGGCAATCTCCTGCTCGTTCACGATGATGCTGGCAGGAGAGAAGGAAGAAGAGACAAGGCCTTGCGTCCTGGTGATGCTTTCAAACACAGTCCCAAGGGAACAGGCTTAGTGCAAGAGAAGAACCAGTGGACGAGAAGCATCCCCAAATCAGGTGGGAATCACCAGAGTACAGTGGGGTTTGGTCCCTTGGCCTTCTGCACCATGGTGTGTTATGCCAGCAGAAAGCCTATGAGGCTCATGGGTCTCTTGAGAAACAAGGGTTAGAAATGAACATAAATCAGCAGTCGTTTCGTTACCTGTCCATGGAGATCTGCCAGTAACCTTGGTAAGAGACAGGAATCCAGTTGATGGAGCCAGTGAAATAGGAATCATCAATTCCCCCAAAGATGACTGTGCTCCCCATTGTCTCACTGGATGACACATGAAAGAAAAACACCAAAGGGGTTGCCAGTGTATCTTCAGGGCTGTCACCTTAAAACAAGGGGCTGTGGGTGCCATGGATCAGATGCTGTCTGTGACACCACGGTCACATTCTCATTGCTGGGCACCAGCAGGGCCATGGCACAACAGCAGCGTGCTCCCCTGTCCCTATCCATCACGACACACAGACAACAGCCAGATAGCATCAGTGGCAATGGAGGAGCTGGGTTGCCCAGCGAGTGCAATGATCTGAACCAAAGCCACTTGCTACCTCCCCCAGCCCTCAGGACTGACACATCTTACCGGGACAGATAGACTGAGAAGAGGTTCTGCTCCAGTAAGCTCTCATTCATCATGTTATCAAAGACCGGAGTGATTCCATCAGCAGCCAAACTTGGGTAGCCCAAGCCCAAGATCCCATCAAATTTGACATAGACAAAGAATTGGCCAGGCTCAGATGTACTCAAGCCAAAGAGCTGGTTGGTGTCCATCAGTGATGCAACCTAGGGATGGGGACAACGCTTTTAGCTCTGAGACATTGCAGTGCAGGTGAGAATTGGGTGGAGGAGGCACAGAAGAAGGCACTGAGATGCCATCGTGACACTTACAGTGACGGTGTCGCAGCCCACGGTGCCCTCCATGTCACCAGTGCCATAGTGAATGGACAGGTTCTGCCCTGTGCTTTTGTAGGTGGAGGACTGCGATGGGTTAAACATCTGATGGCTTTCTAGAAGGTAAGTGGGAAACCAAAAATGAAGATTTTCAGCAAGGCTGAGCCATAAGGATAGCGTGGGAGTCGGAACCCTGCTGAATTGCTGTTTAGACCTGCCATTTATTACCCTGCTGCAGAAACAATTTAGCTGTGAACATTTGCTATACATCCCTACTGCATCCTAATGCCAGGGATCTCTAGGATAACCCCTCACTCCTTTGGGGAGATAGGGAAACTGAGGCAACACACACAGCCCCATGGAGTAGAACGCTTAGCAGCTCCCACACCCCAAACGCTCATCCCGTCAGCATGTGGTGCAGATCCAACTGGACCCAGAACCTCACTGTGCTGCCCTCTGATCCCTGAGCAGTGCCACCCCAAAATCTGGGTCTGTAGCTATAAGCCCAGGACGTGTTGCCCTGCCAAAACGGGGCGTCCTGCCCATTGCTACTTACGGCAAGCTGGGCTGGTGCAGGAGACAGAGGGAACCCAGAGGTTGGAGGAGCCGGTGTCGAAGACCACAGTGAAGTCCTGAGGTGGGGTGCCAATGGAGATGGTCCCGTAGTATTCCATCTATGGGATAGGATCAAGAGATGCTTTTAGGGCATAAATTGGGCATGGGTCTGCCCCAGGTTTGCAGCCTTCTATGCGTGCATGGGAATACTCTGCTTGCAGTAGAGCTGCTGGATGGGAAGAGGTAAAAGATATCAACTTATGGGGGAAACCCCTCAGGATTTGGTCCGTGCATGGTGCTGTCACAGGGATGGGCACGCCACAAGCCACCCCTGGGTTTCCCTGCTGTGGGTCAAAGCCAGCACTCACGTCCAGGGTGTTCAGCAGGGGCTCGTTGACCACAGTGAGCACATCAGGAAAAGCATGCAGGAATTTGGTGCCGATGTCGTAGTGGTGATGATGGAGGAAGCGGTGCAGCAAGCCCTTCTCCCGAAGGATCTCTCTCAGCTTCTTCCCCCTCTCCAAGGGCAGCCTGGAAAAAGAGAAACAGAGTGAGCCAGGAGCTGGCTGCTTGCAGCAGCATCAGTGCAGAGTGATGCTGCAGGGGCTCACCTGCTGATGCCATCGGAGAGAGCAAGGACCACACACAGGAGCACCAGGGATTGCATCGTGCCAAGGATGCAGGGTTGCAAGGAGAAATGCCCCGTGGCTTAAATAGCCCCAGTCCTCCCCACCCTGTAGGGCCAAGGGCAGGCACGGAGCCGTCCCCACCTGGTGGGCACCCAGCCAAGGTACCCCTGGTGACACCCAGGTGCTGGCACCCATGGCAAACAACACCCAACATCCACACGTCACCAGGGGCGTGGGGACAGCAAGGTGGTCCCGCTCTGCCCCCCATCCTTTAACACCCCAAATCCTTTATCCCCACCAGACTGCGGGCACCAAATTTTGCAGTCGCTTTCCATTTGGGTATCCAAAACACACACAGCAGCGGGACCCCAGCTTTGTGCAAACTCCCCCAAAACTACAGAGGGTCTGTCCCAGGTTGGAATGGGGAAGGGGGCCCCTCAGTGTGAGGACATGGGTGTGAGGGCTGCCTGCACGTCCTTATCTGCAAAAACCAATTAGTTAAGTGGGATGCAAACAGCCCATGGGAAAGGTGACCCCCGCAGCATGCCGACCCCTCTCCATGTGCTGTGTGCCCAGCGATACGGAGACCATTAACCCAAGATTAAACACCTTAATGAGCACCTTGCTATCAGCAGCACTGCTAATTGCTACAGGCATCAGCTTGCACTGCTCACTGGGGAGCTCAGCTGGGGGATGCAAGGAGCCCCCTATCAGCTCCTGTTTGAGCCCCCCCGGGCCCTAAAAGCCAGAGGCAGCCACCAGTATCATGGTAGGGGTTGGGTTTTTCTGATGATAGCAGAGCAAAGCTGACAGACCCCTTTTGTCTCTGTTGTTTGAGTCTCCTATCGCAGTTTCCATTGTTCAGCCTTGAAGTGATGCTGAGCGTCCCCCCGCTGCAAGGTGAGCAGCTTTCTGCAATGGCCCTGCTCCTGTCATTGGGTAAAGCAGGGATTCATGACGATTTCTTTGCCTGCATAATGGGAACCAGCTGGAATTGTTCTGTTGATTTGGACAGTGGTGGAAATGGGTTGGGGCTGGGCTGGATGAACCAGAGACACTTGCATCCCCCTCAAACACAAGCAATGCCCATTCCCTTCATATCAGACCCACCAGGACACAAGGAATCAGAGAATAGTTGGGCTGGAAGGGACCTCAAAGACCTTCTAGTTCCAAGCACCAGACATTGGCAGGGCTGCCAACCAATAAACCCAGTGCCCCATCCAGCCTGGCCATGGACACTTCCAGGAAAGCCCCTTCCCATCTGCTCAGACCCACCAGGACACAAGGGAGGCCCACTCCCATCTTCCCATCCCCATCCCCACCCTCCCAGTAAAGGACTTTCTCCTTATATCTGATCCCCGCCAAACCAATGAGGTTTGTCTCTTAACCGAGCTGCTCATGGAGATAAGGATTTATTTTGATGTATATTTCAAACAAACAAACAAACAAAAAAAACAACCCAAGAACAAACCACACAACTAAATAAAATCAACCCAGGCATTGCAATGTTTTATTTTCACCCAAAATACAATATTTCATTGGGGGAGACAGAAGGGTGGGGAAGCTTTCTCCCAGTCTTGTTTATTTTACATTCTCCATTAACACAGCACCTGCCACAGACATCCAGTGGGCATCCTTAGAAACAGAAACAATTACTACAGTAGCACCAAACCCCATAAAAGTGCACCAAAAAGAGGAGGGGGGGGACAGACCCCGAGCACTTCCATGCCCCACAGCCAGCTTTGCCTTCAAGCACTGCCACTGCTTTAAGGGATGTTAAGGGATGCAGTGTCCCCTCAGATTTGACCACCAGAAATAGAGGCTGATGTAGAAAACTCCCCACATCCCACAGACCCCCATTGGGCAGCAGTCAGATCCACTCCCCTCCCCCCCAAATAAACATATAACATTACATGATGCTTTGCACCAGAGCTTGAACACCTGGGAAAAAACCAACCCCTAATTAGCCAAGCTAATTGGTAGATGTTTCTTTTAATTGCAGGTTGGATCAGAGAGTTCACTCCTCCCAAATTTCGTCAGTAAAAGAAAGGATGGAGGTGAAATCTGGCTGACAGCATCCACTGCATGCAGGCTGTGCTCCATGAAAGGGTTTTTGGAGGTCAAAGAGATTTGCTGTCCTCCATCTGCCCTGGGGGCAAAGCTTTGCTAACTAATGTGCCAGAGCAGCTTCGCTTGACCGTGCCTCAGTTTCCCCATACACATTGCTTGTAGCAATGCTGTCTACCTTGGAAATGTGCTTGTAGGGTTGCCTGGGGGGGTTACAGTGCACTGAGCAAAGAGAGGGGCGAGAAATGGGCGCTGGGGGCTGCAGGCTGGGATGAAACTCACAGCTCCATCACCTAAAAGTCAAAGTTCTTGAAGTCGAGCGAGCAGCGATAGCGGCCATCAAGGAACCTGGAGCAGCTGAAGTTGGGCAAACAGGGGCAGGTGTGATGCTGGCGCTTCCCCAGGAATGGGACCTGCAGAGAGAAATGGAAGAGAGAATGGAGAAACCCCAACCCAACCTTAACCCTAACCCAAATCCTGAACACAACCCCGAACTGAACCCTAAGCCTAACCCAAACCTAAACCCCAACCCAACCCTGACCCCGTGCCAGCCCTCGGGCTGCAAGCAGGTGAAAAATAATCAGCCAGGACCAAAGCCCTGGGAATTTCCCTCTGCTGCTTCTCAGCTGTTTCATGGAAATACCCCTGAAATGAATTTCTGATCCCTCCGCTTTTGTTCCCTCCTCAGAAGGAGAAGGAATGGGATCATTAAATCTTTGTCCCCACCTCGCACAATCGATCTGTGGGCACAGAGAAGGAGCCCCCCGGGGCCGGGTGTCTGCATTTGGAAGAGGGATGGCAGTTTTGGGATAATCCGAACACGTCGGGGCTTCTGGGCGGATGGAGAGCGCAGCGCTCAGGCGGCTCTGCGGTATTAACCAGGCGTCTCCCCGCTTGGCAGCGCATTTACAAATCAATTCGGAGCAGTTTGCTTTAAATGAATGTGTCGGGCTGCTCAGCCCCCCCGCTCCCAAGGCTCCCTATGAGTTTAGGGTGGTGGGGACAGGCAGAAAACACCCTATGGGATGACAGCACTGCACCGTGCCTCCCTGCAGACCCCCATAGTGATGCCAAGAGCTTCATCCTAAACCTGTCCCATCCCCTCTCCACACCACAGTGTGCACTGAGATTCCCTCCTATGCACTGAGCTCAGTGCATTTTCCCACCCAGTGCTTGGACCCCCCACCCACGGGACCCCCAGGTACCTTGTGGCTGAAGGGGTGGCACTCGTCCCCCTCCTGCCCCAGCGGGGTGCACATCCTCAGACCCCGCAGCCAGAGGCTGACAGCACAGCACGTCCCGCTGCCGCACTGCAGGTCCCGCTCACAGGCCTGGGGAAAGGGAATGGGGTCAGCCTGCCCGCCCCCCACAACCCTGGTCGCCTCCTCTGGGTCAGGGGGAGCAGCCAAGGAAGGTAGGGGATGCTCACAGCTCATCCATTCTGGAGTGGGATGGGAGGTTTGTGGCGCAGCCTGGATTTGGGGTGGTTTGCAGGATGAAGATCCAACGTGCTTGCAGAAAAGGAGCGATGCACAGGCTTGCAGCTCAAACCCCAAAAGCAACCCAATTCTCCCTGAGCACCCAAAAACCCTCTTAGCCCCCAGATAATGCTAAAAACCAGTGACAGACCACAGCTTGGCTGCCCTGCCCTGTTCCCAGCCTAATTCAGGATCATTCTCCCCATCAAGCTATCTTTCTCCCCAGTTGGAAAAGTTCCTAAATCCCCCATTTCCCTGCATGCTGGGTCCAATGCTTAGAGGAGAAACAGAAGGAGAAGCTGTGCTCCTGTGGGATGACTTCACACTCACGTGTGCTCAGAGCAGCACGGGAAGAAGGAACAGGATTGATAGGGAACAGCACCAACACATTGCAAAACCAAGCAGAAAATGATCCAAAGCAAACAGGGAAAGGCAATGCTGGAGTTCAAGCACCTCGTGTTTGTCTTCTCAGCGCAAACAGGGAAGGGTGGGAGAGGCAGGCAGTTGGGTTCACACCAAACGTGACTTCACCCCGTGCAGGTGGGAAACTGTAGGGCAAGTTCAAAGCATGCTGAGCTCAGGACAGCAAATTCAGCCCCCCACCTTTACGCAGACGGAGCAAAATACAGCAAAACACAGCGGTCCCCAACACAAATCAAACACCAAAGCTCTCCAGAGAGCAAGAGAAGCAGCGCAACATCAACCCATAGGGGTGCTGAGCACCACTGGCACCCTATTTCCCCCCCCCAAAAAAAAAACCCCAAACATAAAATGACCCAAAATGTTGAGTGCCAGTGTGCTGAGGCTGCAGCTGCACTTACCCCTGTGATGACAGCTCCATGGTGTGAGGGCAGCAGCAGCAGCAGGCAGAGGGTCTGCAGCAGCCGTCGCATGGTGCCGTCTGCCCGCGCCGCCCGCACCCCGGCCCTATATACCCCCTGCCCTCCCCTCCAGCCTGGGTGGGTTGTTGGTTGTTTGTTTTTTTTTCCCCTCCCGATGAGCTCAGAGCAAGCAGATGAGACCTGCATCGCTAATAGTAGGAAAGAAATATTCTTTTCCCACCGAGGAAGGGGGGTGGAATACTCACGGAGCAGCCATCCCGCCCCCATCCATTTCCCAGGGTTATTTCTCAGCTCGGCTAACACAGCTGGATTTCCCAGGCGTGTGCATATTTATCCCTGACAGGTGTAGCTGAGAATCAAATCAAGAATTTGCAGTTGTGGAGCGGGAAGAAAATAGAAAGAAAGGTCCATCCTGGATGGCAAAGCACAAAATGCAATTGCACGGCCCTCCCATAGAAAGACAAACTTGGTTGTGGAGAATAAAATAAGGAGCAAATATATATTTTTTGCTAATGAGAGCATGTTTGTATGTGAATACAGCGTGTAAATGCCTTGATTTGTGGTTCATAGGTGTGTGCCCCATCCGGAGTGTCTGCTGGGAACACATGGAAACAAGAGCAGGGATTGCTGGAGCGGCTTAAAAACAGGAAAGGATGAACCATCAGCATCTGCTTTTATTTACACATTGTGGGAGGGTGTGAGGGACAGAGCTCTGCGTGGAGGAAGCTTTATGAATCCATGTAAATACACAGCCATGGCCATTGCTTGCCCTGGGCTCCCATGGCCCAGCCTGGACTTGGCCAGGACCACACTCATTCCCACTGCCCAGAGCCATGCATGCCCAGGAGGTGGCAATGCTCCTTTACACAAGGGCTGGAAGTAAATCTGTATTTTTTTTTCCTCCATAATTAAAGGATTATTCATGATTTTGACCTGATGAGTGGAATTTCTCCAGCCCTGGACTTTGAGGTCCCATTCCCCTGGAATCTAGGCTGCCAAACAGCTTTGCTCCCTGCTGTCACTGACAGCAGAATTTCTCTTGCATAGCATCAGTCCAGTGTTAAATTATCTAGTTAATTGCCTAAAAATAGCCTGGCCATTTCCCCCTCCAAAGACCAGCATTCCTTTTGAAGTGGCAGCTGTTCTCCTGCTTTGCTGAAGTCTCCACCTGGTCTTGAATTAATTTCTCCCAGTCCTCAGAAATTCCTCCTCCAGAAGTCCTAAAGCTTTGCTGCAGGGAATGGACAATGAGCTGTGATTTTGGGGTCCCTGTGGGGAAGGGGGATGCAACCTTGGTAGGGCACAGCTGTGTCTTTTTTCCTGTGTCTGTCCCCAGGAGTGTGAAAATAACCCAAAACAGGGCTCTGGGCCAGGCAGGACACCAAGCACGGGGGGATGCAGTGGGATTGGAGTGACTCGTGATGACTCCCAACTCAATCAAGAAGGGAAAAAAAATTAAAAGATAAATAAAGCTAAGAAAAATCACCACCGCACTTCACTTTCCCCATCAATAATATTTTAATTTTCCAACCTGACATGCTGAGATCCATTGCCAGGCGTGAGCTGGATGCGTTTCAGCCAGCTCAGTGCAGGCGTCGCCAGGCTCTGCCATCAATCACCTCCTGCACATGGAGAGCAGGGCAAGCACGGCTGTGATACCCCACTACAGCCCCTCTGTGGGAGTGGGTGTGGGGCCCTCACAACTCTTTGGGGACAAGGAAAGGTTTGGAGATGTGTCAAGGGAAGGACAGGCTGGGTGTTAGGAAAAGATTGAGCAGAGAGTGGTGGGCATGGCACAGTTCCCCAGGGCAGTGGGCACAGCCCTGAGCTGCAGGGGTACCCAAAACCATAGGGGTTGGGTGGAGGGGGTTGGACTTAGTGGTCCTACTGGAAAGGAGCTCCGAATAGAAGTAGCTGTAGGTCCTAGTTGACAAGTGGTTGACTAATGGTTGACTAATGGTTGACCAATGGTTGACCAACAGTTGTCTAATGGTTGACCAAGAGTTGACTAGTGGTTGGCTAATTGTTGACCAATGGTTGGCCAAAGGTTGACCAACAGTTGAACAGCAGTTGACCAGTGGTTGATCAGCAGTTGACCAGTGGTTGACCAACAACTGACTGATGGTTGACCAACAGTTGACCAACAGTTGACCATAAGCCAGCCGTGTGCCTCTGTGACCAAGAAGACCAATAGTACCCCGAGGTGTGTTACAAAAAGCACGGCCAATGGGATGAGAGAGGTGCTCCTCTCTTGCACCCTGCCCTGGAGGGGCTCCATCTGGAGCACTGCACCCAGTGCTGGGTTCCCCAGTTCAAATGAGACAAAGAACTGCTGGAGAGAGCCCAGCAGAGATGGTGGAGCCTGGAGCATCTCCTGACAGGAAAACGCTGAGAGGACTGGGGCTGGACAGGAGAAGGCTGAGAGGGCAACGATCGGTGCTGAGCAGGGAGTTTCCCATGCGCGAGATTCGCTTTTTGGCCCCGCGGAGCCACCGTAGGCGCGCGTCACGTGACCGACGCAGCTGCCAGAAGCCGCCTAAAAGGGCGGAAGTGGAGGGCGCGGGGCCCGGCGGCATGGAGGGAACCCTGGAGCAGCACCTGGAGGACACGTAGGGGGGAGATGGGGGCGGGGGGCCGAGGGCAGGGCAGGGGGGGCTGGGAGGGCAGCGGCTGGGGGCTGAGAGGGGCCGGGCGGAGTGCGGGGCTGTCCGGCGCTCACCGCTGTTTCTCCCGCAGCATGAAGAGCCCGGCTGTGGTGGGCGTCCTCTGCACCGACTCGCAAGGCCTCAACCTTGGATGTGAGTAGCGGGACGCCGCCGGGCCGGGTCTGCACTATGGGGGCGGCCTGGGGACCCCTATGTAGCCCACAGGGACCCCACGTGGTCCCCCGGGACCCCCCGCACCTCCCACGGGTTACACCGCGTTCAGGTGGTGCCGGATGGAGCTGTGAGTTTGACCTGGACAATCCTCGTGGCCCCCTTCCAGCTTGGGACATTGCACGGTTCTAAACCTCAGCCTGCTCTTCCCATTACTTCAAATTGGGGTTTTTTGTGTGTGTGTGGTTTGAGGGCTGCGGTTTATACACCTATGGGGTGAGATCTCTTTCAGAGAGACCTGGGCAGGCTGAGCAGTTGGCCCAGGAGAACCTCATGAGAGGTAACAAATCCAAGTGCCAGCTCTGCAGCTGGGTTGTGGCAAGCCCTGCTAGCAGCACAGGGTGGGGGATGTGAGCATGAGCACAGCCCTGCTGTGGGGGATGTGAGGATGAGGACCTGGGGGCAGTGGTGGGTGGCAGCTGAATACAAGCCAGTTGTGTGCCCTCACAGCCCAGAAAGTGACTGAAGGGGGGCTATGAGAAAGAAGGGGACAGGCTTTTTAGTTGCATCTGTGTGATGGGACAAGGGGAATTGGTTTCAGACTAAAGGAAGATTTAGGTTGGATATAACGAAGAAGATTTTTAGGATACAAATCAGAAAAGTGAAGCACTGGCATAAGTTGCCCAGAGATGTGAGTGCCCTGTCCCTGGAAACACTGGAAATCAGGGGGATGGGGCTCTGAGCACCTGATAGAGCTGTGGGCGTCCCTGTTCACTGCAGGGGGGTTGGACTGATGGCCTTTACGTGTCCCTTCCAACTCAAATGATTCTTTGATCTGGGAAGATGCTACATCAGCTCACAGTGCTGAGGAAACAGGGATGGGGAGCTGCCTCTCATCACAGTATGCATGGGTTCAGCATCTCAGCATCATGGGTTGACTCTCATCACAGTATGCATGGTCTCCCCTCTTACAGGCCGAGGAACTCTCTCAGATGAACATGCTGGAGTCATCTCTGTGCTCGCCCAGCAGGCAGCCAAGCTCACCTCCGACCCAACCGACACGCCTGTGGTGTGCCTGGAGTCAGATAGCGGGTGAGCATCCAGCCCAAGGGTGCTGCTCTTCCCTGTGCTCACCTTTCTTCCCCACCCCAAATCTCCAGAGCAGCGCTCTCTGTCTTCTACTTAACTGGCAGACCTGGAGGAAGCCCCATTGCTGAAGTTGTGCTGGGAGGGTGGACGCTAATGGGGGTATGAAATGCAGTCAGATTCGTGGGGACTCGGGCTGTGGGAACTGCAGAAGCAGCTGGAAGACTTTCAGGGGTTGGTGGGTTGCTGCAGCACTGTATTTCTTTTGCTTTTGGGATCCCTGTGGATCATTTAGCCCATGCTGCAGTGTTGTTTTGGTTAGCAGGACTTCTTCAGACTCCTTTGTGGTATGGTGAAGAGATCTAACAACTGACAGGTCTGGCACAGAGCTGTCCATCTGGTTTTCCAGCCAAGTCAGCTGCTCTCCCAGCTGGCTTCTCACCTGCCTCAGACAGCACTTTCCTTGTTCTAGGAATATCATGATCCAGAAGCATGACAGCATCACCGTAGCAGTGCACAAGCTGGCATCCTGACCCTGGCATCCTGATGCTCCAGACCAGCTCCTCCTCACTGGACAACCACTCTCCTCAGCTGTTCCAATGCAGAACATGCTTCTAGTACCAAATCTGGGCTGAAAGCTCTCCCTCTACTTACCAGCTCCTATGCATCTATCAGGGTTTCCAGCTCACATTTTAGCAGTCACGCTGTTAAAGATGAAATGTGAGTCACTCACCAAGCTTGTGTAATGATAGATACTACAAGGTGTGTGTGTGTGTGCATGTGTGGCCTTATTTGTTGGAGAAATCAATAAATGACCTGCGAAAACCTTTGCTTCTCTTTAATCCTACTGTGAAAAATGTTGCCTGTTGCTTTCCCTGAAGCCAAATGAGGTGACTTCTCCCAGTCTGTTCTTTATTAGCATTGCTGTAGAGAAAAGGAGCAGTGCACAAAGGCTTGGAGGTTCCTCTAGTAGAAGAGGTGCAAATAGTTCTTTAAGAATTTCTCCTAGGAAATGTTTAGCCTCCTCTAGTTAAGCTTTCTGTGAGAGCAGCTTGCTTATTATTATGCTTTGGATTGAAGTTCAAACCTAAAGTTGGTGGCCCTGCCTGCTCCTTGTGTGAACTGTAAACATATGCTGATGACATCCTCAGGAATCTTCACTTGAGAGATTCAAGCATTTGGAATGGGGCAGGAGAACATTCCCACAGAGAGGTTTTTCCCCTGAAAGGCTGCTTTGCTCAAATGCTTCCTCGGGACAAGGGAGCAGGAAGGAGCTGGCTTGCAGTAGAGCATAAACCAACAAATAGGGCAGGGTTGGAGGTAAAACTGCATTCACACCATGTAGGCTTTACTGCTGTGCTCATTGGTGACATCCCCAATCTCACCATCACTGCTTTGTATGAAGCAGGCTCTAGGGACAGGCTGCTCTGCACAGCACTCTCCTGGTGAGGTTGGTGCTAATGACTCCTGCAGCAGCAGGGATGGGGCTCTGCTCTCCCTCCAGCCTGGCTGCTGTGGGAGGTGAGCACTGCTGTGCCTTTCCCATTATTTACCTCCCCTTTCTTTTCTTTAATGCTCAGTTTCCAAGCTCATCTCAAAAGAGCTTGCAGACACCCATTTTAAATAGCCCTAACCCAACAGAGCCACAGGCTCCTCAAAAAGCAAAACTAAAGGGGTGTGAGCACAGAAGGGGGCACTCAGCTCACCCAGTAACAAGCCCTGGGTCCACTGCCCTCATTATCAAGGCTGCTGGATACCTGGAACACAGGGATGGCCTCAGACCGTGCACCCAGGGCACCCCAAACCCTCGTAGCAAACACTGTCCCACATAAATAAAAGCTCAATGCATGTGCTGAAAGCCCAACTGTAGGGGAAGATTCTCCATGCAGCCTGTTTGCCCCACGATGTCTGCTTCCAGAATTCTGTCCCAGGAATCCCTCAGCAAGAGGGAGTAAAGCAGGGATGGGGACAGACATCCACCCCGACCCCACAGCATTACCCCATTTCAGCACTGCTGCCCTGCTGCTGGCTCACCTCCTCCTCCTGGGACCAAAGGGCTGGGCTGGGCCAACAGCTTTGGCTTCCATCCATCAGTGGCAGCAACCGGACACGGAGCCTCTGTTGGATCCCTGCAGGCGGCTCCGTTTCCTCAAGGCAGGAATTCTGCTCTGCCATCGACCCGGACGGGGAAGGGGAGGGACTCCTGGCCTGGAGGAGGAAGGCTCCTAATTTAAGTTGATCGTCATCTCTGCCAGAGACGGACGCAGGGCCAGGCTGGGAGCAGAGGGTCAAAACCAGAGCAAAGGGGAAGGGAGGAAGGGAAGGGGGGGGTTCATTTCTGGAACAAATGACGAGAAGATTCCTCTTTGCATTCTGCAGCTTCGGGGAAGGTTTGCCAGCATGCAGCAGCAAGGCGGTAAGGAAGGGGTTGGGTTTGTTGGCTCCGCTGCTGCTGGAAGTATGGGACAGATAGATGGGTGGAAGGGAAGAAAGTGGGCAGGAAAAGCCTCCCCAGGAGCTCAAAGGTGGGACAGACAGAGCCCTGGCTTTTAGCACAAACCAACCCAACCCTGTGCTGTAAAGCAGCAGGGAAAGTGCTTAATTATTGTGCCTTCAGCAATTTAGGAAGGAGAAAAAAAACTGAGCTGCATGCAAGCGGTGATACTGTGAGACTGAACAAAACGATGGGGAGCATCTTCGGTCCTTAAAAACGTGCTGCTCCCCATCTCCTTCACAGAGAAGGAGCAGAGGGGTTCTCCTGGGTGAATCTTCACCGATAACCACAGCATGGAGTTAATGTACCCCAAATTCTCATTCCCAGGGGAAAGGAAAGAAGGAAAGCCAGAGCCACCAGCAGTGATGGGAGATGGGAGCCAAGGCACGGACAGAGGGTGGGCATGGGCAGCGGTGCTGCACTTCTTCCTGGTAAGCAGAGCGCAAATTCACACCAAACCTTTGGAATATGGGGTGTGTGGGAAGTCTCAGGCTGGTCTGATCCCATCCAAGAAAATTAGGGGAAGGCTCAGAGGCAGCGAGTGCTTTGCCACAGGAGGACAGGCAGAGCAAAGAGCAAGGATGCTGCCTCCCATAGCTGGCAATGGTTAACCCCAGCCCTGGGCCAGGAGGCACCGGCTGGCCTTTGTCCTTTGGGAAGGGAGCAACCACTGAGACCCGCTCAGAAATGAATTCATCAGAGAGCAAAGCAAAGCTCTGATGTCGTTTTGTTCTGTAGCTCAGGAAAAGCCAGTTTTGCACAGGGTCGAGTGAGATTCAACCCCAACACAGGAACCTTCCTGGTATTTCCCCAACACTCCTTTACTTGTCCCAAAGGCAATATGTTACCCAGAAGGAGGGAGCACATCCAACCCCTGCAGCATCTCACCCGTCCTGCTCTGATACAGGTCAATGTGTTCGTGATGGGAATGCTCAAAACCTTTGGCATTTTCTTCGTGGCTTTCCAAGAGGATGTGGGAGGCTCCTCAGAGCAGGTCAGCTGGATTGGCTCCATCATGTCCTCACTGCGCTTCCTAGGAGGTGAGCACTGCACCTGAGGGTGCTGCAGGTGCAGGTCCCTCACCTACAGCTGCTTTACATCCATCAGCACAGTGTGAGGCTGAGCTGCTGGAAAGGAGCTCTGTGCAGAACGACCTGGAGCTCCTGGTTGACCAATGGTTGACAAATGGTTGGCCAACAGTTGACCATGAGCCTGCACTTGTGCCCATGTGGCCAAAGCCAATGGTTCCCTGGGGTACACTGGCCAGCAGTGGGAGTGAGGTGCTTCTCCTTTGTGTTGTGCCTTGGAGAGGCTCCTATTTGCAGTGCTGCATGCAGTGCTGGGCTCCTCAGCTCAATAGAACTGCTGGAAAAAGCCCAGAGGTGGGCTGCAGAGATGGTGGAGCAACTCCTGATGTGGAAAAGCTGAGAGCCCTGGGGCTGTTCACCCTGGGCTGGGAGGAGGAGAAGGCTGAGGGGGAATCAGTATCTGAAGGGTGGGGGTCAGGGGGATCTGGGCTCTTTGGGCACCAAGCTCTGCCTCTTCTCCCACGCAGCCCCACTGGTGGCTGTGGTCTGCAGGCGGATCGGAGAGCGGCCGACCTCCATCCTCGGGGCTGGACTGGTCAGTGGGGGCTGCCTGCTCAGCACACAGGCCACCAGTGTCCCCTTCCTTTGTGTCTCCATGGGACTCCTGCTGGGTGAGTGGCAGCTCCTTTAAACCAGGCTGTGTCCCTGCTGTCCCGGCCCCTTGCCCATCCCCAGCCCCTTTCTACAGGATGCTGCATAAAACCCCAAATGTTCACACCCAGGAACACAAAATCCCACATCCAACACAAGCCAGACCAAACCAACTTTGCTTTCCTCCCTGCATCCAACACATGCTGTGATCCCTCTCCTATTTCATCCATAGCAAAAGCGTCAAAAACCCACACTGTGCATGAAATCCTCTTCTCAGCCAGCAAGAAGAACCCTGCTTTCACTTCCATAAGCTCGGGATGGCCCAGCTTTGCCACTGACCCCTTGTGTTTGCACCCAGGCATGGGGTTCTGCTGCCTATACCAGGCAGCAGCTGTGATGACGGCCAAGCGCTGCAGGACCCGGCTGGCTTTCTCCAATGCCATTGCACGCTCAGGGATGGGCCTCACCTTCCTGACTGCACCCTTCACACAGCTGCTCATCGACACCTATGGCTGGCAGGGTGAGCACAGGGCTCAGGGGGAGGGCAGGAGGAACGGCGTTGCCTCTCTGGGAGCATCTCTGTGTGATGGGGTGGTGGTTGGACTGAATAATCTTGGAGGTCTTTTCCAACTGTAGTTATTCTCTGATGATTAAATATGTCAGAGACAGCATAGAAAGCGTGACTTGTGCTACATCACCTTGAAAGTCCAGCACTTCTAATGAACGAAAGCAAAGCAAAGCTCCTAACTTGTTGCATGGGTTATAGAGAAAGGGATTTCCAGTTAGAAAAGCCATAATAAAAGCTCCTGCATGACGCCTCCACCTCCTCGCTCTGGCTCCTTCTTCACACCCACAACAAATTACATCCTTTCTTCCTTCTCCCCCATTCTCCTAGCAAAATGCATTTTAAAAAAGCACCTTTTTGCCTCGCTGCAGGCACCCTCCTGATTTTCAGTGGCATCATGCTGAACCTCGTGCCTTCCAGCATGCTGCTGCGCCCCGTCCGCACCCAGCTGCCCCCGTGTCCCAAAGCCAGCCATGAGGACAGGAGCTCAGCACCCAAAGGAGAAGCAGGAGCCCTCGCAGGACACCTCGAGGAAGCCACCAATGGAGCAGCACAGCCACGCAGTGCTCAGGACCTTCCCAGCACAGAGGCACCTGCAGAGCCCTGCAGCACTGCTGCAGTAACCACAGCAGCACCAGGAAAAGCCCCCACTGCCAGCAGCTGCCCTGAAACCATCAATGAGGTCGTGAAGAGCTGCAGATCCCTCCCTGTGCTCAAAGAGGAGAAATCACAGCCTCTCATCGACTTCTCCCCCCTAAAGGATCCCCTCTTCTTCATTTTTACCTGGTCCTTCTTGTTCAGCCACCTGGCCTACTTTGTGCCCATCTTCCACCTGGTAGCCAGAGCCAGGACGTTGGGCATCAGCAGCATGGATGCCTCCTACTTCATCTCAGTGGCCGGTAGGCAAGAGAATCTTTTAAACACATTTATAATTGCAAAATAGGCAGGCAATGCAACACAAATCTTGCCAAGAAACGCTCCTGAGATGCGTTCTAAAATAAATCCTTGTGGAAGAGCCTGAGCTCACAGCCCTTACCCCCTTCTGTATATATAGCATTGCTTGCTGCACATGTATAGAGCTGCTCTCAGATGGTGGGTGGTTCTCTCAGCCAACCCTTCTGCAGGAAACAAATGTAGGTTTCAGGCTGCGAGGTGTGAGCCCTGTCCTCCCAGCTGCCCCTGCTCTGCTCAGACCCACA
Organism: Phasianus colchicus; assembly: GCF_987193195.1. Classification (NCBI taxonomy): domain Eukaryota; kingdom Metazoa; phylum Chordata; class Aves; order Galliformes; family Phasianidae; genus Phasianus; species Phasianus colchicus. Next base: position 4,787,083 of record NC_143460.1, read on the forward strand.
AAAGCCACAGAAATGCACTTCTGCATTCAAAAACCTCCAGTCTGACCATGGAGGATTAGAGAAAAAAAGGAAAAAAAAAAAAAAAAAAGAAAGAAAAAAGAAAGCCACCACAAATTTGGATCTGAGCATTTGGATTTGGCACATTCACTTCTTGGGGGGGGAGGTAAGAAAAAGCTGCCCTCCACCCCCCCAAGAAATAATGCTGTGTGAACACAACATGAACACCACAGTTGCATCAAATCAAGAAAACGGCCCCAGCCTCAGTCATCATAAAATATTTTATTGTATAAAAATAAATCTTCTTTCTACAGCGCTGTGCAATGTGTAGAAACGAGGTAATGTGAAGGAATTGAGGAGGAGCGCACAGCAATTAATCTGCCGCTCTTAATTAAGAGCAGGAGGGACGCAGCACGACGAGCTGACAGCCCCCACTGCTCTGATCTTCACTTTACACAAACGCATCCGAAAATGTGAAAATAAGCACCAAAAAAATTGGGAAAAATATAGATATCTATCTATGTAAGAAACCTTTCCCTGAGGCTCAGTGACCTCTTCCTGCAGGCATCACCGAGACGGGCAGCCAGCTGCTCTCAGGTTGGATTGCAGACCAGAACTGGACCAAAAAATACCATTACCATGCAGCTTACCTGGTGCTCTGCGGTGTCACCAACCTGCTCTGCCCCTTGGCCACCACCTTCCCTCTGCTCATGACCTATGCTGTCACCTTCGCCATCTTCTGCGGTGGATTCCTGGCTCTGGTGCTCCCTGTGCTGGTGAGGATATTTCATTTTTCAGTTACATATATATATATAATGGAATATAATATGCAACAAAATAGAAAGGTAAAATACGTAACAATCTTTTTGTGAGGCTGAAGAGCCCTGGCTTGCTCTCGTGGGCTGCAATGAGAGGGATCTCATTGATCTGCCCCCAAATCCCTTTGGCAGGGTTCCAGCCTGCCCAGCCCTGTCAATGGGATGCAGCAGCAGAACTGGGAGCTTCTTGAATTGCTTTCCACATCCTCCTTTCTAAAAGCTCATAGGAAGCAGAATGAATCCATTCATTGACTACCTGCAACGCAAAGCCAAAGGCTTGTAAGTGTGCTCCCAACCCTTGGGCTGTCTGTAACACACACAGAATGGGTACAGTGGGATCTGGATAGGGAAACATCATCGCCAGCTTGGTCTGCCCTCCCAGGCTGTGCCCAAACGGTGGGAAGACAGAAGTGCATTTTGCAGGCTGTAATTTCAGCGCCGACCTTTGGGAGGCGAGCAGGTTCCAGGCTGAGTCAGACCCGGAGGTGCAAAGTCCTCCCCAAACCCCACAGCATCCAGAGATGAATTCTCCACAAAAGGGCTCCCGTGCTTCCCACGAACCCTCCGGATACTTACCTGCATTTACACCAACAGGTAGACCTGGTCGGCGTGCAAAAACTCCACAGCTATTTGGGCTTTGCTTCCTTCTTTGCTGGGATAGCAGCTGTTGGTGGACCTCCTCTAGCAGGTAATGTAAACTTCACACATCTCACATACCCACCACCAGCATCCAGTAGTAAAACCTTCTTCTGGATCAGCCTCCTACCCGTACACATCCATGGATGGCTTTTCTGTCCAAGCAGATAAAACACAAAGAACACATTTGAGAACATCAGCTTTGTGCACAGGAAATAGTTTTGCTCATGAATGTGTGACAGCTGCATGGGAAAGGAGCTCAACACCCACAGCACAGCAGCACCGACCTCAATACCATTGGGTCTGACCACTACCAGGGCACTGTTAATACTGAACCAGAGACAGAGGGACTGAAGGAAGACAACCCTGCATCAGTGCTCTGTGATACCACCTCCATGCTGCAGAATTCTAGCAGCCCTGCCATGCTGCAGGCATGAGAAAGATTGATTTCCCTAATCAATATCTCTAGGTTGGCCAAACTCTGGGTATGGATGCAATTTGGAGCAGCTAAAGTGTTTCATTGACAGCATGCTTTACACTGTCACAGTGATCCATAGCCCGTGCTGGAGAAGATCTCTTCTGCTGATACAAGATGTACATCCAGCAGAAAGCAATACCTGCAAAACCAGCGCAGTAAATTTTCTGACAGAATAACATACGGTGTGAAAAGAGCTAAATAAGTTGGCTCTCCTTCATCCATGCATCATGCAGTGGTTATGCTTCCCTCTGCTTCCAATCTATTTTCGCTAATTGGAAGCTTTCTGCTTCCTGACGATGCGAGGATGGGTCTGGGTTTCATAAAGCAAGCAGGTTTCCTGCGAGAAGCCCCATACAGAGAGCAGCCTTCTTCATCCAGATGGGATAAATCAAGGCCCAGCAAAGCCAAGGAGTCACACTGATCCACCTCACTGCAAGCAGAGTGAGAGGGAAACGAGTCACAGCTCGGGATCTAGGTTTGTGGCACACCATAGTTTTCCTTTTGCTGTAGTTTTCCTATGCTTTCTACTGCAGTGCTCCAACACTGCTGTATGAAACATGAAAACCAACTGGGACCAGCTGCTAACTCCCTGTTTCCAACAGCAGCTGCTCCTTGCACAGCACACAACAGGACTGAAGTGCTACCTAAGATCTTGGGGGGCTCAGTGCATCCCTCTGCTGCTGACCTCCCTGAAATGCTGACCTCAGAAGCACAGCTTGCATTGTTTCTGCAGTGAAAGCCACAACATGAGGGAGACACGGGTTATAAATGCTTATTGTGCACAGTGGAGCAAAGCCTGATCACAGTGCAATGAAGAGGTGACTTACGTGCAAATCTGTTTAACTGGAAGCCCTTAAGCCAGGGCTGAGGCTCCTCACAGATGGGTGCTCCTGCCCTCCTGATCAGCAGAACAAGGCAGAACAAACATCATTTTGGCAAGCTACAAGAGAGCCAAGGAGAAGGTACATCCTATTTCCTAAGGAGGAGAAATCAGTAACAAACTGCAAAAGGGAAAAAAAAAGAAAAAACATCACTAAACAAATGATGTAATTCAAGATTACAAAACTGATTCCAGCAGCCAGCACACAGCAACTCCAGCTCCAACAAATGTGGGAGAGGAAGGAATCATCTGAAAGCAGCACTGGCACAAGGATTTAAATGCTCTCACCTCCAGCATGGCTGCCTTTGTGCTAGGCACTGCTGTTAGGAAACGTGCAGCAAACAAAACCCAGAGGTGCCAGGCCCCTGACAGAGCAGCTCTGCAATTCCAACAACCCAACCATCTTGCAGAACCACTGTTCTGCTGTGCATTGCAGGCACTCAGCTCCCTGCAGCAGGATTTGGCCCTTCTTGCTCAGGGAGAGGCACGCAGGCTCTGAAAGATGTGCTGTGCTCAGAGCATCACCTGCATGGCACTGCCAGCCAGGAGGGGACACTGAGGCTTCAGCACTAAGCAGAGCTTCTGTATATTAAAAAACAACCAGAAAAATCCTGCATTTAGAAAGATCAGGAAGATTGAAAAAAAATAATAATAAAAAGATTCAGAGCTTCTCACAACTGGAATGCTCTGCTCTGGATGTCTACGTTGTACAGTTGACAACGTCAGCATCCCTGGTCTGCATCCCATAGATCTTCAAAGAGCAGAAGCTGACCCCACCTCTGATGACAGCCCATCCTGCACAACACACAGGGAGCACATTGCCACATCCTCCCACTGTGTTTCTCTGGGCTCTGCCCTCTGGAAAGGCACTCCTGGGCTCCAGCAATATCCCTGAGAAAAAGAAAAAACAACACAGCTGAGATCTGGCAAAGGCATGGGATAACTGAAACTGAAAGCTGGTCAGCCCACAGGGCACAGGTGCAGGACTTCCTTTCTTCCCCCAAAGCCCTCCATGAGTCTGTAAATGCCAGCAAGGAAAGCATTGGCACCTGTCCCTTTTGGTCACCCAGCCCCATACTGAGCAGCACTGCTTCCTTCCCCACTATTCCACAGGTAATGCTGGGAACAAGGTTCTGCTGCTGTTGTTTTCAGGTCTATCTGGATCCCAAACTGCTGCTGTAAATGGTGTAAATCCGTGGATGTCATGCAAGGAATTCTGCTCCATGAGCAGCAGCTCTGAGCTCAGCTGGTCACTGTGCTGCTCACCCACCCCACACATCCAGATGCCAGATTTGGGAATATACTGCAGGATTTATGATAGGCAGCAGCAGCTCCTATTGCTTTGCATATTTGAGATTCAAGCAGGAGGAATTAAATGGAAGGCCCAGATCATAGATGATGCAAACACTTAAATTTGAAGGTCCAGAAAATAGATATAACCAAACAAAACACTTCAAGGTCACTTTAAAAGGCGACCCGCCCCTCTGCAGATTCCTGAGTTTCTGTGGAATTCAGCTTTTCCTTTCAAGTGCCAGCAAAGCTACTATTAAGCAAGTTTGCTCACAGCCCCTCGTCTGGGATCTCTCACTTTGGACAGGTTGCTGCACTGGGTCTGCTCAAAAGGCAGCATGCCTGGGGGAACGCGGAGATTGAGGAGCAGATGTTGCAAAGCCCAACACGTGCAAAGCATCTCATTATCCAGCAGGACCTCACATCTGCTGCAGCAGCTACTTCTGGCCCTTGTGGTTAAAAAGGAAAAAGAAAAACGTTGGGGATTAAACGCAACCCAATCCAAACCCACATCCACTACAAGGGGATCCCAAGAACACCCTGCAGTTTGTCTGTTGTACCAATTGCCAGCTGCACAGCCACAAAGGGTTAAGGTAACCTACAGAAAATATCTGAGGCGTTCTTAAATGAGAGCACACATCCCTTGCTTCCCACACACCTCCCCAAAGTGAGAAAAACCCAACAGCCTCAATAACCACCTCCTCTCCTACAGGGTGGCTGTATGACTCCACGCAGACTTACGCCTGCTCGTTCCTCTTTGCTGGTGCCTGTGCTCTGCTCTCTCCTGTCTCCTTCTTCTTGGAGCCGCTGGCACAGAGGTGGAAGCTGCAGAAAGTCCACGTTCCCATGCAGAGTGAAGCCATCCTGCAGGGCAGCACGGGAAGGACTGGCTTTGGTTGCAGCCAGACGCCTACCAGCACAGACCTGCAATGTCAAAGCAAGAATTGTTAGATGCTGCACACCCAGATGTGTCATTAAAGCCACCAAAACATGCGGTGTGAAGTGTTCTTTGGCAGGGCTGGAAATATGGGCTACCCCTGAGCTCCTGCCCTACACCCCCACCCCAGTGCTGGGATCCACCAAGAGCTGAAGCACAGCAGGAGCTTTAGCTTATTAACTCTCATACAGCTAATTAGCAGCAGGGAAGGAGGCAGGAACAGGGATAGGTAGCAGAGAGAAGATTTGAACTTCCAACGGGATGCAATAACAGCACTGCATGAATAATCACAGCAGAGGGCTCAGAGCTGAACTCGCTCTCCTTAAAGCCAGGAGAACAGTAGGGCAGAATCACACCCACCCATCAGGATCCTCTTCCCAAAGCAGCAGAACCCACAAAGCCTCAGCCCCACACGTTGGCCCCACGCTGACAGCTTCCATTTGGATGGATGAGGAGTGTTGTTCCCCTGTAGGAACATCACTTGGGCGATTCCAAGCACAAATGAAGTGCTCTGTATGGCACAAGAAGCTGCAGTGGTGTTGAGGAGCTGCAGGGAGGAAGGTTGGCTCGCAGGTAATGGGCCAAATTCAGTGGGCACACAACTAAGTGATGCCAAAGAAATCGTGAGGGAAACATGAGAGCTTTGAATTTGCAGTCAGTGGGGATATCAGTGGTATGAAATGCTTTGCTTTTTCATAGACCTGCCCATCTCCTGCAGAAATCCACCTGCGTTAGAAATTGTCCTTTGCACCTTTATAGCACGTGATTCAGCTGTGCCAGCTCATCCTTGGGGCTGGGGGAGGATCTCCAGTGGGTCAGCTTCTGAGCAACAGGGCTGTAAGGCTGAAGCAGACCACATGAGGCACTAAGGGATAAAGAGGGGTGAGTGGAACCACTGTGACTGGTTGTGAGCCAGTCCTGCACCGAGCATCAGGCTGACAGCTGCAGCAGAGATTAAGCTTTCATTGGCAAATTTAAGTTTTCACTTCTTGAAATATTCAAGCTCCTATTCGTGTTCCTGCTGAACAAATTAAGACTGCCGCTTTTGCTGCTGCAATAGGAACTGTCCTGGCTGTGCTGGCCTACATTTGGCTTCAGATTTTCCAAATCAGGAGCTTCAAACAAAGCCACAACCCTCTCATTTTTCACCTCAAACACACGTGCTGTGCTTCCTGCTACCCAGCATCATGAGATGCAGCAAACGGAGCTGATCCACAGCCTCAGTCCACTGCACTGACCTCTCTGCCTGCTTTGTAGCACCCACCTACTGCATGCTCTAACCTCTCCCAAGCAAGCACTGCTGTATTTTCACCTTTTTCCCCCATGGAGAACCAACCTACAGCAGGACAGGGTGCATGCATCCCCATCTTATCTCCAGCAGCAGTCCCCACCTCCTGGTTTTTGGGGAGCATCTTCTCCCATCCTCTCCCCTTGCGCTCTTTCCAATCCAAGAGCTTAAAAATTAAAACAAAACCCAACAACCTTTCAGTCTCATTCTGCACCTCTAACACATGTGCTTTGCTTCCCACTGCCCAGGGGTGCAAGACCCAACAATCAGAGCGACGTGGGGGCAGAGATGCTCTCCAACACAGTGACACACCACTGCTTCCTTACCCTTATTTAGGAAAACTGAGGGTCTCCACCATGCCTGCACCCCCACCCCCTTCTGCAAACAGCTCTGAATTCCCCATTTCCTGCAGCACCCAACCCACAGCCTGAACACCAGCAGCCCAGAAATGGCTCAGCATAGGCAGGGTACCTTTCTTGTGCCCTGATCACCTCCTCGTCTCCATCCAAAAAGCTCAGGAGCCCCACGCTGTCCTTACACACAGCTCCAAACCTTCCTCGCTGCAGCTCAGGACAACCTTTGCAGATCCACTCCTCTCCTCTCAAACCTTTTGCTGAGGAAGCAAGCACAGAACAGATGCTTTAGTTTTTCCTCGCATGGCTGAGGAGCAGAGCCATTCATTTATCCATTCACGCGCAACGCACACATCAGAGCAACCATGGGAACATCAGCCCAGAGGAAGATCCTCTATCCCACTGAAGCCCTCTTACAAAGAGCTTCCTAAAGGCAGCCCTGCACAGCGAGCTCTGCTGGGGCAAAGCAAGTGCCATAGGAATCTAGCTGTAAAATTCACAGCAGAGCTGAGGAAGCAGGTGCCGAAGTCCTTCGCAAAAGGTGCAGCAAAAGGTCATCAGTGAAACTGCCTCCAGGGGGAAACTGCTGCACTGCCATCACTCAGTGATCTGCCCCCAGAGAGCTGCAGCACCCACAGACCCCAGCCTGCCCTGAGGGCTCTGCAGGAGCTGGGAGAAGGAAGCTGCTGGGATGCAGCTGCAATCGGAGATGGCATCAGAAAGCACTCTGCATGAACCCTTTGTGCACGTGGGAATCAGTTTATGCAACAGTGGCTGGGGGTCGTGGGCTCCTTCCATCCCACCCTCCCCCGTGCTGTGATCCTCTGATATTCAACACCTCAAATGCTGCTGTTTTCAAAGAGCATCGTGCAATTCTCCCCCCAGGTCCACTTCCAACACAGCCCACTTTCACAGCAAGAACAAACCAAGCCTCCCGCTGCTTCAATTCCTCTCTCACACCCGGGAAAGCTGCCTTTAAGTTCAGGAGAGCTGCTTTCACTGAGGGTGATGGGAATTCATCAGCTGCCCTGATGGAAACCAAAGAGAAGAAGGAAAAAAAAAAAAAAAAAAAAAAAAGACATGTTTGATAAAGTAAGTTCTAGCTTTGGGTAAGCTTACAGAGCCCAACGCTCGCTGAAAAGCCTTCCAGCCTGCAGTAACCTCAAAAGCCAGCAACTCACATCCCTGCCCACCAGCAATTTCGGAAGTAATTAACGGGCCAAAGTCCCCACTCTGGAGTGATGCAGACTTTGGCTCCTGAGCTTCTGAGCACCCTCCCCTGTAGATATCTCTCACATGGGTGAAATAGGGCTGGGAGCTGCCTGCACACCCAGTGCTCCATAGGACCCACCCTGAGCCCTCGAGCCTTCAAGTCAAGCAAGGGAAGGAAACCCTAGAAGAGGAAGCAAAGGCCATGAGGAAGAGCAAAGGTATTTGTCACCAGCCCTGTGACAGCTGGGAACGTGTCTGCACTGCTCTTATTGCCTTAGGGAGAGAAACAGGGAGCAGGGAGAGGAGCAGCACCAAGAGCCCAAGCATTGCAGGGCTGTGGTCACACACAGCATTGGGGCTGCACGGCCACGGGAACAGCAGCTCCCTGCCTGTGCCCCCAGGGCTCTTAGTTCTGCAGTTCTCAAAACACAGTGGTGTCATGCAGGAGGAGCTGCTCCTCACCAAACCCATTGCAGCGCAGGGAAAGGTGCCAGCACAGGGCAGGACGCGTTGCTGACAGTCAGCCCGATCCTTCCCCTGTGTCTGGGGACAGGAAATACTGGAGCCAGCTGAAAAGCTACGGGCTGATCTTCAGATCCGATTGCAGAGCTAGGTATGAAGGTCAAGGCTGGGAAACGAGGAGATGAAATATCCATCACCCACAATTAACCTGGAGCTCAGCACCAGCACAGCCCTACCGCAATTAACGCCATGCCGGAATGGGATACGAAGGATTTGCAAAGTGGAAGAGGGTTTTTCCACCTCACCCTCACCCTCTGCTGCCAGCACTGCTCACAGCAGAGCACAGCTGACCATCCTCACCCTCCACAGCCCCATCTCCCCATCCCCAAAGCAGCTGGAGGTGAGCACGGCCCTGCAGCCAACCCAGAACCACAACGCTTCCCACTCCTTTCCCTTCTGCGAGGGCAGACACGTGGCAAGAGCAGATCCTCAGAGAGCATTTGGCATTTCACTGCAAAGCGAGCTCGTTATCAGCCCAGAGCAGGAGCTGGGCCATCTGATGTTTTAAAGTGATTAATTCTGCTGCGGCTGGGAAAAGCACAATTTGGGGAAAATAAAGAGGTGTGAATCCGAGGAGCTGCTGCCCCATCGAATCTGCTCCCATCTCTTCCTGCTGCAGTGCACTTCATTAAAAGGTTCTCTTTACAAATCCACTTTCCCCTGATTGCCTGCCTCAAGTCTCATTAGCCAAATTAACACCATGCACAGTGAGCACTTAACGAAAGCCACGGTCCACCTGGCAGCTGCAGCAGCCCTGTATGAGCAACCAACACTGCAGAGCTGCCCCGTAGGACCTCCAAACACAGGATGGGAAAAGGAGCACGACAACCAGCAGCAGAACAGGAGGATGGGCACAGCTGGAGGTGTGCAAGGCTTTGGGTCACAGCACAGCTCACAGCCCAAATGCCATACACACTCATTTTCAAAAGACGAATTTTAACTACAAACACCAACTGCTGGAAGAAAACCTCAGCTCAGGACTCTCACCAAGATTGGAAACCTCCTTGGTGATACCTCCAAATGCTCTCATTGACAACAGATTCATGTAGACACCCATACCAGCATCCCATAAGCACACACAGCTCCATATTGCAATTACCCCAATTAAAGGCTGTGCCCTTGGGTGAGTCAGCTCACAAAGCCAAAACATCAGCTCTGCTTTCCCACACCGAAAACCCATCCTGTGGGCATGGAAACCTCAAGGCATCAAATAGGAGAACCCCAAAGCAAACATGGGGCTCATCCCAGCACTGAGCAAAGCCCGTTAGTACAAGCGAGTAGACACCCGAGGCTGGAGAAGCAAAAAACCAACAGGCAAACAACAAAACCATCTCTTTTTACATTACAATTCAGTCCAAGCTCTCGACAGCCCCCTTACCTGTTTTTGGGGATTTACACAGCTCTGTGCCCCGGGAACAGCATCCTTCAGCTGGGAGGCCCTGCAGCCCTCCTGTACGGCCACAGGACAGCACCAGGTTGGTTATCCACGGCAGGTGAAAAGGATGGCAAAGCAAAATCAGGGCAAGCTTGCGTTTCAAGGCGTCTTCATCTGCGAGTCACGTTCATTCTAACACCACACCAGAGGTTTCCGAAGCCGACGATGCAGCAAGTGTCAGCTTCCTCTTCATCCCAACGATGGTCAAACTGTGCCCCGAAGTCACCGCAGAGCTTCGAGCGGGGGAAAAGGCAGAACAACAGCAGCCAAACACGACGGGCCGCCTCCATCCTCCTGTCACCATTGCACTGCACAGCGTGCTCAACCACAAGCAAACGCGCAGTCGTACCTGGGACGCGATCAGGGCGCATGCACATCCGAGGCAGGTGGGGTGGGCTCCAAAAAATAAAAAATAAAAAACAAACCAGCACTGAACACCAACGCAAAGGTTTATAAATTAACCAACACCAACTCGTCGTCCGTTCGGAAACTACACCCATAACGGCTGCAAAAGGGATGCGACTGCTGCAAAGGGACGGCTGGCAAAGGGCCCGGAGGTGGAGGAGCAGCTCAACGTGTGGCAGGACAGGCTTTTATTAACGGCATCTAAACACGTTTTAACGCCTCGTTTTGGGTTTGATTTTCTTTTTTTTTGGTTTTTTTTTCGTTTTTTTTTTTGCTGCTGCAAAGGTTTTACGTGCAAGATTTCAACGCACTCTCAAGCTTTTTTTTTTTTTCCTCCTCCTCTCTTCGAACTTAAAAAAAAAAAAATAATAATAATAATTTAAAAAAGAAAAAAATAATAATTTAAAAAAAAAAAAATCAAAATGAAAATCAAAATGGAAACTAAAAGCCCAAAAACAAGCAGAGTTGAACGAAACCAATCAGAAACACAACATTCAGCAATTCCGGTTCTTCGAAGCCCCGGCCTTGGGCACCGTTCTGTGCAGGGCGCTGCTCCCCTGCTCCTTGCATGCCAGCATCAGCACCGCTTCCTCGTACGGATGAGGACTGAAGCAGCAAACGAACCCCAGTGCTGCCAAACCAAAGGGTGATGCTGGGTCCTTCCAAGCAGGTAAAACACGCTGGTCAATGCAAAAGCTCCGTTCTCCCCACTTCTTTGCGCAATAGCCGCAACCGTCGGCTCAGCCACCGAGCAGCAGCAGCAGCAAAGAACCCCTCAGCTGCAAACAAAGGGGTCAAACGTTTGTTGTCAATTCACTCCCAGGCAGAAAAACCATTTTTCCTCAAAAGAAACAATTTATTTAGAATGAAACAAAATCAGCTCAACTGTGAGCGCATGTTTGAGTGACAGCTACGGGAAGCTGTGTGAGCCATAAAAAGGGTATTCCTTTACTTTTCCAGCAATCTTGTGTACACAGCACAAAGCAAAGAGGTCATTTTTTTTTTTTTTTTTTTTTTTTCCACTTAAAACACGGCCATTGGCATCACAATAGCAGATACACAACTTTTTTTTTTTGTTGTTTGTTTGTTTTTTAAAGCTGCCATTTTTAGTAAAATGCACAAATACTAAACAGATAAGCTTTCTTCCATCAAGAGGCCCATGTAAATTCCACTCAAGCCACAGCTTCTCTTCCCAAAGGTCCATTAGAGCTCGGTATCCCATGTGGTTGTCCTCTGCAGTCCGCCAGCTTTGCTTGCAGGAGGAAAGAAAACGTTATTCCATACAAATGCATACAACAGATTTCCCCCTCCTTACATTATACAGAATGACAAAGCCTTCCTGAATATTCTACCCAGACTTCAAAGAGCACCAACACCACCCGAGGGCATGAAACCTTGCATGAAGTCACCTTCCATCTATAGAAGCACAACGAGCAGCATAGGGTTTGGTTTTGGACCGAGGTTAAACCAGGTTTACAGCATCAATGGTCACAACTCTGAATCCATTAACAGCCACCATGACAAATCAGAAGGATCACCCGCGAGAAAAACCAACCCAAGTGATGCCAATGGAGTTGGCTTTCCTCAAAGAGCATCTCCTGAAGGCAACACATCAACAGAAGTATGACACGTAGTGCTCACAAGGCTCTCTCATGCTCTCAGCTCTCCTGTGTCACTCTAACGATGTTAAAGGAGAGGGCAAAGCAAAGATGCATCCCATAGGATTTAAAGTCGATGCTATTCAAGTTGTGTTTCTCACCCATCATTTGCACACAACCAGAACTGCAGGTGTGGGTTTGGTTAACCATTCTCTGAACAATACGCTCTGCTTTCAGCCTAATAATACAAAAACCATCCCAGCATTCAGGTTAGAACTCATTGGAATACCTGTCCTTCAGCACAATCTGCAGAAAGTCCATAGAAAATGGGCAGACAAGGGGGAAAGAACCCCAAAAACTCTGTATTATGCATGGCAGCAATTTTCTCCACTCTTGTTTCTGTTCAACAGGCGTGCAAGAGGCTCCACAGGAGCACTGCCCTCACCACTGTTTACATAAAGCCCGGAACTGAGTATTTCCAAGCCATTTTCCCTGAGTCCTCAGAGTTTTTTTGAACCTGTCTTCACAATTTTCATTCACTCCTCCTCCACGTTAATACTTAAGGCCTTTCACCTCAGTTACCATCAGCTCGATGGCTCCGCAACAATGCAAGACATCCCAAGCTCTCCTCCGTGCCCTCCGTAGGGTCACCAAATCATTCCTTCAACATCCATACACTTCAATGGAGAAGGTTAAGATTTGCCTGGCACGTAAATCCCTTCTCCCTCTGCAATGTTTAAAAGGATCCTCTGGGACTCGTAACCCAGAACCCTCCACCCGCAGAGCTGATGGTAACAGGCAGCAGCAGACCAAGCACCAGGCTGGAGCAAACAAAGCCACTGGCCAGCAGCCAAGGAAGTTGCGTAAAGTTTCCAATTAAAAAAAAAAACAAACCCAAAAAAAACCTAACCCTACTAAAATCTTAAACGAAAGTATGAGTCATTTGAGGTTCTTTCCCCAAAGCATAAAGCACAGCTAATACAAAATGATTCAGGAAAAGGACATCCTTTTTCCACAGTAATTCAACAAGGAACACTGGCTGCACACGACGTCAGAAGGAATACTGAGCTCCTGCTTGAGCGACATAATGCCAAATATGATTAGAGAGCTGAAGTCTGCTACATCTGTTCTGCTCTAGACAGAAGTGGTATCACATACGGACTTCTACACGCGGTCAGCCCTGGCCAAGATGACTTTCAGAGGACAGTTACTCCAATGGTGCACGCTTTGGGGCCCAAGGGAAAGCACAGCCAACGCCGTGCCAGACTCAATGGCAGCACGCGACTAAGTGCCGGCAAAACAAAACGTTGCCAGTCAATTAGGTTTGGACATTAATTACCCTCAAAGGGTGTTAAAATCCTTGCTTACAAAACAGAGCAGCAACCACAAAGAAACCAGATTTAAAGAAGCAGGTACTCCGTTCCATAAGAAAGCAGAAAACTTGGAGTCAAACACAGCCTGCCCTGCTCCCTGCTGCCCTCCAGCGCAGCGCAGCTTCGACCCATCAAAGTACAACCACTGCTATTTAGCAGGGACAAAGGCATCCCACGCTGCCTCAGCTGCTCACCCACAGTTTGCTCTGACACGTGGACAAGCTGTGTTGACCCCAAGTTTTACAGGCTTTAAAACAACCACAGGTGCCCGTTGGGTGTCAGCATTAAGAACCACCGTGCTCAGCAAGCGTCAGTTGGACGTGGTAACATCAGTGCTTCTTTTGGGCCTTGGGCAGATTGGAATTCCCAGCAGTTCAAGTTTCTTTCCCTTCAAACTCTGCTTCCCGGTTCAGATTCGTGGGAAAACTCACCCCAAAATGCAAGGAGCACGGAAAGGCAAGTCAGCAGCAGTGCTGATTGCATGCCAACACACAACAGACACCCATGAGAATTAAAACAGACATTCTGTGCAGGAAGTGGTAAATATGCCATATCATCTCCTAACACATCGTTATCTGCATTGTTGGTGTCATTCCGAGGGATTCTCCTTGTTAATAGTAAGATGAACAGCTGATTTCTGCCATCTATTACATTCACATTGAAGGACAAGAATCCTGGAAGCCCGGATTTCGCCCTCAAACACTTAAGAGCATTAAATGAGGCTTTTAGAAAGAAAAAGCGGCTCTAAAACCAAAATTTGCTTTCAAGTTATGCTGCCACATTCAAGTTCTCAGCTCCCAGCGATGCTCGGGACGCAGCACTGCTCCTTCAGGCCAGGAATGGGAAATCCAACCCCACTGAAAGCTGCTCCAGAAAGAGGTCCTACAGAAACGCACCTCTGCGACACAAACCCCGAGCACACGACGACACAACTGCTGTGCCCATGCAATATACATTCAACACATCTCCTCCTTCATAAATACTACTGGCAACCCATCCCCACGCTTGGAACGGGGTTTTTGTGTGGTGGAAGTTGAGATCAACCTGCACCAATCACCCATTGGAGGACAACTGAGAGAAGCAGTGCTGCGTTTACATTGCCTGTCTCTGAAAATGTGGCTAAGTGCAAGGCTACATTCTGGTTTTAAGTGCAAGATTACATTTTAGGGCCTGTATATCAATACAGTCAGAGTCACCCTTCAGCTCAGAAGCCAGAGACAGCATCCCTCCAGCTGCTAACTGAAACAACGGGGATTCGGATGCCTTTTTCCCCCCTCATCAATGCTGTATGAGCAAAGTGTGACAGCTGGAGGAAAGTGCCCAATGAGGGGAAAATGAATGAGAAAATGAGCAAAGTTCTTTGGAAAAAAAAAAAATCAAGGCAAACTGTTTCATCCCACCTCAGCACCCTGGAGTGCTTCTCCAAGATGCTATGAACACTTTACTCCAGATGCCTGCAGAATGATAAACCTCATGTAATGCCCACTGTACTGTACCTGAAAAGTTCCTAGCAGACAGCAGTTCCTTGCTATTAACAAAGAGGTAAAAGGATCATGAGAACTTTTAGGTAATTAAATTATTACAGAATTAAAACCATCTCTGGAGAGAAGCACACTTGCTCAGAGTTTGCACTGTGGAAGCAGCCCCCACTGTACCTGCAACTCTTTGAAAAAGGCAGTAAAAACAAAAAAACCACAAGATATTCTTAAAGCACCTCCTTGTTTTCTTGCATACCAGAGTAAGCACAAGACATTCATGGTTTGTAACAAAGTCCTCAGCTATTTACCAAACATTGTCACTGCTACAAACCCAAAGTGCATATATGGGATACAACAGAACTGAGAGAAATAGGAGAAATACACCTGTTGTTTTTTTTTTTTTTTAAGAAAACCAACCAAAAAAAAAAAAAGCATACTTTCAGTGCATGCATTCTGTGGGGCCAGATGAATCAAACACCCAATAAAGGAACTCATGTTCTGCAGTGTACCCAAGAGCAGGTGCTGGTCACCTGAAGGACATCGACCTCGAGCCATAGGACTCAAAGGGAAACCCTTCAGGCTCCTGAGGAAGGGGATGATGTGGGCCTGAGGCCATCACAGCACAACCACGACTCAAAAAGAACAGTTGACACCAGTCTGCATTTAGCAGGGATGTGGTTTTTCCATTCAAACTACTGAGTGCTTTAAATCTGGTCTTTTTCGGTTTGGAACTCTAAGGATGAGCTGTCCAACTTGCTTTAAAAATACATGAAATGAAAAAAGGACGCGAATCAAAACGAGGAAGATGGGAGTTTGTCCTTCCCTCCCCCCCCCACCCCAACCCCTTCCCCAAGTCTTTTGTTGTGGGTTTTTTTTTTTCCTTTTTTTTTTTTCTTTTTTTTTTTCTTTTTTTCATAAATCAAAGCAGGCCGAGCCTCCCTGCTATCCCCACGGATAAGGGATTCTCCAAACATCCTACTCACGCTAATGGCTAACCAACCTTTCTGGCTTTCTAACTTTATAGAAAAATGCAGTAACAGAAAAAAAAAAAAAAAAAAAAAAAAAACATGGGCAAGGAAAGTCACCTACAAACAAAGATCTAATTTAAAATAACGACAGGGCTGGCTAAGGCTGTATCCCATAGCACCTGGCACACGCTGGAGGGGCTGTGTGGAGGAGTAGGCAGGGTTGGGTACAGAGCACACGAGGGCCTTAGGATGCCCCACGGACGATGATCATGACCAGATAGTCGTCCTCTGATTTGGCCAGCGCCTTGGCCGTGGAGTCCAGGAACTGCTGGGAGAAGTCGCAGGGTGGAAAGGCGTGCAGGACCCCGCTGTTCTCCTTGTCTTTGTTGCCCCCCACAGGGAGGCTGATCACCCCAGCAGCCTGCTTTTGCTTTAGATAAGAGACCAGATTCCTGAGCGGCCTCTGGGTGGAGGTGGTGGCCTCGCCAGCCCCGGCTGCGGAGCGGTTGTCTGATGTGCCAGGCACGGCCAAAAGGATGGCATAGCCATTGGGACCAGCCACCTTGATGCGGCGGTTCACCTCATCCAGCTTGGGCTGGTCCAGACGAAGACGTTGGGTGATCTTGAGCTGAGCTACTTTCCCACCAGTCGCTCCCTCCACAAGGAGACTGCTGGCAACTCCGAGGTCCCCCTGAAGCAGATGCATATTGGACGGGAAATTGCTGTTCTTCAGCAGAAGCATCCCTTGCCACGCCAAGCACAGCTTGGGGGCTCCCCCAGCCTGCGACGCTCCGTCCTGCTGCTGTTTCTGAGGTGGAGGTTTGAGGCGAGAGCCTCCACCGCCTCCCTCCGCAGCACGTTCATCCTTTTTGGCCGGGCTTTTGCACTCCTGTGCAGCAGCTGCTGCAGAAGTGCGATGTTTCCGCTCCCTTTCAGCGGAATTCTTTCGGTCACGCTTTTCATTCTGACTCCTCTCCAAGCTGCCCCTCCGTGACTCCCGGATGGGAGAGGGCCGCTCCAAGAGGAGCAAGCGGGACGATGAGCGCTCCGGGTCGCTGCTGTAACGCTCCCTCCCTCCGACGAGCTCGGGGCTGCGGTCTGGCGGTGTGGTCGTGGTCAAGCAGTGACGCTTCCGAGAGGAAGAGGAGCGCTCGCTGTCCGGAGAGCGGTCCAAGTGCCGGCCTCCGTCCTCGGCCAGCCTCCTTTTCCTAGGCTGATCCCTACTACTGCCCAACTCCCGCTCCCCTCGGTCCCGCTCCAAGGACCAACCATCCCGACGGCGTTCTAGGCTTTCCAACGGGTCGTAGGCAGCTGCTCGGTTACTCCTGTCCCGTACAGGGGGTGGGGGTGGCACCCACTCTGTCTCGGGATAAAGGTCTCTGTCACGGTCTCTATAGAGTAACGGTGGCGTCCTGTCCCGGGCCCCCCGAAGCGGATCGGGCGGGGCTCCCCGGTGAGCCCCAAAAGCAGCCGCCTCTGCCACGAGCTCGTAATGAGCAGGAGGTGGCAAAGGCAAGGGCTGCAGGTAGGGCTGCTGGTACCGATGCTCGGTATCCGCAAAGTCTACGCGGAGGCGGCGGTCCGGCCCACCCAAGGGAAAGCCACGCATGTGGGTGCACGCCGCCTGCGCCGCGTCCAAGCTCTCGTACTGGATGTAGGCCCACGAATCACCTTTGCGGTAATCAATGGTACGAATGGTGCCAAAACGATCAAATTCCCTGGCCAGGGCGGCAAGGGGCACCCAGGGCCCGAGACCACCCACCCAGAGCCTGGTGGTTGGAGTGGCTTTACCATACCCGATCTTGATAGGGTTGCGCAAGAGCACCTTTCCTGACATGGCCAGCTTGGCCCGGTGCGCCATGTCCAGATTTTCAAATTTAAGAAAACCATAAGTGCTGGTCTGCCCACGCCCCGGCCTTTTGATGTCCACCTCAGTAATGACCCCAAAACGGTCAAAAGCTCGGCGTAAATCTGTCTCGCTCACGGTGATGTCCAGGTTGCCCAGGAACAACGTGCGGTTGGCTCTCTGGTCATCCTCGGGGCTGATCTCCTCCTCGCCAGCAGCTCCAGCACCACCTCCTCCTCCACGGAATCCCCCAGCAGCCGCCACACTGGCCACCCGTTCCAGCCCGTAGGCCGGCCGCACTCGCGCTTCATAAAAACCCCCATAGTCCCTCTCCCTCTCCAACTCCCTGGGCAGAGGGGGCGGAGGCGGCAGGCGGCCCAAGGCGAGCTGCTGCAGCCTGTAGTCCCGATAACCCAAAGCCCCACCGCTGCCGGCGGGGGACAAAGCCCGCTGCGTCGCCCCGGCTGCAGGATGCCGTACAGCCGCCGCCGCCGCCGCCAACCCCACGGCAGTCGTTCCATAGGGAGATTCCTTATCCAGCAGCGCCGGCGACCGGCTGCTCCGCCTCCGGCTGCTCCCGCCGCCGCTCCCCACGTAGACGGCCTCGATTTTCAGCGGGCGGTCGTACAGCACGAGGCGGCCGCGGGCGTGTTTGGCGGCTCGGGCATCCTCGGGCCGGCGGAAGTTGACGAAAGCCACGCGTTCATCAGCAGCGCCGGTGCCGGGCGGGAGGCGGCTGATTTTAACGCTCACGTCGCCGAAACGCTTGAACTCGTGGAACAGCCCGTCCTCCACCGCCTCGTCGCTCAAAGCAGAGCCCAGCTCGCTGATCTTCAGCGTCTTGTACTCCCCGCCGCCGCCGCCCGTCTCGGACGAGGAGGACGACTGGGCCGCAACCGCCGCTCTGGACTCAGCGCCGCGGCTGCTGCCGCTCCGCGACGGCTCCGCGCTTTTACCGCCGTAGCTGTGCCGCCCGCCCCCGCCGCCCGCCGCCGCCGCCGCCGCCGCCCCGCTCTCGTACTCCCGGCTGCCGGCGCGGGCGGCCTTGTCCGTGTGCGGGCCGCGCCGGCTGCTGCCGCTGTTGCTGTCGTTGGAAGCCGCCGCCGCCGCCGCTTTGCCGCCGTTGGAACCGCCGCCGGAACCGCTCGGCTTCTTGCTGCTCCGCTCGCCGCGCGCCGAGGAGGAGGAGGAGGCCGAGTCCTCGCCGCCCCCTCCGCCCCGCGACCGCTTGGCTTTGGCCGGGGAGCGCTCCTTGCCTTTCATGGCGGCGGCCGGCGGGGCCGCCTCCCGCCCGGCCCTGCGCCCCGGCGGCCTCACCGACGGACTGACCGCCGCGCTCACGCATCCGCCGCCATCTTGGAAGCCGCGGCGGTCGCCGGCCCCGCCCCCTCGGCGCCCATTGGCCGTTTGGCGCCTCACCCCCACCCTCTCTCTCCCGCCGGGCGGAAGACCCGCCCGGCCGCCCCCTCGATTCTCGTTTCCATTGGCTTAGGGAGATGTCCGTCTACGGGCCGGCCTCGCGCGCCGGGAAGAGCCGCCCCCCGTCCGCCCCGCCCCGCTATCTCATTGGACAGTTAGAAAGGGCGCGGCCTTCTGATTGGTCGTGCTCTCCTGTCACTAGGAGCGGCTCGGCGGTGAGGGACCTCCTTTACTCATTGGCCATTGGGCGAAAGCCTTTCCTCCTTTCGATTGGCTCTCTCACCTGCCAGTTGTCGCGATCCTGCCGCTCCGCCGCTCTCCATTGGTCCGCGGGTTCCCGTCGTCCCTCTCAAATTCTCGCGAGCAGCACTTTACCCGCCTCCTTTCTCCATTGGCCACTGCTAACCCGGCCTGCCCTGCTCTGAGTGGCTGAAGCCAACGCCACTCCTAAAGAAGCGCGGGCTGCTGCCCACGCTCCGCTCTTCGTTTACCATTGGACGAGAAAATCTCCCCAGGCATCTGATTGGATGCGGTCTGGAGCACGCGGATTGGCTAACGCGGTCGTCAGTCAGAAGCGCTCTGATCTTGATTGGTCTCCTCGGGGAAGTGGGCGGTAACGGGATCGCTGCCCCGGAACGTTTGCGTCCAACAGAGGGAGAAGCGAATTGGGTTTTTTTAATAGCGGCCCGTTAGGCTGCGCCTCTCCGTCACATCACCGCCATCTGACAGGCGCGGTTCACCGGGCCTCCCAAAACCGAGTGGGTTTGGAGCTGTGGGAAATAGCCGGTGTCTAAATATAGGGCGAGGAGTGGTGGGAATTGCTTGAAAGAAGCGTCGGGCTTCGGAAAATGAGCTCCTATCGCTGCTCTCCTGGGGACACGCGACAGGAGGAGAGAGCCTGGGCTCTTCTGTTCCATGGGAAAGTCACCGCGTGTCAGCACTACTGCTGTACCTCCCTTCCAGGACCTGTGCTGCTAGGATCCTGCGCCCCGAGCTTCAGGAAGGAGATCCAACCCACAGCGTGCATTGGGGAGCAGAACGTTCCAGAGTTGAATAGAAAAAAAACCATCATCATTTTGGTTTAGAACAGATAACCCTCACCCCCTCCATCACCCCCCCCCCCCCGGGTGCCCCATGGCTGAGGAATCGAAACGTGGGGGGAAAACCACATTTCAGCTTCGCCTTCGAGGCTACATCTGCTAGGACCTGGCACAGCTCCACGGGCTGGAGAGGAAACGCTTTGAACGCCGGAGGTTTTTCTATCTGCTGAGACCCTCAGGTTGGGAGCGAAAGGCAGAAGTGAAAATTCCACAGCTGATGAGTCACAGCTTAAAAGACACCTTGGGGGAGCGCTGGGTCACAGCACCAGAAGGACGTGTTCTCCTGCCAGGTGCTTCAGCTCATTTCCCTCTTCCAGATCTGCTCCTTCCAAACGGGGACTTCTCTGCAGTTTATCCACCCCTCCATCAGCCAATGGCAGATGTGGATTTGTCCAATGGGTGGCTTGGTGGCACTGGTACCTTTGGAAAGGGGGGGGTTTGGGGGTAGGGAAAGGCAATGCAGCACCCAAAGTAAGCCCCAAAGAAGTGCGTGCTGTGTCAGACCACGAGAAATGATTCTGCATAAGCAGAAATGGCTCCCCAGGCCCGAGCTAGATAACGAGCGCTCCGTCTGTGTTTACTTAGGTGCATGAATAATTAAAGTGCCAGATGGCCCTTGAGCCCCTGGCCTAGATGTAGATGTCTAATTACATTTGGAGTCAGTGGGAGTCGGCCCTCCGGGTCCCTCTGCAGAGCCACACTCATCCTGGGGGACTCTTGGGTGCTGCAGGATCAGTGAAACGTGCTGTTTTCTACAGAAACCCTTCTCTAGGCTTTAACCGAACATCTCCTCCTCAAAGCCAGGGCAGAAATGGTCTCAGACGAGGAGAGGCAAAGGGATGCTGAGCCACCTGCATTGATGGCTTCTGAGCATCTCCGCTGGGGAGGCGTTGGCCCGTTGGCAGGTTTGCATTCAGACGAGTCTCCGTTCTTCCTGGAGATGCACTCACATCCCAGCTGGCCATTAGAGATGTCGAAATGTGTTAGCTTCACTTAGGCAAAGCCACAAGAGCCCTCCTGGGAGCCTCTCTGCAGTGCAAGAGCGAGCAGGCGTGCACTCCGACCTCAGCTTCCCCCACACACTCACTGCAATTCATGTGACGCCGTCTGCCTTGGCCAGGAGAAGGAATAACTGGAGAACATCCACCCCACGGGCTCCTGGTGAGGCTTGGCAGCAAACCACGAGACAGCTCACAGCACCTCGAGGAAAGCCAGGAGGAACAAGCTGCATCCTGCAGCCCAAATAGCAGAGCCTGAAGTCGACTCACCTGAATGTGCTCAGTGAGAACAGCTCGCCCCACTGCCCGTCTTTCCTCCCTTTGCTCTCCTCCCCACGCTCTGAAGTCAATCAGTTAATTGCCCAGCTAAATCCAACCTCCATTCATCCAGCTCAGCTCAGCACCAATCCCACGAACTGCACAGCAGCAAGGACCTGGCAGCATCTTCTGTGAGCATCCCGACACCTCGCTGCTCCCCGGCCCCCGCAGCCGGCAGAGGGCAGCGACAGCCCAGGAATTGCCGGACCTGGATGCGACTCCGGTGTACCCCATCCCAGCCCTGGGCAGATCGCTCCCTTCTCTCTGCATTTCATCGCTCTTCCTTCTCTGCTCATACCGTTCGGCTTTGATAATGCAGGAATTCGCGGAGCCGTTAGAACAGTAATTGTTCACTTTCCACCTAGCATTCGGAGATTAATAGAAACGGGAGAATAAAGCCCAAAGCAGGGAAAGAATTAAGGAAGCGTGGAGGAGCACAGAGCAGGGCCACATCCTGCACTGCAGCCCAGGATCCATCAGCAGAAAGGACTGAGCAGCCGGGCCCCTCCTGCCACTCCCCATCTCCATCCAGTGATATCAACTGGGATGGAGGCAGCAGATTTTGGGTACCCATTGCAGAAGGATGGTGAGGTCCTCACGCTCAGCACCGACGAGTTTCAGCCCGGTGCCTTTAAGCACTGGAATTTCTGCTCCATGCTTTGCCATGTCACTGCACGGCGACACGCTGCTGCGCCATGATGTGATGAGTGAGCTCTGCAGCAGCCTTGCATGACCTGCAAACAGGTGGCAGCTCCGGATGAGGGAACCTCACATAGCCCTCAAAATGTCCCCAAATGTCTGATATAGGGCTCAGCCTCAGCAAGGGTTCCTGGGCAGAGAACTCTCCTTGGATAGGGACAGAGGGGGCATACAGGGGAGGCTCCCATCTCTGCTGCAAGCTCTGGTCACTGCCAAGCATGACATGCTTGCAGGATGAGTGCCACTTGCTGTGAGAGGGAGAAGCAATGCTAAGAGATGCTGTGCAAAGCCAGCCCAGCTCCCAGCAGAACCTCAGGCCCTTTCCCCACTGTCCTGGCGGGGAGGGGAGCAAGGATGCAGCCTGCAGCAAACGGTGCTTCTCAACCTTTTGCACAAGCAGCCACGAGGGGTTGAGCTGATCAGGAGCTTGCAGAGCTCAGCACCCTCACATAGGGAGCAAGGAGATGGCCTCCACGTGCCCAGACCGTGTATTTTCAGAGTGACTTTTTCCTTTACCAGACAGACAGGAAAAGAGGATGCTCCAACCCAGACAGCCTCAAAATAATAATAATAATAACACCCAGATGCCCCCAGAGCCTCCAGCTCCAGCACCCCAGCACGGTGCCTCTCCATCGCTAGCGGGAAGGGAAGATGGCAATTAAAATAAATCAGAGGCTGGCAGCTCCATCCGTCATCTCGAGGGCAGCAGTTACAATCTGGACAGGGTGGGGATTCAGGCAGGAGACAATCAATAATCAGGTCTGTAAGGAGACACCCACCAACCTTCAGGCAGAGCCCCAAAGTCAAAGCCTGCCTGCCTTTGCTATGGGAGCAGCGCTGGCCCTGGGGAAGGAAGGTGTGAGCTCACATCCCTCCAGCTCTTGGCTTTCTGAGCTGACAGCTCTGGGTGAGGCTGTGCTGCTCAAGGAGACCCTTCTGCACCTCGTAATGGGATCCTCTGCAACTCGGAGAAGCAGTGAATAATTCATGGGCTCTGGCTGATCCAGACATGTCTTTTCAGCCTTCCTTCAGTCCAAGATGCTGTTAGAAACAAGGGGGGCTTCTTACTCCTGAAGCACAGCGAGATGGAAAGCACTTTGGGATCTCAGAACCAACAGGCTGGACGATGCAAAGAGCATCATGCTGCTGCCAGCCATCCCAGTGCTTGGCATCCCCTCATCATCACCCTGTGGCAGCTTCATCCCCCAGTGCATCATCACATGGGTGGGCATGGAGGGGGGGAGCTGGGAGCTGCATCCCTCACCCTCTACCCCCCTAATTTCTCCCTTCCAACCCATCCCATGGGTCTTCATCAAAGACCGTTCTGTACATTCGGTGCCTAGAGCTCCCTCAGCCATGGACTATGAATTCTTGCTCAGTATATATTTAAGGGAGTCGTGGGGATATTTTTAAATGACCCCGAAGCTATTTCTGCTTAATTTCCCTTCGCTTTCCCTCCATCTCTCTCCATGAACTTCTCCTCCGCAGAAGATGAGAGCTCATTTTCATCTCTCCTGTCTGCAGACGGATGCCCGGCTGGGTGCAGAAAAAAAAAAAAAAAACCATCCAAAAAAAGAGCAGAGCTGCTGGAGAGCACAGAGAACCCGGGTTGAAAACCTCCCCCTGCAGCCTCCCAACTTCCAACCCCTCCACGATCTCCCATTAGAGACAAAAGCAGAGTTGAGCACAAACTCTGCCCGTGATCCCGATGGTTTGAGGCGACCCTCAAAGCAAACACTGCAGCCCCACTGCCTGCAGCCCCACTGCCTGCAGCCCCACTGCCTGCAGCCCCACTGCCTGCAGCCCCACTGCCTGCAGCCCCACTGCCTGCAGCCCCACTGCCTGCAGCCCCACTGCCTGCAGCCCCACTGCCTGCAGCCCCACTGCCTGCAGCCCCACTGCCTGCAGCCCCACTGCCTGCAGCCCCACTGCCTGCAGCCCCACTGCCTGCAGCCCCACTGCTGGCTCTCCTCCCACCTTTCTCCAATCCATCCCACTGCTTTGCATCTCAGTTTCCCCATCTGACACCTGTGGATAATCACCCATCCCACATCTCAGAGGCCCTGCAGATGGAAGAGGTTATTTTCCCCCGGCAGCCCTCAGGGAAGGGCACTGACTGTGCACACACACATGTGGGTTTATTGCACCTAAACGCTGCCAGGAGAGGCACACAAAGGAGCAGAAAGCCCAAATGTTTGCTGGAAAACGATGAGAGACCGGTTTGTTTGTTTAACCCTTTCATCACCACGGCGGTCTCCTGCCCCATCCTCCTGCACTGCCCTTGGGAAGCTGCAGTGCTCATCCTGGGTGCACTCATTTATCTTTCCTGCAGGCGTGATTTGCCCTTCAGGCTCTGCCCCCCACCCTCACCATCCATCCTGCTCACAGGCCATTAACTCCTGGGCTCTGAGCTCCATCCATCCCATCCCTTTCTCCCTCCAACTGCTTTGTTTTGGGCACTCTGCCTGGATCCTTTGGGTGGCTTTACTGGAAAAGTGAAGCATCTCCTGCTGTTTTGCAGCAGAGAAAAAAAAGGGGGGGAGGGGGGGAAGTCTCTTTGCCTCTCCTCTGTTCTCTCTCTGTGGCTTTCTACTGCTTCCTACCTGAATTCCCCCCCCTGCAGCCCGCTGTTACCTTTTATCCAGCACTTTCCCCAGGCTTGAGCACTGCTGGCCTTTATGATGGCAGGCACACCACACCAGAGCCCCCATAGCCCAGAGCAGGATTTAACCCACGTCTGCATCACCCCAGCTGAACACCCCCATCCCGAACCCTGCATTCCACCACTAGGATCCAGCCTGCATTTCCCATTCAGCCTCCTCCAAACCATCCAACGGGGCAGATGGAGAAGCAGGGACACAGGAGCACGCATCTCACGGCCCAATGATGCTCAGAGCTGAGATTTTCCTCCAGATCTCTCCAGAAAGCTTTATGAGACCCAAGTTGCTGATGTTTAATGAGCCCAGGGTAGAGGCTGCCAGCAATCAGGTCACCATCACTCCAAGGAGATGCAACAACTGCTGCTGACACTCTCAGTGCATTCCACCCATCCCACCCTGGGTGCCTGCTTTGAGCTTTGGCACTGCTCTTGTTTCTGACACCTCAGGCTCAAGCTGCTGTGAATATTAGTCTGCTCAGTGGAAAATAACTCACAAATAATGGCTGGAAGGTGGGAGAGAGGAGGTGTGGACAGGGGGAAAAATGCACAGCTTGCTTTAAATCCCAAGATTTCAAAGCCTTGTTTCTCACCCTGCCCTGGGGATGCTCCACTGATTGCTGCATCCTGATTTCAGCGTGGGATGGATCCAGGAGTCTCCTCTTAGGAGCCCATCAGCACCCACATACCACAGCCCAGAGACTGAGATGAGGTGCCCCAAAATCCCCTCTGGGGATGGGAGCAGGAGGTGACCCTACAGCTTCACCCAACGTTATACCAAGTGAGAAAAGGCACAGCAGGTCTGACCACAGCCCAGGGCATTAAAAGAGGCACATGCCCACCTTGACCTAACCGAGGTCCTGCCTTGCCCATTCCTCATGGCAGCTCTGGTGCTGCCGTCCCGGTACACTGGATTCCTTCATTGCTTTGAGCTAAAGATTCATATGGGCTCCCATCTCCCCGCTCCAGTGAGTGCTGCTGCCCAGAGAAGGACTCCCAAGGACACGAGCTGACTCTCACTGTGACTCGCTGCTCATCATCAGGTGGATCAGGGACAGCTCTCAGCCCTGTGCCAAGGGCAAAGGAGCAAATCTGGGTCTGACCTCAGGCATACATAAGAGACAGCACGCACCTCTATGAGAGCAATGCAGGTCCCAGCCAGAGGCAGCTCTGCAGCCTTTGCCCCCCTTTCCTCTCTCCTCTAGCTGCTTTCCCCACAGGGAGACAGGCAGCAGCTGAGATAATTTACCATTTAATGTGGGCAGATGGCTTAATTTAAACAAAATCAGAGAGGAGGGAAGCCAGGCTGTGAATGCCTTGATGAGTCCAGCCTGTTCTCTCTTCCCTCCCTCTCCCAGTGCCACCACCTGGGGCACAGCATTGGGGCTGGACCCTGCCCTGATGGCTCCTTGGGTCCTTTCATCCTCCCTCATTGTGCAGGAGGGAGAAAGAAAGCCCAGATGCCAACCTCACCCAGACCCTTTAACAGCTCAGTTTGGCTTGCAGATGTTCTGGAGGTCTTTACCTGGGTCAGCAGGTGGCTTTGGGTGCAGCAGTGGGGACAGGAGCTGTTCTGCAGTGATGGGGAGGGAGAAGCAGAGGTGGGCAGAGTTAAGGCTAAGCCAGATGCTTGTTTGAGAGGAGGGAGGGATGGATGGGGAGGAAATGGACTGCAGCTCCTATGTTGCACCAAGCTCAATCCCTTCCTGCTCTGCTCTTTGGGTTTGTCTCATTGCACACCCATTCATCACCTCCTAAACCCCACTCCGAGCTGCCTAAAGCTTCACTGTGTCCTCAGCAATTTGGGGTCTTCTATCCCTCTTCCTCCCAAACCAAACCAAACAGCTGCTTTGTGCCCAGAGGGGTCCTCAGTGGGCTGGACCTCAGTGGGGTTGGGGTGCGGGGGGAGGAAAACTGGAATCAAAGCCCTTGTCAAGCACTGAGCATGGAGGATGATTGGGCAAATCTACCATTGAGCATCCAGTGTTGGCACTGCTGCTTCCTACCTGGGAATCAGGCAGCATTGCCACCACCCTCATCCTCTCCTGCACAGCCCTTAAGGAGGGGGAAACACCCCCAACAACACCACTGACACCCTTCATTTCCAGAACAAACACAGTGGGCTCTCATCTCATCAAGAGACGTTGATTTCCCTGTAATTACCCACATCTCCCATGTAACAAATCCAGCTCGGTTATGCAGAGAGTTTTCATAACAGGTTGCATGGCCGTAGGTGATTGCTTTAAAAAGCTACCCACCCATGGAGCCGTGCTTTCTGTGCTCGTTCCCTCCGCAGTAATAAATGCTAATAATAAGGCTCAGTGCCACGTGGAGCCTCACGGCCTGCCTAATGCAGGAAGTCAAAGTGGTCGAACACAATGGCCTCTCCTAGCCACAAAAAAAAATAATAATAATCAGGAGGGAAAGCAGAGCTGCCTTCTGGAGGTGGCACGGAAAGGAGGATTTGAGATGGAGAAGCTGAAGCTGGGGGGGTGAAGTGCTGCATCCGGTGGCACAATCAGGGCTGGGGATGTGCTGTCCCTGCTGCCCTCCTGCTCTGCTGCCAGCTCTGCAGTGCACACAATGGGATTAGCATCGATCCGCCCAGAGCAGCGTCCTCAGTGCGGGCTCTTCCCCGAGCAGCTCCCGTTGCCCCACAGCTGCTGCCCTCCCTTGCCATCAGGGTGCTTCAGCAGCATCCTGACCCTGCCAGATGGTGCAGAACTGGGTCCGTGCACGTTGTGCAGATGCTCAAGCTGCTGGCTTGGCTTTTTCTTGCAAGGCAAAGCTGTTTTCCCATGCACAGAGAGATAAACAAAGCATCCTCAGGACCAAAGGGAGCTGCTTTACCCCCGGAAGGCTGATAGGGGTGAGCTTGCAGGCTGCAGCCCGGTGACAGCCGCATTTTGGGACACGTGGCCGGGCCCAGGAGCTGCTCAGGGTGGTTCTGCCAAGCTGGAGTGATCCCGAGTGATTTCAAAGCATGGAAAGGCGGTGCTTGGATGGTTTAACGATCCTGCTCCCTGTTGGCCCCGCGCTGAATGGGAAGCCTTCAAAGCCGGGATTACTTTGATCCGACAATGGAGCGAGAGAGAGAGAAACGCCGCGGTCCTCCTTCCCCTCCATTCACTCAAAAAGAGCCAAATTTAGAAGTTCCAAAGCATGAATTGCCAGCATGGGATGGCAGCGCTGCCTGCAAGCAGAGCACAGCCCCACAGCCACGTTCACAGCCCCACAGCCACGTTCAGCCCACATCTCCTGAAGGCTTTAGCAGAGGATGGGGGCACCAAGGAGGGTCCTCTCTGCCCACCCCCTGCAGGACAGCCCCAGCCAAAAGTCACCCATCTCCTCACCTCCTCCCTGATCGCTTCCCAGCTCAGCCCTGGGGGGGTTCATGGAATCACAGAACGGTTTGGGTTGGAGGTGATCTCAAAGACCACCAAATTCCAGCACAGCCGGTTGCTCCATTTCAGCCCAACCTCTCAAAAGCCCATTTCTTCCCCCAAACCCAGCCCTGCCAAACCCATCAGCCAGCTCTGAGGACACGTTTAAACCAGTTCCAGGAGGATGACATCCTTCTCCAAGAGGGACAAAGGCTCGGGAAGCACGAAGAGCCCCCGGCTCCAGCTGACTCCCAATTATTCCACTTGGGAGTGAGCCTGGAAGGAACCACAGCTCTCCTGTTATGGTACGTTTTCCAAAACCCACTGGTTGTGTCCCTAAATAGTTTCCTTCCATGAACAGCGGGATGCTGTCAACTGCTTTTTTTTTTTTTCTTTAAAAACCAACAGCAGAAAATAACAAAGAGCTGCGAATGGCAGCTATAAATGCAATGCAGAGGAGCAGGGGGCTGCAGCCAGGAGCACGCAGTGAGGTTTGCAGGGCACGATGCTCCCCTGGCCCTGCAATGTGCTGCAACAGCCTTGCAGAGTTGCTTGCAAACTAGAGAGTGGAATACAGTGCTTACCCCAGCTGGCAGCAACCAGAGCATCCTTCCCACAGTCTGCTCTTTGGGCTTCTCCTTCTTTTCTATGGAGGGATCCCAATGCAAGATTGAGGGCACTGCAGTGCTCAAGCAAGCAGCATTTCCCACCAGAGCTATGATCCCCATAGCTGCAATGCTGGCAGCAGAGCAGCAAAGCCCCCCCTGACCAAGAGAAGCTCTGCATGGTGGAGACTTTAGGGGTGTTCAAATGATATTTGTGTCGATGGATGCCTGGAGTGCTGCAGTTGATTGGATTTTGTTGCTGTTGCTGTTGCTGCTTTGTTCTGTTGGGTTTTTTTTTATTATTATTATTATTTTGCTGCAGACGGTTCTGCAACCATCCTTATGTGTGAGCAGAAAGCAAAGATGCAGAGCAGCTCACCCTGGGAGGAAACAACAAGGAAATGATGGAGCAGCCGGCGGTGATAAGAGGCAATGTGTGCACATGTGTTCCCTGCTGCATCCTCCAGACACCTGCACCAAAGAAACTGTGATTAGGGAAGCATGCAGCTCAGCTTTACATCCTCCAGCCCCAGGGATACCCAACCCTGGTGCCCAACCCCAGCAGCATCACAGGGTGCTGTGTTAACCCATGGCAAACGCTGCAAGAAAGCCATCAGCTCAGCAGAGAAACTCAAATGCTGAAGTCCCCCCCAGCAGCATCCCCACAACCCCACGGGCACCATAGCCAAAAATCAAGGAGCTGGGCTGAAATATGGGTGTTGTTTGGGTTTTTTTCCCCCTTTGAGCACCCAGAATGGGGCAAACCAGCTGTTGTCTCAGTGCTGCAGCCTCAGCACACCCTGAGATCAAAGCCCATCGCATCAGTTGCTCCCAATCCTGGATAGCAAGGCAGTGGATACGAGTGGTTTCATGCAGGCTGAGGATGGCAGAGCAGCTCTTAGTGCAAATGGAAGCGGTTTTCAATTAAGAAAAGCCAAAGACAACAGTTTCTAGATCAAAAGGAACCTTTCCACTGAAAGCCTGGTTGGGCCGAAGTGTGAATAAATCAGGCTGGGAAACGCTGCTGCAAAAAATCATTTTGTTTTACATGGGTTCTCAACTCAGATTTTGCTCCGAGGACACGGGGTGTTAAACAGCCATTTCTCTTTTATTGAAAAAAGCTTTGAGAAAACGAAGAAGCTTTTCCTGCAGACAGGTTTTCATTATTTATTATTATTATTTTCCCCTCATGTGAAGGATGGGAAAGCACAAACCCTGCTTTGAGAATTGAGCAGATTTGTTCCATCGCAGCTGCTCTGGAATGGTTTGGAAATCAAAATGCTGAACCACATTGCAGAGGAGGTGGCCTGGAGGCACCTGATGGCATCTGGGGTTTGCTGCCTTGGATCTGCCCGGGGCATTGCTGTGAGATTGATTGGTGCTCCATCCCTCCTCCACTCACATCCCACCTCTCCATGAAGCCCACCTGCCCTCAGGTCCTGCTCTGGGACCTCACTCTGGGTCTGGGAGCCCTTAGGGATGCACTGGCACTGCTCCCTTTAGAGATGCTCCATCCCAACCCTGCCCAGAAGCTGCACACCACATGGGAAAAGTCCCATCTCAATACATGCAAAGCAACCAGAAGGAAGCCCTGCAGTTCCAGCTTGGATCTCAGCAGATCCAGAAATAGGGATTGCTTGGAAAACCCAGGACTGAGGCAGGACCCCACTGCTGGGGACATAAAAAAAGAAATCAGATCCTGATGTTCACCATATGACCCAAGTCCCTGTCCCCATTAAAACACCTTCAGTGAGGCTGCAGACCAACTGGCCCAGGGATGAGCAGATGATGCCCTCATTGCCCAGCACTGAGCATCTCACCAAATCCCCCTCCAGTGCCACACTGGGAGTTCTCTGCTCCTTTCCCAGCACTGTCACCGTTCCTCTGAGCTGAGCCCTGAGCACGGAGCTGGGATCAAGTGGGATAACTTTAGTAAATGTCCAGCAAGAATTCACCACTTCCTTTTTCTCCAGATAGCAGGAGAAGGAAATCACTGACGTTTGGTCTCTTCTCTAAGGGAGATTCCTGTGCTGATTTGTCCACACTGACCAACAGGTAAACTCAGATGGGAAAAGCAGTGCAGCCCCAGGCACTCACCTTCATCCTCACACAGCATTTCTGCTCCCACACAGGGCTGGTGACAACCAGGGGACAAAACCCCTCGAGGGGAGGACAAAATCCCAGCATAGCATCTGCTCATCGAACTGCTGGAGCTGGGGGGCAAATTCCCACCATCACAGCAGTGCAAACCCAAATTCCTCTCCCCATAGCATCGCTTCTTTTGCCACACCAACAGCCAAAAACCAGCATCCAAGAGGGACGGGATGGGGCAGGATGGGACGATTTGCTCCCGACCCCTATTTAACATCACTTTGCAGCTCGGTGCCCTTCCCCTCTGCATCCCATACGAGGATGGGGATGTGCCAGCTCTCTCTTCCTGCAGCTGGAGCGTGGCTGTGCCTCGCACCGCTCCTACCTGCTGCTTTTTAACGAGGAATCGGGTTGCCCTGGAGCCGGGTCTCCATGGAAACTCGGCTTTTTCAGACACTCAATGGAAGATGCTGGCACGGAGAGGTTTGTGCAGGAATACTGATTCAGCCCCAGCGTCTGTAACACTGACTGCATTTTAATCCTGCTCTGCTACCCGGAGAGCTAAAAATACCCCTCGCTGTCGCCTCCTGAGCTCGCGTAAACAGCTTAAAGCCACACAGAGCTGCCAGCGAGGAAATTTCATGAATCAGCTGAAAAAAAAAAAAAAAAAGGAAAAAAAGAGGGTGGGGGATGCGATGGTGGGGTCTCAGCCCTTGGGGTGGGGTGGGGAGAGCAGCCTTGCATAAGGGATGGAGGAAAAGGAGCAGCGCGAGATGGGATGCTGCGCATCACGCGGCCCGTTTCACCTCTCCAAAAATGCCCTTTGCTGGGGGTAAAGGCAAAGAAAAAGGCAGCACTGGGTGCCAGCTGCAAAGGGACGCCCAGCAAAAGGGGACCTTGGGGCTGTGGGTGCTGCCAGTGCTGGAGCCACGCGTCAGTGCTGGGACCGTAATAGGCAAACGAGAGCGTGCTCTGCTCTCTGCAATTAGCAGGGCTGTCCTCAGCTGCCTCCGAGTGCCTTTTTGCAGAATCCACAGGCGTCTCTCTGTCATAAAGGCGTGCTGCCAGCTGTCCATTCACTGGGAAGGGGCATCCAGAGGGGGAAACTGAGGCACAAACCCCAGCGCTGCAGCAACCTGGCTGCAAGCTGGGGCTGAATCCAGCCTTCCCACCCCCCAAATGGATGGCAGCATTAAGGACTTGGGCTGTGAACAGTCAGGGGTGTAAAATAAACCCACGCAAAGCTTGCATGGCTCAGCCAAACATGGGGGTGCAGGCTGCATTCCTTGACTGTAAAGAAAAGCCATTCCAGGCTTGATTGATTTATTAGATTTCATCACATTAAATGAGCAGCAACTGGACACAACCAACCCCACCATCCTTCACCCTCCTTGCCAAATCCTCAGCACAAACCCCAGCAGACTGAGAGCCCGGTGCATCCCAGCAGGGAGGGGGGGACACATGGGGACAGACAAGGATGGCTGTGGGTTCACAGTGTGTTTGTGATGCTCCTGGGGTGCTCAGCATGCTGCCATAAAGCTGTATTTATTGACAGCATCGTCTTTGGCTGATTAAAATTCCTTTAACTGCACCCACCAGTTAATCCCAGCCCTGAGGCCAGCGATGCTGTCACCATCCCTCCTCCCTCCACCTCCCCCCAAATTGGGTTTTCCTGCCCATTTTCCCAACCTGCCAATCCTACTGTGTGCCCCCAGGTGCCCCCTCCTGCTCCACCTGCCTGCCCTCCCCGACTGCTCTTTGCTTTAAATACAAACTAAGAGACAAAAACGCTCACCCATGAGAGGGGGAGATTTTGCAGGGAAAAGAAAGCAGAGGGTGTATAGAAATAGCAAACCCCTTCCCCAGCCCTTGCCTTTCCCCCCCTCCTGCTTGGCTCGTGCTGGGTTTGTACCTAGAGGAGCTCTGAGCCAAGGGACAGCAGCCAGGAGGAGACTGGTGCCAGGTGCTGCATCCAAGCCCTGCTGTGAGGAGCAGCCATGCTCAGCTCCCAGCGAGCAGCAGAGCTCACAAAGTCTCCACTGGGGATGTTCCATGGCCATGCCCAGGAACCCCTGCACAGCCCCAGCATCACCTCACCTGGTCCATGTCTCACCCATCGTACACATCTGAGCCACTGGCTGTGCTCCAGACACAGCATCATCCTTCTTTTTCCCAGCCCTGGGTTCCCTGCTCCCACTTTGCACCCCCTGTGCTGTTTCTGTGCCTGCCCACGTGTCCCAGAACCTCCTTGGGGTCCCCATGATGGGAAGGGCTGGGGGGTGCTGCTAGGTTGTGCTCTCCCTCCCCAGGGCTCTGCTGAGATTTGCAGGGGATGTATTGGCAAATGAAGCTGCAAATTAAAAATCCAGAGCCTTCCTAAACCTGAAGCCATCCTGGGGGAACCACTGATCTCCAGGGCCAGAGGGGGAATCCTCCTGATTCACTTGTGCCCAGGGGTCAGTGAGAAACAGGCTGCAAACTGTGCTACAGCCCAGTGATGGGAAGGACTTTGGCCAGGATGGAGGAGGGACCTTCTCCTGCTGCATGGGGACATCCCCAGCCACCCCATGGCCACCCATTTCCAAACCCACCTCCCTAAGGCACCCATCCCTGCACATTGCAGGGCTGCTCCCCAAATACCACGTGGGTGCAACCCGGGGGGATGCAGCTGCTCAGCATCACCTGAACGAACAGCCCTGGGCAGACAACCTGAGTGCTCAGCATCGATCCCAGCCCAACCACGACGTGCAGCATCCTCAGGGACACAGCAGCTGCTCAGCAGCATTGTGCTCACCGATGGCTCTCTCCCAGGCTAGGAAGCAGGCTCTGCTGTAATTGCTGCTTGGCCATCAGCCACTGATTGCTCACACTTGTGGCTGCTTTCTTCCCTTTCAGCTTTGTGGCAGTTCTTTGGTCGTCCCTCCCTCCCACTCTGGGTTTATAACCTTCCCCTTCTCCCTCTGCAGCCCTGAATAGAAGACTTCATGCCCCTGGGTGGGTTGTCACTGGAGGAACAAAAGAAAAAAAAGCACAAAACAGCATATTCTTGAGGCTTCAGCTGAGCCTCCCCTGCTCACTGCAGCAGCCAAGCTGGGCTTTCTGGCTTTTTGAGGGCTCATGCTGCAGCCAGCTGGTTCAGAGGCTCTAACCCACCTCTGAACCCATTCAGATCCGAAAGGTGTGAGATCCCCACATGTGAATCAGCCTCATGCTGCCTGCTTGGACCTGCTGCCTTCTGCCCCTGCAGCCTGGAGAGCTGCAGCCCTTCACCTCCATGCGTTGTTCACTCTGAAACCTAATGATGGCACCGCTACGGCTTTACTGCTGATTAGCTCAGCTCTGCTGCTCAGAGCAGGGAGAGGCAATGCATTGGTCAGCTCTGCAGTGCTTCCCTCCACCAAATGAAGATGTTGCAACCAACGTGAGCTTTCCAAGAGGGCTCTGATCCAATGTGAGAACAGCACGGCCACCGGCACCGCGATCCTTGGGCAAGGAGGGACACTTCACGGCAGGGGGTGTGGGAGCTGACTCAGCTCACAGATGTCTTTATTTGAACTCTAGTGCGGCTGGACAGGGAGAGGCATGCGTACAGGACAGAGGAAATGGGAGTAGTATTGCCTTCATCACAGAGATATGGAACAGCATTAGAAAGACACCGACTCTTTCAAGCCAGCCGGGCTCACCCCACCTCAGCACCCATCCCCATCCCCTATTGCTTCCCATCCCCATCCCCCCAGCCCACCCCATGATGGCACAGCACCCCGTGTGTGGCACCCAGCGTGGAGGAGAGCCCCAGTTTGGCGATGGAGGTGGTCAGAGCGTGGATGGGGCACTGTGCAGGAGTGAGGGGGCGAGCAGCTGGTGGGACTCCGGCTGGGTCACATCAGCAGGATGGCAGCAGCTGGGGCACGTGTCCGAAAGCAGGGGCAGAGGATGGGGCAGAGCACGGCGGGGCTGGCAGCAGGCAGGGAGCCCCCCACTGCCCCTCTTCAGCAGGGGACTCGGCTGCCAAACCCCACTACTCCAGCCACAGGGATGGCAGCCAGAGCTTTGGGTCGCTGCGTGGGGCAGGCAAAGCTCACCGGGAGAACATCCCTTGGCCTCAGGGAGAGCATCCCTGGGGGAATGCATCCCTCAGCCTAGGGCAGAGCATCCCTCGGGTTTGGGGAGAGCATCCCTTGGCACCGGTGACAGCATCTCCCTTGGGCAGAGCATCCCTTGGCTGTGGGGAGAGCATCCCTGCACCGTGGGGAGAGCATCTTTAGGGGAATGCATCACTCAGCCTCAGGGAGAGGATCCTTGAGCCATGGGATAGCATCCCTGGGCCTCAGGGAACGCATCCCTTTGGGCAAACATCCCTTAGCTTCAGGGAGAGCATCCCTCGGGGCGCACGTCCCTCGCTGGGGTGCTGCCTGCATCCAGCTGGGGCTCAGGAGAAGGTGACCACCTCACCCTGGGGGTAACTGGAAGAGAGGACGTCTTGGCAGGTGTCTGCAATGAAAGACAGAGGTATTAAACATAGCATTGGGCACCGCTTCCATCAGCTGTTTGTGGGGAAAGAGAGGGAGAGAGACACTGAACTCCACAGGGACCAACACTTCATAGGGTGCAGAAAGCGTAGTGCAAAGGGATACAGCCTTCTCCTGGGAGAAAGTGCTGCTGTTCCATCAATAAACTGATAAAACCGTTTTTAAAAATGCCTTTAAATGGGCTCAGACACCATCAGCCAAGGTGGAGACGTGGGAAATGGGTGGAGAACCAAGGAGAAACAGACATAGGGATGGGGACGTGGGGAATGCCTCCACCTCAGCTGCTCCTTGGTTCTCCACCAGCACTGAAGTTGAGGTTAAAGAGGTTAAAGAGCAAAGAGGGAAATCATCACCCTCACCGCATCCTCCAGGAAAGCTGCTTGTGACCAAAGTCTCCAAACCAACCTCTAGCCAGATGTCCCAAAGCCAAGCTGAGTGCATTAATATCCTGCAGTGGTTTATTTTTCTCTCTCTCTCTCTCTCTTTCTCATTCGTTATCATTGAATTAATTAACATTGATTGGAGCTCTGAGTCACAACGCCGCCCATACCCGTGTGCCAGGTTTCCAGGGGCCGTCAGGCGGGGAGACAGCTCTGATCCTCCCGATAAGCACAGGGCTGCCCTTTCCTCCCAGCAATATTGCTGCAGAACCCAACGCTGGGCTCTCGTGGCTCCTTTCACCCCCTGCAGCTCCAAAATTTGGCTTCCTCAAAAGAAAAGTCCCATCCTCTGCTGCTGCGGGTTGGGCTCTCCACGCGCATCATCTTTTCAATGCCACATCCCAGCAAAATGCTGGGGGATTACAGCCCATAACTCCCAGGGCAGCGTGCCCCCAGTGATGGGCTGCTTTGGGGATTCGCCTTCGTCCCCATGCAGAAATATGGGTGGGATGCAGCTGCTGCAATCCGTGGCTGTTCCCGCTTTGGAGAGCAGCCTGGAAGCTCTCTGTGGGTCCCTGGGCCAGCTGGAGCATCCCCAGCAGCTCTATCGATTTCCCAGGGACACAACCCAGCTTTTAACTTCCATCTCCTCCTCCTCCTCCTCCCTGCTCAGAGCTCATGCATGAGCTCAGACCTGCTGCCCGCATCCCCCCGGGAGCTCCTTGGGAAGCAGCTCACCAGCCCCGGAGAAATCAGCGCGACTACAAAGAAATAACAACAGATGAGAGTTTGGTTTAGTCTCCAGACAAAGCCACTGCCAGAAAACTGCCCTCCTGTCTGTGCCCATCCTTACCCCATGGCTCCGATGTGAATCAGCCCTCCCCAGCTGAGACCTGGCCCCAAAACCCCTTTGGTTTGCAGGAGGAGTTGCCAGGTCCACTTTGCTCCTAATGGACCTCCCTGGACAGCCCCATCTCTGCCTCCACCTCCTGCCCCAGCACAGCCTGTGGGTAGGTCATACCCTAATTCTGCAGGTGGTTTTCCTATTTCTTTTATGTTCTGTTTGAGGACAAGAGGCTCTGCAGGTGAAGCATCCGACCCGACCCCACGCAGAGGCGGTGCGGCCGCAATGGGCAGCACTGGGCTGGAGCCACCAAACACCTTAGAAAGCATTTGGGTCCAACCCACAGCTCTCCATAAGATGCTCTTCTTTTCTCAGCTGCAGTTGGGGGGGGGGGGATTTGCAGAGGGGCAGAGGACCCCAATCCTCACCCAGCACTGCAGAGGTTGGGATGAACCTCAATCTGCTCCTCCAATCAGAACCGCTGCCCAAGCAGAGGAGCGGAGCGCCGGACTGGGAGGTGGGAGAAGGAGGCACTATTTTTAAGCTCAGCTGCGTCTTATTTTGCATCTGCCTCTGCTCTCTGCATTCCTCGTCAGCACGGGCAAAGGCTACGGCTGCTTTTTTTTTTGTTTTTTTTTTTATCATTTTATTGTCATCACATAAGCACGGAGGATTTTTTCCTGGCAGTCAGGGGAAGTCAGAAACAGGCTGCTTCTGGGTAGAGCAATTACTCTCCTGACATCTTCACCTCCCGCCCCACTGCCTGACAGACCTTTCTATTTTCTCAGCTCTTTCGGGCATCTCCTGAGAAACAGAGCAGTTGTTGCAGCAATAACAATTAATACTTTGCACGCAACCCGGGCTCCTGCTGCAGCACAGGACGGCCCTGGGAGCGACAGGCAGATGGGGGTTGATGGGGGCACTGCCCCAAAGCCCCCCCAGCTCCTAAGGATGAGCTGCTTGCAAAATGCTGTCAGCCTCAGCAGACAGACAGACAGACGGATGGATGCAGGGACACAGATCACAGCCTGGAGCTCTGCAGGTGGGAAGAGCATCCCTAAGCCCATCCCTGCAGCTGTGATGGGGAGGGGAGATTCCTGTGCACAGGGATGCAGCACACAGAGCACAGCGTCCTGTTGGGATGAGGTGATCCCCAGCAGCTGAGCAGAACAGGACACAGCTCTGCCTTTAGGGCCAGCGGGGCAGCAGGAAGCTCAGCCATTGCATCTCAACCACTGCAGCTCAACCACTGAGTTCAACCTCTGCAGCTCAACCGATGCACCTCAGTCACTGCAGTTCAATCACTGCAGTTCAATCACTGCAGCCCAACCATCACTGCAACTCCACCACTGCAGCTCAGCCATCGTTGCAGCTCAACTACTGCAGTTCAACCATCACTGCAGTTCAATCACTGCACGCTGCTGAAATTTTAAACCCCGCTTTTGGAGCAGGGCAGAGGCAGCCCGTGCTGCTCTCAATCGATCCCCTTTGTCAAGAATAAATCAAACCACCTTGCTTTCTCCCAATGCGTTTCAACTGAGCCGGAACGCGCGCTCCTCTCCAGATCCCTAAACATAGACAAGTGGCTGGGAGGATATTTGGGGGAAGTATCGTATTCACTCGCTCTATTCTTATCCTATTCTCCAGGCAGCCAATTTTGGCCACTGTTTGTGATAAGACTCCAGGCTGCAGAGCCATTTAGCGCTCTGCTCTTCTGATCCATCACAGCTCCTCTTATATTCTTAGCAGTGGGATTAACCCCTGCTCTCTCACCCTCAAAACCCACCGGGACCTCACCCGAAAATCCCAGCACCCCACTGCCCCCAAACTGCTATTCAGAGGAAGGCGAAGGGGGAGGGGGGGAGGAAGGAGAGCGAAGATGCTGTGGGTTTTTCACCAGTTTGGTGCCTCCCACAGAAATGCCTCTGTCTCCCATTCGGGGCCCTGTTGTTTTAGAGGAGCTTTTGCACATTAGTCATGCCTTCCACCCAGTTGCATAACGCCGAGGCTAAAAATTGCAAAGCGTGGCTCCACGTTGGCTCTAACAGGAAACCAGGGATCAACGTTGTGGTGCACCGAGGGTTTTCCACACCAAACCTGTGGCTGCTGGGGTTAATTCTCTGCTCGCGGTGCCTCTTCCAAACCTAGAGCCTTTCTGCACCACGCAGGGCTGCTGGCTCTGCTTGGCTTGTCCCCAGTGCCAGCACCTGACCTTGAGTAAATCATTTATGATTCCGAGCCCACGGAAAGCACAGGGGGTCACCTTGTGCCTTGCATGGATTCGGGGGG
Organism: Phasianus colchicus; assembly: GCF_987193195.1. Classification (NCBI taxonomy): domain Eukaryota; kingdom Metazoa; phylum Chordata; class Aves; order Galliformes; family Phasianidae; genus Phasianus; species Phasianus colchicus. Next base: position 4,825,908 of record NC_143460.1, read on the forward strand.
GAGGGGAAACTCAGCTCCTCCTGCTCCAAATGCAGAGAGTGCTCCGAGGGGAGGATGCTATGAGATGCACCAGGACCTCACCCTCACGTGAGCCCCATCCCTCTCCCACCCCATGGGATGCTGTGCCCCACAGCCTGAGCCCATCCAGCACAGCACTCCCTGCCCATTGGGGCACCACCAGCTCTCCCATCACACCCAGCTCTCCCGCTCCCCAATTCACAGCAGCAGCTTTCCCAGCTGCTCCTTTCCCCGCATCTCCCTCCCCACACCTCTTTACGGACCATCCACCCACATCCCACGCTTTCTCTCCCATTCCCCCACTTGAAGGGGGCTGTCGTTGAGGTTGCAAAACCCCATCCCTCCTTGAGACCATCCCCAAGTCAAACAGAGAAGCAGACACAAGCAGAGAAGCAGAGTTAGGCACAGAAAAGCACCAAACAAGAGGGGAACTGCTGCCGGGCAGGGAATAGAGATTTATTCATCCAGTGCCTCCAGAAATTGGAGGCTGTTTGAAAAGGAGCCCTAAAATGAGATGAACTCAGCCATTTCCAGCACAACGATGTGTAATTTGATGAGTCAACGCATCCTTCTTGCATTCCCAGCCCAAGTGCAAATGGGCCACGGGAAGGGACCGCACACCCTCAGCCCAAAGTATTGGGGACGAGTGAGGTTTCCAGGTGATGAAAAAACACTGAGCAGCCCTCCCACCCCCATGGGACTCCATGGGACTGTCCCAAACGCACGGACACGAGAGGACGAAGTGCATGGAGACGTCAGGGGTCCTGTCTGCAGGCAGGGGAGCGGGGCTGGGCTGCAGGTTAAAGCCCACTTCTCGGTGATGGGGACATCCTGGGCACCGCTGGGGACACAGCATCACAGGGATGGGGGGACAGAGCGACACGGGGAGCGCGCGGCCGACACACAAAGCGGAATCCGGGTGGCATTTAGAGGATGGAGGGGACGGGGGAGCAGGGAGAGCTGTAGCGCGAGGCGAGGGGAGCCAACCCCCCCGCAGGTCCTGCCACACCATCTATGCTGCTTAGGCTCCGAGATTTTCCATAGCCTTTATGAAGAAAAGGGACAGAGGTGAGGTTAGAGCCGCATTCAGCCCCACGCCTGAACGCTAAGCCCCCTCCCCAAAAGATCCAGGAAGAGCAGTGCTGCTCCTTGCAGCCTCTAACAGCCTGCTGAGTCCTCTCCCCACCACCCTGCACCCCACAGCCACCCCTTCTCCAGGGGGTGCCCCCACAGCGTGGAGCTGTGCTGCTGGTGGGGCACTGCATCACCCCACTGCTGGGCCTGGCGTCTGAATGAGGGATGAGTCCGGGCAGTTTGTGGGCTGAAGCGACTGGGGAAAGCAGTGGAATTCAAACAAATGTGGGATTTGGAAGGAGTTATTTCCCCAGCTCTGGATTGTTAAGCAGCAAGCTTCTGCTGACACCTTTCTGTACGCAGAGGAGCAGGTAGAAACGCTCAGGATTTTCTGTGAGCAATCGCACTGAAGAGCAAATATTTCCATTTCTGTAAGTGTGGGAACTCTTTGCACGCCCCCCAAAAGCCAGAAACTGCTTGGGCTCAGATGGAAAAGCAACAGCCAGATGTTCTCCCGGGTCAAAAGCAACACTTCTTGGGGAAAGAAAACCAAGTATTTGCACTGAAAATGGGATTGATGACCAAACAGCAGTCCTGATTAAGAGCCCACATGAGCCCTGAGCTGTGCCATTTGCCCCAGCCCTGTGGCTTCCACCTAACTGCAGGCCAGCTGCCACCAAGGGCCACGCTTTGCTAATTGCCAACACTGCACTTTGTTTGAGGAGCTGCTCTCCCAGCAAGCCATGCAGGTGCTAACTGAGGGATTGCTTTCAAAACACATTTGTTGCCAAGGAGCAGCGTGCACCCCAGGAGCCAGCAGTCCCGTGCACCCCACGATGCAAATCCTTGTGGTGCACGTGCATGCTCACACATGCTTTGAGCCAGCAGCAGATGGGGATGGGGTAATGCAAGCAGGCAGCAGAGCCCAGCAACACGTGTGCGTTTACCAGCAGCCTGGTGCCCGCATGCTGCTTGCACACACTCACGTCCCTGTGCAAACGTGGGTTTGTCCCTGCACCCTCCCAGCCGAGCATCACCAGCAGATGCTCACGTGAGCACTGGGTCCACATGCCAGGCATGGCTCTGCCCTAATAGCAAGAAGCAGAGTGAAATCAGTGCCGTGATGCACCGAGCTCTGGCAGCCAAGCTAAAGACTTGGTGCTTTGCAAGGCTGGGTGCTGCTAAAGGTGGTCGATCCCATTCTCTCCATTTAATGCCATTCCCTATGCCCTCTTTAGAAGGGCTGCTCTGGTTTCTGCCTCGCTGTTCCTAGACTATCCTAACCCACCTTGCTTGCTGCGGGCTTTGTCCTGCCTCCATATCTCTGCATGAAAGCAGAGGATGTGTGCTCAGGTGCCAAGAGCCATGCCAGTATCTGTGTCCCAGCAGGACGCATTGCTGGAGGGAGATAAGGGGTGTGCAGCAACCCCCAGCAGCAGGGAGGAAGGAAAGTGACCCCACTGGAAGCAGCCAAAGGGACAAAAGACAAATGCCACCATGCAGGTGTCACGCTGCACTCTGGTTTCACCCGAGGGGTGGTGGGCAGGGGGGCTTTTCTCTTTGAGCTGCCCCCAAAGAAACCAACTGTTGGCATCCGTGCTCCAACCATAGCAGCCGCCAAGATCTGCAGCATGTTCCTGAAGAAGCCCCGTCTCCTGATTTCCACAGCTTGTACAGACATGGGTACCTGTCCCAGCATCTGACAGATGGCCATCAGTGAATTGGGCTCCGAACCAAGCTCATCTCAATTTGCAGAGCTGCCAGCATCCCAGTACCAGAACAAACAGCCTCAGCAGGAGATAAATCAGGAAGAGGTGCTCTGCAGCTTCCAGCATCCTCAGGCACGAACACGGGAGGATGCTCTGCCCACCTCTGACCCTGATCCACACTGGGGTACGTCACCATGGGAGATGTCAGCCTGAACCAGAGTCCCACCTGCCTATCCCCAGTGGCACAAGTACTGAGGTTTTCCCTTCCTAAAGGGTCTCACATGTTGCTGAGCACCAGGCCACCTCCCAGCAGAGCCTTCAGGAAGGTGAGTGACCCACGTAGACATGCATTTTTAATTGCAGTAAAACACCCTGATATCTGCAGGAAGGGCAGGACCACCCAGAGATCACCACGGTGCCCTTCTGAAGAACTCTTAGTGCCACCCCACAAGGAAAATGACAGCAGTATTAATTTCCTGGCCTTATTCCTTAAAACTAAGTGGTCTTTAAGGTCCCTTCCATCCCAAGTCATGCGGTTTGGGAGCCCAGCAAGAGCTGCACTGCACCCTCAGCAGATCTTCCATTGGCTTCAAGGGGTCCCAGCTGCAACTCCTCAGCTGAAGAGCTGCCTGACCTGAGCATCTCCCAAGGATGAAGCCTTCCACCCTCCCCCCATCCCTTCCAGTGTCCTTCCCAGGGCAGAATCAGAACTTTTCCCCTCTCTTTAGGGAGCAGTGAGGAAAGAGCCCAACTTCAGAGCAAACAGCACTTCCAGGCAAAGCACCGAGAACTTTGAGCACATATTTGTACAACGCTCTGCTGCCCAAAGATGAACGCGGCTTTTATTTTTTTTTCTTTCCCCTCTTTTTAAGGGAGGAGGTTGTGTGGGAACACCAAAGGGAATCCTTGATTTCCCAGGAGAAGGCAACCAATTTGCTCCTGCTAATGTAATAACTGCCATCATCCCCAAACACCAACCCACAACTCCAGGGCTGCTGGAGCCCGGGGAGCAAAAGGCACTGGGGGGCGTGGGATGGACCAAAGCACCAGGGCTGGGGGTCACAGCCCCCAAAATGAGACCCTTCCTCTTTGCCAAGCAACAAATTGAGGGCTTGCAAAGCACGGCATCATCCTTCACCCTGCCTGGCCCCAGCTCCCATGCACTGGGGTGAGGGACTGGGACTAACTGGGCTGAAACAGTGCTGAGAAGAGAGAAGTAGGTCAGTGCTGCAGCTCTGCATCCTCCCACACCCCCTCGGACGTACAAGAGAGCAGGAAAACTAAAGAACTGAGCCATGCCCTAAGGATTAACCCAGCGATCCAGGATGCAGGTGGATCCCATGGCTCCAGGATGCAAAGGGACCCGACTGAAGAAGACTGCCTCTTTGTCACTGGAAGAAGAGCTCTGTGTTTTCCTGGCTGGTCTCCCCCACAGTTTTCTCCCAACACTTCCCAAAGCTCACTTTCTAAACCCAGAGGAGACAGCCTTCCTGGCAACCCCGTGCTTTTGGCAAGGCAGCAGTTGACACAGCACGATTCCCCACGCTCAAAGACACCAAAAGGCATTGGAGGAGGAGAGGGAAGGGACAGAGAAAAGACCACAGGCTCTTTTTCCCTGTTGAAAACCTTCCGACCCGCTTCAACCACAATCTCACCACCTCCTCAGGAGAGGCACAGCACCCTGAGATGGGCACAGGGCTGACCCCACGGAAGGCAGCGTGACGAGCATCGGGTCCCAGATCTCAAACGGTGGCAATCAGGGGAGGAGAAAACAAGAAGGTAAGAACTGCCACAGAGAGACACAACGGATGGAAATGAAGCAGATGGAGAGGCAGAGAAACAAGGGGACTTGGGGGCCTGGAAATGGAGGGAGCAGAGAAGAGCCAGGCAGGCAGATGGAGATGAATCCCAGCCTCAAACAGATGCAGGAAGCCTTGCCCCCAACCCACGGCTCCCAGCACCAGCCCTGACTGTACCTTTCTGGATGCCTCCATCTGCTGTGCAGGAGAAGTCACCCGTGGCCAGGAGGAAGCACGTGGAGGATTTTTTGTTCTTGTCCCTGGTGCTCGAGCGTTGCATGGGCCGCTTCTCCTCATCAGATGGGGACAGCGGCTGCTCCTCGTCTGACAGCACCACGTTGGCCTCACCATTCTGCTTGGAGTCTGCAAGAAGGGCAGCAGACACCCATCAGCAGGAGGAACCTGCAAAGCAACATGCTCGGGGTGGCCAGAAGGGGCTCATCAAACCCCTACAACGAGATCACAGGTAGCTCAGAGCAGCTCCCAAAAATCCAAGCTAAAATACAGCTACCAGGGAAGCAGAACCATGCTAAATCTTAACCCCAAGCAGCAAACAACTACTCTTCCTGCTACTGAGGGCTGTATACCCTGCAGGGCCAGCCAGAGGAGAAACACCCCCCCCTGGGACTTTGAAATCCACCCCCACAGCTGATGGGAATTTGCTCTTCCAAATTCACACCATCTGCAAATAGGAGCTGTTTGGAGAAATGCTGAATTTATGCCACCTGATTCTGGGTTGCCATCTGAGAAGATGCTCTGCACGCTGAAGACCCATCCTGAGTTCCTGAATCAGTGCTGGAGTGAAGGGATGGGCTTTTGACAGCTCCTCCTGCTTCCCACTCTGGGGTGTCGTGGGGCAGAGGGGCTGTGCAGGCATTTGGAAAAGAAATATGCTGGGTGCCCACCGTTCCCTTAGCTCAGCCCAAGTGATGCTGCCCATAGCTGGGCTGTGCAGAAACAGGGACATCTTTTAACCAGGAGAACACACTGGGAATGCCCCAAACTCCAGCTCAGTGCATGAGACCAAAGTACAAACGTACGGAGGCTGATTTTGCTCCTGCCTGGGCAGCGCTGGGCTCATCGTGCAGGGAACCACATCTCATTGGAGATGAATGGGAAAGCGAGGTCAGGCCCCAGGAAGTATCTATGGAGTTATCAGTCTTGGTGGAGCACGCCCTGATTTACAGCGGGAGGAAGGAAAAGAAAACTGACCCCAGGGACACTGCCAAAGTGAGATGGGGATTGGGATGACGGTCTACAAGAGTTGGGTCTGTGGTCTGCAGCAGTTGGGTCAGTGGTCTTACCTCTGTCAGGATAAGCAGGATGGACCAGGCAGGGACCCCCTGAAGGTGGGGTGACTTGGTCTGTGTTTGGAGAGCAGAATATGGCCCTTTCCCTGCACCCAGCTCTAGTGGGAGATCCACCAACACCACTCCCCATACCCAGGTGTCCCAACCAAGACCTCAGCACTCCGCGAGCCCATGGCAGCATATGGGAACAGAGCCACAGCCTTGGGGGCTCCCAGAGGTCTCCCCCTCCCTCTGCCCCACCTTTGGGGTCTCACCTGACCGCTTCCGCTCAGCCACCCCTTCCTCTACCGCCAAGGGGCAAGTGTCGCTCTGGGTGCTGTTGCGGGGGGAGTTCTCCTCAGATTTGCAGTAGGTGGGGGAGTCCATCGGGGCCGGACGGGGTATATGCTTTTTCTTCTTCTTTGGCAACTTCTGCTTGGCCATGGCCAGCGAATAGTACATCCCAAAGTTATTGACAATGACGGGCACAGGCATGGCGATGGTGAGCACCCCGGCCAGAGCACAGAGGGCCCCCACCACCATGCCTGACCAGGTCTTGGGGTACATATCACCATAGCCCAGCGTCGTCATCGTGACCACGGCCCACCAGAACCCGATGGGGATGTTCTTAAAGTGAGTCGGGTCGCTCCCGCTGGAGTCAGACGTCTTGGCTCCGATCCGCTCGGCGTAATAGATCATGGTGGCAAAAATCAAGACTCCCAAAGCCAGGAAGATGATGAGGAGCAAGAATTCGTTGGTGCTGGCCCGGAGTGTGTGACCCAGCACACGGAGACCCACAAAGTGTCGGGTCAGCTTGAAGATCCGAAGGATCCGGACGAAACGAACCACTCGCAGGAAACCCAGCACATCCCGAGCAGCTTTGGAGGACAGGCCACTAAGACCTACCTCCAGGTAGAAGGGCAAGATGGCCACAAAGTCAATGATGTTGAGCATGTTCTTAACGAAGAGAAGCTTATCTGGACAGCAGATGATACGAACCAGGAACTCGAGGGTGAACCAGAGGACGCAGACCCCCTCGATGTAGGTGAGGATGGGCTCCGTCTCCACTTTGTGCGTCAGCAGGATCGTCGTGGTGTTGCCCACCACGAGGGTCTCCGTCACGTTGACGTTGATGTTGAAGGCCTCGTGTGTCTCCAGGCAGAAGGTCGTGATGGAGACCAGGATAAAGAAGAGCGAGGCAAAAGCAACTACCTGCAAATGCAGAATTAGCCAAGCTGTTAGCTGAATTTCCTGGGGATGCGTGGAAAGATTTGGGTCACCTGGCTTGGGAGAGTGCTGATGTTATGGAGCACCATGATGATAACTGCAGGGCAGCCTGAGGCATGCTGCTGGTGTCACCTGAGTTTAGTACATCTCTTCTCATCCCTGCAAGCATACGGCAACAGCAGGGATGGGAGAAGTCCTCATCTGATAAAAATGAGGCTCAAAACACCCTGGGAGCTGTGTTGCTGCCACCCACCTCAAGACCAAGGATGGAGAAGGGGGAGGTTTTGTTGTTTGGGTGTTCCTGTTTGGAGCAAGCCTGCACTGGGCACACATGGGAGAAGGCATCTGTGAGAGGACTAAGTCAAAGAGCTTTTCCCTGCATTCAAACCAAACTCCCAGCTCAGGCCATTTTATTATTCCATGAACCTAATGTGAGGTCTGGGACATGGGCAAGAACCCACGAAAAAAGCATCAGAGCAGAAAATCCCTCCATCTCCATCTCCATCTCCATCTCCATCTCCATCTCCATCTCCATCTCCGTCTCCGTCTCCGTCTCCATCTCCATTTCCATCTCCATCTCCATCTCCATTTCCATCTCTGTCTCTGTCTCTGTCTCCGTCTCCATCACCATCTCCATCTCCATCTCCATCTCCATCACCATCTCCATTTCCATCTCCATCTCCATCTCCATTTCCATCTCCATCACCATCTCCATTTCCATTTCCATCTTCATCTCCCTCCCTCCAGGGCTGCTTTGGTTTCATGGGAGCAGATTTTGCTCCAGCGCCCTTTGCTGCTAACACAACTGCCTGCACCAGACAGGATGCAATCTGCTGCTCCCACTGCATGGCTCATGGCATTGCAAACCCCCCTGCCCAGCACAAGCTGCTGGAGGCAACAGCCCGGGTCGTTGGCTGGAGTGAATCAGCAGAGGAGACAGCCCTGAGTCACGATGGAGAAAAAAAAGCCCCAGCACCACTCGTAATGTGAGAGCATCCTCATAGGGTGTCCCAAGGGCAAACCCACGTGGGTCTGGCATAGAGAAAAGCATCATCCCTCCCTCCCAAAGTGAGGTGTGAAGTTTAAAAAGACTCAAATCAGCAGAGAAACCTCTGGAAGGTGATTCTTGCCCCCAGCAATGGGTGCTGGCCCAGGGATGGGCTGAGACTCTTCCTATCCCCCAGCAGAGCCTGATGGTGAGACCCTGCACTGCCCTGAAGGAGCAGTAGGGCAATGGAATAGGACTGCTGTGTGAGCCGTGGAGGTGAGAGCTGACAGCCCCAGGAGCAACAGCATCCTCTAAAAATAGGAGTCAGGTTCACAGCCAGTGCCAAGCAGTGCCTCCCCCCCCCTTCAGTCAGCAGTGCTGCAGTTTTGTGTCAGCTGAAGACCTGACCTGAGATAGCCCAGCTCTAACCTCTGTTTTGCTCCAACCTCTTTTTTTTTTTTTTTTTCCCTTCCCTTAAATGTCTTTAAAATAACATAAAATCCATGTCTATACACAGCAACCACCAACACAGCGCTGTGAGTCCCACTAAACGAGTTCCCCAGAACCTGATCCCTGTGCTTGGATGCAGCTTGGGAAGGGTGATCTCAAAAAAACCATCTCCCCGCATGGGGTCTCTAGCCTGAAGGTCCCAATGGGCATGAGGTCAGTGCTGCAAAGGGAAAAAAAGGAGGAGATACACGTAAGCAGAGTTTGGAAGCAGAGCTAAAACCACAGTCAGAGCAGCTTCCAATGGGGAACAGTGGAGATCGATGCTGAACTTGGATGGCATCTAACCAGATGCTGGGAGAGAGATGGTGGAGGGAGAGGAAGATGGAAATAGCCACGAACCAACTGACTCAGAGCCCCAGGGGCTGCTCCAGGTGTGAGGAGGAGCAAAGAATGGAGAAATTCAGCCCCTGAGACTCTTAGTCACTGCTGTCACAGGATGGAGGGGCAGCACTCCTTTCCCTGCTGCCAGCTTTGTGAGAGCAGCCGTGGGATGTGCTGCATCCCCAAAAAACCCCAACAGCCACCACTGACCCTCTTCCAAAGACCAGAGCAAAAAAATCTTGCAGCGTTGCTCCCAATTTGGAGGGGGATCCACGAATGTCGCACCAAAGGAGCATCCCAGTGCTGAGGGGTGACACCAAACTGGTGACAGATCCCTGCAATAAGTGGGCTGCTGTCACTTGGGTCAAGTGCACCTCAGTTGCCCCTTCTGCTGGAGCAGTTCTCCCAAATATTGCAAAACCACGTTGATATTTCTGCATGGAAAATACGAGCCTGCAAGAATCATGGCTGGAAGTTGGCCGTCCCCACAGCAGTGCTGAGCTGAGCCCTTATCTCAGAGGGCACAGAAGGGAGCAGGGAGCTCCCAGTACATCCCAGTGCTGCTCCATCCATCCCATTAGCTCCCAGTCAGACTTTGCAGCCTGGCTCCCTCCTGCTGCTTCTGTTTAGCAAACGACTTTCCTGTAGCTGCTCAGCACAGAACAACAAAAACCCGAACTGAATTGCTCTGCTCCATTATTTTGGTGCTGTGGTTCTTTAATATCTTTCAACACTCAGATGCAATGAGACCCCGAGATGGGGAGAGGATTGGGTACCCCTCCTGCAGCAAGGAAAGCTCTGCTGCCCCAGTGCTGTGTGTGTATGTGTGCCGTTCCTGTGTTAGCTGCAAAAACACCTCCTTGACAAAGTGACCCCTGCCCTGTGCATTGCTGGTGGGTGGGAAATGCCTCCAAGATCCCATCTTACCATTGATGGGTTTTTGCACCTCTAAAAGCATCCAGAATTCATTTTGTTCCCAAATGCCCACGTCTGTGTGTGTGTGTGGCACGGGTACAGTGGGGGGAAGTGTGCATGGATGGAGCCAGATGGCCTTGGAATGGGGTGGGAAGGTGTCTGGGGTCAGTGGGCAGCACTTTAGGGGTGATCTAAGAGCTCTGGGGAGGAGAGGCTCTCTGGAAGGCAGAGCCCAGGCTGTGCTGTGAGCCCAAAGAGCCCAAAGGCAGGGGTTGGGAGCATGAGGAGATGCCCACGGTGGGAGATGGGGTTGCAGATGTGTAAGGATGCCAAATACTCACAGGGACTGCATGAGGTGCATGGAAAGGTGGGGGGGAGGGGGGGGAAATGGGAGATGAATGCTGAGCCACTCTCTGTCACATTTCAGAAGTTGTGGCAGTCCAGCAAAGCTCCCATTGACTGGAAAAGGGGAAGGGCAGAAAAAGGAAAAGGTGGGGAAGGGCTGCCAGCCAGCCTCACCTCTGTGTCCTGCAAGGTCATGGAGCAGATCCTTCTGGAAGCTCTCCTAAGACACACGGAGGACAGAAACAGCCAACACGGCTTCGCTGGGGGCAAATGGTGCCTGACATGTCGGGGGGCCTTCTGCAACGTGGCTGAGACCGTGGCACTGCTGCCCAGAGCTGTGAGTGCCCCATCCCTGCAGTGCATGAAGCCATGGGTGGTCCTGGGCAACCTGAGCTGGGTGAGACCCGGCCCACAGCAGAGATTGGGCTGGGAGATCTTTTAGATCCCTTCCAACACAACCGTGCTGTGATCCTATGATTCTGAGAGGACTCTGTGTGTGTGTGTGTGAGAGCTGCAGCTGTGAGCCTGAGCTCACACGTGCTGATGGGGACCGTATGCTGAGCGTGGGCTGCATCAGTGTGGTGACAGTGGGGGGCATGGGTGCAGGGCACCAGCAGGGCTGCGTGGGGCACCTTCCTGGGCCTGAAGAAGGGTACGAGCTCCTTGGAGACAAAGGTAAGGATCCCATTTATTTCAGGACCCGATTTTGGTGTTTCCCTACCCAGCATCTCCTGCCAGCACTCACACATGCCAGGGCACAGTCCCATTAAATGTTGTTTTTTTGGTATGTGCACACACACAGTCCTGTCTGTCCTAGAGCATCCCAAAACGCTGCCAGGGCTCAGCCCTGCCAAGGGCTCTCCCAGACAGTTCCACACCTCCTTGACAGGCCAGGAGGTGCTCAGCAGCACCCATAGGTTTGAAGGGGACCCCCAGCCTCAGCCCATATGTGGTGCATCAGGAAGGGATGGAGAGACGATGGAAGAGGTTTCCCATGGGATGAGAGATGGCTGGGAGCACGATACCCGATGGAGCTTCCTATGGGATGGGAGGTGGTCAGGAATGGGACACCCAACGGAGCTTCCCATGGGATGGGAAGTGGTCAGGAATGGGACACCCAATGGAGCTTCCTATGGGATGGGAGGTGGTCAGGAATGGGACACCCAACGGAGCTTCCCATGGGATGGAAGATGGTCAGGATCACGACACGCAATGCATCCATCCCACTCCTGAAGGGGAGATGGAGACGTACCTGTAGCAGGGCCCCAACCCCATTCACCAGCACATTTTGGGAGCTTACCCTTGCTGCCTTGGATGAATAGGGATCCTCAAAGAGCGCCCACATCCTGGGCTGCCAATTCCGACAGCAGCCACCCCCTCCAGCAGCCCCAGCCGCCCCCGGCAGCCTGTCCTCCATGCCCAGGCGTTGAAGGGCCATCTCCCTACCCCCTTCCTCTTCGGGCTCCTCTCCTCCAGCCCCTCCTCCAGGTTCAGGACTCTCAAAGATATCCAGGGCCTCTTCAGCATCGCGGTGCTGGCGGTACGTCATCCAGCAGCAGGGCTCCACGTCGGTCTCGTCGATGCCCCAGTAGGTGAGCTCCTCCTCGAAGAGGGGCCCGCAGATGTCGGCCGGGCAGTGCAGCTTGCCGGTTCGGTAGTAATTGAGGACGTAGGAGAAGATCCCGGGGTGACGATCGAAGAAGAACTCATTGCTTTTACCATCAAAGTCAAAATTGCTCTGGGCATCGGGGTCGGCGAGCCAGGCCAGGCGGGTGCCCGGCAAAGTCCGTAGGGTGCTTTTGTAGGTTTCATGCCGGGTGCCCCCTACGTTGATGGTGATCTTGTCCGAGTCTTCCCCTTTGCCCATCTCTTCCTTCAGGCATGTTTTGGAAGGTGGTTTGTTCCCCGACTTGCGTCCGCGGTAGGAGGAGACACACACCGAGCTGATCATAGATTTCGGTGGACGGGAGACGCGCGCTACGCGCACCCTTCCTCCGGGCGAGGAGCCGGGGGTCCGCGGAGGCGGGCGAGGGGAGCAGCGATGGGACTGAGGAGGGCAGAACGGGGGGGGGCTCAGCCTTCGCTCCGGCCTCCGCCAGCCCCGGCGCCGGACGAGGGGAGCGGGATGGAGCCGAGCCGGACACCGCTGGCTGCCGGGGGCCGGCAGGGGAGGCTGCAACCTCCACCTCCGCCCAAGCCACCCCCCCGGATTAAATCCGCCCTCCGCCCGCAGCCAGCGCGGCCCCGGCGGGCAGCAACAAGTGGAGGCGGGCGGAGCGGGGGGAGGCTGCGGGTGGAGGGCCGGGGGGGGTCCGACCGGGATGGAGGAGGCCGGGAGAAGGAAACGAACCCCGGTACCTGCAGCGCCGGTTGCCGGGGGGGCCCCGCCGCCCGCCCCTCCCGCCCCGCGCTCCCTCCGCCCCCCCCCTCCCCGTTTCCCGGTGGCTGCGGTGGGGTAGGGGGGGATGGAGGCTCTCCCCCCCACCCCCGGGGCCTCCCGAGGCGGCTGCGGCGGTGGCAGCGGGGGGGAGTGGAAGCGGCCCGGGAGGGCCCTGTTGCGCTGCAGCCCGACTCGGCTCGGGGGGGTTGGAAGCGGCGAGGGCTGCTCCGGTGCTCACCGGGGAAGCTCCGCCGCCGCCGCCTCCCCGGGGGGTTTTATAGGGCTGGGAGCGGGCGGAGGGGTTTCAGGGGCCGGCACCGCCCCGACGCGGGGCTGAGGACCCCCCCGCCCCGGCGCCCCCCCCGGTATCTCCGGCCGCTGCCCTCCATCCCTCCATCCCTCCCCGGCACGCTCCTCCATCCCCGCATCCCTCCCTCCATCCCCCCATCACGCCCATCCGTCCGTCCCTTCCACTCCCCCCACCTCAGCCCCCCCGGCCCCCAGCTCACCTCCCCGCGTGCAGCGAGGCGCTGGAGGTGGGGGCTCAGTGTCAGCGAGCAGTCAGCCCCGGGCACCCCAGCTCCGCTTCGCTCCGGAGGGGAAATGCAGCCCGGAGCCGCCTGCGGATCTGAAGCCAGCTCTTGGCAGAGGCTCGAGCAGATCCCATCCCTCCCTGGCTCGCAGTCCCTCAGGTCAGGAGAGAGCGACCCCGGGTGCGGGCCGGTGGCTGGGGGATGAGCAGGGCAGTGCAGGCAGACCCGGCCCTCCTCCCCTCCCACGACCACCCCTCCCCGAGGAGCATCCCCGCTTCGCCTTCTGCGGGAAACGTCTCCCCTCCCCGGCGCTGTGCCCGCGGGTATCGCGGGGCACCGACCACCCCCTCCCCCCAAAGCCCCTCCCTGGGGGGGCTCATCCACTCCCTTGGGGGCCGGTGAAGCTCAGCCCCATCTCCTGGCGCTGGGGAGGAGGAGAAAGGAACGAACCTGTCGCCAAGGCAAAGACCCCCCAGGGACCCGGAGCTGCCTGAGCTGTTTACTCCAGCAGTGGCACCGGGGGATGCAGGTGGGGGTTTTGGGGTCATGGGTAGGGTCAGAGTCTGACATGGGCACGCTGGTGGGGGTGGAGGGCTGAGATGGGGGGTCAGCAGTTGAGTAACAGCATCCTCAGCGCAGAATGAATTGACCAAAAGTGGGGGACGCTGCCCCACTCCACCATCATTTCCCCACTCTGCAGAGGGTCCCAACGGGGTCCCAGCTCCCATCTCACCCCTCGTCCAGCTCTGTCCCCGCAGTGTCACACACACCCCTTTGGCTGGGGGGACACAAACACTCCATCCACCCAAAAGCCACGATGGCCATCAACACCACACTTAAAACCTTACCCCCAAAAAGCCCAGCTCCAACTGTAGCTGCAACCCCAAAGCTTCCAGGGCCAGTCCTGAGCGGGTGGAGGTTGGCACAGCTCCACACCCAAACCACCTGGGGCTGCAGCAGCAGGGGAGCACAGAGCCTGAGGGAGAGCAGTGCTGGAAAAATCGAGCCTTGCATCACTGGGCAGGCAGTGCTGCTCAGCTCCTCATCAGCAGTAATGCGAGTTTGGGCAGGAGGAAGGAATGCTGCGACCTGATGCTCGTATTTTATATGGTCACTCTCATTCCCAGGAGATCACTGTGCTCCCGAGTGGGAGGGGGTGGTCAGGCAGATAAATGGGTTGGATCCAGGGAAGGAATGGAGCTTTTAGCCAGCAGCACCCGCCCAAAGCTGGCAGCTCTGTAAATATGCCTTCAGATTTTTAATGTCCAGGGGGAAAAAAAAAAAAAAGAGAGAGAGAGGGAAAGAAAAAGGAAGAAAGAGAGAGAGAGAATAGAAAGAGCTTGATGGAGAAGCTTGATGGAACTGGAGGGAGTTGCTCTGCAGGGACCTCCCTCATCCTCACTGTGGGGTTGAAGGCTTCTCAGCTTATGTCTGGGGGAGGGATAGAGCAAAGAGCAGGACCACATGGAGGACCAGCATCAGCCTAGGAAGCAGCAGCCTCTGGGAGGGGTCCAGAGGTGAGGAATGGGGTCCCCAGGTTCACTGGTGGTCTCTGCTCTGCCTCCCTCCAGGCCGTGACCCCAAGAATAGGGCACATCCCCACACACAGCCCAGCACAAGGGCTGGAGGGAGCTCAGAGGGCTCATGGGCCAAAGGAGAGGATGGGAAGAGTTGGGAACAGCAGCAACCACAGAGGAACGGGGGAGGAGGGTGAACTTCATCTCAAATCAGGGAGAGCTGATCCTGCTTTGGGGGAACAACAGAAAAACCGACCCCCTCATCCCTCACCACTGGGATCTGTGACCAAAAACACATCGACCTCAGCAACCTGCAGGGGCCGTGCCCTCACCCCTTCGTTCTTGGGCTGGGACGGCTCAGCTCCGGGGTTGGGGGGGCTGCTTTGAGGTCCTTTCCCATGCTGTGATCCGATGATGTCCGTGGCGGTGGCAGTGCCCGCGTCGCTGTCACACAGTGCCACCTCGTGGGTCCCACCCGGCAGGAAAGCCGGGCAGGCGGCTCCATCTGGTGCAGATTTTTGCTCCGCAGAAGCAATTCGGGGGCTGCAGGAGGTCGGGTTGGAGGGGGAGCAGCGAAGATGCTCCCATCGCCTCCATCTGGAGCTGCTGACTGCATGCAGTGCCTCGGTTTCCCAACTGGAAGACTCAGGGTAAAGCCTCAGGTTCACACCTGCATCTCATTCTCTAGGGCTGCCAAGAGGTGGGATACCCAAAAATCGGCCCCCCATCCCATTTGTTCATCCTACCCCACCCTGTGCCTCACCATCAAAGGGAATTCTCGGTGATTTTATCCAACTGAACATTTCTCTGTTCGTTTTTTCTCCCAACCCTGCACAGAATCACACGCTGTGATTCTTCTTCCATGCAGCCTTATTGCACAGAGCAGCTACAGCAGGAGGGGGGGGTTAAGTGCCCTCCCAGACCCATTCTCAGCACTGAGATTCCTCCAGGGGGAAAGAAGTCACGCTCCTGGCCTGGTTCTTTCCTATGGCAACAGCTCTCCCACCCCGTGCCATAGCTGCCATCCCAAAGGCACACCAGCACCTGCTGCACTTTGGGTTTCCTTGCTTTTTCAGACAGCTCCCACATCTCTGCTGGGAGAGGAAGAAATCAAAGCCCCCCCCCCCACCCCGTGCTGTGGGGTGGGCTGGGGATGAGGCACTCAGCACAGCAGCCAGGAGTGGTATTGCAGGGCCTTCAGCATCACCCCAGGTTTTAAGGTGGGCTGCACCCATAACCCTGCATCCCTCACTGGAGGTGGCTGGGAGCATCCTCATCCCTGCTCCTATGGAGCTGCCCTCTGGATCCCATTATCCCAACCCTCATCCTGCAGGATGTGCCCTGCTCCTGTGCACCATCCCCTCATCTCCAGGGACATTCAGCAAATCTGTCCAACCCTTCTGTGTGATGCCACCTCACACTCATCGTGAGTGCAATCACAGCCAAGTGCCCCCATGGTACCCACACTGCTCACAGCTCCTGTGTTCCCATCCTCCCCTCTTTCAGCTCTCCCCGTGCTCTCCAGGGCTGAACCAGCTAAGGGAGCTACAAAGATGGGAGGGGAGAGGCAGCCCTGCTTCCCCTTGAGCTCAAGACTGAGCCAATACCCAGCAGCTGAAGTCACTGGAGATCCCTGATCCTCCTCCAGCTTCCCAGTACCCCCAGTGCTCTGGCTGAGCCACCAGCACGTCAGCAGGGCATGGTGAGAGGAGCAGATGTCTTACCAGTCCATGCACCCCATCCAGCCAGTGCAGGTTGATCTGGTCCAGGATGGAAGGAATTGCCCCGAGTGAGCTCCACTGCTGGATGGAGGCACAGAAAAGGCTCAGAGAGGAGACAGAAGAACAAACAGAGGTGACAGGACAGGATAGAGGCATTGACACCCACAGGTGCTGCCAGCCCTGGTGCTCCCTGCAGCCCCACAGCCCACCCCAAGGAAGGAAATGGAGGCAGAGAAGAGACTTGGTAAGAACAGACTTTTAATCAGACTCCATCACGGCCATTACAGGGCTTTTCTCACCTGCTGAGGAGTCCGGCCGGCACGGCACGAGTGGTAAATACACCGGCTACGAGGATACATGGGACGAGTTTCTATCAGATCTGTGCTTTTACCTGTACAGGAGGGTTTGGCCAGCATTGTGCTTACCCACAGCGGAGCAGCCCGTGTGCTGCAGGGGCTCTGCCTGAGCTGGGCTGTGTCTCTGGGGGTCGGCAGAGCCACCGGGGCACCTGCACACCCCGCTCCTGCTGGTGAGAGCCGGGGCGGAGGGATGAGGGAGGCAGTGGGAGCAGCTCTGGAGGAGCTGGGGAGCAGAGGGAGCTGCTGGGAGGGCAGGAGGGGAAGCCCTTCTCCATAGCGGGGCTCCTCATCCAGCCCTGCTCTGAGCAGCGCGATCCGGGCTGGGAAGGAAGGGGAGAGCTGGGAGGGGGCAGGAGTATCGGCAGCATCCTCCCCTCCTGCTCCAACCACCCGGAGGGAAACTGGAAAGTGCCTGTGCTGACAGCTAGCAGCTATTCCCTGTGCCTCTGCGGGGAGAAAACAAACTGAAAGTGATCGCCAAGGCTAAAAGTCACCGGGGATCGACCCCGAAAAGGTGCACGGGGGGGCAGAGGGGGAGAACCAGGGGGAAGAACCCCCCCTACCGGTTCCCAAAGTGACCGAGTACAGCGAGAAGTGACCCCGAACGCGACAGCAAGGCGCACATCCCACACACCGCACCCCACGCACGGCATTGACAGACAAACACACGCACACACAGCGACGACACGGAGCATCTACAGCTTCACACCCCCCCACACCCCATCCACCGACCCCCCCCCCCAACACCGAGCAAACACCACGAGAAATACACAACTTCCACGGATAAAAAGAAAGGCGTCCGTCCCCCCCATCGCCCCCATGGTGGGGGTCTGGGGTTTGGGGGGGGGACAGGCACACAGCCACCCACCACGCACGAGAAATAAAAAGGTAAAAATCTGTCTGATATACAGTGAGAATTGATCTGTACAGCACTGGGGATGAAAATAGGGTCACGGGCCACTTTGTCATTTAACAGCATTTACAGTGACATTTACAGAATAAATATACAGTAGAAATAGAGAATCTGTGGGTTATTATTCCATCTCCTCTCTCTGCATGTGTTTTATATATATATATATGTATATATGTATATATATAATATAGCTTTCTTGTTACCTTCCTGTTGGTTTTGCCTCTTCTTGGTGCTGCAATAAGAGGGGTGGGAAGAGAACACCTCCCTGTCCAGTTTGGGAATGGCAATGGGAGGGATGGGGGGACTGAAGCGTTCCCCCAAGGGCTCGAGGAGCATCACAGCACGGCAGCAGATGGGACCTGGTGAGCTGCCCTGCTCCCTAACTCCATGGGAGCTGCGGTGGGGATCCAGCCCCTGGGCTCAGTCACTGCCATGGGAAGGTGACACTGGGCAGCGATGGGGGAAACTGGGGACAGAGGGGGGAGGAGAGGGTGAAAAAATGTGGTTTTGTGCTTCTCCTGTTTGGAGGTGATGCAGTGGGGATCTCTCTGTGTCCCTCTGTAAGGGCAGGAGGAGGGGAAGGTTAATCTGGATGAGGATTGGAGAAGAGGTGGGAGCACAGCTGACCCTGGGGCTGGTGCTTCCTCTGCCATGGGTCATGCTTTGGGTCAGACCCCATCTTTGTTCCCCCCTGGATAAATGGCTAACGAAGGGCCTGTGCTAATTGCCCAGTAAGATGCTCCAGCTGAGCCAACAATGAGAAGAACTATAAACACAGGATCCCAAACCATCAGAGATACATGGTGGGAAACCTCCCACCCATGGATGGGCAAGAAAGGCTAGAGGAGCTCGTGGGCAAGGAGCCAGGAATGTGACCTGCAAAAGTATTTGAAATGCCCCCAGGTGTGGTCTCAGCCCAACAGGACTGAAGTAAGGAGCTCGCTCAGCTTTTGAGACCATAAAACGTGCCAAGACAGCAGGTGCTGCTCCCCTGTGCCCACGGAGAAAAGAAGGAATGGTCACTTCATACCGTACTCCCAACAGAAATTCTTGGCTTTGTGTTTGATTCAGGGAAACCTTCAGTGCCAGAGGGAGAAACTCAGAACTGGGAAACCCAACCCACCTTCCTCATTCACACAGCTTTGCATCCATGTGCTCCCCAGGCAGCATGGACAGGCACCACGGAGGGCTCAGCAGCCTGGATGCAGCTCATGGGGATGCTGGGACCCAGTGCTGGCTGCTCAGACGTATCCTTCCATCTGCCATCCCCAAAAGCCAGCTCACCTCCCCACAGCCCAGGGCAGTTTCCTGAGAGCCAAAGCAGGGCTGCTGTAGGACCTGGTATCCCACAGCTCCATGTGCCTAAAGAAAGCAGCAAGAGGAGATGACCACCACACCAGGGATGGTGGTGCAGCAGAGCATCCCACAGATCCGGAGCCATTCCAGCAGAGTGCTCCCTGCTCCATCCCCATTGCCCTTCTAGACCTCACATAAAATCCCTCCTTTTGGAGGTGCCGCCCAGCAGAGCTGCCTGCCCACAGGCCATGCCATCCCAGCATCTCAGAGCACACCGACCACACATCACCCCAGTTCCCACCTGGGAACACCCTGCAGACCCTGTCCCTGTGCTGGTGGTGATGGGACAGCCACCAAAGAGCCACCAGCTGCAGTCTCACACACGTCACCATAACTCAGCCCCACGCTGCTCCCTGCCAACCCTGGCCAAAACATTGGGGTTATCTGGTTGCGTCCACAGCTAGAAAAACTACAGGAGATACAACAGCAACAACGATGGCAAACAACGGCAGCACCCTTTTGTGCTATGAACATCGACGGTTAATTGTGCTCGTTGGAATAAGGCCATGACTCCTCCCAGCTAAAGGACAACAGACGAAGGGCAGAGCGCTGGGCTGCAGGAGGAAGCATGGCTGGCTTTCCACCTGACGCCGGGTCCTTTTTTCCAGCCACCAGCTGCTTGAAAAGAGAGATTCTTTGCTTCAGACTCGAGCTGCGAGAGGACAACCCTTGGAAAAGCATCGCAGCATCCCTTGCTCCTCCCTTCCCTAAGGCGAGCCCCAGGTCCTGCCCTTTGCTGAGGGCTGTTGGAGGAGTCCTGCCCCTCCCGCAATCCCTTCATCATCATAGGAACGGCTGCTTTTGGTTACAACTTAAAGAGGGGTTTCTTCTTCTTTGATAGTTTTCCCACTGCCTGAACAGCCAGGATCCACTCCCCAGCGACTTCTCCTCTCCCAGGGGGTGGTCAGCTGCCCACCATCACAGTTCAGACTCGGGGGTGCCGGCCGTCAGGTACCCGCTCCCATAGCGTCCGTTGGGCGCGCTGCTCATCTCCATAGGGGAATTGCTCCCAGGACCCAGGTAGGAACGGTGGGTGGGCATTGGGGATGGGGTCTCGCTCGGCACCTTGCTCAGGATGAAGCGCGTCTCGTCGTTGTCTTCCAAGTTGGAGATGTCCTTCATCATCCGACCCTTCTTGTAGGTGACCGAGAGGGTGTTGGAGCCGTCTGACACCAGGTGGAACTGCCGGAGGATGAAGACCAGAGGCAGAGGGAGGGAGGCCAGGATGATCAGGGAGATGAGGATAGCCATGGCCCAGCTTGGGTAAAAAAGGAACTTCTCCGCAGCCTGAAAAAGAGAGAGATTGGTGCCAGGGAGCTGCGACGCACACCAGGTACGACATCTAAGTGCTCAGCAGCTCCCGCTGCCTCCTGCCAGCCTTCATCTTAGGACAGCAAATCAAAGTGGATAAAAGGCCGTGCACTTTGGTGGAACCAAGATAAACCCCAATGTCACACTCGAGCTCATGCTCTGAGCTGACTTGAGCCTTTTGGGCAGCAGGGAAAAATGATGGCCAAGCGGGTGGGACACGTCCCAGCTGGAGGAATAAGCAGAGCTGGGATGGGAACCCTGCTCACCTCCTCTCTGATCCACGCGCTGTAGCCCGGGGGGCTGACTCCCAGCTGGATGATGCTGGCAGTCATGAGTACAGCCATGCAGATGGGAGAGACGTACTTCCAGGTGTAGTAGTAGAACTGATAGGGCCGAAAACCCAGCATCTCTGTCAGTTCCTGCATGAACCTGCAGAGAGGAAGAGATGGAACCACACTGCTCCCCACCTTCCAGCAAGAAACTCCCTCCCAGGAGCCCTGCTGCAGATTAGACTCAAAAAAGAGCCCGGGGAAGAGCACAGCTGAGCCAGGAGATCACCTCAGTCTTTCGAACCCATAGGATGGGTTGGGAACCTCCCGTGGAAAAGGCCACCTGAGCCTCCCTTGCTCTGGCCAACAAGAATAGGCACTGAGGGAATGAGGTTCCAGAAACCTCAGATAAAACTGTGATGACAAGCAACAGAGCACCAGAACCAAAGCTAGATACCCATTAGCAGGACTTGCTCTTGGTGCTGGGTTACACCGAGGGCAGGGTAGAGGATGGAGGCAAACATATCCTGCCCCTGTAACAACTGCCTTCAGGGTATTTGCTCCATCAGAGCTCGCCTCTTGGAAAATCAGAAGTGGAAGGCGGGGGCTTTTAGCCAGGAGTTACAGCCAAGATTTTCCATTTCTGGTGCAAACACCTTACTTCTTAGTGCCATAAATCCAGGCCACAGCGATGTTCTCCAGGATGACCACGACGGTGAGCGGCAGCGTGGCTGAGTAATCATCAAACATGGTGACAAAGTAGTTCCCGGAGCGCTGCACGAAGATCAGACCCACCACGAAGGCGAAGATGCAGCAACCAACTGCGGGGAGAAAAATGGGCACAGTTAACAGAGCACGGATCAGCTGGCGTGATGGTGATGTGCCAGTGGCTGAGTGATCTTAGTGGCCGTTTCCAAATGATCCTATGGTCCCCAGGGTAACTGAGGCTGGTACCCCATAGGTTCTGATCCCATTACATGTCCACGTGTCCCCGCTCTTCTAGAATGACAATGGGGACCCTCCAGCCCCAACCCATGAGGATGCAGAAGACCTCACCTGTGAACACCTCCTTCCGCACCTTGAAGGTGTCGATGATGGGCGTGGTGATGCCTGACATGGTTCCAATCATGCTGCCCAGCCCCAGGTTTATCAGCATCAAGAAGAACATGACAGACCAAAACGGCGAGGCTGGGAAGTGGGTCATGGCTTCTGTGAAGGCGATGAAGGCCAGGCCAGTTCCTTGCACTGACTATTTATGAGGGAAAAACAAAAAAAAAGACAGAAAGGATGAAGAAACATGTCAGGCTGCGTGTCTCAGGGCTCTCTCTTCCCACTGAACAACTCCTCAAGGAAAGAAAAATCCACTCCAGTGTCTGGTGTGGAAGTGGCAATGACCCTAATTAGACTTGCTACCATGGGCAGACCATTCCCACACCCCAGGAAAGACCACAGGAGCAGGGAATTCCCATCCTTGGAGGGTCACTGGAAGCAGTTTTTCTAGACAGGGCAGCTTCTAGCAAGGACTGCCAATGGGCAAGGTGATTTCTTTGTCCTGTTAGGAATGCCATGGGGTACCTTGTCGAGCTCATCCTCCAACAGACACGCGTCCAAGCCCAGCTCTTTGAAGTGCCCCTCTTTCACCGTCATGATCACCCTGTACATCTCGTTGTAGTCTTTGGCTGTCAAGTGGGAGAAGTTCACGTGGGGTGGGATGAGGTCGTGGCTGAGCACGTTGGTGTTCAGGTATCCCAAAATCTTCTCAGCATTCCTAGGGGAGAGCAGAATCCGGTCACCCAGATACGTCCCCTTCCATCCAGTGTGAGAACCTGCTAGAGCTTAGTGCCCAACCAAAGCCAGAAAAACTGTGCCCTCAGCTACAAGGGGGCACCTCTGGAGATCCAGATCTTGATCACAAGCAATCTGAGTCCTCCAAAACACAGCATCACTCAGTCCTTGAGCCACAGCCCCGCCAGCACAGGTTTCCCCACCCCAGACGGACAGAAAGCAAATCCACCTACTCCACCACGCATTTCTCATTCATGATGTTGGCCTTGAAGCCCAGCACGGCGAACACAACCAAGGTGGCCAGGACAGAAGTGAAGAAGTTGATGAAGGAGACGAGTGTGGCATCGAAGTGGCAGTTGTTGTCCTGCTTGTTGTAGCTGGAGAAGGCGATGACCCCCCCAAAACCCAATCCCAAGGCAAAGAACACCTGCGTGGCTGCCTCCCGCCACACCTGGGGGTCCAGCATCTTGTCCAGCTTGGGGAGAGGGGACACAGAAAAAGGAATGAGGGGTTGTGGTGGTGCCAGAGCCGTTCCCATCCTCCAGAGCCTTTTGGGATCGTTTAACCCCAGACCTCTCCCCCCCTTCCCCTGTAGCAGGCTGTGGGCCCCCAAGAGCTGTTCATCAGGAGATCCTAATTAGTATCTTGTAACAGCCTCACAGCTGAGCTGTTTCATCTGTATCTCTTCATCATTAATTAATTAGCTAGTTAATTGCATAAACACCAGCGGAGGTTTTGCTACCAGCCAGCATCATCTCACAGAGCCCCTAAGCTCTTATATAAATGTATTGCTGAGGGCACCCCTCCCCTTGCCCACCCAAAGGGAACGATGCCTCAGGCAGCACCATGATGACCACCTCAGGGCTCTGCAACACCTCCTGCCTCATTTATTGGGACCTTTGTGGCTCTGATTTTTGGGGTGGAAACAAGGGAAAAAGAGGATTCTGTGAAATGACGTGCACGAAGGGTGAGCAGCCCGGAGGATAAACCTGCTGGGAGTCTGCTGAGCTCTTACCTTAGGGGTGAACATGTGCATGATCCCATCCACCGCCCCGCGCAGCAGGAGGCCCCGCACCAAGAAGCAAACCAGCACCACGTAGGGGAAGAGGGAGCTGAAATACATCACCTGGAGCAAGAGGAACGCGTGCAGGGTGGGCACCACCTCCTTTACCTCTCAGCCCCTTCCCCATATCCATCCCCAGGACATCACAAACTGGAGCCTGAATGCTGGTGCCAGACAAGCCCTGGGGAAGGACAGCTCTGCTTCCCCATCACCTCCCAGCACCACTGGTTCCCAGCATGGGGCTCCCTCCCAGTGTCCCAGTGATGTGGATGAGGCTTCCTTCTGGGCATAGGGGATGTGATACCACCCCACTGCCACGGGGCAGCAGCCTCCTTGCCCTGTGCTGATGCGCTCTGTAAAACATCTGGCACAGCTGGAGATGGGTTCCATCTGAACATCATGGGAAACCAACACATCTGGAGGACGGATTGCTGCTACCCACCTTCCCCGAGGACTGGATGCCTTTGATCATGGCCAAGCCAACGAGACTCCAGGCCACCAGCAGGCAGAGGGTCATCTTCCAATTGAGTCCCCCACTCTCTGAGATGGAGTTGGAGATGTCCAAGGCCTCCCGGTACCAGAAGTAGGTGGTGGCTGAGCTCCTCTCACATTCAGTCTCCACAACTGCAAATGAATGGGGGTACCAGAGAGTGAGGGGCTGGGGGAGAGCCACCTCTCTTCTCACTCTGTCCATGTCCCCAGGAGACATCCCAACCTCCAGTGTCCCCAGCCTGCAATAGCTGAAGGTTTTGAGGGTGTCTGGTGCCCCAAAGCCCCAGTCCCCATCATTTACCCCCATATCTCACCAGCCACGGAGCCATTCTTGACAATGGGGCACTCGCTCCAGGGAAGAGGGTACTGGAAGGACTTGAAGAAGTAAAAGATGCTCCAACCGATGATGACGTTGTAATAGAGACCGACAAAAAAGCAGACCTGCGTTGGGAGGTTGAGGAGGACACGCTGTGAAGCAGTGGGAGCAGTGCTGGTGTTCCCATTGAGCAGGGATGGGCTCATTCCCAAACCAACCCTAAACCCACGGATAGAGCTGAAAAACTCCATTCAACCCTTCAATCCCCCAGACTGGGCTCGGTGAGGTTTGCCCCAGACCATCCCCTGTTTGCAGCCTGCAGAGCATCCCACACACCCCAGTGCATGCTCACCAGGCAGCTGGCATAACCGATGCCACCGAGGCGAGGACAGATGTAATTCCAGACACCAATGCTGCCCCGACGGATCCGCTGCCCCACTGCCAGCTCCAGGAAGAACAGCGGGAGCCCGATGATGATGAGCAGGACCAGGTATGGGACCAGGTAGGCACCTGGCAGGGACAGAAAGCTTGTCACGGACTCATCTGCTTGCTCTTATATCCCAACGAGAGACAGGCTGTGTCTGGTTCATCACTTTGTTTGCAATAGAAAACACACGTGCGTGGCGAGGAACCCTGCAGCATCCCCAGGCAGTGTGGGTATGTGCAGGATACTTGAGCTCTCTGCTAGGGGTAAAACAGCTCGGAATAGAAAGGAGGTTAATCTCCATCTAATTGGGGAGACCAGAGAGAAATTAGCAGTTCATGAAGCATAACCAAATGGCTGTAAAAGATGCGATGACTCACGCTGCAGCGCCCAGCTGATGAATGGCTCCAACCTCTGCCAGGGGCTGCCGGACAGCACTGGGAGCACGTGGCTGCAGAGCTGGGATTTATGGCCAAGTGACAGCCAGCAGAGCTGGGCCAGGGATGGATGGGGCCGTGTTTGGAGCAGAGGTAAGGAGGCTCATTAAGTGAGAGGCTCATTAAGGAGGAGGAAAATGGAGATGCACGCACCCAGGGTGCAGCTGGACACTGGTGTAACCCGGAACACCCACAAGCTTCCCATCCCTGCAACACCCTCACGGGCATCATGACCTCCAGATGATGAGACAGATGGATCCGTTTGGATGCAAACTTCTCCAACGTTAGAGATTTTTCCTCCACTGACCCCTGGGAGGACGGCCACCAGCTCATGCCCATGCGTCATCGCCAGCACACGCGGCTCCCGGCACACCGAGTGCTGGGAATTTGGCTCAGGCCCATCTCACTGCCAGCACCAGGCTGTTCTCCCCCACAGATGTCTGCTTGGGGAGCAGGAAGGAAGCAGCCATCCCACCCTGCACCGAGCAGCTTACTGCCGTGCCAGCCAGCTCCCAGCTCCGTGCCTCAGTTTCTCCATCTGTGCAAGAGAGGGCAGCTCACATCTGGAAACCTGCTGCAGGAAGCTGTCATGCGGCAGCAAGGGGCTTCTAAAGGCATCTGCTCATCCCAACACATGCCCTTTCGTGCCCCTGCATCCCAGGGATGAGATAGATTAGCGTGTGTTAGGGGGTTGTCAAACCCACTTGACCCCACAGCAAGTCTCATGGCTGCTGAGGGTTCCATCCTGTTATATGGGGAAATTGAGGCAGGGTGGGTTCAGAGATGCCTGGCATCTGACCTCCTGCTCAGAGCTGGCTCCTGATCCCATCTATTAGCTGGGATGAGCAGGAAATCACAGATGCAGAGAGCTCCCTACCAAAGGAATCAGGGCTTCGTTGCAGCCCTGAACGTACCGGTGGGATTCACTTTGTTCTCAGGGCAGGCAGATGAGCATCCTTTAGCAAGAAGCTGCCCTGGAGGTTCCTGCAGCTCTGCACCGCAGCACAGCCAGCAGCTCCCAGCTGCCCCTCACCTCCCAAACCACCCCCACTGCTCCCTCCACCCCCAGCACCCACACCCCAGCAGAGGCAAGATCAGCCCGCAGACCACCCCCAAAACCCCATCTCTCACCTCCTCCATTCTTTTGGCACAGGTAGGGGAATCGCCAGACATTTCCCAGCCCCACAGAGTAGCCAATCTGGGCCAGGATGTACTGCAGCTTGCTATTCCACGCCGGCCTGTTCTCTGCATCCAGCTCCTCCTCCCCGTCCTTCTGCTTATCCCAAGCCTCCCCTGTCACGTTGAGGACGCTGCGTTTGTAGTCCACGGGCTCCTCATGAGCCAGCAGGTCGGCCACCGACTCGGTGACATGCTCACTGCTGTGCTCCCGCTGCGTCACTTTGCTGTTTTTCGGCATCAGGACGGCTCCGTGCCACCCCAGGGGCTGGGATGGGGTGAAGGAAGAAGAGGAACGTCCCCGTGTGAGCTGCTTGGGGCTCACCTCCTCGTCATCAGCAGGACCTGTATGGGAAGGGGTCAGCAGCATGGGGTTGGTTGGTTTTGCCTCATCCCGGTGCTGTTGGGACTGGCAGAGATGATGGGGAGAGGTCACCATCACCCCGTGTTTTGGGGACATCCTTTGGGCTGGGGGATGCTGAGTGGAAGCAACACCCTGCTGCTTCCTCGGTGGGGAGAGCCCCCAGGAGGGAGCACCCATGGGTGCAGGGGGGTGGTGACAGAGCAGTCCCCCCAGCCCTGCACAGCCCTACGGCTCAGTCCTGAAGGGCCACAGGGCTCAAAAGCACTCAGGTGACAGTGACAAACACCAGGGCTCTCCATCCTCCTTGGATGTTATCAGGCACAAAGTGGGTGAGAGCCAGCAGTTAAATCACCGCAGGCAGTTCTATAGCAAATAACATCTGCAAAACAGCCACGGTGACACAAAGCCATCCATCGTCCCAGCCCTGCTGCCTTCCCAGCCTTGGCCTGGGAACCCAAGCCACAAGATCTGCACAGTCTGAGCATTGACACCAGAGATCCTTGGCCATACTGGAAGAACTGGGGTTAGACTGGCTCATGCCCCAACTGGAGGACAGCCATAGAAACTCCAAGTCATGGAAGAATAACTCTCCCCAAGAGCTGTGCTTGCTTCTGTCTTCCATCCTCGCTGTCCATCAGTGTGACCACCAGTCCCTGGAGGAGCAATGGGGGCACACCCAGGGTCCCAAAGCCCCCCCCATGTTTCTCCTGAGCTTCTCCTTTTACACAGACACCCATCAATCCCAGCCCTGAGCACAGCTCACAACCCTGGGCCCTTCCAGAGCACAGGGCTCAGCCAGGCAGCCCTTCTCATTCCCAAGCAGCCATCCCAGTGCTGGAGGGAAGCAAAGCAGCAGGACAGCTCACCCTCCTCACCCTCACCTTGCTGCTTCCTCACCCCAAAGAAAGTTCCCCATGTGCCAGGCCCCTGTTCCTAATAGAAAAGCTATTTTCAGTCAAAAGCTGCATCCGTTGCCAGGCAACTGCGTCGCCTCACAGCCTTGGCTGGATCAGGCTCCTCCAGAGAAGCTGTTTGAATTATTCCTTCAAGCCTGGTCCAGCAGTGTTTCATTTCCTAACGAGGACCATTCATATAAAGCGTTCACAGTTCAACAGCAGCAATTTCCAGCACAGGGCTGCCCACAGCCAGAGCATCCCCAGCAGGGGATGGGTGCCTGCTCTGGTGGAGCAGTGGGAGGTGGGGGTTCCCGAGGCAGGAAATCACAGATTTCCACCGAGTTTGGGTCAGGCTCTGCAGAGATGAGAGGATTTGGGGTGAAAGTGGGTGCTGAGCTGCTCTGCTGGGGCTGGGATAAGGAGCTGAGGCAGCACTGGAGGAAGAGAAAGGGGTAAGGAGCAGAAAGCTCTCCCCTTATGTGAAGTTGTATGGGAAAGCTGTGCTATAAGGATAATCTTCACCAATGTGGCTGTTCCTGTGTCTCTGCTGCTTGCTTGGGGACACCCTGCTGCTTCCCAGCCTGATGGCAGCAGTGCCCACTGGAGGAGACCCAGCCCACGGAGAGGGGTCTGCCACGATGCTCCCAGCCAAAGCTCAATTCAAATCCATCTGCAAAAAGTACTTCTGCCCATCTGTTTCATTAGAAGAGGAATTTAATCAAGGAATTCATCTCCCAAAACAACAACTACGCTGCAAAGGAAGGTCAGCTGACAATCAGGAGCTTTTAGCTGGAGGAAGCAGAACCCCCTTGTAGCGGACAGATGGAGATTCAGCTTGTTGACCACCTTCACCTTCTCACATGTGCAATTTTCTTTCTCTTCTGAAGGAAGATCACAGCCCACCAGTGGGTCTGGGTACCTCCCCATGGTGCTCATAGAGGGGTCCAGGAAGGCACCAGTATGAAGTGGGAGGGCTGGGACTGCAACAGTGCCTGTGAGATGGGAGCAGCTGCCAGCACCCATGGGGAGGGATAGGGTGAGATGCAGGAAAGAGCATCACTGCCCTGGGGATAACCCACCTCCCCATGCTCCTGCCATGGTTTTTCCACTTGCTGACTCAGGAAGGTGAGTGGGGAAGCTGGAATCTGTCAGTAGCAACGGAGCTCAGGGCCCAGGGGGTGGGCACAGGGAAGCTCTCTCCTCTCCCAGGGACAGAGCAGCTCCTGCGTCCAAATTCTGCACTTAGGCTCCATTTGGGGGAAATTGAGGCGACAAAAAAAAAGCCAGGCTGGGATGCAATGAATTCAAAATAACCTTCAAATTCAAACCATGGGGTCTCTGCACCGATACAGCACCCTGCTCCCTCCACCAAGGTCACAGAGCAGGAAAGGAGAGCAACCAATCCAGGCACAGAGGGATGCCAGGGAAGGAGGAAGGCTGAGGGATCCAAGCGTCCCCATCCTGGGACACCACACCAAGGGCTGAGCTTTATGCTGCAGACGAGGAGGGGACAGACCCAAGGTCACCTACGGACCTGGAGAGCTTGCAGAGAGGTGGAGGCACAGAGCAGGCACCTCTCCCACCTCCCTTTTGCACCCAGCAAGGCTGAGCAGCGAAGCCACGAGGAGAGCAGTGGGGGACCTGCTGGGAGCAGCATCGCTCTGCATCGCAGCGAGAGCACACGGAGCCCTTCAGCCCCAGGAAATCAAAGCGGCATCCCGTATAGCAGAGCCCCGAGGAGCTTCTGCCCCATAGATAAGCAGCTCGGCTCTCCCACAACCCCCTCCAAGCAAAGCTCCCATCGCACGCAGAGCTGCCTCCATCTTAACGCCGCTCCTCACTCCCAAACCAGGAGACTCACAGCTCCCGCTCGGCTCTTCCTCACCTTCTTCATCCTCTCCGGCTCCACGGGGGAAGGCTTTTGCCTTCCGAGCTCATTAGGGTCGCTCCCTTTCTTTAAGCGATCCCTGCTAATTAGCGCCAGGCTCCGCCACCCCCCGGAGGTGACGCGCGGTGACTCAGTGGCAGCGGTCCCACATCACGGGGTCCATCCCCTCCGGCCCCCAAACTCACACGGCATGAGGGGAAACACGCAGCCAGGGGTCAGCAGAGCAGGCCGAGGGGAAACACCGCAGGGAGAAGCGCTGGACCCCGGGCTCCCACCTTCGCAAGCAGTTTGCGTGCAGCTCTGCGGCCCGCAGCCGGCATTTATCGCAGGGGGGGGCGATGCTCAGAGCTGCTCTCCTCATTCAGGCTCGTTTTAGCGTCGTGACACAGGAGCAGTTCGCGTTCGGGGATGAATCAGAGCTGCCTCCGCTTCTGCTTTACACCCCCCCCCCCCCACCCAGGTGGTACAAACAGCCCCCAGCCCCCTACGGGCGAGCAGACGTGTGGCTATGGCAGCCGTACCGCCGTTTGCCACCTGCTCCATCCCGGAGGTGGGCACAATTCCCGCAGCCCCAGCTCTGCTTTCGTACCATTGAAGGGTTTAGAGCGAGTTTTCATCAATGGATTCCGGGAAAAAAAAAAAAGAAAAAACCACCAAAAAGGGCAGTTTTGCGGGTGGGTCACGAGGCAGTCACAACAACCCCTGAGGAGGGGAACCTCGGCGCCGTCGGGAGCGTAGGAACCCATTGATTCCCCGCATCCCGTCTCCCTTCACGTCTCGTTTAGGATCGGATGACATCCATCATCCGCAGCGGTGTGACACGGAGCTGCCGTCACGCGGTTCCTTCGGGCTGCTCACGGGGTGATCCCTTCCCCCCCCTCCCTCAGCCCCCCACCTTCAGTTCCAGCTGGAGCTGCTGCCCCACCGAACCCAACTTCACCCCGATCAGCAGCACACAGACCGCGCACGCTCTGCTTTCCCCCTCTGTGGTTCACAAAGCACCTGCGTTCACAAACAAACCAACCCCAAAACACAACCCGGGACATTCCGCCTCAGCACCGACCCGATTCCATCGCATCCTTCCACCTCTCTGCCATTCGAGGCGGCTCGCATCGCTCCCCATTACAACCAAACCCTATCGATGTCACCCCGACCGCCTCCCGTTCGACCTGGAGGACGGACAGACCCGCATTTTTATTTCCCTTCCTGATCCAATCTCGACACCTCCGGGGAGATTCTGGCACTGAACTGTGCGCCCTGCCCGGAATAGCTCAGCTCCACACGCGGCATTTCAGGTTTGTTCCTTCCGAACCCAGAAATAGTTGCATCAGCTCACGATGGATCGCAACCTCAGGTGCCTCTGACGCCAGAAGCGGAACGATTTCACCTTCTGGGTCCTTTGCAAAGAGCTGGGAGAGGGTTGGTGGGTTTTTTTTTTTTTTGTTTTTTTTTTTTTCCAGCCCCACATCTCCGGAATGACGCAAATCGTCCCCAAAGCGATGCAAAGATGCACCTGGCCAAGACGTCAGCCCCAAACACAGCCCCAAACACACCTCCGGCACAGCCACAATGCAAGAAATGCACTAACGGGAAGCAAGGACTCCCCACACTCGACACAGAACGGCGTGAAACCAAAACCCCAACCCTCATTTTACTGCCTCAGAAGAAGAGTATTCAAAAGAAAAAGGAAAAACGGAAAATCCCTTCACTTCGGGGGCCGGGTGTGAAATATTCCTCGCAGCCGAATGCTTTCTCCTCTCCCAATGTTATTGTCAAGGTCAGCCTGGAGGCTCTATTTATCCCCCCTCCCCCCCACCCTCAGGGGGCAGCTGGGTGGGATGAACCCCCAGCCAACCCCATCCATTACCTCAGCCCCTCCCCACCCCGGGGGTCCCGGGATGATCGCTCCCCCCCTCCCCCCAACACTCCTCAGCTCCAGGGCCGCACCCGCTGCCGCAGCCCCCCGAGCACCTTCCCTCCCACCCCCCAAAAGAAAAACGGATGGGGAGGGGGAAAACCAAGTGGGGAGGGGGGAAGAAAGCAGCCTTACCTCTGCGCTGCGGGTGGAGCGGAGCGAATCTCCGAGAGGAACGGAACGGATCGGATCCCCACCCCCACCCCGCACCCCCCGGGCGGCGGCGGAGCCGGGTACCTGCGGGGCCACCGGGGAAACCGCCGCCGCCGGTACCGCCGCTGCCTCCGCGCCCCGCGGTGACGCTGCGCGGCCGCCGCCTGTCGGTCCTTCCCCCCCCCCCTTCCTTCCCTCCTTCTCCTCCGCGGATGCGCGTTGGGTTCGGCGCTGCGCCCGAGGGGAGGTAACTCCTCTCTCCGCTCCCGAGTAATAAAATATATATCTCTCTCTCTCTACATATATATTTAAATACTCCCCCCACCGCCACACACTCACTCAAATAAATAAATAACAGCGGACGCGCAGCCCCTGACGCAGGCTTGAGTCATCGTCACGGCTGCACGTCAAAGCTGGGGGGGCAACCTGCCCCCCCCCCCACACACACACCATCCCCCAGGCTCTCTGAGGGGGCCCTTGTATTAAAAATAACAGCGGAATAGAAGAGAAGGGGCGGGTTTCCTTCTGCCCACCTTGGTGTCCGTATGAGGAGCCCTGAATGAAAGGAGCGGCTCCAAAGGTGTCGTCCTCCCCACCTCGTTTTGCCTCTCCAGGTGGGTTTCCTGGGGGTCCCTTTGCTCCCCCCTCCTCCCCCTTTGGTGTTTTGGAGTCACGGAGCTGCACCGTGTGGTTTATTGGGAGGAAGGAAAGATACGGGCACGACCGCCTCTTCGGGGCATGCAAACATCACAGCCAGCTTCCGTCGTAGGTTTAATTAACCGCAACCACTTAAGCTGCTTTGATGCTGTGGGGAATCGAGCAGAAAACCCAGCACACCTGAAGGGATCGGCCCTGCCCTTGAGAAGCACCTAATTGGGTTCGCCAGGAAAGCCGGAACCCGTGGGGCTGATTTACCGATGGGGAAGAGGGAACTTTCAAAGGGGTTCATTGTCGCTTCAGAACCTGATGGAAGTGATTCATGAACCGTCCCAGAGACACAAATTCAGCCCATCCTCAGCAGTGCAGCTTCTCCAGCTGACACATCAGTGGTGCAGGGGGCACTGGTGCCCGTATCCATGGTGCAAAGGGAGCACTGGTGCCCGTATCCATGGCGCAGGGGGGCACTGGTGCCTGCATCCAGCTCCTGGTGCCCATGAGAAACCCCAGCAAGAGGAAAAACACCTTCGGAAGAGGAACCCTATGGAGGATTCAGACCCACTGCCCCAAGGCGCAGAGCTCCAGCTCCCACTGTCTGCTCACCTCCCCAACCCTGAGGCCGTTTCCCTTTGCAGCCCACGAGGCGCAGAGCGATCCATCCTCCCATCTGAGCCCCCCCTCCCAGCTCACTCAGCCCTGTACTTTTCCGCGGGGAGCAGCTTGGATTAAAGCAGAGCGTGTG
Source organism: Phasianus colchicus (assembly GCF_987193195.1). Classification (NCBI taxonomy): domain Eukaryota; kingdom Metazoa; phylum Chordata; class Aves; order Galliformes; family Phasianidae; genus Phasianus; species Phasianus colchicus. The sequence continues at coordinate 4,858,770 of NC_143460.1, forward strand.
CATGAGTAATGCCTCTCGTGGAGGAGCAGTGCCCCGCAGATCCGGCGGAGGGCTCATCCCGTGCTCCGAGAGCAGCGCGTTCCCAGCAGCATCGGGGCAGCAGCCTATAAATATCCGCCCGCATCCACCGCTGCTCTCATTTGACCCCGATCCCCGCGATTTCGGCTGCCATCTGTCACCGTAGCGATGGAATCGCGGGGGCCACCAACCTCTCCATCCCCCCCAGTCATCCGAGGTCCCAGATCTCGGAGAGGCACTTCGAGGATGGCGAATTGCAGATGGAAGGGAAGGAAAACGCAGAGGGAGGTTGAATGGGAGCGGGTGATGCTGCGGGGATGCAGGTGCCAAATCTCACCTGCAGGGCAGTGCAGGCAGAGAGGTGGGGGGAGCACAGGGGTGAGAGAACCCCCCGATGCAGGCAGAGCATTGCAGGGATGCTGCCAGCACGGGGAGCTGCCTTTGCCCAAAGCAGAGTGAAGGTGGAAGGGATTAAACGGCACGAGGAAGCGTGGTGAGGAAGATGGTTTTCCACCTAAGCTGTCGTGCCGACCTACATTTAAGTGATAATAATCTAAGGGGATAATGCCCTCTGGTTTCTAAATATGTATTTCCCTGCAAAGCCGTGGGCTGTCACGGCTCATCCACGGCCCAGAGCTGCTAACACAGAGGGAAGGGATGGAGCCCGTGAGAGCAGCGGCCGCGCTGGCTCTGAGCAGAGGGCTTTGAGCTCTGCCATAGCATTTCCCAGCCGAGCATCCTGGAAGGCGAAGGGATCCATCCTCCTCCTGCTTCACTTTGCTGCTCCTCCCGCAGAACCACGCACTCCTCTCTGGCTGGAATCAGGAACGTGGAGCCACGAGAGGAGATAATTGAGGCACAGTCACCACCTCTCCAGCTGCCATCCCAATGGCTGCAGGTGGCACTGCCCATCCTCACAGGGACATCCCTGCCTGAAGGTGAGGGGACACACGTGGTGGCCAAGGACCAGCACAAGCACAGAATCACCTCCAGATCTCCTGCACGCAGCCCTTGTGCTCCTCAACCCCAGAGCACAGCAGTGACCCTGCAGAGCACCATCTCCCCTTGCCAGGGATGCCTCCAGCAATGCGAGGGCAGAGATCTTCAGAAGGGACAAAGGAGCAGCCCGGCCCTGCTCCTCCGTGCCCCCATCTCAGCCCTTTTTCCTGCAGATTACCCTGGAGTTGGATTGATATCCAAAAAGTTGGAGAGGGGGAAGGCAAAAATCCACGTCTGAGCGGCAGAAGCAAACGGCGCTGATTCACTCAGCCCTGGGGGACGAGCATGCAGGGAAGAAAGGGGACCCTGCACAATGGAAGGAAAAACAATAAACACCAGCACAGGCACAGGAATGAGAACCATGTCTTGCTGCCCCTGGGCGAGGGCTCCGAGCAGCGGGACGACGCGCATGAAAGCGTTGCTGCTCCCGTCTTCTGGTCTTAATTTTCTTTGCATGCCGAGCTGCCATCGGATCCGACGCACCCGAGGTCGTGTTGTGCAATGGGAGGGGACTGGAGGCAGTGGGGCTGCGTTTCCCATCCCCTCGGTGTGAGGGGGTTTCTGTCCCATGGGGGGTTGGGGGGGTTCAGACTGTGGATTGGAGTCTGCAGTCTCCAATCTGAGGCTGGGGGGGGTCATGGGGGCTCCTCCTGAAGCTCTGCTTGTCCTCTTACCCCACACACACTCGGCTCTGAGTCCCTGAGGGGTTTGTGGTGGGACAACCCCACACATAGGTGCCCATCACTGAGGCACAGACCCGGATCTGGTCCAGGAGGTTTGGGATGGCTTCAGCAGTGCCTGCAGTTCCCGATCCCGTGGGATCCTCCATCATTTTGTCCTTGGAAATGGAAACAAATCCCTTCAAAGGGCTTCAGAGCTGTCGGTGGAGGGGCCTGTTCCTGGGGGAGTGCAGACCCCATGGCTGGCTCCTTGGAGGGGGATGTGCCCCCAAATCCCAAAGGATGCTGCTGCAGGAGAACACAGCCCAGCAGGGAGGGCATTTGCCCCCATATTGCCTCACAGTGCAAAAATTAGGACGTGGCTCATTCCTCCTATGCTCATCCCTGCCTTCCAGGCTCCGAGTGCCCAAACCAGCAGGGTCTGCACCCCAATGAGCATCATCCCCTGGAGGGGTGAGGGGAAAGCATCGCCCTGTGCCAACACCTCCCAGCTGGGCCCCATCCCTCTATTGGATAAACAACCCCAGCAGCTTGGCAGGCGGCACTCAGCTAACGAGCGGCAGCCCGGTGCCACCCAGCCGGTCCCCGCCAGCAGCCGCTGCCACCAGAATTGACACCCGGGACACAACACGGAGGTTGATGGAGAGCAGCTGGAAGCGAGCAGACCGCCCTCAGCCCCGCCTGCAGCCCCACCGCCGCTCCTTCCTGCCGCAGCCCCCCACTCCCCCCCCCCAGGGCACGGTGGGAGCCGGGCAGTGGGCAAAGCAGAGCTTCCACCGCACGGCTGCGGTGTGATTTTGCCCCTCTGGGTGGATTTTAAGCTCTGCTTTTGGCGTTACGCCTCCGTCCCCGTCTCCTCCGGGTGCCGCTTTCTGCATGGCCCCGATCCTCACCTTCAGCCTCACCCCGCGGCATCGCCATCACAGCCCTCTGAGGCTCAGCAGAGCCGCTGGGAGGGGGAGAGAGGCGGTCATCAACGAGGGAAAGGTGGAAACATACAGGTTGAAGCGCCCGGCACTCAGGATCCGACCATTGGCCCCGAAGGGCGCGGGGGGAGAGCAGAGATGGGACTGCTTTGGAGGATGCTGCCTACCCCTCTATCCCCCCAAAACCCCACTGGAAGCCTGACTTCATCCCCTCCAAGGAGCTGCTGACAACTGGCAGAGCCTCCGTCCCCCTCCCAGCCTGGGCAGCCCCAGCAGCAGGATGCGGGCAGCCGGGGGAGGGAGGAGGAGGAGGAGGAGGAGGAGGAGGAGGAGGAGGAGGAGGAGGGCCGGGGCAGCGCGGCCGTGTGCTGTTCCAGCTGGGGAGCGCTGGGCAGCACCGCAATCAGCGCACGCAGAGCTCTGTGCTCGCACATCGCGTCCCAGAAACCGCCGCTCTCCATCTCCGGAGACGTTTCACCATCTGAGCCCGCAGAGCAGAGCAGGCCGAGCACCAGACCCGCCTCCCCCGGCTATTTTTACCTGCAGTTCTTTCTTATCTCACCCCATGGATTTCTGGATCTCGGTGCATCCTTCCCCAGGGGAGCACAAGGTCGGAGCATCCCAGCATCACCCTCTGTGACCCACCAGAACTCCCTCCCTCACCCCCTATATATTCAGCTCTATCCCTCTGAGCCCACCCTGCCCACGACCCCAAAAGGGAATTTCTGCCTTTCACCCGGGGGGGGGGTGGGGGGGACACCTCAGAACCCAGCTGAGATGGACAGCAGAGGGACTTTGTCGGCTGTGGGGCTGGGAAAAGTCACTTGGAGGACTAAAAAGCCGATAATCTCCCATCACAACGTCCCACATGGAAACAATCATCCCCAGGTTTGGTCCCCAAACCCCCCCCCCGACCCCCCGTGTGTGGCATTTTGCTGTGTTTTAAGGGCACAGCTGACCCCAAGGTACTCAAAACACTGCTGGAGAAATGGGGCTGGATGGCACCCCATGCCCATGCTGTGCTCCCACCCACCCAGTGAGACAGCCCCTCTATAGCTGGCACAGACAAAGGCATCTTCACCCCGTTAACCCCCCCGGGGGTCAATTCTTCCCTCCCATCCATCATCACGACGGGGCTGGTTATGCTACAGCAGGGCCAAGAGGAGGAAGCAGGATGGGGAGAGCTTCCAGGAGCTCATTTGCTCCCAGATAGAATTGAGCTGTGGGGGTGCAGCACAGGGATGGTGTCGGTGCCCCCAGGAGCACAGCTTAAGCCCAGGCACCTCCTCAATCCCAAGAGCTCAGGCTGCATTCTGAGCCCCCCCAGCCCGCTGCCTTCCAGTCCCCATCCCATCCCAATCATCCCATCCCCATCCCATCCCCTCCCAGCTGTCAGCACAAAGTGCCACTGCCAAGACAGCAGCTCTGCATTGTCCAGGTCAGAGCTGAGCGCTGCCACCCGAGGGGAATGTTGGATGCACAACAAAGTTGGCATTCAAGGAGACTCCAGGGAGAGTGGGGGGAGAAAGAGACAAACAAACAGAGAAATCAGCCCCCTCCCGATAAAACGATTAATCTTCTTGAGCTGGGATGACTGCCATCATCCCCACTGAGGGGCTCAACCTCTGCTGAGTGACACAGCCACCACCTCTGAGAAAGTGACCGTGGAGGAATGCAGCCGTGTGGGGATCCCTGGGGGTGGTTGTGTCTGGGACGGGGGTGACACGGGGACTGCGGAGCCTTTCGAGGCACTTTCCCATCAGATGTGGGTGCCCAGCATTTACAGCCCCTCCGAGAACATTCTCAGGGCTGGAGCTGAGGGCACGAGGCACAGACTGCAGCAGGGATGGGAATGATCAGGGTGGGGGATCCCCAGACCCCAGGCTCTATGCCCACCCCCACTGGGGGCACCCTATGCATCCCAGCCCCCCTCAATGCTTCCGTCTCCCCAAGAAGATGAGGGCTCTCCTCTTGTGAGATGGACAGATAAGGGTTGGGCTTTCTGCCCAGAAATACAGGCTGGGGGTGCAGGGGATGGATGCTGGGTGAGGGGAGTTTGAAATACTGGGAAGTCCTCAGGGGAAAGCCAGCAACAAGAAGAACAAGAGGAGCAGTGGGGGAGGCAGCAGGGAGATGGAGAGATGGGGAGATGGGGAGATGCGCTGCACCAACCATCTGCTGCGCTCCTTTCTGCTGCAGTGTAGGAGCTGCCACCAACAGGAGCTGCCACCAACAGGAGCTGATCCCCCCCCTGCAGGGACAGGATGAGACCCAGACCAGGAGGTGGGGAGGTGACAGCCCAGGACCTCCTGCCCGCTCCCACCTTGACCCCCTCAGCTCCCCCACGGGGGTCCCCATCCATGTGTCTCCCATAGGTGGCTCTGGGGTGACCTCAGACAAAGAGAGATCCTAAAAGTCTGGGCCTTATTGAAAAATAAGGAGAAGAACCAAAGCTCCGTGCTCCCCACAGCCCTTTTATCCCAATTTTGGGGGATGAGCACAGGAGGGAGCACTGAGTGGCCAGCAGTGATACACAGGGCTGGGCATCTCCTCCTGTGATGCTGTCCCTGTGCATCCCCACTGTCTCTGAGGGACCCACATTTCTCACAGCCCTGCTGCATGGCAGCCAACCCCTTGGATCTCACCTCCATCCCTTGCTGGTGTCCCTGAGTCCAGGTGGGATGGCATGGGGAAGAAAAAGGGTTATGCCCAGGGATGCACTGAGCACCCCAGTGAGAGCCCAAAACCCAAAGCTGGGGCTGCTCCGTGGTGGGAGGTAATGGGTTGAGGGGGATTTGAGGAAATTGGGAGGATCCATTGGAAACGATCGCTCACCAAGCAGCTTACAGCAATCAGCTTAGGGCGCTAACGAGGAAAAGCAGCTGCTGAAGGAAGGCAGAGCTTTAATCTTGCAGCAAATCTCTGCCCTGTCCATTCCCCATCCCTGTATACGGACCGCAGCCGACACGGTCAGCCCTGGGCTGGGGGTGTGGATCAGCACCAAAGGGAGCTTGGGGCTGGAGAGGTTTTTTGTGACCCTGCACTGGGTCAATAGGAAACACTGCAGGATGCAGGGGGTGAGGAGGGGGCTCACAGATGGGGCTGTGGATGGAGGGAGAGGATGGGAAGAACCCCAAGGTAGGAATTTGGGCATGAAAAGGGTGATTCGAAAGAGTGTGAGCAGAATGCGGCCAAGCCAGAGTCCCACAGACAGAGCCAGCCCTCTTCCTATCTCATTTCACCAGGTAATTGCCTCTTCCAATTACACAATTAGCGCGAGCAGAGGTAATTACAGAACGGAGGCGTATAATCGCGCAGCGGCTGCTGTAACTCAGGAGAGGGATGGATGCTGGTGGGGAAATCACCTCCAAAAAGGGGAAATAGGGGCATCCCCGTCACAGCAGGGTGAGTGATGGAGCCGGGCTCTGCCAGCACTTTGGCATCACGCTGTGTTAATTATTTTAATGCACACAGTCGGCTGACTGTTTCCTCCTTCCCCCTCAGCGCAGGGCTCGGTTCACAGCGTTCCTCTGCTGGGTCAGAGCTGAGCTGTGGTCACACAGAGGGAGATATTCGTGGCCTGCGAGGATGAACTGAGCACTGTGGGATGGAACATGATCATTAAGGCCAAAGCACTGAGCAGTGTCCCTGTGCTGATGAGGTGGATCGATGCTCCAGAAGGTTGTGCTGTGCCCAAAGCAGCCGCCCTGCTCCGGAGATCCTCAAAGCCTCAGCGCAGCGCATGCATCCTGCAGGCATTTGGTGTTGGAGGACCCATTTCCCTTCCAGTTTTCTCCAGTTTTTCCAGGCAGGATCCTGCTGGAGCTGCTGGCATGCTGCAGGGGGAAGGACAGAAGGCAAAACTACATCCTTGTAGCAAAAGGCATCACAGAGAGGGATGCCAAGAGATAGATGCTGCAGCCCCAAACCCGGCCATCCATCCCATCCCATCCCATCCCATCCCATCCCATCCCATCCCATCCCATCCCATCCCATCCCATCCCATCCTGCTGGGGTCCCGGTGCCGACGGTCCCATGTCACCAGGGGGCAGCGGAGCATCTCTGCGCTGCTCTGAGACCCCCCAACCCCTGGGGGCGGCCCCCATCGCCCCCATCGCATCCGCGATCCCGGCGCTTCCATTGGGATGAACGGCGGATCTCAGCGCAGCCACCGGGCTCCGGCGTTGCCCTGGATACGGCCCGTTTTTTGGCTGAGGCCCGTATTTGGGTGGGAAAAAGAGGATTTGGGCTGCTTGGCAGGGTTTGCTCCTGAATCAGCCCCAGCGCTGCGCTCACGTGCGCTGCCCACGTTTCCAAGCCCGTGTATGGGAATGGTGCAGCACCCAAATTCCCCTCTCTGCCCCACAAAGCGCCCACCGATGGGGTCGGCACCCCGTGTCCCCACATCACAGCACTGTAACGTGGCACACGAGGACAGCCGCCCTCTGCTGCCGGCCCCAGAGCGGGCCCACATCCCCATGGGTACAAACCGACCCCAGCGGCCAACGCCTGCACTGCCAGGAGGGGAATCCCTTCAGCAAATCGGTCGTGGCCGATCGCAGCAGCATCTGGCAAAGGGGAGAAGAACAGCCCTGGTTTGTCGGTGTCATTGCTTGGCACGCATCGGTTTTACAGCTCTGGTTTTGCAGCTGGGACCCGCGGGTGCCCATGGTGAAGGAACCACAGCAAAGCCTGAAAGAGGGATGAAACGAAGCCCCAACAAACCCGCAGTTATTTCCTGGTGCTTCAGCACCTGAGAGCTTTTCCCCACTCCAAAACCAGGCAGAAATCAGCGCCCTGAGCTCCAGCCTCAAAGCAGCACCGAAGCTGCTCCCATCCTCCGGCTGCATTCGCCTGTGGGGCAGAGAGGGAAAGCGGTGGGACCTGCTCAGCTTCAGCTGCGTCTGCACGGCCTCCCCGCAGCCCTTCCTGCCAACGGGGCGTCGGATTTCCACGGCCAGAAGGTCTCAGAGGGGGCTGCAGGAAATTGGGGCCGGTTGGAGACACCGGGAACCCGCACTGCTGCGGGGAAAAGGAGCCGGGAGCTGTCGGTCACCCCGCATCGGGACGGCGCAGTGATTGGGAGGTGCTCAGGGTGGGTCCGATCCCCTGGAGGAGGAGGAGAAGAGCATCCCCGTCTGCTCCGTATTTCTTAAAACGACAAACACGGCTCTGTCTCCGGGTGTCCCCGCGCATTTCTGCGTGGAGACGGAGCCGGCAGATGAGCATCCGGATCCTGGAGATGAGCATCGCCCCACTGCGCCCACCGTGGGCACATCGGGTCTGGGACGTCGGAGCCAGAAGGAAATTGGGTTGGGAGGAAGGGCTCTGCGCTGCTCCTGCAACCTCTGCGATGCGTTTTTCTCCCCATAACAAACGCTCTTCCTGCTCTGCTGCCATTCAGAGAGGATGTTCCTGCTGCTGCTCTGAGCGCCCTGCCGCTTCCCACCATAAATCAGTGGTGGGCAGAGCTCTCCGTGTGCTCTCAAAGCTCTGCTGGGATGAATGGAAGGGTTTCAACCCACGAGACATCACCTCCTCTATGGGATCGGTGTGTCACAGGGGCTGGATGGGAAGAGTCAGTGGGATTAGTGCAGGGCACACAGGCAGGAATAGGGGCACGCTGCAGCCCCCCCCCGTGCCGACAGCCCTGCTAACAGCCACGACTGCTCCACGTGCAGAGGAAATGGGGTTAACACCAGGGGAACGAGCGCTGAGCTCAGGGTGAGGGCACTGGGTTCAGTTCCCTGAGCCCTGGGCGCCAGGTGGGCCCCATTAACACCATTCCTGGGGATGGAGCAGCATCAGTCCCCGTGCCTCCAGGAGCTGCGTCCTGCTGAGCTCTGTGCCCTGCTCTGCACAGCACTGCGCCCCACACCTCCTGCCCTGCCCCTGTTCTGCTGGCCCAGTTCTGCTGTTTCACTGCACTGCTGAATGAGGAACGTGGGGGTGAGACCTCGTGATAATTGTTCCCATGGCCCCATCCCATAAAACATTCACTTCCTCCCATTACCTGGAATTCTATGATCCCATGTCTCCAAACCCCATGGGGCACAGAGTGTCTTCTCCACAGCTCCAGGGCTATTCTTAGCAGGGGAAGGGGGCTGAGGAAGGGCTGATCTCAACGGTTTCTTCCTCCCCAACCACTCTGAGCTCAGAGGTTTAATGTGAAAATGCTGTGGGTTATTTCAGGAGTGGGAGGAAGACATCTTTTACTCCAATTTGGCAGGGGTCGCCTGCACTTATTGCTCAGAGCCTCCCCCCTGCTGCTCCCAAGGCTTTGAACCGGCTCAGACCCCATTAGTGGGGTTAACCAACAGCAGGGAAATGTAGGTTTAATATCAGAGGAAGTGAAGGGAGCCTGCTGGTGTTTGGGTCCGGGTTCTGTAGGGTGCTCAGGCCCCCCAGCACGTGGGTCTGGTGGTGGGGAGCATGAAATGGGGGTGGTGCCACTGCTGGGAAACCCCTGGGCAGGGAGAGCTCAAGTGGTGGAAGCCAAGCAGCTCTGCCAGCCACAGTGCCGCCACGTCTCCTGCTGCTGTGCTTGTGCCAATTAGCTTGCTCAGAGCAATTAATGAGCCCCAACACCTCCAGCCTTCCTGTAGCAGCGTGGAGAGCAGCGCTCACCTTCGTTATTGGGCTGAGAAAACAAGCAAGGATGGGGACTGGAAGGAGGGAGAGGCTGAGCAGTGCTCCAAATAAGGACCCAACTCAGCACCCTACAACTGCCTGGGTTCCCAGCAGGGATTCCTCCCGCAGCACCCAGCTGAGCCATCCTTGGGTGCCTGAGAGCTCTGAGGCTGAAAGCACCTCGGAGTCCCACGGCACGGCTGTGTTTCCTGACACAAGGGATACTTTGAGATAAGGAACAGCTCGCGGCTCCTCACGCGGAGATTTGCAGTTGAAAGGTCAAAACTGTTTCTGGTTCTCCTTATCAGAGCTGCCCGAGCCAAAGGAAACCTTTCACTGCAGGGGTCGGGCAGGGGGGTCACAGCAGGGCCACGCACTGGGGCGCAGCGGGGCCGGAGATGAGGCACTGATGGCAGGAGGTGGGAAGAAACCCTGCAGACAGCAGCTCTGCCCTATCCCCCGACTTTCAGCCATCCTTTCACCACCCCCGTGCAGCCCCCAGCTCCATCTGTAGGGAAATTCAGGGGATGTTGTTTGGGCACTGCAGCCACTGCGTTGGCCCCACTGGTGGTGGCCATTCAGCTCCACATCCCTTCCAGCACCTCTGGGTCTGGTTTGGTTTGCACCATGGACTCAGAGGAGGGCATGGCCTCCAGAGCTCTGCACAGAACCCCTGGAGAAGATCAGAAGCAGTGTTTGATTCACATGACTGAGGTCTCCTGAGCTTAAGTGCAGTCCTGCCATTGGGAGATGCGCTTCTCCACAGACAAGGGTGTCCAACCTGGCACAAATAATTGGGGGCCAGAAGCCACCTCCACTGGCAGAAAAGCATAGACATTGCTGGACTCAGCTGCCTCCTTCTCAGATCTCAGTCATCCTCTTTCCACCTGTCAGTCCATCCCTCCACCTACCCGTCTATCCTCCATCCCTCCATCTATCCCTCCAACTATCCCTCCATCCATCCATCTCTCCCTCCATCCTTTCATCCCTCCATCCATCCATCCCTCCATCCCTCCACCCATCTCTCTCTCCATCCATCCATCCCTCCATCCATCCCTCCCCACCCCCAGCAGCCCCACACTGGCAGCTCAGTGGTGCCGGGCGCAAGGAGCCCCAGATGGCCCATCTGGTTTCCCTGCAACCCTCACAGCTTCATCACCTTTCATTCATGCTGACAGGTACAGGATTACTGCCAGCCCACCCTGACATGAACACTTTGATCATGGGAGCTCTGTGAACTCAGGATGAGGAGAACACCCTGAGCACTGCCACCGTGGACCTGTGGGGCATCAGCACAAAGATGGAACCTTCTGCTTCTCCTCAGGGCCAAGTGAGCATCACCCACTCACCACAGATCCATTGGGCATCCCCAACCCTCCATGTGGCAAACAACCAACGCTGCTGTGTTGTGCCTCAGTTTCCCCATTGGAAAGGGGAACGTTGTCCCCACACCAACTGCAGAGACCAATTTATGCAGCACACCCATCCATCTATCCATGCATCCCTCAATCCATCCCTCTATCCCTCCATCCCTCCTTCCATCCCTCCATCCATCCATCCATCTCTTCCTCAATCCATCCATCCATCCCTCCCTCCATCCCTCCCTCCATCCCTCCATCCCTCAATCCATCCATCCATCCATCCCTCCATCCATCCCTCAATCCATCCCTCCCTCCATACCTCCATCCATCCATCTCTTCCTCAATCCATCCATCCATCCATCCCTCCATCCATCCATCAGTCCATCCATCCATCCATCCATCCATCCATCCATCCATCCATCCATCTCTCCATCCATCCATCCATCCATCCATCCATCCATCCATTCACCCATCCCTCCCTCCCTCTGTCCATCCATCCATCCATCCATCCATCCATCCATCCATCCCTCCATCCATCCCTCCATCCATCCATCCATTCACCCATCCCTCCCTCCCTCTGTCCCTCCCCATCCATCCCTCCATCCCCCAGCACACCCTACAGCAGTAACATCATACAGCAGTGCCCCACGGAGCCCCCGGGGACGGCTGCCTCCTCCCCCCCCCCAACCACCACCAAACCCCGATTGCTTTCAGGTGTCGGCCACTTCACAGCATCCATCTTCCCCCCGAGGAAGGAGGAGGTTTGAGGGGGGGGAACCATTTCCAAGGGCTAAACACAAACCAGAAGGCAGCGCTGAGGTTTCTCCGTCCTTTCGGGATGCAGCTGCTGATTTTTCCCTCTCCTTTCTCCCCACAAAGTTTCTCCCCTCGTTCCTATGGGGCAGCCCTCAGCCCTGGGGACTCCTTGCGTTTGCAGCAAACTTCTCCTTTCCCAGCAATAAATATTCAGCTCACATTTTAAGGGAAGAAAACGCTTTCTGGTGCTTTTCTGGCTTTCCATCCTGAAAGATGACTCCCAGATTCATTGGGATCAGCGCGGCAGCAGCAGCACTGGGACCTGCAGAGCACCTCTCACTGGGACCGTGGTGTGGGGAGCACTGCTGGTCTGATTTATGGCACAGGGTTTCGTCCATCCATCTGTCCGTCTGTCCGTCCCGGTGCGTATCACTTTGCGCATCCTGGAAGCGCTTTGTTAGGGGATGGGACGCATCCGTCTGTCCGTCCCATGGGGATGGGAAGGGCTTTGGGGTTTTCCTTAGGGGTGGGGAGGTTGGGGGAGGGGGCAGTGGCTCCGTGTGACAGTGGGGCACAATGTGGGGGTGCATTGGGAGCAGCCCCCGAGGGCATTTGCACAGAACTCCTATGGGGGAGAACTTTTCCATCCTTCCTTTGGGCTTTTTTTTTTTTTAAATTATTATTATTATTATTATTATTTCACTTATTTTTACCGTTTTCTTTCGCTTTCTATCGTTATTCTTTTTAATTATTTTCTTTCCTTTTTGTACCTCGTCGGAACAGCTCCGTTCAAACCCCCGACCTCGGGCTGCACAACGGATCCCTGCTTCTTTGCATCACAAAGCTCTGCCGGGATGGGGGAGGGAGACGCGGGGGGGTGAAATTAAGCCCCCAGTGACCCCATTAATGAGCAAAAGGAGGAGGTGAGGAGCCCCAATGTGACCCCCCCCCCCCGTTCCCCTTGCAAAACACAGACTGGATGCTGCATGCAGAGCACTCAGTGGGACGGATCTGATTCACCCCCCCCCTCAAAGGCCGCTGCAAACTGAAATGTTGCTTTTTTCTTTATTTTTTTTCCCCATCCGCTGGATGCAAAAATTCAAGAAAAAAAATAAAATAAACAGTTTGTGCATTTTTGCAAGGCGTTGTTGGGTTTTGTCTCTGTGTCGGGTTTTGCCTTGGGCTCATTGGCATCACAGCAATGCTAAACAAACCCCAATGCCATGTAACCCCCCTCCAACCCCTCCCCAAGCTGTGCCCGGCCCCGATCCCTGCAGTCTCCGTGTGTCCGTCTGTCCATCTGTCCTTCTGCAGTCCCGGTGCTCCCATCTGTGTGTTGGTGAGTGCTGCAGAACTGCAGGCTGTGCCGGCCCCGTGCACAGACGCACGCGGCCCCGTGCTCAGTGTGCGTGACCTGAGTGTGCAAACGAGTGTGTGGTAGGGTTGGATGGAGGGGATCCGTCTCCATTTCAGCACAGTGTTCAATGGGAAGAAGAAAGCAGAGGGGTTCCTTGGTGTTATGTGAGGGTTGTGAGGAGGGCTGAGCTTGGAAAGAAAGGAGTGGGATCCCAGCGCTGCTCGGTGCTGCGCTGCTGGGCTTCAGAGCCCCCAAAATCCAGCAGATTGAGGAGGGTGGAACCCATTCCTGTGTGTTGGGGTTCGCTGAGCTTGGGTTTGAGCTGGGAGACAGCATGGGGAACCAATGTGACACGGACAGGGACGTCCCCCCCCAGCCAGTGAGACTGAAACCGAAACCAGAACGCGTTGGCACAGTGAGCATCCCGCATCCCACCAGCAAAACTGGGAGGGGGGCACCAAAACCAACCCCCCTAACCCAGCACTCAGTGACACAGCACGCGTGGGGGACAGCAGCAGGGCTCACAGCCCCTGCCCTGCAATAACTCACAGTGCACAGCGAGAAGGAGCAGCCCGATGGGAGATCCCAGCAGAAGAGGGAAAGTGTTGGGCAGCTGCAGGGGGGGGTTGAAAACTGAGGGTGAGCACTGCAAAATGTGCTGCAGCCAAAGCACAGCCCTGCAGCCCCACAGATCTGCAGCCCCACAGCCCGGCTGTGCTCCCCTCCCTTTCCAGCTGAGTGCTTTTAGCAGGAGCTGCTGTGGATTTCAGGCAGCAAAGACTGCCCCAATCCTTCCAGTAAAGGCACCAGCATGCTGCAATGCTGCTATTCTGCTGCTTACCACCCCCCAAGGTCCTTCTGCACACACTTTGTTGCTCTGACACAGCTCACCCCCCACCCTTCAGCCCTGACCATGCAGTGCCCCAAATCCACCAAAAGCTCTGTGCTGCCCAGATGGGAGAGCAGCAAATCGTGGCACAGAGCACGGCTGCAGTGTGGGGACCCCCAGCGCTCCCTCTTTGGCTCTGATCAGCCCCAGTGTGACTCTCACCCTCCAAATCACCAAATCTGACCCCCATCCCAGCCACAAACCCTATCAAAGCCGTGCCCCTTCAAACCCAAACAGCCCGAGTGGCTCTAACACCACCGAGGGCAGAGGGGTGAGAAGGGAGGGATGAGATCCCATGAGCTCTGGTTGCAGCAGGGATAGAGGAGCTCTGCCAGGCATGGAGATGTGAGTCGGGCAGTGCCACAACAAGGGGTCAGCACCATCTCCAAACTGATGTGCAAAAAGACTTCAGCCCCAATGCTGGGAAGGAAAGGCCGCAGACAGCCTCGTGCAGCCTGGAGAGGGGAAGGGACACAGAAGGGCCGTGAAAGACGCAGGGAATAGGGAATATTCCTCCCATCTCCGGGATCTGGAGGGCCTGGGGTCGAAGCTCTGTGCTGAGGAAGGGCCCTGGGCGTTTCCTGCTGCTCAGGGACTGCAGAGGGGAGGCCCAGAGCCCGCAGCCCTTGTCCCGGGAGGGATGGATTTCTGCTCCTGGCCGACCCTGCTCAGCCAGGGGGGGGACACTGGGGGTTGCAGTGGGAATGGGGGGCAGCGGTACAGAGGGTTAACACTGTGGGAGGACGCACGTGACCGAGGCGATGGAAGTGGGTTGGGGTGGGAGTGGGTGTGAGTGTGCGGGGGGTGCTGGGCGAGCCCTCCCTTCCAACCCCATATTCCCCCCCACCCCTACCCCCTCCTCTCCTCCCCGGCCCCACACAAAATCCCGCTCCCCGCCGTCCCTGCGCTCCCTCCAACCTGCAGCATGGAGGCACGGGGCTGCTCTCCCTTCCCCCCGACCCGCCGGGCCCCCCCAGGACCTCAGCACACCTCCGGCCCCTTCGCAGCCGGCACACACGGGGACCCCCCCCGCCGCCCTCCGGACAGGGCAGAGCCCCACTGCCTGGGGGCCGCCGGCCCGGGCCCCCTCCTCCACGGGAGACCCTTCTACGGGGCTGCAGGTACCGGGGGAGCGTTGGGGTGGCGGGGGGAGCCGAGGTCGCACCGTAAGGCTTTGCTTTCCCGATCCGCTCGCTGCCCCGCGCTCCCTCCGCTCTGTGCTCCCTATCACCGACGCGGTCCCCCTGTCGCGACACGGAGATCGACCGGGCGATGCGAGCACGGAACGCGGCCGCGGGTGGGAGCGGGGATCCGCCCGGTACCCGGGTCCGCCCCAGCGGGGCTCTCCCCATCGCTTCTCGATCTCCCCGAGCGCTCGTCGCTCCTTCCATCCCCGCTAACACCGTCGGAGGCCCCGAGGGCTCCGCTTCGCCGCGGCCCCGTCCGACCGCTAATAGACCGAACGATGAGGCCGAGCGCAACGGGAACCCAACGGCACCGGGGGGGAGCGCCGCTTACCGCTGCCCGCATCCTCCGTCCGGCCCCGGCCCTCCGCTCCGGTCCCCGCGGACGCTCCTCTCCTCCCGGTGATGGTGCAGCTGTTCCGCAGCTGGGGGCAGAGCGGTCCGGGGCGGTGGGTTTGGGGTGTCCCCTTTCTCCCCCTCATCCCCTTCTCTGAACGGTTCATGTTCCACTTCACCCCGCTGTCCCGTTCCCTTCCTGCTCCTTTTGGGCCCTTTATTTATCAGTTTCCATCGCAGCTCCTTCAGAAAAGGGCAAAACCCCCCAGAAAGGCCCAAAGCTCAGAGCACATCACTTCGTGCAGCCCACGGTTCTCCTTCATTCCCCTTCTCCCTCTTTCCCATGGCGCTGTGTTTGGGTTTTTGCCTTCACCCCTCTCCACGTTCCCTCATTGCCAACAGCAGCGGCCCTCCAACTGCTCAGCCCTTCAGGAGCACAAAGCTGGGGATCCCGCAGCCCTTGGCTGTGTTTTAGGGGTACAGAGATCACTCAGTATCGAGAACAGGGGAGCAGCCCCCCCTCTAACCCCCACCCCCAGCTGAGATTGGGCCGTTAATTCGAAGCAGCTGCCCCGCAGCTCTCGGCTGCGCGCAGTAACCCCCAAATTGCCTCAATTAGGACAAAATAATAATAATAGCCATCATCATCATCCAAAGGGAAGGTCTGGAAAATGCCACCTTGGAGGTGGGGTTGGGGGGGGGGTCAGAAGCTCATGGGGGTGTGCAGGGATGGGACACCAGGATGGTCCCCTCAGTAGCACAGAGGGCTGGGCTGTGCCCCACACAGGGACTGAGACCCCCGGGGGTCCTGATGTCCACCTGCTGCCAGCCCAGGATGTTGGGGTTGGTTCTACTGGGGGGGGGGGGACACACAAAGGAATGCAGATGGGGGGGGTTCCTCCATAGGGAGAGCCCCCAAGGGTGCACAGCAGGGCTCCCCACATTGTCCATCCCTCTCCCCCAGGTTCCCTCTGTGAGTTCTGCCCCTCGGGGCGATCCACAGCATTCGGTCCCATCCTCATGTCCTCCCCCCCGCCGTGGAATGAGCACCTTTCATTGGGGATGGGATGGCATTGCTTGAGAATGGCACAGCAGTGGTGGGGGTGGGGGGGAGGGAACCCCTGTGGCTCCATCCTCATGGCTGCATGGGGAGGAAGGGGGGGGTGGGATTGCATTGGAAGCAACGAGGACAAGATTTGGGTTTGCAAATGGATTCCTGAGAGTCAGGGCTGCAGAGAGACGTGATGGCAGCTACTGAGATGCGCACCAAGCGGGGGTCCTGCAGTGCTCCCCTCCCCTGCTCTCACCCCCATATACCCCCCACCCATCCCACGGGGTGATGAGGAACCCCAGCCTTCATCCCCCCACTGCAAGACCAGGGGCTCCGTGCTCCTCTAACCCCCACCTCTCCCCTCCAGGCGTTGAGAAAGGCTGCAAGGCTGAGTGCCACACAATGCCCGCTGCCTGCCGCCCTTCTGGCAAAGCCCCACTGCTGGCATCCCCCTCCCTGGGCGGCCCCCTGCTGCCCGAGCCCCCTCCTCTGGGTAGGAACAAGAGCAAGAAGCGAAGGAACAGGACAACTTTCAGCACCTTCCAGCTGGAGGAGCTGGAAAAGGTCTTCCAGAAGACTCATTACCCCGACGTTTATGCCCGTGAGCAGCTGGCACTGCGCACAGACCTGACCGAGGCCAGGGTGCAGGTATGGGGCTGTGGGGCACAGGGGGAGGGATGCCTTCCTCTGCCTGAAGAGGGGATGCTGAGATCAGAAAGGCCCTGAGCTCCAGGGGGCAAGCCCGCCCCCTTGCCCACCCCACTGCCCACCCCCCATCACCACAGGGGTGTTCCATGGCCTGGCCTCAGCTCTTCCTTTGTCCCATCCAAAAGGCAGCGAGAGACAAAATGTGGGGCAAGAGCCCACCTCAGGGCATGGGAAAGCAGAGGGGCACCCGATGGGGAAGGCAGGAAAATGGGGGGAGGGGTACATCCCAATACCATGTCCTCCTTTCTGGGGGAGGACCTGTCACGGTCCCAGGCACAGAGGGGACATGCAGTTGGGTCATCCCAACCCCAAGAGCCCTATACCAAAACCAAGTAAAAGGAAGGAAAGCAGAGAACACGAGCCTGGCACCCACCCTGCATGGGCTTTTCCTGCTGGGACAGACGGGGGGGTCCCCATTCCTCAGCCCCCACCTCTGCCCCCAGGTCTGGTTCCAGAACCGAAGGGCCAAGTGGAGGAAACGGGAGCGCTATGGGAAAATCCAGGAGGTGAGAACCCCTCGTTTCACCCCACATCACCACACTTCACCCCAAGCCCTGCAGTCACACCACCCCCCAGCAAAGCAGAGAGCACTTCGCCTCCTCACTTTGCTGCAAAACTGCATTTTTCTTTTCCACCAAATACTAAAAAGCATAAAAAGAACCTAAAACCAACCAGCCCTGTGCCCCCCCGCTGCTCTCTGTGACTGCTGTGTGGCACAGAGGCAGCAGCAGCACCAGAACACGAGGCTGGGGGCTGCCATGGGGGTCCCCACACCCAAGGCAGTGCTGTCAGGAAGGAGATCCCCATCACGATTCACTCCCCACTCAATGGAAAGAAAGCAAAGACAGCCCCTTGGTTGCCCCCCTGTGGGCAGGGGGGGGGTTCAGGATGTGGGGTGTGGATGATGATGCAGTGCCCACCGTCACTCTGGGGTCTTGGCTCCTTTCTTCCAGCTGCAGAACAACCTGTGGCCGAGCTCTGGCAGCCCTGCAGGGCCCTGCCTCGTGCCCCCTGACAGCATCCCATCGCCGTGCGTGTCTCCGTATCCCCACGCTCACAGCAACATCACCAGCTTCGTGGGCATCCCTGCCTCTCCCGGCCACCCCCCCGGCATCAACAGCCTCTACTCCCTGCATGGCCTCACCCCCCCGAGCCTCAGTGCCCCCCAATTTGAGCCACCACCAATGGAGAATGACTACAAAGCGCCCACCCTGGTGACGCTGCGGATGAAAGCCAAGGAGCCAGGCAGCCTGCTGGGCTGGGCCACGTAACCCCTGCATGGCACACAGACCCCAAGGCAGCGTGGTCCACGCATCCCTCCTGCATCCCGATCTGCCAGATTGCTGCAGCCCAGCCCTCTGCAATCAGGACCCTCCCTTGGAAAGGGGAGTGGGGGGAGCAGAGCGCAGCCCAGAGCGGCTGGGATCTGATAGAGGGGGCTGTTGGCATCTGCACCAGGGAGGTGTGGGGAAATCACTCCCAAACCACACCTGAAGAGCACACGGCATCCCTGCACCCATCCTGCCCAGCACCCACATCTGGGGCAGGGAGGCTGCGTGGGGTGGGGGGAATGAGTGCTGGGAAAGGGGGATCGCTGGGGGCAGAGCAAAGGCTGGGGGCAGAGCCAGCCCACCCCATCACAGTGCTCACCTCATCAGAGCTTCCCTGCACCTCAGCCAAAAACCCCACACCAAATCATCAATCCCACTCTGCCCCCAGCTCTGCTGCATCCCGATGTCAGGGATGGAAAGTGGGGACCCCTCAGAGAAGGGCCCAGCCCTCACCACCAGCCCTCACCACCAGCCCCCATTTGGGTCAAAAAACACCCAAACCCAAAAGTTTCTGTGCAAAAGCCCCAAAAAACTTCTCAGCAGCCCGAGGACACCATGGGTATGGCCGGTGCACCAACAGGGAACACAGCCCCATAGGGAGACCCATGCTGCTCCACAGCCCCCTCCCACTCACAGAGATTTTGCTCCCTTCTAAACAATAAAACCACACTTTTAGGAACCTGATTTCTCCCCCCCTGCTGCTGCCATGAGGCTGGAGGTACGCAGACAGAGGTGGACCACACTCAGTTCAGAGCTATCACGAATATATATATGTATATATATTATATATGTACAGCTCATCCACCCCACCCAGCGGGGTGAGGGAACACTGCAGCCTCCAGCCCCACCACCACTGCACTCCCACCCCCCCCCCCTCCCCTTCATTGCCCGGGGGGGGGGCACACAGCCTTGCTGTTCCTATCACAGCACCCAGCGACCCACAGCAGCACCAAAGGGCCCTTCACTGCCCCACTGGCTTCTGTATGGGGTGAAGCATGGCACAGCCTGGAAGGATGCAGAGGGGCTGGATGGAGTCTCAGATCCCTCCCAGCCCTGCTGCAGGAGGCCAGGCAACCACAGCCCCCCCCCCCAGCATCCAAGGCTTTGCACCCCTAACCTCAAACCTCTCCCCAAACAACCCCTGCTGCATTCCCACGAGGCCACCATCACTGCAGCAGCTCCTCCCAGGAGATGGGCCTGGAGAAGACCTCCCGTTCCAACCACAGGTCGTAGTTGACCTGGAAATCCTCGGGCAGCTCCACTCGCTGGCCCAGCACGCTCTGCAGGCAGTTGTCCACAGGCAGAAAGTCGGGGTTGCTGTGAGCCCGGTCGTAGCGGCGCGAGTTGAAGCGCTCAATGCTGGCACGCAGGGCGCATTCCTCTGCCTGGAAGTCCCATGGTCGGGCATCCAGGTCTGTGAGGGGAGAAGAGGCCATCAGCTGGGGCTCTTTGGGCCACCAAATCCCCCATGCTGACACCTGGCAAGCCCCCACAAAGCAGCATGAGGGGCCAGCAGTCACCGTCAGCTCCAACACCAGCCACCGCCAGCAGTGCCAGCACCACACGTCTCCCCCCACAGCCCAGACCTGGGGCTGCACCGGCCCTGAGCAGCAGCAGAACAGCTCTGGCACGAGGACAGCAGGTGACAGGGCACTTTGTGGTGGCTGCAGAGGACGTACCATTGCCGTAAGCCCAGTCATCATTCAGGCGGTGCCTCACTTTCTGGTAGATGGCAGACATGGTCTTCATGTTGCTCTTCCTCCACTGCCGACCCAGGTATTTGGTCTGCACCTTGAGCAGTTTCAGCACGTAGAGCTGCATCATGGCCTGCTTCACCTTCAGTGCCCGCTTCAGGATGGGTGCTGACTTGAACACCACCAGCATCTGTGGGGACAGCCGGGGATGGGGGGGTGACACAGCTGAGATGGATGCAGGGCACCAGACTGCAGACCGCCAGCCCCCTCCAGCACACAGACCTTGCTGTACAGCATCACACTCCCCCTTCCTCCCCCCCAGTGCTCTCCCACTCTGCAGTGAGGCCTGGGTGCAGTGCAAAGCCCCCAGTCTGGCCCCCAGCCCTCACCATAGTGCGGGAGTGCTTCCACTTGGTCAGCTTGTTGAGGATGCGCAGCAGGTTGATGCAGGAGAACAGATTTCTCCAGCAGAATTGGTTGTTGTCTCCTGCCTCCTGCAGGAAAGGAGAGGCAGAAGCAAGGCATGAGAGTGGGGATGCTGAGATGAAAAGCTGTGCTGCACCAAAGACCCCTGCCCCCCAAGGAGCACTGCACAGCACACAGCCAGGAGACACCCACCAAACCAAGGGCACCCACAGAACACCCAGTGACACCAGGGACTGAGCAGTGCTGAGGCTGCCAGGGCTGGCTGCTGGAGCCCTGCTGCCTCCCCACACCCCCTGGAAAGCACTGCAGGGTGGTGGGAGCCTGCAGAGAAGGGAGCAGCATACCAGGCTCTCTGCTGTCAGCTCCGGCAGCTCGTGCACCACGCAGTACGGGTAGTCCAGGACAGAAATGCTGGAGAGAGGAGAGGGGTGTCACGCTGCTCCCACAGACCCCACCCTGTGCAGGGGCAATGCAGTCCCATGCCTGGGTCTGCCTGCAGCCGAGTCACAGCAGGGGGGTGGGGGGACTGTAGAGGGAGAAAAGCAAGCAGGAACCCTCTCCCCATATCCACTCCCCTACCTGTTCTTGGCAGTGATGTAGGACATGATGTTCTGGTTGAAGAACTTTAGGATGAGTGGGATGCAGTTGGCAAAGACCAGATGCTGGGCCATGTACTCAAACTGGGGAGAAAAGCCACATGGGTGGGTGAATGCAGACCCATTCTGGGTGCTGCCCACCCCCTAAGCTTGGCCAGACCCCAGCCCAGCTCACCTGGTAGATGTGATTCAGTTTGAAGTGCTTGAGCAGGAGGAGCAAAACAGCAGAGATGGCTTTGACAATGATCTCCTTGTGCCGATTGACATCCACCCCCAGCTTCATGCTCTGCAGCACTGTGGTCCTGGGGCACACAGAGAGATGCTTGGCCTAGGACAGTGCCTGTACCCTTCCAGCCCCACCCTGGAGGCATCTGCAGGCATTTCTGCCATTCCCTGGGCTACCAGCAGGCACTTGCAAGTCAGTTCCTGCAGCACTGCAAACTTCCCAGCACACCACCAAGCTGAAGATGGTCGTATCACCCAAGAAACCTTAGCACAGAGCCAGCCTACACCACCCTGCCTGGCTCCATCCAGCTTCCCCTTCCATTCCTATTAGCACCAACAGCCTCTTTGGTCACTCACGGCATCTCCTCTGGCAAGACATCTGCCAGGATGTTGATGGAATCTGTTTTGGCTTTGGAAGTGGGGGCTGCAGCAAGGAGGATCTTCAGCAGAGCAATCTGGAGGAAATGGAGAGATGGAAAATTGGACAGGGGAAACCAACCACAGGCCGCTCTCCCCAGCAAAGCATGGTGGAAGTGATGTATTTGCTGAGAGGGAAGAAAATCTGTGAGTGTGGCTGAAAAGGGACAGAGCAGCAGAGGGAGACCTCAGGGTGAGGCACCCCCAGATCAGCTTCAGGAGGATGGAGCAGAGCCCAGGGGACCTGCAGTGCTCACCATGTACTGCGGCAGGCTCGGCAGGAGGCCCTGGTACAGGATCTCAGCAGGGACTTGCTCCACTTCTTCTTCCCCCTGGTGCCAGGAAAGAGCAGATCACCTCATCCCAAGAGCAAATACCAGCTGGTTCAGCCCCAGGCACTCTGAGGATACCTCTGGCTCCCGCCCAATGCCACCTCACACACCCAACCCTCTCTTCCTGAAGAACCCATTCCTCCTTCCCCAGTGAGCTGCAGAGCAAAGCCCAGGCCTCCCAGCAGCCAAAGCATCCCCAGCTCCACCTGGGAGCTCCATCCTGTCCCCATCTGCACACTTACCCCAGAGAGGGGGGAGCGTAAGTACTCATCCTCCATGTGCACCTGCACCTCTGCGATCGATGTGTACTTGTGCTGCATACAGAGAGAAGGGGGATTGACACCACAGGCCCCCACTAATGCCACACAGCACAGCTTGGGGCTGCCTCTGTTATTCTTGTTGCAGTGCAGTGACCCAGCACTAACAGACAGGGAGGCAGAGGAGGAGAAACTCATCAGCAGACTCACCTGCTTCAGGGTTCGGATGCTCTCGTGGATGGGCCTGGGCAACCCCACCACAGTGTTGGTGTCACTGGAGAGAAGGGAAAAAGTTGGGCTGTGTGCAGACAGCAGCAAACCTGAGTTTGCTCCCAGGGGGAGGTCAGAGACCAGTGCTCAGAGGAGAAGTGTGACAGCCCCCAAAGCAGCAGCCTCTGCTGCAGCCCCCTCCCCAACCCCCCCGAAATGAGCAGCTGCCCAGCCTGGCTTTGCAGGAACCCACCTGCCCAGAGTGTAGCCAATGAACTTGCTGCGACTGGACTCCAGGAACATCTCAATGTCCTTCTCTCTGCAGCAGAAAGACAAGAGGAAAAATAACATCTTCCTGTCAACCTTGTCCAGAGAGGCTGTGAAGACTCCTTCCTCCTTCAAAAGCCTCCTGGACGTGGTCCTGGGCTCTGTGTTCCTGCCTTGAGCAGGGGTTGGGCCACTGAACTCCAGAGGTCCATTCCAACATCAACCATTCAGTGATACAGCCCAATCCCCAGGCACAGGGCACAAGAATAACCCTGTGGCCAGACAGAGAGATGGTGTTGGGCCCACTTTGACAACAGCAAAGCAATCACCAGACCAACCACCCATCTCCACCACCTTCCCAACACCTCTGCTTCAGCACAGTACGCTGTGAAAGTCTCTCTTTTCCTCTCCCTGCAGCTCAGCCTCTGGACTCACCGGACTTTGGGTGCCCATGGCAGCCCCTTGGGGCAGGTGATGCGGTCGCTGGGGGGATGCTGGGTGGGTGGAGGCATCACCTCATCACGTTCAAGGGGGAAGGTCTCTCCCTCCAAGCTG